>NC_092747.1:95619270-96279528 GCF_047496795.1 Chiloscyllium punctatum
CTTCTGATGTATACCTTGCCAAGCTTCTGCATACTTACTGCTATTCAGCTGTGGCAACACATCAGCCAAGCACAGTGACACAAAGTCTCAAACATCTGTCCACTCATTCACCAGAGAAGGTGACACACAACAGGCATCTTCATTCCGCTGGGCAGCTTCAAAACACCAGTGTTATCTGGATCCACATTGGCCTTCTAAGTAAGGCACCCGTGCTAGGAACATTGGTCTTTTGGTGGACATCTACAGAACTGTGAATTGTTCTGGAATTGGTACTTGGCAAAATGGGGCAAGAATTGGACATGAGAGAAAAGGTTGGAAAGATAGGGTGAGAAATTTTGCTAGGCTTCACAGCAAGATGCCCTCTAAAAAACTCAACAAAACTTGTAATTAGCCAAAACAAAGTAGGATTGTGCCAAAAGCTTTTGAATGCATGTTGGATACCCCGACAATGTATATTTCCAATATTGCCATAGAAGCCACGCAGGAAATGGCCAGCAGTCCACAGTACACATGGAAATTTCCAGCAGACCTCTGTAGCACCATGAAAAAGAACACAATTCAATGTTCTACTCTCTGACTTCTTTGTGTCTATTTGTCTGCACTTGCTCTTCTTCAGCATTTCCAGTATTGCAAAATCAGTGTTACAGCCAAGTTTCTATCATGGAGGACATATATATAAATATCAAAGTATAAACTGATTTTCATTCACATATAATTCTTAAACAAAGCCATGCAAACACCCTGCTATCCAGGCATGTATGAATTCATCTTAATGTCTTAACATCCTTTTCACCAGCAGAATCATATTCAATGATGATTCAATGACAGAAACAAAACAACTGAGAGAAATTTGCTTTTCATAAAACCACATCACAAAATGTTATCTCCATTTTATGTCTATTCACCATCCCTGACTTGAGTGCAAGTGGAGAAAAAAAGATATTGAAGGAAATTATAAACAAGATGAATGGAATATTCGAGATCCAAAGTGATAGGGAGAACTATTGAATGTTTTTGTGGTATCCCATGTGCGGGGCAAAGGAAATCTACTTGATTTAATCTACAAAGGCAGTGTATTAAAGTCCTGACACTATTGTACAATAACAACTGCTGTACTTGTTTTAAGCCTTTACCATATTAAAAAGCTGATCATTTGCGGAGAAAGGTGAATTAATGAACAAATATTAATTCACAAAGAAAGAGATTTTGAGAGGGGACTTGATTATATCATTCCATATTGAGAGACAAGTGTAGGCACAGATTAAGAAAGGGAAAGATGCCCACAGACCAATGTTGAGGCAGCTCAGTCACTGATGGTTCTGCAAATAGTTGGGTAGGCATGAGAGAGGACATGAGATGGCACTTCAAGTAACTTGTCAGCTCAAAGATGGTACTTCTGACAGTGAGGAGCTCTCTCAGTACTGCACTGAAATGTTAGCTTAGACTACACACAAACATTTCCAGAGTGACCTGATGAAGCATATTCAAAATTGTCACCACTTATTTGAAGCTGGAAGACAAAATCCAATAATTGGAAATTTTAAAAAATCAGACAATATTTGATAATGGGTGATCAATCCATAACTCTGTTGTTGTGGTTCTGTTTACCGAGCTTGGAATTTGTGTTGCAGATGTTTTGTCCCCTGCCTAGGTGACATCCTCAGTGCTTGGGAGCCTCCTGTGAAGCGCTTCTGTGCTGTTTCCTCCGGCATTTATAGTGGTTTGTCTCTGCCGCTTCCGGTTGTCAGTTCCAGCTGTCCGCTGCAGTGGCCGGTATATTGGGTCCAGGTCGGTGTGATTGTTGATAGAATCTGTGGATGAATGCCATGCCTCTAGGAATTCCCTGGCTGTTCTCTGTTTGGCTTGTCCTATATAGTAGCGTTGTCCCTGTCGAACTCATGTTGCTTGTCATCTACATGTGTGGCTACTAAGAATAGCTGGTCGTGTCGTTTCGTGGCTAGTTGTTGTTCATGGATACGGATCGTTAGCTGTTTTCCTGTTTGTCCTATGTAGTGTTTTGTGCAGTCCTTGCATGGGATTTTGTACACTACTTTGATTTTGCTCATGCTGGGTATCGGGTCCTTTGTCCTGGTGAGTTGTTGTCTGAGAGTGGCTGTTGGTTTGTGTGCTGTTATGAGTCCTTGTGGTCATAGTAGTTTGGCTGTCAGTTCAGAAATATTCTTGATGTATGGTAACGTGGCTAGTCCTTTGGGTTGTGGCATGTCCTCATTCCATTGTCTTTCCCTTAGGCATCTGTTGATGAAATTGCAGGGATTTCCGTTTTTGGCGAATACATTGTAGAGGTATTCTTCTTCCTGTTTCTGCAGTTCTGGTGTGCTGCAGTGTGTTGTGGCCCTTTTGAACAGTGTCTTGATGCAACTTCGTTTGTTCCATAACTCTTTTGGTGGGACAGTGCATTGAAGAGTATAATGATGACGTATTGCATACAGGTTACCTGTAAAAGCATACTTGGAGAAAAAAAACAGTTCTAACATAGGAAGGCCTGTCACATGGAGAGAGATGTCAGAAATAGAGGTTGCATAGGCAATCCAGGAATTTACCAATACTTTTGTGTGGAAAGGTGTAATTTCAGATGAGGATTGCTCAAAACCAACAAGTAAGAAATGCAGGGGTGGAGAGGAGATGGACCCAAAAACGGGAGCCAGCAGTCAGAAAGTGGAGCAATCTGTGGATGGCCATGCTAAATTGTCCTGTTGAGTCCAGGAATGTGCAGGAATGAGATGGGGTGGTGGTGGGGGGGGGGGGGGGGGGAGGGGAGCGGAATCTGAATCTGGGTGGGATTGTCTTCAGAGGGTCAATGCACATTTGATGGGCTGAATGGCCTCTTTCTGCAACCATAGAGATTCTATGACTGCTTAGGCACCTCAGGGCCTACAACTTCAGAGTGTAAGAAATCATCCTTGTCTTCAGGGGCTGCCTAAAAAAAATGTATTAACTTCTGAGCAAGGGTGGGTGAATTTCAAATCAGGAAAGAAAACCTTGGCTGATTTTTCTGCTAAACATTATGCAACCATCAGCCAACATTCCATATTCTGGTCTTACAGTGAGGCATGGTCATTGATGAAGCAGCCAAAGATAGTTTGATGTCGGACACTATCTGAGGAACCCTTGCCATAATGTCCTGGGACTCAAATGATTGATCTCCAGCAACCAAACTATCTTCCTTTGTGGTAGGTATGACTACAACTGGTGGACAGTTATTCCTCTGATTCTGAAGTACTAGCTTCAGTTTTGCTTGAGCTCTTGCTTCAATCAACAAATGAAACAAGCAAAATCTCAGATTCAGTCCTTAGTTTGTATTAAGTTAGCTGCTTTGATAAAGCACTTCAGCTTGATATACAGCAGCTGGGTTGTGGACATCAATACTTAAAATTTTAAAATCCCTTTAACAGGACAAAGCATCCTAAGATGTGCCATTGGAGTATTATTAAACAAAGAACAACACCAGGCCACAAAAGGAGATATTAGGTCAGAAAAGGAGACATTAAGTCAAAAGGAGATAATTGGTCAGAAATGGAGTCATTAGATCAAAAGGAGATATTAGGTCAACCAAAAGGTTGTTCAAAGAACAGAGTTTTAGGAAGTGTCTTAACAGGACAGGCAAATTAAAGAGGCATTGAAGCTCAGGACCCAGTAAAGAGAAGGAACAGCCACCAATGGTGGAACAATAAGTAAAAAGATGCTATTAGCTTGGTTATCAAACCCCCTCCCCATCCAACTCTTGTTCAACTATGTAGACAAACACATTTCCATACATTGAGTAGACACTTGATGGCACACTGGAGGCTTAAGAGTTTCTGTGGAACCACATCACAATAAATGCATCACGTTAAGATCTGTAAAAACAGGTTCTATGTCATGTGTCCAATGTATGCTATGACGCTGTAAATGATTCAGTAAAAACAATAAAGCTGACTCCTTTGGCTAACTGCCAGTTTAAAGTGAATTAAAAAAGAGAAGGGACCTGGGTTCGATTCCAGCCTCGGGTCATAGAGTCATAGAGATGTACAAAATGGCAACCAACCCTTCGGTCCAACCCGTCCATGCTGATGGGTTGTGAAGTTTGCCATGTGAAGTTTGCACATTCTCCCCGTGTCTGCATGGGTGTCCACCCGGTGCTCTGGTTTCCTCCCACAATCTGAAGATGTGTAGGTTAGGTGAATTGGCCCTGCTACATTGCCCATAGCAGGGATGTGTAAGTTAGGTGCATTAGTCAGAGGTAAATGTAGAGTAATAGGGTAGGAGAATGGGTCTGGCAGGGTTACTATTTGGAGGGTCAGTGTAGACTGGTTGGGCTAAATGGCCTGTTTCCACACTGTAGGGGTTTTATGATTCTATGAAAAAAAAATTAAATTAACAAATGCATGTAATCTGAATATATACCAAGTAGCTTGGACATTTGGAACTGGAATGAATTTATCAGGAACAACTTTCATGCATCTAATGCCTATAAATTCCCAAAGAATACCTCACAGCAATCAGGCAACATTGCCACCAGGTCCAAGAAAGATATTAGATTAGATTACTTACAGTGTGGAAACAGGCCCTTTGGCCCAACAAGTCCACACCGACCTGGCGAAGCGTACCCACCCAGACCCATTCCCCTACATTTACCCTTGCACCTAACACTACGGGCAATTTAGCACAGCCAATTCACCTAACCTGCACATTTTTGGACTGTGGGAGGAAACACATGCAGACACGGGGAGAATGTGCAAACTCCACACAGACTGTCACTGAGATGGGAATTGAACTCAGGTCTCTGGTACTGTGAGGCAGCAGTGCTAACCATTGTGCCGCCCACACTGTGCCACTGTGCCGCCCACATTTGTATGGTGTTGTATTTGCATTGCATCCAAAAGCTCACTTAAAGAGATGTCCGGGAGTCCAGAACTAGAGGGCATAGGTTTAGGGTAAGAGGGAAAAGATAAAGAAGAGACCTAAGGGGCAACTTTTTCACGCAGAGGGTGGTACATGTATGGAATGAGCTGCCAGAGGATGTAGTGGAGGCTGGTACAATTGCAACATTTAAAAGGCATTTGGATGGGTACATGAATAGGAAGGGTTTGGAGGGATATGGGCCGGGTGCTGGCAAGTGGGACTAGATTGAGATGGGATATCTGGTCGGCATGAATAGGTTGGACTGAAGGGTCTGTTTCCATGCTGTACATCTCAATGACTCTATGACTCTATGTGCAGTCAGTTTTAAACACCCATCTCAAAGGTGGCATTGCAGCATTCCAGAAATTCGGCACAGACTGTCAAGCTAGATTATGGAAGCAGAATATGCAATGACCTTCTAACTCCTACGACCTGTACTGACTAAATAGTGAGCATGTTACCAGTCAACCGAGGTTGATGTACTACAATCAACTCAATATCCAACTTTGAGAAAAGAGAACCAGCCTGGGCTGTAATCCCTGTATGGTCTGCTCTTGGGTCTAGGTGACAACAGGTTTGAGATTGTCTATGATGTTTCAACCATTAATATTCAAGTAACAATCACTGTCTGAACTTATGGGTGAAGAATCCTTACATAATGAAAAGAGGTCAGTATCTTCAGAAAGCGAAGGGAATAAAGCAACAAAGAGACAATCAGGTGAGGAAAGCAACAGAAATCTTGAAAAGAAATATGTTTGTTTTGACTCAAATTAAATGAAATTTCACTCACCATGCTGGAAAATTCAGTGAGTGATTATATTAATCACTGTATAAGCCCAAAGTAATATTGTGTTTATAGAGTCATAGAGTCTCACAGCACAAAAACAGACCCTTTGGTCCAACCTGTCCATACCAAACAAAATCCCAAACTAAAATAGTCTCACCTACCTGATCCTGGCCCATGCCTCTCCAAACCTTTCCTATGTATTTATTTATCCAAATGTCTTTTAAAGATTACAATTGTACTCACATGCATCACTTTCTCAGGAAGTTCATTCCACACATGAACCACCCTCTGTGTAAAAAAATGTGCCACTCATGTCTTTTTTAAAATCTCTCTCCCACCCTAGGGAACTCCCCACCCTAGGGAAAAGGCAACTACCATTAACTTTATCTATACCACTCATAATTTTATAAACTTCTATAAGGTCGCTTCTCAACCTTCTATGCTTCAGTGAAAAAAGTCCCAGCCTATCCAGCCCTTCTTCATAAGCTCAAACCTTCCATTGCAGGTCGCATCCTGGTAAATCTCTTCTGAACCCTCTCCAGCTTAATAACATCCTTCCTATAACTGGGCAACCAGAACTGGACAGTTTCAATTCCAGATGAGGCCTCACCAATGTCCTGTACAACCTCAATATGACTCCCCAAATCCTATACTCAAAGGACTGAGCAATGAAGGCAAGCAGGCTAAACATCTTTTTAACCACCCTGTCAATATGTGATGCACACTTTAAAGAATTATGTACCTGCACCCCTAGGTCCCTCTGTTCTACAACACTACCCAATAAAGGACTTATGCCCAAAACGTCGACTCTCCTGCTCATTGGATGCCGCCTGACCTGCTGTGCTTTTCCACATCACACTTTTCGACTCTGATCTCCAGCATCTGCAGTCCTCACTTTATCCAACAGTACCCAAGGCCCTACCATTAATTGAATATCCTACCCTTGTTTGTTGTACCAAAATGTAATATCTTGCATTTATCCAGATTGAACTCCATCAGCCATTTCTCAGCCCATTGACTTTTTTGATCAAGATGCCTTTATGTTTTTAGAAAACCTTCTTCCCTATCTATTATGTCATCAATTTTGGTGTTGTCTGCAGACTTTCTAGCCATGCCTCCTATATTCTCATCCAAATCATTGATATAAATGACAAGCAAAAGTGGACCCAGCACCAATCCTTGTGGAACGTTGCATGTCACAGACCTCTAGTCCAAAAATCATCCTTCCACCATCACTCTGTCTCCTGCTGTTAAGCCAATTATTTATCCAACTGACAAGCTTACCTGAATCCTGTGTGACCTGGCTACAGTAATTAGTCTACAATGTAGAACGTTGTTGGAAGTTTTAATAAACTCCAAGTAAATAACTTTGACTGCTTTGCCCTCAAACATTTTGGTAACTGCCTCAAAAAACTCAATCAAATTGGTGAGGTTAAATTTTCCTCTCAGAAAACCACATTGTGAGGTGTGACTGTCCCTAATCAATTTTTGCCTCTCTAAATGTCCATAAACCCTATCTTTTAACATTGCCTCCAACAATGGGCGGCACGGTGGCACAGTGGTTAGCACTGCTGCCTCACAGCACCAGAGACCTGGGTTCAATTCCCACCTCATTTGACTGTCTGTGTGGAGTTTGCACATTCTCCCCGTGTCTGTGTGGGTTTCCTCCGGGTGCTCTGGTTTCCACCCACAGTCCAAAAATGTGCAGGTTAGGTGAATTAGCCATGGTAAATTGCTTGTAGTGTTAGGGGAACGGGTCTGGGTGGGTTGCTCTTTGGAGGGTCTGTTTCCACACTGTAAGTAATCTAAAAAAAATTTACCCACAACCGAAGTCAGTTATACTTACATAATGTAATTCTTATTCTGCAGTTCGCTGAATTACAACCATAGTTTTGTATTTGCAAATGAATTCAATACCAAGTTTGACCCACTGGGGGTTTTCGTTCAAGACAGAAACTTTTCCTTCCATTTTCATTTGATGTGTTTCAGGGATAAAATATATTTTAATAATGGCTTTTATTCCACGAAGGACAGAAATTCTTTTGTGTGAAAACACTTCAGCTTTGTTTTGAAGGAAAGGGTTTTGTGGCATATCATCAGGTCTACTCCACCTTTCCTTGGCATTATTTAGGTTGGCAATCAACCCCTTGAACTGCAGTTGAAAAACAAATGAAATTGCAAGTTCAGCAAATGGAGCTCTGACATGCAATCTCAATTGCCTTATCACCTACAAATAATAAAAGGAAAGAAAAAAGCAGCTGATACTGGTAGAAATACTTGAATAAATCTTCATTCACCCTAATAGAGGTAACAATATGAAAGAATTGGCTAGAGGAAATGTTTGATGAAGGTATCCATTTCTACCCAGTAATCTATGCAATAAAGTCCACTTTTTTTCAGAAGGTATATGTGGATTTTAACTTGACTGTGATGCCCTGCTTGATTAAACAGCCTCTGGAAACATGACATCTAGCCTTACATGTGGAAATGGTTGTTGTGGATTCCCAGATTGAATCACAGGCTGACGTTTCCACCTCTAAGGCATGCGGATCTGGAAGTTTTCACATTTATTTCCTGGCTTGCAATGATTTAGCTGATCTCAGGTGGAAGCTGTTGTCATGATAATTTTAATTATGAGTGAGAAAAATAGCCAGTATTCTCTGAGTGGTACTCAATGACCTTGTGGGAAATGACCAAATGTGAGAATTAGGTAAGAACATGAAACCACAGCCAAATAGTCTCCAGGCACTCACTGTCAAAGTTCACATATAGATAATCGTTACTTGAGTAAGATGAGTATAGGTCTGCAGAGAATAAGGTGTGTGTGTAAGGATCAAGCATTTCAGGGATGTGTATATATATATATAGTACTTCCAACATCTTCAGAGACAAAGTAAAATTCTCTCTACTCTGTCCAAGAACATGCTTCAATCTGTGCTTTCTTCCTTTCCTTTTCTTCTTCGGTTCTCTGAAAGAAGGCAGGGGTACCCCACAGTGCTGTGAACTCCACCACAAATAGGACAATGAGGCAGACACTGAATCCACCTCAACCTGAACTGAGATCGTACACCATTTTCTTTTTGCTAACATACCCTTTATTTATAGAAAAATGAAATCTGCATGTACACACACAGTTACTGAAGCAGTTAAGATCTAAACAGTTTTTTGCACACAGAGAAGAAAACAAACATTGGGATTTGACTTTCTAGATAGTTACGATAAATCTAAAAACATTTCTTAATTAAGTACTAGGAACCTTTTACATGTACCTGAGGCATCAGAAGGGTCTGATAATTGAACAGATCCCCAGTGTACTTTGGCAGAAAGCCTTAGATGGTGGTCTTTCCCCACTGTGCCTTGGTGGCAGCTGCTCCAAGCTTTCGTGAATCCCTCAGCATGTAGTCCTAAATCTTGGAATAGGCCAGTCTGCAATACTCGGTCGGGGGTCCGTACTTTCAACTGGAAGACCAGCAAGTCTCGGGCAGACCAAAGAGCGTCTTTCATCAAGTTGATGATCATCCAGGCGCAGTTGATATTTGTCTTGGTGTGCGTCACGGGGAACAGACCATTAAGCACAGAGCCTTGCATCATGGAGCTGCTCATCAATCGTGACAAATATCACTGCATCTCTCTCCAGACTTCCTTTGCATAGACACATTCCAGAAGGAGATGACAGCAGCGTGCGGTGGCACAGAGAGACTGGGCATACATGAAGGATCTTACAGGTCGTGCCCTTCACACCACCAGCCAAGCAATCTCTTGGTGCTCATTAGAAAGTTTTGGTGATGAGGCATTCTACCAAATGACCTTGACAGTCTGCTCAAGAAACCACTGACAAGATCAAGCCTCTCCCTTTCCCAAAGGGTCTCAAGGGCACTACATGCTGACCACTAGCAGGTGGACCTGTGGTCAAAGGCATTTCTCCTCACAATTTTCTGCACAAGGGACAGGGGATATGGAACATTCCAACTACCCCATGCTGTTTGTATACTGGCCATCCAGGTGACTGGCCGTCCCAGGATTTGAGCTGATATGGCAATATCCACTTGTACATGAATGTTGAAACCCAGAGGTGCAATCTGAGATGGTACAGACTGATTTCTTTCCATCTCATTTCTGACCACGAATCTCTCCTGCTCTTTCTTTCAACTTTCAGCAGTTGGTAAGATTCACAAGTTGATGCTCAGTCTTTTTGGCCACATTATTGATGTCTCCTTTCTCACCCATCCTGAAGTGGGACTCGAACCAGAGCTTCTAGCTTAGAGACTACACAGTGCACTACAAGAATTCCCATCTTTCTCTAGTAACCTTTTTAGATTTCCTGTATCAATTTGGGATGACTCTGAATGAGATTGCCAGTAAGTGCCAAATTAAGGTTAGTTTTCTGATCTAAACCCATATCTACTCAGCACACAAATAGCATAGCGTTATTTTATTTGTTACAGCCAACAGACTGAGAACACTTTAATTCAGTCAGTCTGCACTAGATCAGAATTCACTGACCCACCTAGTTTGCCACTACTAGCACTTGAACTAAATTAGGAACTCAGCATCTACATATTATCCCCACGGTCAAATCCTTAGATATTACTATCATTGTGATCAGTTTATCATGAGTTGAATTTATTCATCACTTTCAAATGACTAAAGTTAAACTATTACTATAAACATAAATACAGCAACCCATGCTCAGATATGAACTAATGGGGAATCAGACAAATTGTTTGTCAGGAACCATAAATGATCAAATCTCAGGTGCACAACTGATTGGGAATCAGATACACTTTTCACTTTTTCCACTAACTACCAGAAATTAAATTCAAGCCCTATCAAGAATCAGATGCTTCTTGTATGCCGTGTGGGAATTACATGGATCAAATAGATAGAACTTATTCCAAATGACTAACTACTAAGGACCAGATACATTACCATGAATCTGGCTCTTTCCTCCCTCCAATAAAGAATTGGTGTGGGAGCAGGGGCTGTATTGCCATGTTTTTTCAACAAGAGCTTACTTTATCCCACATTTTTCACTCAATGTTCCTTCCTTCCTCTTTTTAAGGCATTATTTCCCATGTGGAAGATCCTGTCACAAGTAGCTGTTTCCTGCACCATACCCATGTGGTAATTCTTAATATGATGGTAGTGAGGCTTGAATTGGTCTTGGCCTTCTACAATTCTCCTACCATGACCTCTGTCAGAGATTGATAATATCCCTGAGGAAATGGGCAAATGTTTGCTTCTAGTCATTTACTCTGTCTCTCTGCGGGTTTCAACAACCTCCTGCCAGATAACACTCATGAAAGCTCCAGGCACATGAGGTTATACAAGAGGCTTTATGTGGTATTTTTCACGTCTTGTTATTCACTACAGTGTTTTCACTCATACTTGGAGGCCCATAAATTGAGCAGGGGTTGCTGATTAGCAATTGGGAACAAGGACATTACCTGATTTCACCCTGCTTGGCCAAGAGGTGCTCAGTCCAATTGCAATACTCTTACCAACATTCCAATTAAACTCAGAACACCGCACAGACTTGGAATGGAATCTGGGGCCTCTTGACTCTGTTTTGCTCATCTATTCATTGACTGAACTTGCTGAGTGATGCATCACTACAAGTTTTAGCCAAAGGTGCCATCTACTGCAGAAGTAATCATGAAAATACAAAAAATAAGGGTAACTATAACATAGTACATTTTTAAGAGCAAATGCCATTCTGACCTAAAATGTGGAAATGGGGAAAATGGGGTTGCTTGTGAAGTGATGTTCAAACTTCAGCAGTTTCTTTGGATTTTCATTGATTTGTGACTCATGCAACATGTCCACCATCTATTTCCCCATAACTACAATGAAAACCAGCTGTTAAATAATGATTTCTCTCTTCATCAGATCTGGATAAGAACACCATGTCAAGCGTGCAAAAATACATTCTGGAAAAAAATAGTCATTTTTACACAAAACAAGTTCACATTCCACAGAGACTATCCACTAGCACAAAATCAGAGGCTGCAAAACCCAATTATGTAGACTAGATTGTTTTCCTTTAACAAGTTAACATGAAGTTAAGTTTATTTTAAGTAACTCAAGTAACTCGTATGTCTGCCAAATTTGCATTCCAAAAAGGTATATTTTAAAGGAAATGTTATAGGCACCTTCAAAGCAGCAAATTATAACAGAAAGAGGTTCTACCCTTTACTAAATCAATAATATTATGTAACTAATGTGAATGATGACTAAAATCATTCTTTAAAACTGTCCACAAAACATCAAAAGATTATGGAGAAGTTTGAAATCACAAATATGAAAGTGCAAAAAACTGCAACAAAAAACCATTGATTGCAGAGATAGCTTAAGTCCTGGTTATGTGGAGCCTCATTGCTTTCAAAGAATCACTGGGTTATAAATTGGATGACACTGTAAATTTGGTACGGAGTTCATGAGTATATTTTGAAGCCTCAGAGCTATGCAGAGACGATGCTGGCTTCCATCTACATAAACTGGTTTCTTTAATGTTTACAAATGTCATCTCCTTGCCTACAGCTTTAGCTTGAATCCAAAGCCAGGCTTCACTAATTAAACACAGTGAGTTTAAAGCCCTGCATGATCAAACAAGAATCACTGAACATTACTGTAACTTGACCAGAGAATGGATCCTTGTGGCCTACTCTGCCATTCAACATAATAAAGATTGATCTAATTGTGACATTAATTCCACATTTCCCCTTCCTGCAACAAGTAATGACTCCTTTTGTTCATCAAAAATCCATCCAACTCAGCCTTAAATGTATCCAATAACCCTGCCTCCACCATCCTCTACAGGAGAGAGGAGTAAAGTTCATACACCTCTCAGAGAAGAAAAGTGAGATGGATAGTGGAAGAAAGTGAAAGGAAGAGGAATGTCTTTGATGGTTTATAAGGGAGTCTCATAGAAAGTAAAATAACTGAAAAACAATGTTAATTGAAAGTGAGGGCAGGAAAAATATTTAGCCAATGGCCATTGATCAATGAGTAATGTTTTAGACAGATGGGTGACAGATAGAACATACAGTTAGTCAATATCTGACAAGATCTTAAACATCCCAAAAAAAAACTTTTCAGCTGTTGAAATACTGTAGCAGTCCATGTGTGGGTTTTAAGCTAGCTTACCAGGTGATAAAGCCACAAGGTCATGGAGAACACTGATATCACACCCCATCCTATTTTATTCAATTCCACTAGAACGTAAAATCATGCATGTTGCAAAAACCACATTGCCCCCAATCCTATCAATTTCTCGATTGTTCGATATATTAAAGTAATGCCCACTGAGAGGATGTAAAACCAGCTTTCTACTTGATAACGTGGGTTTCCATGCCATGCGCTAGATCAAATTGCCCCCTCAGTCACTGTTGGAACATGGGAAATTTCAGCAGGACCTCACACGGCCCCACAAATGGTAATATGATAATAATCAAGCATTCATGTGTCTGATCCCAGACCCCAGTTACTCCACTGGGAGCTCAGTTGCATTGGGAAACTCTCAGGAGGACATCAGAAACTGTTTTGAAATATCATCTGAAGAGTTCAAACATACCCACCAACTCATGAAAGACCCTGACTTGTGACTGAGTGAAGTGAAGAAAGTTAATTCAGGAGGGAACAGGATACAACAGAAGACTTCTTTAGGAACACTCAGAGGCAAAGTGTTAGACAAAGCATAGAAACCTTCAAACCCCCATTAATCTAATCCTTCAATCATCACTCTCCTGACATGCAGCAGAGACTGCAGATCATTATTGGACTTATCAGCCATTTCAGAGCTCATCCAACTGGAGTGAAAGCACATCACCCTCAATTCCAAGTGATTGCCTGAGAAGAAAAATGCTCATTTGTTTTCAGTTGATAGTTAATGGTTAAATATTGGCCAGAGTACAGGGAGAACTCCTCACTCTTCCTCAAAATGAATCTTTTATGCCCAGGTTGGAAGGCAAACTCTCAGAATTGTAGTCAAGGTCCAATTTGGATTGTGCATTCTATAAAGATTACAAGTAACCAAATGCCCCGGAAATATTAACATGTCTTTTCCAGATTGGACTAGTAGTGTAATTTCAAGCATTTTCCATGTATATATTTATGTAATATAATTTAGCTACCCTATCATTTCAACTCTTTATAGTTTGTTTAATTCCAATTTGATCTATAACAGCGACTGTTATTATTGGAGCCTTATGAAGCAAACTGTGACACTGAGCCATATGAAGAGATAATATGACGGATTACCAAAAACCTTGGCTAAAAAGGAAAGCCTTTTAAAAATATCCAAAACAATAATTTTCCTTCTGTTTTTGATATCAAGAAGTTAACAGAAATTACTGGGGTCTAATAGATGGTTCATGTGATAACATACATTGCAGAGATTATCTCAATCCAAGCTAGGTTTGTAATCTTCAAATCATTTCCAGGAAATTGTCTTTTTTATGATGTGGATTACCAAGATTATGAACGTCTTTAATACTACTTTGAAAAATATTGTTTCGTGCTTAGAAGCTTAAACTGCTGTTCAGTCCCTTATTTGCACTCCCTTCCTCTCATGCGATAATTTCAATCATCAAGGGTGCCACTGCTCATGCCTAGTTTATCAAATGCTAGGTAATAATTGATAAATAAGAAACAACACATAGTACTACTTTAACGTTTTTTTTTCTGGTTGAAACATTAAGAAGAATTTCCAGAGTTGAAGCCCTTTTAATAAGACTGAAATTAACTGTTTCAGGCATGTTCTCACGATCCAGGTAGATTTCCTCTCATTTCAATTAGCTACAGTTATAGGTTTTGTAAGTACCCCATGTTCACCAAAAACTTCTCTGCTATTTTTCATGGAGGAATCAATACTCTCTTATTAGAAATGATTAGAATCTGAAATGGATAATGTCATTGTCAGGTTCAGCGTGTAAAAGCCTGAGACAGTAAAAATAAGGAAAGAAGTTGGAGGAAGGTCAGTAGTTCTGTAGATTTGCAATCCTGGAGAAAAAGTTATTTAAAATATAACACAGTGGGGCTAAATTTAGTAGACCCATTAGATGTGTTGTTAGCCATGAAAGCAACAGGTAATATATGCCTGCCAGTCAATTTTTACCCCCTTTTCAAACAAGGATAGAATCTCTTGGCTTGTCTGAGGTTGACTGCATTGTTCCAGTTGCCAAGGAATGTGGAATTCAACTGCTATATATTGTGTCAGTGATCACACACAAGAATGACAATAACAGAGTAACCTCTCCTTTGAATCTTGTCAAGGGCATTCCTCTCAAAGGAGCCAAAAACCAATATTGGTCCTGCATTGTCAATAATTTCCTGCATTCAGAGTAAGCCAACAAATTGATTAAATGCATGTGCTTGGTAGCTATAGAAAGCATAATGTTTTGAATTGCACCATTAAGCAAGGCTTATACCCTGGATGATGCCCTGATAACTGGTTTATAAACATTTGCCTGGAGTCGGCCCTTTTAAATGATAAAGGAGTTGATCTTTAGTGGCACAATCCATAAGGTGACTTTCGATGTTGTGGTTCTATTCGCCGAGCTGGGAATTTGTCTTGCAACTTTCGATGTTGCATTTTCAAGGCCTGTCTAAAATATTTCACAATTCTTTTGAGGACCAACTTCTCAACCAAACATTCTAGAGGAAGTGCTCTTCAGAAATGTCCAGAAATATCCATTCAGATCTAAAACCTCCTCAGGTGGATATCACTGACTTCTTATCCCCTACAATGGTGGGGGGGAGCACTCATTGCATCCTTCTCCTGTTTCTCCAGAGAGACTCTGACCTTTATTAATAGTTGTCCTTAGGGTAATCAAAAATTCTGAACAAAACTATCCCTTTTAAGGTCCACACTAGCAACAAAAAAACTTAAACATTCTTAGGAATTAATGTTTTTCTGCGAAAGAAATCTTTTTAAAAGAATTGCTGTATTTTCGATAGTGGACTGAAAGATGACTTGTTTTAAAGTTAAGAATTGTTGAAGAATTATTGTACTGTCCTTGAAAAAAAAAGTAACCTGGCAGTTATTCTAAGAATTGTTTATTTGGCTGCTTGTTCAAGCAGTAGTGGGTGCTTGGTTTGCAGATGAGCTGGAGCCAGGTGTTGTGTACAAATGAAGCTTTGGCTGGCATCAAGTAACTGATTGGTCTGTGGACTGGTGACTAGTTATTGATGATAGAGGCCTTCTGCCTGGCTAAAGTGTTTTAGCTTTTTGTCTATATGATGGGAATGCGTTAACTATGACCTGACAAGTCCGCGGAAGGTATGTCTGGAGGTGTCTCTCAGTCATTTTGAAATAACTTATTGTCTTATGTTAATTTAAATAATATGGTGCCTACAAAATTAATGTCTTCCTCATGCATTGTGACTTTAAGTTTAATGGAGGGTTGACAATTGAGGACAGTAATAAATTCTTCTAATTCTGCTTCTGTGTGAATCCAAATACTCCTTAAATCAATTCAAATACAAAAGGTATTTACTATACGACCAAATTCTCAGTGAGAATGAGCAAAGAGAATGAGAAAGTAGCTTCCAAAATTTATAAAGTAGCCCTAAAGAAAATCTCAAAAACAATTCTCAAGAATAATTATTTTGACATCAAATCAGGATCAAATAAAATGGAGTTGATTGCAGAATATGAACGATTACATTCTGTGCATTTGTTTTACAAGCCTGTGGTTATAAAGTGCATCATATGAAAAACTGAGCACCGGATGGTCTTTATAAACAGAGTTAAATATCATACAACACCAGGTTATAGTCCAACAGCACTAGCTTTCGGAGCACCATTCCTTCAAGGAGGCATAGAATACGAAAGGAAAGACAGTTTGCAGTCACTTTCCTAAATGCCAAACGTGAGAACATTTGATAAAGATATGTGAAATTATGATTTACAAAGGGTAAAAGATCATTAATCAGGTGGTATGAATCTAATTTCCTTTAAGTTGAGTGGTAAAAGAACCAGAAAAGGTCTTGCCAAAACCTTTTAAGTAATGTATGGTTGGGATATTGAATGCATTCCCTCCAGATACTGAAGTGGATATAGATTCAAATTAATCTTAAATTGAAAACTGAACAAATACTTGGAGCAATAAATGCAAAGTATGGAAGTATGGGTGGGTGGGTGTGCATGTTGGGGGGGGGGGGGGAGGTCAGTGGTTGGAATTAATTAATTTTCTTTGAAAGTAATCAGAAGATAGGAATGTGTTGAGTGGCCTCTTTCTTGCTTTTCATATACAGAATGTGGGCATCACTAGCAAAGCTGGCATTTGTTACCCACCCTTAGATTTGATTGGCTCTGAAGGCCATTTCTAAGAATGTTAAGAGTCAATTGTATTGTTGTGGGGCTGGAGTTGTATGCAAGCCAGCCTAGTTATGGATGGTACACTTCCAGATGAGATTTTATGACAAATGCTAGCTTTTAATTCCAGATTCTTATTGAATGCAAACTCCATCACCTGCCATGGTGGAATTTGACCTCAAGTCATCAAAGCATTAGCCTGTATCCTTGGATTACTTGACCAGTAAAATTACCATTCCACCACCACATTCCTCCCATATGCATTGGATCCAAACACATTGATTGGCACTTAACAGAAGCTGTTGAGGCTTAAAAGTGGGATGGACATGCATGAGGGAGTTCAGGCAGCATCCAAATAGCTTCGAAATCAACGTTTCGGGCAAAAGCCCTTCATCAGGAATAAAGGCAGTGAGCCTGAAGCGTGGAGAGATAAGCTGGAGGAGGGTGGGGGTGGGGAGAAAGCAGCATAGAGTATAATGGGTGAGTGGAGGAGGGGATGAAGGTGATAGGTCAAGGAGGAGAGGGTGGAGTGGATAGGTGGAAAAGAAGATAGGCAGGTAGGACAAGTCCAGGCAAGTCAAGGGGACAGTTACTGAGCTGGACGTTTAGAACTAGGGTGAGGTGGGGGAAGGAGAAATGAGGAAGCTGTTGAAGTCCACATTGATGCCCTGGGGTTGAAGTGTTCCGAGGCGGAAGATGAGGCGTTCTTCCTCCAGGCGTCTGGTGGTGAGGGAGCAGCGGTGAAGGAGGCCATTTTATAAGGGGCCAGTGTCTTTCTCACTTAGGCTTGTGACACCCTTTGCATGTGGAAATGCTTTCTAACTTTGACCCTGAAAATTCTAACTTTAGTATTATGACTAAGCTCATTAGTCTGAGAGTTCCCAGCCAGACAAATAAATTATTTCTATCTACTCTATCCTATTCCCCTTTATATTTTTAAAACTTTTTGATCAATTCACCCTTAACCTTCTAAATTGCAGGACATGGGACGAAGAGACTGATGGTGACCTTATAGAGGTTTATAAAACCATGAGGGGTGCAATAGAGTGAATAGCCAACAATTTTGTTCACCCAGAGTGAGCAAGTCCAAAACTAGATGGCATAGGTTGAAGGTGAGAGGGGTAAGATTTAAAGGGGACCTAAAGGGGCAACATTTTCACCCAGAGGATGGTGCATGTATGGAATGAGCTGCTAGAGGAAGTGGTGGAGGCTGGTACAATTGCAGCATTTAAAAGGCATCTGGATAGGTAGATGAATAGGAAGGGTTTCGATTAATAGGAGCCAAATGCTGGCAAATGAGTCTAGATTAATTTAAGGTATCTGGTCAGCATGGACAAGTTGAATGAAATGGCCTCTTTCCCTGCTTTACAACTCTACGACTCTAGTTTGTAGAATCTCCAGACATAATGAAGATTGGTCTTGAGCATTGGTCTTGTGAAGAGCTACCAGTGCCCATAGAACCAGAGCCTAGGAAGAGTTAGTGTCTTGAAGAGAGGTGCAAGTTAAATATTTGTTAAATAAATTTACAACAAAATTGTATTTGGCACAGCAGGTTGCTTTTGCATATGTATCCTGGGTTTGATATTTCTTGAATGATGTGTCGACTGTTCTCAAGTTGAATGCAACTGTTACTTGAGTAAGGACGCTGCCTGGTGTAATATGTCTGACAGTTTCCTGGTCCCAGGTTCAAATTTGCACAGAGTTATTTGGTCTCAGGCAGAGCAAAGTTCGCTGGTGGGAAGTGTTTGTGTGTGGACGTTCCCAAGTGTTCTGTGTAAGCAGACCACACTTGGTCTACTGTTGTGATGGAACAAAATGTTGACACAGTCAATTTAACACTGAGGAATTGACAGTTGGACAAGATAGGAGAAGGCGATGGCCATCCCTGGAACTTTACCCCAGAGAGATGTTGGCGCTTCATAGCTTCAACCTGAAGACTGGCAGAACCACTATAAAAATATGCAGGGAGCTGGTTGTCAGGAAGGGTGGAGCTGGTAGGGAATTTGTTACACCTGAATGCCATTACCTTTACTCAGTCAGGACTGAGCACATAGTGGTTTTAAATAGGGCCATTAATGTGATGCCTATCATTCTCCAGATTAGTTCAGGCAAGTGTAGTGGCTTATTATCTGTTACCTCACTATCAATTCCCTCTCCAGTGCCTGAGTCTGAACCAGGAATCCTACTTAGAGCCACAGAGATGTACAGCATGGAAACAGACCCTTCAGTCCAACTCGTCCATGGTGACCAGATATCCTCACTTAATCTAGTCACACCTGCAAGCACCCGGCCCATAACCCTCCAAACCGTTCCTCTTCATATACCCATCCAGATGCCTTTTAAATATTGCAATTGTACCAGCCTCTACCACTTCCTCTGGTAGCTCATTCCATACACACACCACCCTCTGTGTGAAAAGGTTGCCCCTTTGGTCTTTGTGATATCTTTCTCCTCTTACCATAAACCTATGCCCTCTAGCTCTGGACTCCCCCACCACAGGGAAAAGACCTTGTCTATTTATCCTAACCATGACACTAATGATTGTATAAACCTCTATAAGGTCACCCCTCACCCTCCAACGCTGCAGGATAAACAGCCCCAGCCTATTCAACCTATCCCTATAGCTCAAATCCTCCAAACCCTGCCAGCATCCTTGTAAATCTTTTCTGAACTCTTTCAAGTTTCACAACATCCTTCCAATAGGAAGACTAGAACTGCACACAATATTCCAAAAGTGGCCTAACTAATGTCCTGTACAACCGCAACATGACCTCCCACCTGCAGTACTCAATGCTCACCCCCACCCCCCTCTCATTTACCTCTCGACTCTGCAGGCAACCTGCATCCATTCCTGATTTAGGGCTTTTGCTCAAAACATCGATTTCCCTGCTCCTTTGATGCTGCCTGACCTGCTGTGCTTTTCCAGCACCACTCTAATCCAGACTCTGGTTTCCAGCATCTGCAGTCCTTGTTTTTACCATACAGGAAAGCTTACCAAACACCATCTTCACTACCCTATCTACCTGCGACTCCACTTTCAAGGAGCTATGAACCTGCACTCCAAGGTCTCTTTGTTCAGCAACACTTCCTAGGACCTGACAATTAAATGTATAAGTCCTGCTAAGATTTCCTTTCTCAAAATGCAGCACCTTGCATTTATTTTAATTAAACTCCATCTGCCACTTCTCAGCCCATTGGCCCATCTGATCAAGAGCCCATTGTAATCCAAGGTAACCTTCTTCACTGTCCACTACAACTCCAATTTTGGTGTCATCTGCAACTTACTAAGTATACTTCTTAAGCTCCTGCCAAATCATTTTTATAAATGACGAAGAGTGGTGGACCCAACACCGATCCTTTTCGGAATGCTGATAGGGAAGGGAAAAGACCACTCCCTCTGTGACTCCCTTGTCAGGTCCACACCCCCCACCAACCCAACCTCCACTCCCGGCACCTTCCCCTGCAACCTCAAGAAATGCAAAACTTGCGCCCACACCTCCCCCCTTACTTCCCTCCAAGGCCCCAAGGGATCCTTCCATATCCGCCACAAATTCACCTGCACCTTCACACATATCATTTACTGCATCCGTTGCACCCGATGTGGCCTCCTCTACATTGGGGAGACAGGCTGCCTACTTGCGGAATGCTTCAGAGAACACCTCTGGGACACCCGGACCAACCATCCCAACCATCCCATGGCTCAACACTTCAACTCCCCCTCCCACTCCACCAAGGACATGCAGGTCCTTGGACTCCTCCATCGCCAGACCATAGCAACACGATGGCTAGAGGCAGACCACCTCATCTTCCGCCTAGGAACCCTCCAACCACAAGGGATGAACTCAGATTTCTCCAGTTTCCTCATTTCCCCTCCCCCCACCTTGTCTCAGTCCCAACCCTCGAACTCAGCACCACCTTCCTAACCTCTTCCTGACCTCTCTGCCCCCACCCCAACTCCGGCCTATCACCCTCACCTTAACCTCCTTCCACCTATCGCATTTCTAATGCCCCTCCCCCAAGTCCCTCCTCCCTACCTTTTATCTTAGCCTGCTTGGCACACTCTCCTCATTCCTGAGGAAGGGCTCATGCCCGAAACGTCGATTCTCCTGCTCCTTGGATGCTGCCTGACCTGCTGAGCTTTTCCAGCAACACATTTTCAGCTCTGATCTCCAGCATCTGCAGTCCTCACTTTCTCCTATCCCTAATCAGTCCTTGCCTTTCTAAATATGTGCACATCCTCTCGCTTAGGGTTTCCTCTAACAATTTGCCCACCACCAACGTCACGCACACTGGTCTATAGTTCCCTGGCTTGTCCTTAACACCTTTCTCAAATAGTGGTACCACATTAGCCAATTTCCAGTCTGCCAGCACCTCATCTGTGACTTTCTATGATACAAGTATCTCAGCAAAAGGTCCAGCAATCACTTCCCTTGCTTCCCACAGAGTTCTAGGGTACACCTGATCAGGTCCTGAGCATTTATCCACTTTTATGTGTTTCAAGACATCCTCTGTAACATGGACGTTTTTCAAGATGTCACCATATATTTCCCTATATTCTATATCTTCCATGTCCTTTTCCTCAGAAAAGACTGAAGCAAAATACTCATTTAGTATCTCCCCATCTCCTGTGGCTCCACACAAAGGCTGCCTTGCTGATCTTTGGGGGGCCCTATTCTCTCTCTAGTTACCCTTTTGTCCTTACTTGTATTTGTAAAAATCCCTTGGATTCTCCTTAACTTGCTTTGCCAAAGCTTTCTCATCCCCTTTTTGCCCTCCTGATTTCCCTCTTAAGTATACTCCCACTGCCTTTGTACTCTTCTGAGGGTTCACTTGATCTGACATATGCTTCCTTCTTTTTCTTAACCAAACCCTCAATTTCTTTAGTCATCCAGCATTCCCTATACCTACCAGCCTTCCCTTTCACCCTGACAGGAATATACTTTTTCTGGATTCTTGTTATCTCATTTCTGAAGGCTTCCCATTTTCCAGCCGTCCCTTTACCTGCGAACATCTGCCCCCAATCAGCTTTTGAAAGTTTTTGCCTAATACTGTCAAAATTAGCCTTTCTCCAATTTAGAACTTCAACTTTTAGATCTGGTCTATCCTTTTCCATCACTATTTTAAAACTAATAGAATTATGGTCGCTGGTCGCAAAGTGCTCCCCCACTGACACCTCAGTCACCTGCCCTGCCTTATTTCCCAAGAGTAGGTCAAGTTTTGCACCTTCTCTAGTGGGTACATCCACATACTGAATCAGGAAACTTTCTTGTACACACTTAAAAAATTCCCCTCCATCTAAACCCTTAACACTTTGACAGTCCCAATCCATGTTTGGAAAGTTAAAATCCCTTACGATAAACACCCGATTATTCTGACAAATAACTGAGATCTCCTTTCAATTTCCCTCTGACTATTAGGGGGTCTATAATATAATAGGGCATCACGTCTACCCCAGAAGAGATTCCAATAAGGTGATCATCCCTTTCTTATTTCTCAGTTCAACCCAAATAAATTCATTGGATGTATTTCCGGGAATATCCTCCCTCAGTACGGCTGTAATGCAATCCCACATCAAAAATGCCACTCCACGTCCTCTCTTGCCTCCACTTCTGTCCTTCCTGCAGCATTTGTATCCTGGAACATTAAGCTGCCAGTCCTGTCCCTCCCTGAGCCATGTGTCTGTAATTGCTATGATATCCCAGACCCATGTTCCTAACCATGCCCTGAGTTCCTCTGCCTTCCCTGTTAGGCCCCTTGCATTGAAATAAATGCAGTTTAATTTATCAGTCCTACCTTGTTCTCTGCTTTCTTCCTGCCTGCCCTGACTGTTTGGCTCACTTCTTTTCTCAACTGTACCAGTCTCATATTGATCCCTTTCCTCACTATCTCCCTGGGTCCCATCCAGCTACCTTACTAGTTTAAATCCTCCTGAGCACCTCTAGCAAATCTCCCTGCCAGTGTATTAGTCCCCTTCCAATTTAGGTGCAATCCGTTCTTTTTGTGCAGGTCGCTTCTACCCCAGAAGAGATTCCAATGATTTAAAAATGGAATCCTTCTCCCATACACCAGCTCCTCAGCCATGCATTCATCTACTCTATCCTCCTATTCCTGCTATCACTCGCTCATAGTACTGGGAGTAATCCAGATATTACTATTCTCAAGGATCTTCTTTTTAAATTCCTGCCTAATTCTCTGTATTCTCCCTTCAGAATCTCAACCTTTTCCCTTCCTATGTCATTGGTTCCAATGTGTACAAACTTTTGGCCTAAATTCTTTCCCTCATCTAGCATGTAGCAAAAAAAAATTGCCATATTAGCCCCCTTACACAGAGGTCAGGAATAATGGAGACTGCTCCCAGGTAATACCAACCAATGTTTTTCAAGATTGAAGGAAATTAAGAATGCAAGTAACAGGAATTCAGTAATATAATAATACCACGGTTTGATTTGATTGATCATAGGCACAAATCCCTTTAGAAGCTAAATAATCAAAGGTTGCAAATATGGATTCTTAATGGAATGCATACAACAAATCAGTTAGTAATTGATTTCAGTATTCAGGTTATACATTGGAATTGAAGACTTCAAGAATTTGTACAGACTGTGTCTTTTTATTTAACTATATTTTTGATTGTGGACTGAAATGAGAAAAGTCCTATTTTTAGAAAACCATAGATTGCTGAAGGATTGCTAGATGCTTTGAAATCAAGGATCGTGACACTCATTGTAAATGCTGTTTACATAGCTGCTTGTTCAAGTTGTAGGTGAAGTGTAGTTTGTAGGTGAAGTGTAAATTGCAGGTGAGCTGGAGTTAAGAAGGTGTACAAATGGACATCCCCTGGCAACAAGTAGCTGATTGGTCTGTGGACTAGTGACAAACACCCTCTGCCTGTCAACAACTATGATTGGTTCCTGGGTAGCTAAACAGCTGACAGCTGTGACCAGGATCATGAGACACCATCCAATCTCCACAACCTCAAAAATCTCTCTATTCTCTGCAGTTAAAGCTGCTGTAGATCTGAAGAAAACTTTTTAAAAATCTTTCCCTCAACAGTTGCTGCAGGCTGTGACTTTTAGTTAATTGGTTAGAGAACTTCTATAAGTGAACCAGCCACTCTATACCTCTTAAAAACTAGTGAAAGCATCTGGAAAAGGAAGACTGGAAAGCAAACAGCAGGTCCTGTGAAAAGAGACCTTGAACTGCTTTCCAAGTTATCTCTCCATCCGTAACACCCATGTTTCTTCCCATCTATATCTATTTATGCATGTGTGTGCATATGTGTATAGGAGGAAGTCAATTAGAGTTTTAACACTTAAAGTTACATGCCAACGATTCATATTTGTTTACTTGTAGCTACAGTCTATTCACTTCTCATAAATAGTAAACTTATTAAGTGCAGAAACTTGGTCCTTGCTTTCTGTCAATGTGAGTCTAAAATATTTGAGACTTTGGAATACTTTTTAAAATCTATAACTTTCATAATATCCCCAAGAATGATGGGGATTGATTTCCAATGCACTACCTTAGTGGGATTATAACACATTCAATAATTACCTCACAATTTAATTTTCATTCAGCACAGAATCTGCATATCCCTAGGTTATGACCTATATTGCATTCTATTAGAACTCTCCTGAAAAATGTTTGATTGGGATGTGTAGCTATAATATATCTGATACCTAATAAAATTAGTTCTTCATTTGCCACTTTTTTTGTTATAGTTTTCCAGGTGATATTCAGAGTGTAAGCTCAGCAGCCCTGCTCGACCTCATCAGCAAGATGGATTAACTCTTCAACTTCCCGCTCTCTATTGAGTATTTTATACAGCTTTTACTTAATCTACTTATACATCAAAAATTGGAATTAAACTTAAAATCAATCATGATGCTAAATTGATATCAAAAAAAAGCAAGTCATCAACACAATCAAATGCCAAAGCCCTGTTTACTTAAGGCTTCTAATGTAGAAAGTATCCGTCAGAGATTCAACTCAGGAGTAGGTTATTCACAGTTATTTTGGTGAATTATATGGTCATTAAGGTAATGGATGTACTTCACTGTCCTCACTTGTAACTCCCTTTGCTTGGCAATGATGGAGAACTTTGTACAATACAATGTAAACTGTATTAAAACTGTATGAACATGCTTCACTTAGCGGTCAGAGCGGCCATTCATTGCAGAAAACTAACATAGCATCTTCTTGAGTAGTATTCAAGGGCGCTAAAATCCATCACAGTGCTGCTCTCATGTTGTTTTTGCTATTTGATAAAGGATCTTGTAAAGGAAAGGAATTACAGTGTACTGAGGGAGGGTAGTCCGGGAAATACATCCAAGAAGTTATTTGGGTGGAACTGACCCCCTAATCGTCAACAGGAAATTGAGAAACAAATTTGTAAGGAGATTTCAGTTATATGTAAGAGGGGATTTTAATTTTCCAAACATAAACTGGGACTGCCATAGTGTTAAGGATTTAAATAGAGAGGATTTTTTTAGGAGTGTACAAGCAAATTTTCTGATTCAGTATGTGTATGTACCTATTGAGAAGGTGCAAAACTTGACCTACTCTTGGAAAATAAGGCAGGGCAAGTGACTGAGATGTCAGTGGGGGAGCACTTTGGGGCCAGCAACCATAATTCTATTAGTTTTAAAATAGTGATGGAAAAGGATAGACCAGATCTAAAAGTTGAAGTTCTAAATTGGAGGATGGCTAATTTTGACAGTATTAGGCAAGACCTTTCAAAAGCTGATTGGGGGCAGATGTTCGCAGGTAAAGGGACGCCTGGAAAATGGGAAGCCTTCAGAAATGAGATAACAAGAATCCAGAGACAGTATATTCCTGTTAGCGTGAAGGGAAAGGCTGGTAGGTATAGAGAATGCTGGATGAGGGTTTGGTTAAGAGAAATTGACGGTTTGCTTAAGAAAAAGAAGGAAGCATATGTCAGGTACAGACAGGATAGATTGAGTGAATCCTGAGAAGAGTATACAGGCAATAGGAGTATACTTAAGAGGGAAATTAGGAGGGCAAAAAGGGGACATGAGATAGCTTTGGCAAATAGAGTTAAGGAGAATTCAAAGGGTTTTTACAAATACATTAAGGACAAAAGAGTAACTAGGGAGAGAATAGGGCTCTGGATTAGTGGTGCTGGAAGAGCACAGCAGTTCAGGCAGCATCCAAGGAGCAGCGAAATCGACGTTTCGGGCAAAAGCCCTTCATCAGGACTTTTGCCCGAAGCGTCGATTTCACTGCTCGTTGGATGCTGCCTGAACTGCTGTGCTCTTCCAGCACCACTAATCCAGTATTTGGTTTTCAGCATCTGCAGTTATTGTTTTTACCTAGAGAATAGGGCTCCTCTAAGATCAGCAAAGCAGCCTATGTGTGTAGTTCCAGGAGATGGGGAGGTACTAAATGAGTATTTTGCATCAGTGTTTACTGTGGAGAGGACATCGAAGATATGGAATGTGCGGAAATAGATGATGACATCTTGAAAAATATCCATATTAAAGAGGAGTAAGTGCTGGATGTCTTGAAACACCGAAAGGATAAATCCCCAGGACCTGATCAGGTGTACTCTAGAACTCTAGGTTTTGTTTAATCTACTTATACATCAAAAATTGGAATTAAACTTAAAATCAATCATGATGCTAAATTGATATCAAAAAAAGGCAAGTCATCAGCACAATCAAATGCCAAAGCCCTGTTTACTTAAGGTTTCTAATGTAGAACTCTGTGGGAAGCGAGGGAAGTGATTGCTGGGCCCCTTGCTGAGATAGTTGCATCATCGATACTCACAGGTGAGGTGCTGGAAGACTGGAGGTTGGAGGAGTTGAGCTATAGGTAGAAGTTGAATAGGCTGGGTCTGTTTTCCCTAGACCATCAAAGGCTGTGTGGTGGCCTCATAGAGGTTTATAAAATCATGAGGGGCTTGGATAGGATAAATAGATAAAATCCTTTCCCAGTGGTTGTGGAGTCCAGAACTAGACGGCATAGCTTTAGGGTGAGAGGGGAAGGATATAAAAGGGACTTAAGGGGCAACTTTTTCATGTCGAGGGTGGTGCGTGAATGGAATGAGCTGTCAGAAAAAGTGGTGGAAGCTAGTGCAATTGCAGCGTTTAAAAGGCATCTGGATGGGTATATGGATAGGAAGGGTTTAGAGAGATATGGACCAAATGCTGGCAAATGGGACTAGATTGGGTTGGGATATCTGGTCAGCATAGACAAATTAGACTGTTGGGTCTGTTTCCGTGCTGTACATCCCTATGACTCTGTGACTGTATAATACAGTTGGATCCAAATTGTCTTCCTCCAATGTCCACATATTGAAAATGTCAGTGCAGGGGGTTGAGTATTGAAGACAGGTGTAGTGCCCTCACAGCTCCCTCTACTGCAAGCAATTCTGGCAGCTCCTGGATTTGAGTGGTAACTGTGTGAAAAACGGCAGGAAAATGAAATCCAGTGTTTGTGCAATAGGAAAAGAACCAAAACTAGTCACAATTGCAGCGACTTGAAGGCATTAAAAATCCAGGTTTTAATTTGTTGACTGCATCTGCATTAATCTGAACCAGATTTCTGCTCTCTTCTAAAGACGCATTATTTTCAACCAACATGGACTTGCGCAGATGTATTTTGTAGGATCTTCATTAAGTAAGGGTTTGCATCCAAACTTATGACACAGTGACATCAACATACTGGAATCTGTGCTTTTTTTCTAATGTTTGCTTGTTTTCAGATTTATGGTCAGAATGTACTCAGTGTACGGCTCATATTACAGCTCTAACAACTCCACTGCCTGTTACAGGGAGAAGGCTGAACTAACACAGGAACCAGTGCAATACAGAGCACCCCCTCCAAGCTTGCACTGTACAGTTAAATTTAATTTTGAATACCAAACACACAACTTTGTTTTAAGTGTTAACCACAAACAAACTCAAATTAATGGCATCTGTGAAAATGATCATAAGATTTGCAACCATTCAGTAATGCCAGTTACATGTTATTTTGGCAGAACTGATTTTGACTTCAGACATTAGAACAAAATTGAATGCATTCCCTTCACTGACGTGTTTTTAAATTTGATTGTTAATCAGAACAAGAGACAAAAGGGAACAGAAGGGACAAAACAAAAAAAAATTTGTTCTGCTACAATGCAGATGCTATCTCAGCTGGTGTGATTCAAAAAACGTCTGGATTTAATTTGACTTCAGCCCAAGGAAATAAATGGACAATTCAAAACTAAGTGTACTGGCTGGAAAATATGCCAGATATCTTGTCTCCAATATTTAACAGTACACAAATACACAAGCAACAAGACTTCCTTGCACATGATAATCAGGGGAATACTTGCAATCTTACAATAAAAGGTTGTCAGTTCAAACCCCACTTAACATTCTGTTCAAACAGTAAAATATCTTTATAGTATAGCTTTAAAGTGGGATGTTTTTGTAGAATGGTAGATGGAAAAATGGTTCAACTAGGAGAAAGTAAGGACTAAAGATGCTGGAGATCAGAGTCAAAAAGTGCGGCCCTGGAAAAGCACAGCCAGTCAGGCAGCATCTGAGGAGCAAGAGAGTCGACATTTCAAGCAGAAGCCCTTCATTCCTGACTTGTCTACTTCAGCATGGGGTGTTAACATTATGCGTAACATGTCCAAAATTAGGTAAGTCCCAATTTATAGGCTAGTATTTATATAAAGACATTAGTCATGGTGATAACGACAATTTTCTCCTTTTCGTTACTTGACTCTAACGTAACTTGTCCCAAGTAGAGACTAAATCTGGATGGGATTTTCCAGCACTGCACTTTTTGACTCAGAAAATGGTTTGAGGAGTTTTCCAACAAAGTGTGAACTCACTTTATGTTTAATTCACAATGAAATTTAAAACTAATGCAAGCATTTAATTTGCTTGACAAATTACTAATTCCAGGAAATATATTTCCATGGTTGGTTTGTTAGGCACTCTTTGATATATTCAGATAGAATGAGTACAAAATGTAATTTTGTTCTTTGGGTGGTATCAGAGAGAAAAATGAAATTTAACACCAATGAACCCTGAATCACATCTGATGCCATCTTGATAAAGGTCAAAAAAGGAAGCACTCTGCACCCACATCTGATGCAGGTATGAATATGGAAATAATGGCATACTGCCTGCATTTTCTCCCTGTTGTAACTTTGATTTGCACTGAAGCACCTTTGAGGAGAACCAGTACTAAATGCCCAGTATGTAAAACATCAGTAAGTGCTGACCATAATCATCGGTGTTCCTGCTATAGAGATAGCTGACCTATTTCTGACATTCTCAATCTCTCTCCAACTCCAAGTCCAATTTCCCATTCTTCAATCCCCAATCAACAACCTATAGCACCAGCAGTGCTCCAAAGTTCCTCTATGATTTCTTACTAATCCTGACTCCAAGGCCCACCTGTTTGTCCTTCAAATCTGCTTGAATCATTTTGGCTGTCGATCTGCAAATTGGAGCACTAGTCTATGTGAGGCTCCTACTGCAATAGCATCTATATTTGATGTAACCCCAGGCCCTAAATCCAGACCTTCTTGAACGTGTCTAATTCAGTATGGGGTGTTAACATTATTTGTAACATGCCCAAAATTAGGGATACCCCAATTTATAGGCTAATATCTATATAAAGATTTAGTCATGTTGATAAGGACAATTTCCCCCCTTTTGTTACTTAGCTTTAAGCGTAACTGGTCCCAAGTAGAGACTAAATCTGGATGGGATTTTCCTTTACAAGTAGAATAAACACTGAAATGTTAAAGGGGTTGCAAGAAAAGACAGAGACTTGGATTGGTTATGCACAAGACTTTGAAGATGATAGGACTGCTTAACAAAGTAATTATAAACTAAATAGGATGAGGGGCTTAATGACATGAGACATAAAGTTCAAAACGCAAGCAGGGAGAAAATGCACAGCAGGTTGAATTTGTAATATCCCAGACTATGAATATGATGTTCTGAAAAGGTAGCAATCTGAACCATATTTATGATTGCCCCTTTTGAGGATACACAGGGTCAAGGGGTAAAAGTGAGCTTCAACACAGTGTACACTAGGTACCTAACATCCTACTGAGTGTACTGGTGAGATGAAGTCACAGAGGACAACCATTTTAACACCCCTACATGGTGGGAAAAGAACGAAAGTAGACTGTTTCTCTGTGCTGCATATCAGCCATTGCTGAAAGTAACTGGATAAAAGAATTCAAATCCAAGAATCTTTAGTTTAACTACCAGCATTAATAATATCTGTAATATCCAGTACAACATGGAGAAAGTGAGGACTGCAAATGCTCGAGATCAGAGTCGAGAGTGTGGTGCTGGAAAAGCACAGCAGGTCAGGCAGCATCTGAGCAGCAGGAGAATCAACGTTTCGGGCATTTCCTGATGAAGGGCTTATGCCCGAAACGTCAATTCTCCTGCTCCCCGGATGCTGCCTGACCTGCTGTGCATATCCAATGCAACAGTCGCAATGTTCAACTGTCCACTCTTTATGAACAATTCAGAGACGGATCCATGTATCTTTTTGTTAACTTTTATATTCTTGGATCCACCTCTTATTTCTAATCTGTGTGCATATGCATGTGTGTGTTGCATTATTAATCTTCTCATATTGAGTAATTAATGAACTTATTCTCCATGTGAATTCAACAAATCCTGGTTAAATGGGCTATCACTGGTATCTAGAGGGGAAGGTATCATTTTAAGATTAACTTTACTGTGACCGATCAATGCAGCGAATGAATAACCAAGGATACCAATTCATCCCTCCTCATCTGCAAGCTTCAAGGTATGAGATTTCCCATCTGGAGCTACAACAAATCAGGGAACCTCACTCAGGGACAGGTCATAACACCAGCCATTTTGAGCAAAACATGAGCAGACTGCTGAACTCATTAAAGAGCCAATTGACTGCAATCTTACGTTGTCCACTCCATTACTCGGTAGTTGCTTGGTTAAAAAAAAACATTGAGAGTAATTTACGCCAGATGTGACAAGGTAACACAAGGTCAAGCCAAATGTTCTGCAAATAGGCCTATGGCTACAAGGAGAAGCAGTCTGCCGCTGAAGGTGACAGTGTTCGGCTCTTCATAGTCTTTATTTCTTCAATGTAGTCTGACATCACAAATATGCAAAGAATGAGAGGTTAGGGAGACTGTAGAAAGGGCCATCCTGGAGGCTGAGGACTTGAGAAGAGAAACCAGGGTTCACTGTATCTATGTGGGCTGTGCACTCTGGAAGAGGCTCCTCCACTGAGAAGGAAATGAGGAGATGGAGGTCAGCTGCCTAGGGACAGGCCACCCTATGGTCCAAGCAGGTCAGGGACCTGCTGCCGTACGAGGGCCGGAACAAGACAGAAAGCAGCAATCAATCCACAAAGCAGCTACAGACAACAAATAAATTACCTTCAGCACTCAGTGTGCCAGGCAGCATTTCTCCAGGGAGACAGTGGAAGCGCTTCGTGAATTGCTGGCTGGGGACATCGAATGATGTGTTGGTGGTGACCCTGTGCCTGCCACACTCAAGATGACTGTGGCTTTGAGCTTTTATGGCATTGTGGGGGTTCACTAAAACATTGACAGACATCTTTGCAGTATATCTCAAAATTCAACTCAACACTGTATAAAAATAATCATAGATGAAATGTCTCGGTAAGCAAATGTCTTCATCTCCTTCATCACTATTGATGTTAGTCAGGTCAAGGTAGCAACTGATTGAATGTGTTGCTGCATTCACCAAAGTTTAAGCTGTTTAAGGTTGCACATCTGGGCTTTGATAGTACAGTGATGAGATAGAAAGCTAAGAATAGATAGGTGTGCTTGGACCATGTGTTGAAAGTATAATGATGAGTGCATCTGTCACTACGTAAAATAATCTGATGTATGCCGACATAACACCAAATGCAATGCATTGGTTCAAAGGCTGTTTGGAAATTTAGATGTGAAAGATGGAATCTTAATGCCAATTATCTTCATTCTATAATGGAGAAGTTGCTGAGTTGAACTGAGACGGGTTAACCTGCAGGCTGGGTCGAATGGTGCATATGGTAGGCTTATTGTTTGGCTGAATAGTAACAATATAGTAGAGCAGTAATGGTATGCACAAACTTGGCTTAATACACAAATTATTATTTGGCTTTCAAGTGCAAAGCCATGACGAAAGCATAAAGCTACAATATACTATGTAGATAATGACAGCTACTGAAATGTGTGCCCAAGAATAGTTGTTTAAAATTAATTAATCTTTTCCAATGGAATGAACACAAAAAGAGGATGTTGTTAAACTCAAGAGTATCCTGGTGGAAGAATATTGTCATCGACAAACTTCTCCACACAAACATGAGTCTGGAATTGCACTGTTACACATTAAATGTGTCTTCTAAGATTGAAGCACATCTTAGACCATTCTAAATATTAATTAAAGCAAAAAAGATATGTTGTTTAAACGAGAGTTAGAGGATTAAACAGTGTCACATAGGTAAAATGCCAGAATTCAGCATGCTCTGTCTCCAATGCCAAAGTAAATGTGACTGTTCTACTTAGAAAAAGTAAAAGAGGAAAAATCACCAGCTGTTACTTGTATGTTTCAGGAAACAGGCATAAATTATGTCTCTGAGGTTATTTTTGGCTGGGGATGGATGTGGCAGACGGACCACTGGAGAAGTCACTGAGCTCTGTCCACTTGAAGGGTGAAAGCTGTTTCCTGAACAGCCCTTCTTCACTCGTCAGCTCTGACAGCTTTTTATTGACAACATGTGACTGGGGCCACAGAGTATTTTAAAGCAGCAGGGCTCCAGACGGAACAATGGATTTGTCAATTGCCTCTTCACCTCCCCCCCCCCCCCCCCCCCATTTGAAAAGAGTGCCACGGACAATGCGCTTCCCAGCTGGGGTCTGTGCTGCTCCCGAGTATGCGACCCACTCTCTTCGTAGTACAGCATTCAAAACCAAATAAATGGTGCTTGCTCTTTTTCTTTCACCGAGTAGCATTGCGAAAGGTGTTCGCGGATGTGAATAGAAAAATGTCTTTTAAGTGCTGCTCAGGCAGAACTGGCTTTGCGTTCCCTTCCTGCCCTCCCTCAAGAAGTCGCCACCGAATGTGGACATGGGTGAACTAGCTCTATCTGTATTGTGCTAATCAAAAATCAACATCCTGTGTATTGATCACTTGCTGAGAATCCTGTCCATCATACATGCGCTTTGTCCTGCAGCCGGTCCCATTTGAGTTTGACTGACCCAAGGGTGCCTGCATTATTTGTAAAGAACAACAAGCCTTTTCATTCATAATTTCAGTAGGAGACAGGATGCTAATGACTGGGCATGAATACTGGAGAATCTGGCATTCAAGGCAGGAAGAGGTCCAACAGCCTGCCAAATGGGAGAAAGTCAGTGAAAGTGATGGTGTGAGCAAACACACTGACAAAGGGGCCATGCGTGCATATATATAAAATGTTTTCAAAAGGTGCAAGACTGTCTTGGATTAAAAGTAGGAGGAGTAGCATGGAGAAATTCAGGAGCAGTGTAATATTTTGAAAAAAAATCAATCTTTGTATTTAAATTTGTCCTAAACTCAGTGAATGTTAAACTAGTTAATAACTGGCAGTGGCAGAAGTGTTTTAATTGTTGTCAGTTTATTGCTGTTTCTCTCCTTCCGTTTCCTTCCGGCATCGTATTACATCTGAAATGACCCACAGTTGCGTTGTAATATTTTAGGTATGTTTTGCATGTCTGCACGTAGCAACTTCTCCTTAATTCAGCCTGAATTGCAAACAGTGAGAGAAAAATTTCCATCACAACTTTAAATAAAAGCAGACGAGTTTGGGATGCAAAATGATTGCATAATGCAGCAACTCCAAAAGTCCAGCTTTTAGGTCATTAAAGTTTTGCCACAGAGATTAATTTCACTGACGTCCGGGCTGTGCACTCACACTCCTGACGTCTGCTCTTGGTTCCTGCTGCCTGCCAATCACTAAACCAGAAAGCTGGGGTGAAGAGAGGAGGTCAATAGTATCAGAATACGACTACACGATAGTGATCTTCTCAATTCACTTCAGAAACCTTAACGAAATACAGTCTTCCAAGGGGGAGGAAAAAAAGAAATTGGTAAATCATGTCTTGTTGGGGGGATGGCAATGGACAAAGTGGGCCAGAACAGCACACTGGCTCTTAAAAATGCACGATGACTCAATTTTGCCTGAGTTTCTGAGTTATGTACTAATTTTCTCCCTGGCTGCATAAATACCAGTGCCAACATTATTCGCAGAAAAGAAGGAGGTCGCTTTTTTCAAAGCACAGCCCATGACAGAACATGGGAGATGGTCTGCAGCTGCCATGTGGTTCTGGCTGATCAGAATACTCTCCCACTCTTATTGTCTGCCTCCGACATATCGAAAGGATTTGTTCATCAACAATCAACCTGTTTGGTCACTTAAGTAACACACCTTCCAAGGCCACTGACTCCCCAAACAGGAATCGATCATAGAGCATCTGGTTCTAAGACTTTCAAAGTTTGCTTCCAAATAAGCAGAGATACAATGGATGGAGTGTACGATTATACTATTGTCATGAAAGCAAAGAACAATACAGCACCATGATAGAGCACTGAGGCCACTTGGCCCATTGTGCCCATGCCAGTTCTTGACAGAGCTATCTAATTAGTCCCATTTTTTCCCCCAAGTCCTGCAACTATGTGGCCTACCAGCATTTATTCAATTCCCTTTTGTAAACTCACACTGAATATATTTCAATCACCCCCTACAGTCAGTGCATTCCACTCATAGCAATTCACTGCAATTTTATTGTACTCATTTTCCTCAGGTTGTTTTCCAAATTATCTGAACTCTGAATCTTGTGGTCACCAACCCTCCGCCTAGTGAAAGCAGTTTTGCAGATTTATGACAGCCCCTCATACAATGGGAACAGATGCTAAAATGGTCAGAGTTCCAAATTTTATAAAAGGCAAAGTGAATGAATCTGATTTTGCTACAAAATAAAGTGGAAAGTGTAACAAAATTCTATCCTCTCAGGGTCATTGGTCAAGATAGCAAACTCTATCTTATTGAAGGTCACACTGAGTCCCAGGGTTACTTGTGTTGCAATGCACATTCCCATAAGTATGGATGTGCCTTACGTATATCAAAAGATCTTTATGTCTGGATTTAGCGTAAACCCCCAAAATATTACTTGAAAATACATTATAAGTAAAGTAGAATGAACCTTGCATCCAACATTAAATTCGAGGTCAAACAAATATTTATGTCCATCATGTGCACACATTGGTCCCCTTAGGTTACTACTCATGAGCATAGAGTCATAGAGATGTACAGCATGGAAACAGACCCTTTGGTCCAACTCACCCATGCCACCTAGTTATCCTAAATTAATCTCGTCCCATTTGCCAGCATTTGGCCCCTATCCCTCTAAACCCTTCCTATTCATATACCCATCCAGATTTATTTTAAATGTTGTAATTGTACCAGCCTCCACCACTTCCTTTAACAGGTTATTCCTTGTACTACCCTTTGTGTGAAAAAGTTCCCCCTTATGTTCCTTTTAAGTCTTTCCCCTTTCACCCTAAACCTATGCCCTCTAGTTCGGGATTCCCCCATCCCAGGGAAAAGACCTTGTCAATTTACTGGATTAGTGGTGCTGGAAGAGCACAGCAGTTCAGGCAGCATCCAACGAGCAGCGAAATCAACGTTTCGGGCAAAAGCCCTTCATCAGGAATAAAGGCAGTGAGCCTGAAGCATGGAGAGATAAGCTAGAGGAGGGTGGGGGTGGGGAGAGAGTAGCATAGAGTACAATGGGTGAGTGGGGGAGGAGATGAAGGTGATAGGTCAAGGAGGAGAGGGTGGAATGGATTGGTGGAAAAGAAGATAGGCAGTTCGGACAAGTCAAGGAGACAGTAACTGAGCTGGAACCCTATCTATGCCCCCTCATGATTTTGTACACCTCTTTAAGGTCACCCCTCAGCCTCTGACACTCCAGGGAAACTAGCCCCAGGCAATTCAGCCTCTCCCATTCCACCACCACCCGCTGTCAGCCGTGCAATATAATTTAAAGGGACCTTACACTTAAAAATATCATACATGCATTTCAAGAGAAAATTAAAAGTATGTTCCATGTAAATTTTATTTGCCCATCTTTCCAGAAAGAAACATCAATGCCAGTGACAGAGATCATGCCAAGCAAGTAACAACCCTCAAGTAGTATGGTCGAGGCAGTGAAAATGTTGGTTTCATCAGTAATGCAATAATTTAGGGTGAATGCAAGAGTTAACCTAATGAACAAGTTGAAGCAAAGAGTCTACACATTTTAATATAGATTGGATGGTAGATTGAAAATAAAAATCTGCCACATACGTTGAAGATATAGTGCAATAACTGCCTGGAAGAGCAAGACCCCCTTCAGTGCAGAAAGAAGACATTTGGCCCATTGATTCTGCACTGATCCTCCAAAGAGCATCCCAACCAGACTCAGCCCTCCATCCTATCACCATAACTCCATATTTACCATGGCTAATGCACTTAGCCTGCACACTATAGAGCAATTTAGCATGACCAATCTACCTAATCTGTACAATTTTGGACTGTGCAAGGAAACTGGAGAACATGCAGACTTCACACAGACAGTTGTCTCCCAAGGATGGAATTGAACCCAGGTCCCTGGCACTGTGAGGCAGCAGTGCTAACCACTGAGCCATCACGCTGTGCTCTGGTCATAGGTTGGCACCATGGTCAGATATCCAGGATTCTGTCAAAAGAGAAAAAAATGCTTGAACAAGAGACACAGGATTCTGCAAAAAAGTAAGTGCCTGTTTCAGCAGATGAACTGTCCTTCACAAAGGAAATTCATGGGGTTAAAGATCAGCGTGATATTATAATGAAGCAATTGCCTGCTTCAGCAGAAGAGATATCTTCAGCAAAGAAAAGCCAAAAGACAAAAGTTTTAGCTTAGTGGTAGTTTGAAGACCTCATCCTGTCAGGCACAAAATCAAAGTCCACGGCCTTCAACCCAGAGAACTATCAATCTTCAAAGTCTGAGGAAAATACATTTTAGGAAAATACTGAAGACCCTGCAGTCTGCCTGAATTTGTGAAGTCAGAGACCTGAAGGGAGATGGAGTAGTAACATGGTAAGTTAATTATATATCAAAAAGCATGATGCTGGAAAAAAGCACAACAGGTCAGGCAGCATCTGAGGAGCAGGACAGTCAATGTTTTGGGTATAAACCCTTCATCAGGAATCAGGCATATGCCCAAAACGTCAACTCTCCTGCTCCTCGGTGCTGCCTGACCTGCTGTGCTTTTCCAGCACCACGCTTTTCGACTGACTCTCCAGCATCTGCAGTCCTCACTTTCTCCAAGTTATGTACAAAAGCTTCGAGGAGTTGTTAAGCAAAGCCATATGAATCTGAAAGTGTTTAAATGAAGAGTGCATTAAGCATAATCCAAAATGATAATTTGATATGGAGTCGGAGTGGGGAAGAGTTTTGGCTTTTGAAGACTGAACACCAAATTTTCGCTCATTCGCTCAGTGACAATGGACTGGAAATTGTCTGCCCTCTGCTGGTGGGCTCACAAATATAGGACGGAAGGCCATTGCACCACCATTCCACCCACTTTCAACTTTCCTACTTGCAGGATAATGTCCCAGACTCAAACATCTTCAATTGCTTCGCAATTACCTATAGTCCACCATAATGGCAGAAATTGAGATGTTCATTGATGATTGCACAACATCCAGCACCAATCACCTTTGATTAGATAAAACAGCATCCAATATCCATATACAGCAAGACTTGGATAACATCGAGGTTTGGACTGCAAATGGCACATCGCATTCACACCACGGAGGTTTCAGGCAATGAAAATCATCAACAAGAGAGAATCTAACTATGGCCCCTGGATTTTGTTTGGCATTACCATCACTAAATCACATATTCCCAAAATCCTAAGGGTTACAACTGATCGGAAACTGAACTGGACTAACTATGAAACTAATGTGTCTACAAGACCAAGTTAAAGGCTCGGCATTATGCAGTGAATAACTCACCTTCTATCTCCCCAAAGGTTGTCCACCATCCGCAGCCACAATACAGGAATGCAATGGAATATACTCCACTTTCTTGGATGAACATAGCTCCAACAACAGTTAAGAAGCTCAACACCATCCAGGAAAAAGCAATTCAAGCACAACATCCACCATCTTCAACATTCATTCCCGTCATGACCATACAAAGTGGCAGCAATGTGTCCTATTCACAAGATGCACTGTCCACTATCAGCAAACATCATTCGATATCACCATCCAAATCCTCAACCTCCACCACATAGAAGGCCAAGGGCAGTAGACCCAAATAGTAAAACAAAGTACAAAACCAGTAATACTTGGAAATGGATGGACTGATTGTACACAACATGAGTCGCATCAGTGTATCTCATTTGTAAGTTTTACTGTTCTTAACTTCTTGCATGGGAGCACTACCATCTGCAGATTTCCCTCCAAGCCATAAACCATCCGGACTTGGAACAATATCACTGTCACTCTGTCAATATCCTGAAACTCCCTTCGTAACACCACTGGGGGTGTTGCTACACACTAGGCACTACAATGGTTCAAGAAGACAGCTCACCGCCACCTTCTCCAGAGTAATAAGTTGTGGCACAGCCAGTGATGTCCACACCCCATGAAAGAACAAAATAATACCAGCCATGGCATATTATCACCATAGGACTGACACTTTCTCCACTGGTCAGTCTCTGACTTTTTTTTGTGTTGGAGCAAGTATTTTATACCACTCCCCCCACCATCCCACCTTAATTTTCAGCTGAATGCCTGTCTTGCACAACTCTTAGAGATTATGAATGCAGTCTCCCTTTATGAGTACTTTACATTGGATACCGAGATAATGTGGGCTCTTTATTTGCAATGTGATCAAATAGGCAGCCCACCTGTAAGACATTAATAACACACAAGTCTTAACATACCCAGAAAGTGGAATTTTGGTTAACCCTTTGTTTTGCATTGTATTTAACTGAATCCAGTTCCGATCTAAGATAAACCTTACTTCCTTCACTCCTTGCAGTTTGTGAGAGGAAATGTTGATTCTTTTTTTCTGAGATACACTAATATAATGTAACATCTTCTACCTTGGCTTGGTGCCCACTTTTCTTTAATAATGCCTCTGTGATGTTTTTGAATATGAAAGGCTCTGTTTAAACACAAGTTTTTGTTGCATTCTGGTGTACAATCGAGCACTGAAAATTACATCTGAGTTGTGCAGAATGCAGTCTTTCTAGCCACATAACATACAGTTCAACACCTGCAGCTTGGTTATTGATTCAATGAAAATTGTATTTCGAATCATATTTCATTCGCTTCCTTTGCTCTTCTTAAATACAGTACATTCTTGTAACAGGAAATACTTCAAAGACTTGACCCATTAATGTATGCCTTTGCTAACTCAAAAAAAAATCAATTCAATGCTCCTTTTATGAGGTCTTTCTATCTTTGTAGAATTGCTATTCATAATAATTGTCCATTCTTGCTGTGGTTCATTTTTATAGCTGGATTGTGTAGTCATTGGTTGCAGAAAAAAAGTGTATATCTACAAATGCTTTTTATGCTATTGATGTTACTTACAGAGTAGCAGCCTGTTTCATGGTTCTTGAAATCTACAAAAACCTGTTCATCTGGTTCTGTGCATCACTATGCTTATTGCTGCCTTAAGAGTATTGTGAAAACAGTAGGGGTCAAGAAGGAACAAACTGATCGATTCCCTTTTCACTCCCATGAGTATTGCTCAGCATCAAATTGCCAGATGTAGCCCTTTCCCCGGATGTGTTATGACATGTCATGGATGCATAGAATAGTGAGTGTCTGATTTTCCAAATCATAAAGACCAGAACCAGATGGCACCATCAACAAGGAAATTGGCGTGGGTAGGTCAATGAGGTTCTCCTGAGATCAGGGCTGTGGGGTTGATTTTAACCCGGTTCACCTAACAGGAAAGAGAGGCAGATGTATGTTTAAAATGATGATCAAGTACTTCCCATTGCATTCCCAAATGAATTTGTGCCTGCTGCCATTATAGATATCACATTTCATGCATTGCGAGATCTTTATTAGGACATCAAAGCCAGCTTTCATTGCTGACTGTGGCTATGAACACTCAATGCATGGGCTGCCAGAAAATCCTGGCACCTTTGTAGCCAGAGAAGGTTCAGTTAGGTTTATATCAATTCATTGAATGCTTTTCCGGTCAAGAATGGAGAAGTGCTGAAATCACACAAAGACATTTTAGCTATCCTCCTCCAATCACAAGCACTGACTGCTCACACATTGACTCTATATTGGGGATCCTCAGCCTTCTACCATGCAAAATCCTACTCCTCCCTGCTATGCACTATTCTTGTCTAGTGTTCTTCTGTCTGACGAACTATTCGGGTCCCACACATCCTTGCTCTCTCAGGATCTATTTCAAGATTCCCTTTGCTTCTAATCTAAGTGCTGCCATGGACCTCCTGGTCCGGGGTAAGGGCTGTACCACTATACCACAAAAGGGCAGTGTATATGTGTATCTTCTACCTGATACTAATTAAAAGAAAGGTTTGGGTACATTTATAAGTAGTTTCCGCCTGGAAGGGTGTTAGTGTCTATAATGAGAAAAAGGAAGCTGCATTGAGATTAAGCCGTGTGGAAGACAGACTAGTTCCAGCTTTTTCATGTTACATGTTTACCAGATGAGCATGATTTTAAGATATTGTGGAGGGAAAACAAGGAGTGGGAGCTCCCAGGAGGCATTCCAAATAAGTCAATGAGACCAGAAGTCTTTAAATTGGCTGACATTACGTTTGAGGTGTTGGTGAAAGGGGTGCTAATGAAAGTCAGCAAGCATAAGTGTTTGCATGATTGCATGGCCCAAAAGGCTTCTGACTTTAGTCTAGTCTATAAGATTATCAGAAGGTCACAGTCTCGAGCCTAGCTGCAATTGCTTTGCAAGGTAGTGGTAGTGTCCCTAACTCAGAGCTAGGAGATCTGGGTTAAAGTACCACCTGCTTCAAAGGTGTGTCATAATAATTCTGAACAGGTTGTTTAGAAAATATCCAGACTGGATCACATGGAACAGACATACTCATTTAACCCAACAAAAGCAGAGTCTGACGAACATCCAGACCCGAGTATTACTGACACTGGATTCACAGGCCCAGGGCAAGCCAAGTGGCTTCTTGCAGGTCCCACAAGGATACCCAGAACCAAAGCCTGAACTCTGACCCTGCAGTGAACTGACCCTGTGCTGACCTGACCTGACCCGACTCGGAACAAAACTGGCCCCTACAGTGACTTGACTCAGAGGAGGCCCAACCAACCCAGGACCGAACTCTGAACCTGCATCGACGCAACCCTGAGAGGGCCTGACAAGCATGGCCTGAACTCCAAGCTTGGGGCAACTCATTTCCACAAGGAGATCTGGCCTAACCCAAACCAACTCACTTACCATCCAGAACAGCAGACTCGCATCACCGACACCTAAGACTGTCCAGAAGCAGGAAATGGGGAAGACACGCTGGCCTGCAGGTGAGACTGAAACAATGTGGTTTCAAGCCTCCAATCGCCAGCATAATCCTGGCAAATGTCTAAGCTATTGAAAACAAAATGGATGAACTCAGACTTACCTTCCAGAGGGAACTTCGTGACTGCTGTGTGCTCTGTTTTATGGAGACATGGCTCACTCATAGAATCCCCAGTGTGGAAGCAGTCCATTTGGCCCATCGAGTCCACACCAACCCTCCAAGGAGCATCCCAACCAGACCCACCCTCTACACTTTCCCTGTAACCCTGCATTTTCCATGGCTCACTCCAGCTACACCTGACTGTGCCTTGTAAGCTGAGGGCTTCTCTATATATTGCATAGACCGCACAGCATCCTCAGGTAAGGCAAGGTACGAGGGTTTTCTGCCTCCTAAACAATATCTCCTGGTGCTCGGATGTGGCAACCCTGGTCAGTCACTACTCCCCAGGTATAGAATATCTTCCAGTAATGCTGTCCTTACTACCTGCCATGTGAATTCACCTCCGCCGTCCTGAGAGCAATCCACATCCCACCCAGGCAGAAGTGTAAAAATACACTTCATTCGCAAGTGCGTAGAGCACTGCATGCCAAAGAAGTCAATCTGTGTGTTCCCCAACCGGAAATCTTGGATGAACTGAGAAAGATGGGAAAGATTAGGACAGCACAGTGGATCAGTGGTTAGCACTGCTGCCTCACAGCACCAGGGACCTGGGTTCAATTCCAGCCTAAGGTGATTGTCTGTGTGGAGTTTACACAGTCTCTCCGTGTCTGTGTGGGATTGCTCCGGTTTCCTCCCACAATCTAAAGATGTGAATTGGCCATGCTAAATTCCCCATATTGTTCAGGGATGCATAGTTTAGGTGCACTAGTCAGGGATAAATGTAGGGGGATGGGTTACTCTTCAGACTTGTTGTGCTAAATGACCTATTTCCACACTGTGGGGATTCTATTATATTCTAAATCCATTGCCTACTGAAGATCAGGTGTGTGGCATTCAAGTGAGACAACCCAGACCGTTACAGGAAATCCAGATATGACCTCAGCGATCCTAAGAGACAGTAATGAACCTTGTTGTTCAAGATACAGAAGCTTGAACACATGCGCCAACTGGTTCGAGAGCATCTTCTTTCCTCCTGTTATTAGAATGCAGAATGGACCTCTCTAATTTCAAATTGAATGTTGATCTTGCTTTTGTGCCCCTCCTGTGCAGTCACAATCTTGTATGCCTCATTCTGTCTAAGCACTCTATGATATGTATGCCCTTTTAGAATATTTTAGAACAATACAGCACAGAACAGGCCCTTCGGCCCACAATGTTGTGCCGAACATTTGTCCTAGCTTAAGCACCCATCCATGTACCTATCCAATTGCCGCTTAAAGGTCACCAATGATTCTGACTCTGCCACTCCCACAGGCAGTGCATTCCATGCCCTCACCACTCTCTGGGTAAAGAACCTACCCCTGACATCCCCCCTATACCTTCCACCCTTCACCTTAAATTTATGTCTCCTTGTAACACTCTGTTGTACCCAGGGAAAAAGTTTCTGACTGTCTACTCTATCTATTCCTCTGATCATCTTATAAACCTCTATCAAGTCACCCCTCATCCTTCGCCGTTCCAATGAGAAAAGGCCTAGCACTCTCAACCTATCCTCGTACGACCTATTCTCCATTCCAGGCAACATCCTGGTAAATCTTCTCTGCACCCTCTCCAAAGCTTCCACATCTTTCCTAAAGTGAGGTGACCAGAACTGCACACAGTACTCCAAATGTGGCCTTACCAAGGTCCTGTACAGCTGCAACATCACTTCACAACCCTTGAATTCAATCCCTCTGCTAATGAACGCTAATACACCATAGGCCTTCTTGCAAGCTCTATCCACCTGAGTGGCAACTTTCAAAGATCTATGAACATAGACCCCAAGATCCCTCTGCTCCTCCACCTTACTAAGAACCCTCCCGTTAACCTTTGTTTGCTAAGATCTGCCTGTACTGCCCACAAAACCTTTCACTGTACATAGGTACATGTGGCAACAATAAATAAAATCAAAGGAATCAGGAATGAAAGCAACATAGAATGGCTTTGAGTCATAAAGTTGTAAAGATATATGGCACAGAAATAGGCCTTTCGGTTCAAATTGTCCATGTTGATTAGATATCCTACATTAATCTAATCCCATTTGCCAACACTTGGCCCATAAACACTTCTTATTCATGTAACCATCCAGATAGCTTTTAAATGGTGTAATTGTACCAGCCTCCATCATTCTATACACACACCATCCTCTGTGTGAAAAAGCTGCCCCTTTGGTCTCTTTTATACCTAAGGCAGTAGAGTATTATAAGAGCTCAAGTCTATGGAGCTTGAAAGATAGGAGGCCAGTTAGGATGGCATTGAGATGATTTAAAGGTAACAGGTGAATGACTATGATTCTATGAGATAACCTGAGAGTGAGATCTGTAGCCACTTTGTGCAAGACACTGTTTGGAATTGTGGAAGCCTTGCAAATGTCAGTATGAAATGCTCTTGTAAACTCATGGACAGCCATGCTTCTAACTCCTGCAGATGGCACAAAAATAAAATTCAACGATTCAATTTTTCCTCTAAATGCCCTTGCCTCATAGTTTAGTATCACAAGAGGAATCTCACAAGAACAATTCAGAGAGCTGCCTAGTTCCAGTTGATCTGTCACCAATAATTTCAGGCAACATTGAAGACTGGGCGAGGGAAGACTCAAGTGGGTGAGGGAAGTTCATGGGAAAGTCCCAGCGCTACTATGAATGATTGGCTCATAAGTCAACTACTGAAGCTTCAAAATATGCGAGTATAAACTAGTGTAGCAGTTCTCTATTTTGAAATGTCATCAGCACCTGAAACTAATAGTGGGCTTATCTTAAACTCACTTGTATCTTCGCAATAAAGCTAGAACTGTCTGTTTAATTTCTTGCTCCCAGTTTCAAGGCACCAATAAGTAAAACATGCCTTTGTTGGTGAAATAGTAAGGTTGACCACTAATGCAAATATAGCTTTATGTCACTGAGAAAAGGGTCAATCTATATGCAAAAACATGATTCTTGGAGCCAGAAAAATTGGGTCAATTTTTATGTTGTAAGATACAGTATTATTTTATGGTTGATTACTTCTTCATACAATTATTTCAAACTTAGATCATTTTACAAGATGAATATTACAAAGTGCATCCCATAATGCATCCCCATATTAAACACGTACCCTGCTTCAGTTTTTAAAGCCACAATTACATACAAATTCTTTTTGTGAAAGAAAAGTCTTGTCTCGCTGTTTGGAAAAAATTCTGCTGGAGTGTTTCTGGTATTCATTTGTCTAATCCGTACAGCATACCTGCCAACAATTCAAATTTAACTGGGACAGTCAGGTATAAAAGCTTTTCCATTATCCTGATTCATATCAGCTATTTCCGGATTTTAAGAATGTTATTTTATTTTTAAATGTATTTTCTTGACTGTAGCAACTTGAGAAATGTTAAAAAACTATTTCAAATATGTTGGTTTCAAATTCTAAATCTACAAAAAAAAGTATACTTAATGTATCAGAACTGATGCAATGTTTTACTTGTTAACAATTAAATATCAACTGTAAAATTCTATCTTTAACCTACATTACTGTATAATTTTAATATGTTTTAGCGGTAGAATAAACTATATAAGTGTCATAAATGCTGTGCTTTATTTTAATGACTAAAATTAGCTCAAACTGTTAGCTTATCAGAGTGGTGTGAGGTAGAGGAACACAACTGAGTAAAGGATGTTTGTGAGGGGAAGGAGACATGGGGTTAAAAAAAAGGCTTTGCTTCTGAATTTTCTCATTTAAAAAAATCCCTTTCAACTGTCCCCATCAGAAAATTCCCAAAATCCAATTTCATTTACATAAATGTTAGTAGCTATTTGACCTGTGCCTCTAAATAATGTTTTAGTCAAATAAGAACTTTTTCATTCATTAGATGTGGGCATCACTGCAGCCACACGTAGGCCATATCAGGTAAAGATGGCAGAGTTCCTTCTCTAAAGGATGCTGCTGAATCATAAATGATAATAGTTACCTTAATGCCTTTCGAGCTGAAAATGTGTTGCTGGAAAAGCGCAGCAGGTCAGGCAGCATCCAAGGAACAGGAGAATCGATGTTTCAGACATGAGCCCTTCTTCAGGAATGAGGAGAGTGTGCCAAGCAGGCCAAGATAAAAGGTAGGGAGGACGGACTTGGGGGAGGGGCGTTGGAAATGCGATAGATGGAAGGAGGTTAAGGTGAGGATGATAGGCCGGAGTGAGTGTGGGGGCGGAGAGGTCAGGAAGAAGATTGCAGGTTCGGAAGGTGGTGCTGAGTTCGAGGGTTGGGACTGAGATAAGGTGGGGGGAGGGGAAATGAGGAAACTGGAGAAATCTGAGTTCATCCCTTGTGGTTGGAGGGTTCAGAGGCGGAAGATGAGGCGGTCTTCCTCCAGCCATCGTGTTGCTATGGTCTGGCGATGGAGGGGTCCAAGGACCTGCATGTCCTTGGTGGAGTGGGAGGGGGAGTTGAAGTGTTGAGCCAAGGAGTGGTTGTGTTGGTTGGTCCGAGTGTCCCAGAGGTGTTCTCTGAAACGTTCCACAAGTAGGCGGCCTGTCTCCCCAATATAAAGGATGCCATATCGGGTGCAGCGGATGCAGTAAATGATGTGTGTGGAGGTGCAGGTGAATTTGTGGTGGATATGGAAGGATCCCTTGGGGCCTTGGAGGGAAGTAAGGGGGAAGGTGTGGGCGCAAGTTTTGCATTTCTTGTGGTTGCAGGGGAAGGTGCCAGGAGTGGAGGTTGGGTTGGTGGGGGGTGTGGACCTGACAAGGGAGTCACGAAGGGAGTGGTCTTTTTGGAATGCTGATAGGGGAGGGGAGGGAAATATAACCCTGGTGGTGGGGTCCGTTTGGAGGTGGCGGAAATGACAACGGATGATATGATGTATATGGAGGTTGGTGGGGTGGTAGGTGAGGACCAGTGGGGTTCTGTCCTGGTGATGATTGGAGGGGCGGGGCTCAAGGGCGGAGGAGTGGGAAGTGGAGGAGATGTGATGGAGAGCATCGTCGATCACGTCTGGGGGGAAATTGCGGTCTTTGAATAAGGAGGCCATCTGGGTTGTATGGTTTTGGAACTGGTCCTCCTGGGAGCAGATGCAGCGGAGACAAAGGAATTGGGAATATGGGATGGCGTTTTTACAGGGGGCAGGGTGAGAGGAGGTGTAGTCTAGGTAGCTGTGGGAGTCGGTCAGTTTATAGTAAATATCTGTGTTGATTCGGTCACTCGAGATAGAAATGGAGAGGTCTAGGAAGGGGATGGAGGAGCCTGAGACGGTCCAGGTGAATTTGAGGTCAGGGTGGAAGGTGTTGGTAAAGTGAATGAACTGTTCAACCTCCTCGTGGGAGCATGAGGCAGCGCCGATACAGTCATCGATGTAGTGGAGGAAAAGGTGGGGGGTGGTGCCAGTGTAGCTGCGATTAATTCTATTAGGCCAACTTTCCAGATTTGTACTGAATTCAAATTTCACCAGCTGTGATGGTGAGTTCGAATCTTGGTCCTCAGAATATTAGCCTGCGGTTCTGGATTACTACTCAGTTATATTAATGTTATGCCAGCATCTCCCGTAAATTGAACTATTTTGATACATTTTGTACCTATTTTAAAGCAATTCACAACAGTTTGCTGCAGCTGTTTCACCACCGAAGGAGCTGGTTTTTGTTAAATTCACACACTGTTAAAGTTTCTATCACATTTCGTTAAATGACGAAAGACGTTGACAAAAACTTAAACTCCATTCACACCAAACTACTGCAGAATAATTAAACCAGCTACCTAAAAGCAGATACACAAAATCAAAGAAATATAATAGTCCCTTAGTGAAATCCATAAATATGTTTCTCTTAGGTCTATTGACACAACCTAACGATACCGCAACAACAGTCTGTGATGAATTCCTTACATATGCAAGGGAAGATGAAATTCAGTGAAGGGAGCTGAATTTAGCTACTAGTTGTGACATGGAAGCCATAAAACAGAAAATTCCAAGTGAAAAGGAAAATGTAAGGTTAATCATTTTGCATGAATCAGACGAACTGAAATCTTTGCATGTTTTTTGAAAACATCTGCAGATAAGAATTAAATCCAGACACATTACTTTGTCTCTGGCCTCCAAAAAATATTATGACTCTCATCACAACGCCTCACTTTCACTTTTGCCATACTGAACTTGAATGACTCTGCGGATTTAATGGCACAGTACCATCTTCATGAAAACAGGCTGAAAATAGGATTTGATTACTTCCTTGCAGCTGGACATTGTCCATGTTCAGACTGGTAAGTGGCATTTACACTGAGCCAAGCAACATCTCCAAGAGCCAGAGCCTAATGACTTTTCTTTGATATTCAAAGCATTAACATGATCAAATGCCACTGTGCCCAAAATGTTAATATGAATCAAAACTTCAGCAGGGCAATCCATGTATATAAGATGGTTACTGCAGGAGGTTAAAGGTTGAATGTTCAACGAATGATTCATGACTTCCCTAAAGCCTGTCCGTCATCTATAAGACACAGTTGGAACATAGAATTATCGAGAATTTGTGGGCGGCACGGTGGCACAGTGGTTAGCACTGCTGCCTCACAGCGCCAGAGACCCGGGTTCAATTCCCGCCTCAGGCGACTGACTGTGTGGAGTTTGCACATTCTCCCCGTGTCTGCGTGGGTTTCCTCCGGGTGCTCCGGTTTCCTCCCACAGTCCAAAGATGTGCAGGTCAGGTGAATTGGCCATCCTAACTTGCCCGTAGTGTTAGGTAAGGGGTAGATGTAGGGGTATGGGTGGGTTGCGCTTCGGCGGGCCGAAGGGCCTGTTTCCACACTGTAAGTAATCTAATCTAAGATGTACAGCATGCAAACAGAACCTTCGTCCTACCCAGCCATGCCGACCAGATATCCCAACCCAATCTAGTCCCACCTGCCAGCACCTGGCCCATATCCCTCCAAACCCTTCCTATTCATATATCCATCCAGGTGCCTTTTAAATGTTGCAATTGTACCAGCCTCTACCACTTCCTCTGGCAGCCCATTCCACACACATACCAAAGTTGCCCTTTACGTCTCTTTTATATCTTTTCGCTCTCACCTTAAACCTATGCCCTCTAGTTCTGGACTCCCCCTCCCCAGGGAAAAGATCTTGTCTATTTATCCTATACATGCCCCTCATGATTTTATAAAGCTCTATAAGATCACCCCTCAGCCTATGATACTCCAGGGAATACAGCCCCAGCCTATTCAGCCTCTTCCTATAACTCAAACGCTCCAACACTGGCAACTTGCTTGTAAATCTTTACTAAACCCTTTCAAGTTTCATAATATCCTTCTGATATCCTAAATTAACCTAGTCCCATTTACCAGCACATGTCCCATATCCCTCTCAACCTTTCCTATTCATTCACCCATCCAGATGCCTTTTAAATATGGTAGATGTACCAACCTCCACCACTTCCTCTGGCAGCTCATTCCATACACGCACCACACTCTGCAAGAAAATGTTGCCCCTCAGGTCCCTTTTAAATCTTTCCCCTCTCACCTTAAACCTATGCCCTTTGGTTTTGTCTACCCCAACATGCAAAAAATAAGTACTGCTGCAACTACAATTCAGAAGCTCAACATACCATCCAGGACAAAGCAAATAGCTTGATACGTAGCCCAATCATGAAGGCAAATTCTCACTCCTTCTTCCACTGACTATCTGTTGTACAAAGTTTGTGAGAAGATTTGTAGCTCGGATGCTCATTGTTGTAGTTCTGTTCACCGAGCTGGGAATTTGTGTTGCAGACGTTTCGTCCCCTGTCTAGGTGAAATCCTCAGTGCTTGGGAGCCTCCTGTGAAGTCTCCTGTGGAGGCTCCCAAGCACTGAGGATGTCACCTAGACAGGGGACGAAACGTCTGCAACACAAATTCCCAGCTTGGCGAACAGAACCTCAACAACTATTTGATGTAGCTAACAACAAAGGACCTTCTACGATACCCGTGACCTCTATCACTTAAAATAACAAAGGCCTCAGGCAAACTGTTCTCCCTGGGTTCATCTTTAAGTCCCTCACCATCATAACTTGGACATCTATCACCATTTCTGTATCACTGATGTCTTGAAGTCCTAGAACTCCTTACCTAACAACATTGTAGGAGTATTGTGACCTCACAAGTTATAGCAGTTGAAGAAAGCCCACCACCTTCCTGAGGCAATGGGGATGGGTAACAATGCTTCAGCAATGCCCATATCTCATGACATTTTTTAAAAAATGCATCTAAATAGATTGGAGGGATTTTCATCATCATGTTGTGTGGCTGGAGATCCAAACCATTCTCAGGTGCACTGAAATGTTGCCAGAGAGTGGATAGTTGCATCTCACCATTTTTGGGAATGCAATGAAGGTAGATTCAGTGAAAACAGGTGGTGAATAGGAGTCGGTTGGAAGCTGTGTATGTTTGTAGAGCCAGAAAAGATGACTTAAGATTCTAGTCGCCTGGCAAATATAAATGTTAGTGGCTCTTTTGTGCAGTGGCCTCCTGGGTCCCTTTAAAGACAGTTGTTTAAGCCATCCATTGCCTGCTACAAATGGGCAAGATGTGTGTATCTCACACACTTATTCTTATAAAATTACAAATCATAATCTAAAGCCCTTATTTGCAACAGGAGACACTTATGCCATGTTGGCCTGTCTGAAAGTTGCATGATGCGGGCTTGGTTTCAAAGATCACCTTTCTCCTGATTGTCAAACACTGACTGTCTGTGTTTCTGGCAGGCAGCAATTGAAAAACCATTCCATTACCGCCTAGCTCGTAGGTGATATTATTTCAGCCTTTTCATGCTGTTCTAATGTCATTGTTCCAAGTCTTTTCATCCATGGTTAGAAAACAGCCTCTTAAATTGCAATTGCAAGTCATTGGGAAGCCATTTCTTCCTTTACATCCTAAACAAAAGTTTGATGATTTTGAAACAAAAATGTACTGGAACGAAACGCAAATGGAAAATTTGTATTAGTTTGGCATCACAGAACAGCATTTCCAGTAACCAAATCAAATTGGCAAAACAATGCCTTAAAAAAAAATTTATATGAAAGCACAGTTAAATAACAATGTTTAGCGATGCAGTTATGACATTAAACTTGTTTACTTCAATCTGATGGATTTATTATAAAATGGGACTAAAGCAAAGCCAAATGCCATGTGTAGCTCTAATTTTGAGAAACCCTTCAAATAAAAGGTATGTGCCTGATGACCACTCCTGGTACCATGCAGTATTTGTATTTGCCACATCTACCAGTATATGGTACGGGTTAAGAGTTGTTCGAGTTAGTTCACTGCCACCAATTGACTTTTGACTTCGATCTACCCAGTGATTGGTAGTAAAGGATACACCACTGTCGAGTTTACACAGAAGATGGTTATCAACAAATACAACAACATTTGGTCATGTATAATTACAAGGATTTTAGAGGCTGATAACAGATACTCTACTCCCTCCAAAAGCTGTATAACACCTTGTTTTCACCCATATACTGTGACGTCAGTCATAAGGTCATAGAGACGTACAGCATGGAAGCAGATTCTTTGGTCCAACTCATCTATGCCCACCAGATATTCTAAGCTAATCTCGTCCCATCTGGCAGCACTTGGTCCCCATCCCTCTAAACCCTTCCGATTCATATACCCATCCAGATGTCTTTTAAATGCTATAATTGTCCGAGCATCCATGACTTCCTTTGACAGATTATTCCATACAGGCACCATCCTCTGCATCAAAAAGTTGCCCCTTCACTCTCTTTTAAATCTTTCTCCTCTTTCCTTAAACCTATGTCCTCTAGCTCTGGACATCGGGACTCCAGGGAAAAGACCTGGTCTATTTACCCTATCCATGTCCCTCAGGATTTTATAAATCTCTATGGGGTCACCCCTCAACCTCCGATGCTCCTGGGAAAACAGTCCCAGCCTATTCGGCCTCTCCCTACAGCTCAAATCCTCCACTCAAAATTGAGGCTTTGCTCAGCCAGGATCTACTGTAAAGTCAGTGAACAGAATTGTGATGGGTGAAGCAGGCCTGATGCAAGTGCAGTTGAGTTTTAGGTGACATGAATATGGGAGAGGGGTGAGAACAAATGGAAGTAAGAGGTCAGTTCAGAGTCGATTGTCATGGACTTGCTGAAATGAATAAAAAGCTGTCCAACCCTGGAAATAAGATTGCTTATTTCAACAAAATACGTGACTCAAAATAAACTTGAGCCTGTGTTACCAGAAAATGACCTTTAAAAGCATGTCCTGAGTTGCAGTCAGGATGGAGTCAGCTGATTTGCAATGTGTTCCTCCCACCTGAGTCCTTTTCAAGCAGTTCCTGCTCACTCTCCTGATGTTATTCACACCTCCCCGCTTCCTGTCTAACACTCCGTTCAAAGGCCGTGTGGCAACAGGAGGTCATGGCTGGAAGCAACAAGTTCCTGTTGACAAATGCTGCTGCACACAAGGTTTCTGCTTAATAACACATCCCACATAAAAAGAGGTGACAGACCGAGATCAAGCACAGCCCTCAGGTTACGGAAAATGTGCTACACAACTAGTTCTGCAATAAAATGTTCACTGCACATTTAGAAGAATATAGTATTAACTGATGTATTATTCTAGTCCATTGGTTATCTAAAAATGATTTAAAAGGGGTGCAATATCATTAAGAACTGCAAACATTATTCATCAACGTTTAGCATTAATCCGAGAACATTAGCTTTCTTAAGTGACAACTGACAAGCATTGATGATAAATGAGTTCCATAAAAAGATTACTGATGTCTTTTGAAGGACATTAATGACAGATTTGTGCATCAACAATGTCCAAATGAAAATCCTTTCAGGAGTGGAGCGTAAGGTATGCAACCTGTGGCTTCTACAACTTGATAACTGATAGGTGCATCAGACAACTCCCACTAACAAACAGGAACACCTAATCCTGCAAATGCGGGTGGGTTCAGCAGCACTTACACCAAGGGTTTCACCCCTGTGGTTTTCCCACACCATATTGGATATCTTAGTCACTTTCCCACCAGACTTGCTGGGATAGAACAAATGTAAAAACCCGCCCATGCCCCACTGTGCTGCCAGTTGCTTGTCTGGGTTCCAGCATCTGCAGTTTTTTTTATCTCTAAGTTTGTACCACCACCAGTACAAATGGCTACCTTATTCTGTCGAAATTAGCCTAGAATTCAGGTTTTAAGATCAGAATCCAAATGTCAGTGTATAACCATAATTCTTTTTTGAAATATTGAAGAATAATAAATCCTACATGTACATAAACAATGAAATTGTTTAAATATAAAGCTTACTGGGTAAAGAACCATTCTTAAAAATTTAGGTCCTGCAAATATGGCTAAATGTTTAAAAAAAATTTACTTTGTGACCACAATAGCAGTTGATTCAATATGGCAATTTCTTATGACAGAATAATAGATGGATCTATTTTTACTTCTATGACAAAAAAAAATTGACAGAGCTAACTGCTTTTCTGGGAATAACCTTACTAGGTAATTAATTAAGTAAAGAAAGCTTATGGCCTCACATGCAACATGGCCCCTCTTATAGGGAATATCTCTGCAGGGAATTAATTTCAAAGATCCTCATCCTTAGTTTAAAAACTTTCCATGGTTGTACCCTTCCCTATCCTCATGAATCCACCCTACCAGGGGTTGAAACATTCCATTTTCTCTGAGGTCTCTTCTTTAGATTTTTGGGGGCTACATTTAGGGATCCTTTCCCACTCTCACAAATTGATTCTTTATGGGATCCTGTTACGTACCTTTCATGTTTGTGTTTCATTTTTGTTTCAGCAGCAGGAAGGCGTGGGAGGGTTGACCAGGGGGCTGATGGGAAAGCGGAGAACATGCTGAGCAAGAACGGACACGGGACTGCTGAGTAAGTAAGGTAATTATATTTAGGCAGTTGAGTTACCCAAAATACTACTTCGGTGATGTATCCCACCCATCCACCTCCTCGAATCAAAAAGAAAGATTCTGTTCACTGGATTGGTAAAGTAATTAGTTTTATTTTTATTCTTTATTTTTCTACAGTCTCTTTGGGAATTTAGAACAGTTGGAATGGCAGTTAGGGCAGTTGAATGTTCTTCCTGCACCATGTGCGAGGTAAGGGTCACCAGTAGCGTCCCTACTAACTTCATCTGCGGGAAATGTACCCACCTCCAGCTCCTCGAAAACCACATTAGGGAACTGAAGCTGGACCTTGATGAACTTAGGATCATTTGGAAGGCAAGCAGGTTGTTGAGAGAAGTTACAGGGAGGTAGTCACATGTCAGGTGCAAGAAAAAGGCAGATGGGTTACAGTCAGGGGACGGAAAGGGAACCGGCAGACAGTGCAGGGAACCCCTGTGGCTGTTCCCCTCATTAACAAGTATACCGTTTTGGATACTGTTGGTGAGGATAACTTACCGTGGATAAGCCATGGATTTCAGGCTATGGCACAGGGTCTGTCCCTGTTGCTGAGAAGGGAAGGGGGGATAGGAGCAGAACATTAGTCTTTGGGCACTCCATAGTCGGGGGACAGATAGAAGGTTCTGTGGGAGTGAGAGAGAGACACTCACAATTGGTGTGTTGCCTCCGAGGTGCCAGGGTTTGTGATGTCTCAGATCATGTTTTCGGGATCCTTAAGGTGGAGGTGCTGTTCCTTGAATAAGCTTCACATTTCAATTGTGCCCAACCCCTACAGTCTCCTTCTCCATCCTATACATTCTAAATCTTGCCTGATTGCATCATAATTGCCTTTCCCCCAGCAATAACTCTTGCCCTGCTATATATACATATCCCTTTTCATTGCTAAAGTAAACATAACCAAATTGTGGTCACTATCACCAAAGTACTCACCTACCTCCAAACCTAACGTCTGGCCAGGTTCATTACTCAGTACTAAGTCCAATGTGGCCTTGCTCCTTGTTGGCCTGTCTACATACTGTGTCAGGAAACCATCCGGCACACATTGGACAAAAACTGACCCATCTAAAGTACTCAAACTATAGTATTTCCAGCCTCAAGTCATGATCCACATAGGTACTAACAACATAGGTAGGAGGAGAGATGGGGATGTAAGACAGAAATTCAGGGACTTAGGACAGAAGCTTAGTGCTAGAACAAAGAGAGTTGTTATCTCTAGTTTGTTGCCCGTGCCACATGCGAGCAATAGGGAGAGAGAGGAGTTGAACACATGGCTGCAGGGATGGCACAGGCAGGAGAGTTTCAGATACCTGGATAATTGGGACTCATTCTGGGGTAGGTGGGACCTCTGCAAATAGGATGGCCAACACCTGAACCAGAGGGGTATCAATATACTGGGGGGAAATTTGCTGATACTCTTCAGGAGGGTTTAAACTAATTCAGCAGGGGTATGGGAAACCCACATTGTAGTTCCAGTGTCCAGGAGGCTGAGAGTAGTGAGGTCAGAAATGAGGTTTCAAGGCCGCAAGAGTTCACCGGCAAGCAGTAAGGTCATTTGAGGTGTGGCTACTTCAACACCAGGAACATCTAGAATACGGTGGGTGAACTTGCAGCATGAGTTGGTACCTGAGAGTTTGATGTTGTCGCCATTTCGGAGACATGGATAGAGCATAGATAGGAATCATTGTTGTAGGTTCCGGGATTTAGATTTTTCAGGAAGAACAGAGAAGATGGTAAAAGAGGGGAAGATGTGGCATTCTTAGTCAAGAACAGTATTACGTTGGTAGAAAGGACATTTGAGGACTTGTCTACTGACGTAGTATGGGCTGAAGTTAAAAACAGGAAAGGAGAGGTCACACTGTTGGGAGTTTTCTATAGGTCTCCAAATAGTTCCAGAGAGGACAGGATAGCAAATATGATTCCAGATAGGAGCAAGAGTAACAGGGTAGTTGTTGTGGGGGCTTTAACTTTTCAAATATTGACTGGAAATACTATAGTTTGAGTACTTTAGATGGGTCAGTTTTTGTCCAATGTGTGCCGGATGGTTTCCTGACACAGTATGTAGACAGGTCAACAAGGAGCAAGGCCACATTGGACTTAGTACTGAGTAATGAACCTGGCCAGGTCTTAGGTTTAGAGGTAGGTGAGTACTTTGGTGATAGTGACCACAATTTGGTTATGTTTACTTTAGCAATGAAAAGGGATATGTATATATAGCAAGGCAAGAGTTATTGCTGGGGGAAAGGCAATTATTTTGCAATCAGGCAAGATTTAGAATGTATAGGATGGAGAAGGAGACTGTAGGGGTTGGGCACAATTGAAATGTGAAGTTTATTCAAGAAACAGCAGGGAGGAAGTAATCGAGCAAAGGAGCCATGGTTTACTAAAGAAGTTGAATCTCTTGTCAAGAGGAAGAAGAAGTCTTATGATAGGATGAGACGAGAAGCCTCATTTTGGGCGCTTGAGGGTTACAGGTTAGACAGGAATGCCAGAGAGAGCTAAGAAGAGCCAGGAGAGCACATGAAAAGTCATTGGGTGATCGGATCAAGGAAAACCCTAAAGCTTTCTATAAGTATATCAGGAATAAAAGAATGACTCGAGAAAGATTAGGGCCAGTCAAGGGAAGTTGTGCGTGGAATCCGAGCAGATAATGAATATTTTTCCTCAGTATTCACACTGGAAAAAGACAATGCTTTCGAGGAGAATACTGAGATACTGACTACTAGACTAGATAGGACTGAGGTTTGCAAAGAGGAGGTGTCAGCAATTTTGGAAAGTTTAAAAATAGATAAGTCACCTGGGCCAGATGGCATTTATCTGAGGATTTTCTGGAAAGGCAGGGAAGAGATTACAGAGCCTTTGGCTTTGATTTGTATGTCATCATTGTCAACAGGAATAGCACCAGAAGATTGGAAGATATCAAATGTTGCTTCCTTGTTCAAGAAGCGGAGTAGAGACAACCCTGATAATTATAGACCAGTGAGCTTTACTTTGGTTTTGGGAAAAGTGTTGGTAAAGGTTGTAAGAGATAGGATTGATAATCATCTTGAAAGGAATACGTTGATTAGGGATAGTTAACCCTTTGTAAAGGGTAGGTCATGCCCACAAACCTTATTGAGTTCTTTGAAATGGTGACCGAACATATGGATAAGGATAAAGTGGTTGATGTGGTGTATATGGATTTCAGTAAGGTGTTTGATAAGGTTCCCCACAGTAGGCTATTGCACAAAATATGGAGGCATGGGACTGAGGGTGATTTAGCGGTTTGGATCAGAAATTGGTGAGCTGAAAGAAGACAGAAGGTCGTGGTTGATGGGAAATGTTCATCCTGGAGTTCAGTTACTAGTGATGTAGTGGTGTACTGCAAGGATCAATCTGGGAGACACTGCTGTTTGTCATTTTTATAAATGACCTAGATGAGGGTGAAGAAGGATGTGTTAGTAAATTTGTGGATGACAGGAAGATTGATGAAGTTGTGGATAGTGCTGAAGGATGTTACAGGTTACAGAGAGACATAGATAAGCTGCAGAGCTGGGCTGAGAGGTGGCAAATGGAGTTTAATACGGAAAAGTGCGTCCAAGTACATAACTCCCTGAAAGTTGCCATCCAGGTTGATAGGGTGTTTAAAAAGGTGTACGGTGTGTTAACTTTTATTGGTAGAGGGATTGAGTTTTGGAGCCACGCGGTCATGCTGCAGCTGTACAAAATTCTGTTGCAGCCACACTTGGAGTATTACGTACGGTTCTGGTCACCGCATTATAGGAAGGATGTGGAAGCTTTGGAAAGGGTGCAGAGGAGACTTACTAGGATCTTGCCTGGTATGGAGGGAAGGTCTTATGAGGAAAGGCTGAGGGACTTGAGGTTGTTTTCATTAGAGAGAAGAAGGTTGAGAGGTGACTTAATTGAGACATATAAGATAATCAGAGAGTTAGATAGGGTGGACAGTGAGAGCCTTTTTACTCAGATGGTGATGGCTAGCATGATGGGACATAGCTTTAAATTTGAGGGGTAATAGATATAGGACAGATGTGAGAGGTACTCAGAGAGTAGTTGGGGCGTGGAACGTCTTGCCTGTAACAGTAGTAGGCTCGTCAAATTTAAGGGCATTTAAATGGTCATTGTATACACATATGGATGAAAATGTAATAGTGTAGGTTAGATGGGCTTCTGATTGGTTCCATAGTTCACTGCAACATCGAGGGCCGAAATGCCTGTACTGTGCTGTAATGTTCTGTGTTCTATGTTCTATGTTGACATATGGGGTATTTGGAAATACGAGAAGCATAAATTGAAGACTTGATCAATATCTTTAATAATTATCAGGCTATGAAATACAAGGAAAGCCTAAACACAACATGATGCAAATCAGCACAAGATGACAAGCATATGTTAGCAACAATAGTTTCTTTTTCAAACTAACTGCGCACATGCAGGCATCACTGTCAATACAACTTTCACAGACTACCCTTTTTACTGCATCACAAATCTCAATTGTAGCTTTAAAAATAACAATTGACACAGTGTTTATTAAAATGTTGTCTGCTACATTTTTCCCCACATAGCAATTGCTGAACTAATATAGCCTTAACCTAAAGATTTCACATTCATTTGCAAGGAATTCATTCCTTCAGTGATATCAAGTTTTCCAGGCTTTCTGTTAGCTGAGTATTTCAAAGTTAACAAGTTTATAATTGATTCCTCTTATTTGTAGTTCTTTGTCTTCCTCTTTAAGTGTCCCTCCCTCCTCCCTCTTAATGTCTCTCTCTTTAAGTGTCCCTCTCTCCCTGTCTCCCTCTCCTCATTATTCTTCCAGCCTGCTATTTCAGCCCCTCCTACCCCTTGTACCCACATTCTCCCCTACCTTGTCCTCTTGTAGTCATCTTCTTTGCCAATCTAAACCTCTGCAGTCACCTTTCCTTTTCTATGGCTCTTCCAGCCTTCTCTCCTTTCCCTTCTAACAGCCCCTACCCTTGCACCTCAGCAAAGGAAGCCCTAGAACCACAAAAAGTCACTCCAACTTTGACAACAGGCATCCTATCCTACTGTCAGATAAAGGTGGCTGGCTCTCAGCTCCTATTCCCCAACCGCAAGAAAAGATTTCTGGCCCTTGCTCCCTTTTCCTGCTCACTACTCCTAGGTCACAGACTCCAGGGGGGAAAAAAACTCCTTGCTCTTTGCAAAAGGATTGCGGCCCTTGCAGCCAGCACCCAGAAGATGACTTTCCAGTTGACCTGCTCACAGCCAGGCCTCCAGCACTCACTTTCCCAATTACTCAGTGCTCTTCTAATCACATTCGATCTACCATTGAACCTGGCAGCAGCAACCATGGGAGAGAACCAGTCTGTGCTTGAAGGAGCAATGCTTCACCAATTCAAAATTTTTCGTCAATTATTCACATCCCAAGGCTGAATTTCCTGGGTTATTCTAGGCCCTTCAGATCATGAATGTGTTTGGTGTACCCACACATTTTGAGCACCCGCTTCCCACCATATACTTCTGCATGACCCCCCCACTCCAACAATATTGGCTGACTTTGTATCCAGTGAGAAAAAGGGTGGTGCTGGAAAAAACAGGCCAGGCATCATCCCAAGAGCAGGAGAGTTGAAGTTTTGGGCATAAGCCCTTCATCAGGAATGACTGCTCTACTCACCTCCTGATGCTGCCTGGCCTGCTGTGTTCTTCTGGCCTCCTGCTTGTCTATTTTGGATTCCAGCACCTGCAGTTTTTTTCCCCTGTAGTCAGTAGCTGAGGTTGCAGTCACCATGCTCCTGCTTTCTGGAAGTTTATCTCGTAATCCATTCACCTTTCACCGTGTCATCCAAAGTTTTCTGAAGATCCTCCTCCCACACTGCACTCTTGCTTTCAACCTGATCCGTCTCTCACATTTTTTTCTCTTTGATTATATTTTTCACGGATTATTCACTGTTTCTCAATGCGCTTGGAGACATTTTTAGACGGCAGCAGCTCTATAACCAATGGAACTTGTTGCAGATATATTTATTTCACTTTTACTTAACAAATGCAAGCTTTTAAAGAGGACTATTTATTGAAATGAGGGAACAACTAAATCGACAGATTAAAAACTGGAAAAGTGCAGATGCTGTAAATCAGAAACAAAAACAAAAGTTGCTGGAAAAGCTCAGCAGGTCTGGCAGCATCCGTGAAGAGAAATCAGTGTTAATGTTTCGGGTCCAGTCACCATTCCTCAGAACTAAAGCGACAGAGTTTGTTCAACTGCATTCCGGTGTGGTGAACAGACCATTTATTTCCTAAATTTCCTGGCAACTTTGGAAAAAGGATTCACCCTGGAGAAATGGAGTAAATATGTTGATGTTACAGTGGATAACTTGGAACTGTTCCCATCTCTCCTCCACTTCTTAGAAATTCTACCCCCTACCATTGAGAACACAAGCTAAGAACAAGAAGAAAAAAAGCTCAGCAAAAAAGTTCACCACTCCGAAATAAACGAATAGAAAAAATAATAGACAATAGACAATAGACAATAGATGCAGGAGTAGGCCATTCTGCCCTTCGAGCCTGCACCGCCATTCAATATGATCATGGCTGATCATTCCTAATTAGTATCCTGTTCCAGCCTTATCTCCATACCCCTTGACTCCACTATCTTTAAGAGCTCTATCCAATTCTTTCTTAAAAGAATCCAGAGACTGGGCCTCCACTGCCCTCTGGGGCAGAGCATTCCACACAGCCACCACTCTCTGTGTGAAGTAGTTTCTCCTCATCTCTGTCCTAAATGGTCTACCCCATATTTTTAAGTCGTGTCCTCTGGTTCGGCACTCCCCCATCAACGGAAATATGTTCCCTCCTGCCAGAGTGTCCAGTCCTTTCATAAGCCTATACGTTTCAATCAGATCCCCTCTCAGTCTTCTAAACTCAAGGGTATACAAGCCCAGTCGCTTCAGTCTTTCCGTGTAAGGCAATCCTGCCATTCCAGGAATTGACCTCGTGAACCTACGCTGCACTCCCTCAATAGCCAGAATGTCTTTCCTCAAATTTGGAGACCAGAACTGTACACAGTACTCCAGGTGTGGTCTCACCAGGGCCCTGTACAGCTGCAGAAGCACCTCTTTGCTTCTATACTCAATCCCTCTTGTTATGAAGGCCAGCATGCTATTAGCCTTCTTCACGACCTGCTGTACCTGCATGCTTGCCTTCATTGACTGGTGGACAAGAACACCCAGATCTCTCTGAACAGCCCCTTTACCTAATTTGATACCATTGAGGTAGTAATCTGCCTTCCTGTTCTTGCCACCAAAGTGGATAACCAGACATTTATCCACATTAAACTGCATCTGCCATGCATCTGCCCACTCACCTAACTTGTCCAGGTCACCCTGTAATCCCCTAACATCCTCATCACATTTCACCCTACCACCTAGCTTTGTGTCATCAGCAAATTTGCTAATGTTATTGCTGATACCATCTTCTATATCATTTACATATATTGTAAAAAGCTGCGGTCCCAGCACGGATCCCTGCGGTACCCCACTGGTCACTGCCTGCCATTTCGAAATGGAGCCGTTAATCACTACCCTTTGTTTCCTATTAGCCAACCAATTCTCTATCCAATCTAGTACTTTGCCCCCAATCCCGTGCGCCCTAATTTTACTCACTAACCTCTTGTGTGGGACTTTATCAAAAGCTTTCTGAAAGTCCAGGTACACTACATCCACTGGATCTCCCTCGTCCATCTTCCGAGTTACATCCTCAAAAAATTCAAGAAGATTAGTCAAGCATGATTTCCCCTTCATAAATCCATGCTGACTCTGTCCTATCCTGTTACTATTATCCAGATGTGCCGTAATTTCATCCTTTATAATAGACTCCAGCATCTTTCCCACCACTGAGGTCAGACTAACTGGTCTATAATTTCCTGCTTTCTCCCGCCCACCCTTCTTAAAAAGTGGCACAACATTAGCCGCCCTCCAATCCTCAGGAACCAACCCCGATTCTATTGAACTCTGGAAAATAATCACCAGCGCATCCACGATTTCCCGAGCCACCTCCTTCAGTACCCTGGGATGCAGGCCATCAGGTCCCGGAGACTTATCAACCTTCAGACCTAACAGTCTCTCCAACACCAAATCCTGGCAAATAGAAATTCCCTTAAGTTCAGGTCCTTCAGCCACTGTTACCTCAGGGAGATTGCTTGTGTCTTCCCCAGTGAACACAGATCTGAAGTACCCATTTAATTCCTCTGCCATTTCTTCGTTCCCAGTAATATATTCCCCTGCTTCTGTCTTCAAGGGCCCAATTTTTGTCCTAACCATTTTTTTGCCTTGGACATACCTAAAAAAGCTTTTACTATCCTCCTTTATATTCTTGGCCAGTTTACCTTCGTACCTCATTTTTTCTCTGATTAATATAAAGGGGAAGAAAAGCCTCTACAAATTCTGCAGAGCCAAAGGGCATGGCACGTCCGTGACAGGGACATAAGTAATGACAAAGAAATGTTAAATAAAAGGTTACCAGGGTGAAATAAGAATCGTATAAAAAAGCTTTGATCCAGATAATAAATACAGTTGAAAAAAATTAGTCATTTCAATAATGTTAAGGGGACAGGAGATTGAGAACCATAATAAATGCAAATAGAATCAAAACTGAGCATAAGGACAAGATGATCAATACTCTAAAAGATTACTTCCTCTAAGAATTCACAAGGGAAGCGTTGAGCAGCTTGATATATCCTAACACTGTTAGCCAAGATGTGGGAGGTGCCAGTGTTGGACTGCAGTGGACAAAATTAAAAATCTAATGAAGGAGCCGAAAGCTAGTGCTTCTAAATAAACCTGTTGGACTATAATTTGGTGCTGTGTGATTATTAACAGTGTTAGCCAAAGTAGAATTGAGGGTTTCAATAACATGACAGAGGAACAACACACCTTGAAAGGTGCTGATAACAAATCACTGTGAAAAATATCATTTGCCCCAAAATTTTGAAATAACTTAGGAAGGAGCTTTGTGAGTCATTAAAGTACTTTTGTTGGGAGTGGCTTGCAGGTAGTCTTAAGATTGTTGTAAAAATGGACAACGAAATTTCAACTTCCATAATTTCATGTTTTATAACTGGGACCTTTCCGGAATAAATTGTTTTAAATAAAATTAAAACATTGACTTAAGATGGCTATAATGGGCATCAGAGAAGGTTATGAAGCCATCAATAAATAAAACTCAGTTAACATTTTGGATCCCGCAACCCTTCCTCAGAACTAAAGCGACAGAGTTTGTTCTGAACTAAAGTTAAAGTATCATCAAAAGAATTGAAATCAGTCCGTCAGATTCATACCTTCTGCTGGATTTACACCTTGGTGCAAGTTTCACATATTGAGACGAATATCCGATAACCCGCAGATTATCCAGTTTAAGAAAATCAATGTAACCAGACAATGGAATACACAAATACTTTAGACAACAACGTTTGGGTCATAGCCCAGAAAAGAAAATAACTTCATAACAACAGAACTAGAAGATGCACTCTTTCTTTCTCTCTGTTTCTCTCAGCTCCTTGAAAATCAGTATCTAGTGATAAACTAGAGAAACAACCAATTGCTGAGAACTCAAGATTTGAGTCTACAGATTTTGCTGCTGCTGAGAATGCACAACATCAATTAAAGAAAGTCTCAGATTAAAACATAATACCTCAAGGACTCTAATATGTTTCTCACTGAACATTGCTGGACAGTTATGATTTAGAGATGCCAGTGTTAGACTGGGGTGTACAAAGTTAAAAATCACACAACACCAGGTTATAGTCCAACAGGTTTAATTGGAAGCACTAGCTTTCGGAGCGGTGCTCCTTCATCAGCTGCTCCTGATGAAAGAGCACCGCTCCGAAAGCTAGTGCTTCCAATTAAACCTGTTGGATTATAACCTGGTGTTGTGTGATTTTTAACTTTGTTCTTCCTGAACTGTATATTTGCACTAGACACATGACCCTTTCATTACGCATGTGATTAAGTATGTGCATGTATGTTGGATTTTATATTTTTCTGAGGTTAATAGGTAGTACATGTTACCTCTCTCTGTCTCAAATCTGTGTAGATAGCTCCTTAATTTTAACATGTGCGAAATGTTAATTGAATATGATATGCATGCATGCTAAAACAAATTTAAAATCTTTGTTGCAGCCACCAAAGGGTGTTAAAGTCATAGAGATGTACAGCACAGAAACAGAACCTTTGGTCCAACTCGTCCATGCCAACCAACATCCCAACCCAATCTAGTCCCACCTGCCAGCACCCGGCACATATCCCTCTAAAACACTTACTATTCAGATACTGATTCAAATGCCTTTTAAATGTTGCAATTGTACCAGCCTCCACCATTTCCTCTGGCAGCTCATTCCATACACGTACCACCTTCTGCATGAAAATGTTGCCCCTTAGGTCTCTTTTATATCTTTCCACTCTCACCCTAAACCTCTGCCCTCTAGCTCTGGATTCCCCCACCCCAGGGAAAAGACTGTCTATTTATCCTATCCATGCCCCTCATGATTTTATAAACCTCTACAAGGTTTATAACCTCTCACCCATCAGCCTCCAGTGCTCCAGGGAAAATAGCCCTAGCCTATTCATCCTCTCCCTATAGCTCAAATCCTCTAACCCTGGCAACATCCTTGTAAACCAATTCTGAATCCTTTCAAGTTTCACAACATCTTTCCGATAAGAAGGAGACCAGGATTGCATGCAATATTTCAACAGTGGCTTGACCAATATCCAGTAGAGCCTCAACATGACCTTCCAACTCCTGTATCAATACTCTGACCAATAAAGGAAAGCATACCAAACGCCTTCTTTGCTATCCTATCTACCTGCAACTCCACTTTCAAGGAGCTATGACCCTGCACTCCAAGGTCTCTTTGTTCAGCAACACTCCCTAGGACCTCACCATTAAGTGTATTATTCCTGCTAAGATTTGCTTTCCCAAAATGCAGCACCTTGCATTTATCTAAATTAAACTTCATCTGCCACTTCTCAGCCCATTGGCCCATATGATCAAAGATCCTGTTGTAATCTGAGGTAACCTTCTTCGCTGTCCACTACACCTCTAATTTTGGTTTGCAAACTTACTAATTTTACCTCTTATGCTCACATCCAAATCATTTATATAAATGACGAAAAGTAGTGGGCCAAGCACCGATCCTTGTGACACTCCACTGATCATAGGCCTCCAGTCTGAAAAACAACCCTCCACCATCACCCTCTGTCTTCTACCTTTGAGCCAGTTCTGTATCCAAATGGCTAGTTTTCCCTGTATTCCATGAGATCTAACCTTGCTAATCAGTCTCCCATGGGGAACCTTGTTGAAAGCCTTACTGAAGTCCATATAGATCACATCTACCACATTCCTACTCTTGGGACATAAGTCAGGGCAGGTAATTGAGGTGTCAGTGGGGGAGCACTTTGCGGCCAGTGACCATAATTCTATTAGTTTTAAAATTTTGATGGAAAAGGAAATACCAATTTTGATGGTATCAGACAAGAACTTTCAAAAGTTGCTTGGGGGCAGATGTTCGTAGGTACAAGGACGTCTGGAAAATGGGAAGCCTTCAGAAATGAGATATTGAGAGTCCAGAGAAAGTATATTCCTGTTAGGGTGAAAGGAAAGGCTGGTAAGTATAGGGAATGCTGGATGACTAAAGAAATTGAGGGTTAGGTTAACAAAAAGAAGGAAGCATATGTCAGGTATAGACAGGATAGATCGAGTGAATTCTTAGAAGAGTATAAAGGCAATAGGAGTATTTTTAAGAGAGAAATCAGGAGGGCAAAAAGGGGGCATGAGGTAGATTTGGCAAATAGAGTTAAGGAGAATCCAAAGGTTTTTTACAAATACATTAAGGGCAAAAGAGTAACCAGGGAGAGGATAGGGCCCCTCAAAGGCAGCCTTTGTGTGGAATCGCAGGAGATGGGAGAGATACTAAATGAGTATTTTTCATCAGTATTTACTGTGGAAAAGGACATGGAAGATATAGAATGTAGGAAATAGATGATGACATCTTGCAAAATGTCCATATCACAGAGGAGGAAGCGTTGGATATCTTGAAATGCATAAAGGTGGATAAATCCCTCGGACATGATCAGGTGTGCCCTAAGACTCTGTGGGAAGCTAGGGAAGTGATTGTTGGGCCTCTTACTGTGGTATTTGTATCATCAATAGTCATAGGTGAGGTGCCGGAAGACTTGAGGTTGGCTAATGTGGTGCCACTGTTTCAGAAAGGTGATAAGGACAAGCAAGGTGATAAGGACTATAGACCTGTGAGCCTGACATTGGTGGTGGGCAAGTTGCTGGAAGGAATCTTGAGAGACAGGATGGACATTTATTTGGAAAGGCAAGGACTGTATAGGGATAGTCAACATGGCCTTGTGTGTGGGAAATCATGTCTCACAAACTTGACTGAGTTTTTTGAAGAAGTAACAAAGAGGACTGATGAGGTTATAGCGGGTGTTGAAAGGAAGAGAAACAACTCATCCCTCTTCACCTAGTGGTAACCGCACCAATAGATTCAAAACAATCTAATGTGGTGCCTATATTCAAAGAATGACACAGGCAATCAAAATGCCCCTCACTTAAATGGTAAAATGGAACGGATCACCAGGACTAACTGAAAATGCATCTGAAAAATAAGAAATTACTTCTGAAGGAATAGATCATATAACAGTATCCTGTCCCCTGCACCTTCAACCCCACAGTTCCCTTGTTGTCAATTAAGACAGCTCCATATTGTCTGAGATCCCTTCAAATTACCAGCTTGATGCAAAATCATTGTCACTTCTTTGTCTGGGGTACAGCGATCATCAGATTCTCAAAAGTCAAAGTTAACCATAAAATAGCTAACCAATGTGGAGCAGTAGTCATTGAGTCATAGAGATGTACAGCATGGAAACAGACACCTTGGTCTAACTAGTCCATGGCGACCAGATATCCCTACCCAATCTAGTCCCATCTGCCAGCACCTGGCCCATATCTCTCAAACCCTTTCTATTCATATACCCATCCAGATGCCTTTTAAAATGTTGCAATTGTACCAGCCTCCACCACTTCCTCTGGCAGCTCATTCCACACACGGACCACCCTCTGCGTGAAAACGTTGCCCCTTGGGTCTCTTCTATATCTTTCCCTTCTCACCCTAATCATATGCCCTCTAGTTCTAGACTCCCCCCCACCTCAGGGAAAAGACCTTGTCTATTTATCCTGTCCATGCCCCTTGTGATTTTATAAACCTCTATAAGGTCACACCTCAGCCTTTGACACTCCAGAAAAAACAGCCCCAGCTTATTCAACCTCTCCCTATAACTCAAATCCTCCAACCTTGGCAACATCCTTGTAAATCTTTTCTGAACCCTTTCAAGTTTCACAACATCTTTCCGATAGGAAGGAGACCAGAATAGCATGCAATATTCCAACAGTGATCTAACCAATGTCCTGTACAGCTGCAACATGACCTCGCAACTCCTGTACTCAATACTCTGACCAATAAAGGAAAGCATACCAAATACCTTCTTCTCTATCCTAACTACCTGCGACTTTACTTTCAAGGATCTATGAACCTGCACTCAAAGGTCTCTTTATTCAGCAACACTCCCACGACCATACCATTGTGTATAAGTCCTGCTAAGATTTGCTTTCCCAAAATGCAGCACCTCACATCTATCTAAATTAAACTCCATCTGCCACTCCTCAGGCCATTGGCCAGTCTGATCAAGATCCTATTGTACTCTGAGTTAACCTTCTTCTCTGTCCACTACACCTCCAATTTTGTTGTCATCTGCAAACTTACTAACTGTATCTCTTATGCTCGCATTCAAATCATTTACATAAATGATGAAAAGTAGTGCACCCAGCACCAATCCTTGTGGCACTCCACTGGTCACAGGCCTCCAGTCTGAAAAACAACCCTCCACCACAACCCTCAGTCTTCAACCTTTGAGCCAGTTCTGCATCCAAATGGCTAGTTCTCCCTGAATTCCACAAGATCTAACCTTGCTAACCAGTCTCCCATTTGGAACCTTGTCACGCCTTCCTGAAGTCCATATAGATCACGTCTACCACTCTGCCTTCATCAATCCTCTTTGTTACTTCTTCAAAAAACTCAATGAAGTTTGTGACACATTATTTCCCATGCAAAATGCCTTGACTATCCCTCAGCAGCCCTGGCCTTTCCAAATACATGTACATCCTGTCCCTCAGGCTTCCCTCCAATAACTTACCCACCACCTGCATGTTGAACGACAGAACCAAAACAAGGGGAGGTAAGTTCGAGACAATCATAATGACATTGTTGAATAGTCAGACTGCTGCTTGAATATTTTTTGAGTATCCGTTCTTTCTCTTTGACAAACAGAGGAGAACCACTGATACAACGTATTCAAGAAGAACGGACACTAAAAAAAATACAGTACGCAGATTCCTCAAGAACAAACTACGACAAGCAGACCAAACACAGCCAGAAACCCTAACCACCTTACCATACATCAAAGAAGTTTCAGAAATGACAGCCAGACTACTAAGACCCCTCGGAATCCTAGTAGCACACAAACCCACCAACACTCTCAAACAAAAACTAACAAACTTAAAAGACCCAGTACAACCCATAGACAAAACCAACATCATCTACAAAATTCCATGCAAGGTCTGCCACAAACACTATGTAGGACAAATAGGAAGAAAGTTAGCCACCAGGATACACGAACACCAGCTAGCCACAAAAAGACACGACCCTCTCTCCCTCATAGCCCTACACACAGAGGAAAAAACCCACCACTTCAACTGGGACAACACATCTATCCTGGGACAGGCTAAGCAAAGACATGCCAGAGAATTCCTAGAGACCTGGCACTCCAACCACAACGCCATAAACAAACACATAGATCTAGATACCATCTATCAACCCCTCAGAAAACAAACGGGAAATGACATCACCACAAACCCCAGGAACCCCATCCAGGACAAACGTATAAATAGAAAGCAGGAGACAACAGCTTCGCTTCACTTGGAGGTCGCCACTGATGATGTTACCTAGCCAGGTAATGAAATATCTGGATATCAAACCTACAGCTCAGCAAGCAAACCTACATCCTAAACCGTAGCACTGATGTCAAGAGATATTGTTCAAACTGAAAGCAATGAACTCTTGGAATGGCTTTACAGATAGACTGGCAGAGGTGACATTCTTGGAAAGAGTTAATAATTTAAATGGAAGATTGGACGGGAGGAAAGAGGGGATGATAGTGTTGCCCATTCACACACCATGTCACCCCTACAGATCTGAGAAGGACTTACATTGGCCAAATTATATTTCATTTCTGCTATTGTCTGATGATCTTATTATGTATTATAATTGGATCCTTGATGTAAATTATGTTATTAGTTCTTGCAACCAGTCACCCTCTAATCCATATTCTCGTAAGTAATGTGTTTCCTTTTACTTTCCAGGCATATGAAAGTAGTCTTCTGACTGTTTCTGATCCTGACTTATTTAGCCATTAACAAACAGAAAACACACAGGGGCAGGTCGGGCTCCATCCCATGGACATATGTATAATAACAACATAGCAATTCACAGTGAAAAGTGCTCAATGCATAACAGTCAGTTCATTTCACATGGCAATTCAAGAATTGCCAGTACTGCATCACAGTTGCACTAAATCTGTCAGGTAAATTGATTTGATGATAAATCTTAAGACAAAGGTAACACAAAGTCTGCAAAGATTCAGCATTTGATAAACTTCTGGTCTGATCGATTCAAAAATGTGCGTGGAAATAGTAAGAACAGATTACATTAAAAAAAATTAATACTTATTTTAAAGTAAGACTCAGTTTAAAAAGTGTTGCCAGTGACAACCAATACAATGGTACCCAAAAGGACAACGTGGGTCTACAACATTGGGTCTAAGTTTATTGGTTAAATTGTCAAGTGGGCTCCTTCTCAGATATAAAGCAAGCTCTACAATGAATTATGTGCATATCCTTTTAAATTATTCTCTGTCACCTACAATCAAATTCCTAATTGTTATTTTAATGCACATCAATTGGTGTTTTAATGCTGCATTGTCTCTCAAACAGGTTGAGTTGAAACGCCACCTCCCACATGCAATGTTCCACATAATTCATTGTAAATGAAATCCTGATGACAGCAAGAACAAATTCCATAACATGTGACCTTCACATGCTTTTTTTTGTCCTGGGGGATGAAAAATTACTTTATTAAAAAATGTATTTTAAATGCTGTTTGAAACTTGAAAGATTTATGTGTACAAGATGCAGGGTGCATTTCAGCTTTGGGGCCATGCTAGAAGGGATATTACAGCTTTACATTTTGTTTGAACCTTTTGTTCCTGTTGCATTTTTTTTCTTTAAAAGAAGATCAGACACCTTTTGACAGTGCATAAAATCCAGTTTAGCAAGTCTGGTGAGTGCATTATTTAAAAACACAATTTTAGTTTGGCAATTTGATTAACTGACTGATCAAAAGTCTTTTTAAAAACAACTGAAAAAACACTTTTAAGTTTTAATTATTACTCAGGTCTAGTAAATTAGAGTTTTCTAATGTGTAAAGGAAACATTTCAAGATCTCATAAGATTAGGAAGCTGTATATCAAATTATTATTAATCAAGGTAGGTTTAGGGATTGAAGATTGGTTCATGTACATGACGGGGAATTCACATTCCAATGAATGAGTTAGGCATAAAATATTCTCAAATTTACTTCAGGTTTAGAGAATCAATGTGTATATGTCCTTCCTAAACCCATGACTCCACTCCCAGGCTTCGAAGACCACAGTATCACATAATAATATCAATACATGTGCAATCATTTGTTATTTTTGGATCCAAGAAAACCATACTTACCCATTAACCCTAGGAAGATCAATCGACTGGGAAAAGATTTAGGAAATAATTTTTTTCTTCTACCCTCACTATCCCTGCTCAAAAATGTCTTTTGGAATCTGAACCTTTTCAGTGTGATCTGTGGTCAGAGGTGTCAAATCAATAGGGTTTAGCTTTTGAATCTACAGACTCAATTATATCTGACATCAACCTGTTCTTGCATCATTGACATCATTGTGGCAAATTGGGAACTGCTGCACTGCTAAAAATGTTGTACAAATGTACCCTTCAAACCAAAAGAGAAATTACCTTATAGTAATTCCACCCAAAATTTAATTCTGAGATAATATTTTAATAGACCTGCATCTTGAAATGAAGGAAGCGAGGCAGTAAGTTGTACATATTCACGTTTTTTTTCTTCTTAAAGGGAATTTTTTTTAGATTAGATTACATTACAGTGTGGAAACAGGCCCTTCGGCCCAACAAGTCCACACTGACCCGCCACCCACCCATATCCATAACCTAACACTACGGGCAATTTAGCATGGCTAATTCACCTGACCTGCACATCTTTGGACTGTGGGAGGAAACCGGAGCACCCGGAGGAAACCCACGCAGACGCGGGGAGAACATGCAAACTCCACAAAGTAAGTCGCCTGAGGCGGGAAATGAACCGGGGTCTCTGGCGCTGTGAGGCAGCAGTGCTAGCCACTGTGCCACTGTGCCGCCCACAAATGGTTTTCACCCATTACAGTACCTGGAGTTGGATTCTATTTGTTCATTCTTTCAAATGCACTGGACACCTATTGCGAAGCTCAATCCAAATGAATATTCCAAATTCATGTCAATGCATTTCCACCACAGAATGACCACATGCATGCCTCTCACCACAGTGAACTCTTAAGTTTTCATTTTCAGGCCATAAAACAGGGACAGTGCCATTCAATTTTATTGTTAATGCTCTAACTTCAATATCTTCTCAATATATAAAGGAGGTTTCTAGCTATAATGGTGTAACTTTTGTAATGCTTACAATATTTTTGGCCAAATAATCAACTCCAGTTAAAGAAAAATGGATGATTTATGACCTTTATGATGATCATGGATGGCTTAACCCAAAGCTTCTTGATTCCTGAAATTGCTCAGAACTGTTCACATTAATTTCTACTTGAAATGCCAACACTAAAAATGATATATATTGAGAACCTTATTGTGATGTTTTTACTGAAGCCACAATCATGGATAGGGAGAGTCCTAAGGAAAGTTTATCCCTTCTGTAATATAGAAATTAGATTCTGTCAGTTATAGATAAACTTTTAAAGATGTGAACTTCCATAGGATGTCACCTGCTCAGTCACCATAAGTTCAGTGCAAGCTCTGCAGAAACATTGGAGATTATCAAAGTTTACATGTGCCTTCCACCAAACTTAGGAGAAATTGATACATTGACAGGAAATCAGTAAACGTTTAGAAATGCGTGCGTTCATTATGGCCGGGCAGCATGCATTTCTGGAGTTGCCTTTAATGGGTAAATAGAGTTTTCTTGAGGAAGTAATCAGTAATAGGTAAAGAAAATCCAATAAATACATGGATTATAAGAAGGCATTTGGTAAGTTATTCCCAAGACACAGAATAGAAAAGCTCAGGTGCGTGTTCTAAGAAGACGTGTGGCGAAGTGGATGGAAAGTTGGCTGATGAATAGGAAACAAAGGAAGCCACTCTAACTTTAACTATTAATTTAAAGAGGGCAATGAATTTTTTTTCCCTGGAAGGTGTACAATGAAAGGCTGATCTGATATCACCTGTTTAGGACTATCACTCAATTTTAAGTTGACTTCAAAATTTTAGAGTAAGATGCATGTTGCTTCTATTAGAATGAGCTTAGAAATCTTGTACCTCAGTCATCATCCACTTTTGTTCTTGACATATGTACGTGATTGGATTGTAAAATAAACATAAAAGTTTTGGCAAACAACATGAAGAAGTTCTTTGATGGGATTCTGGAATGGGCAACCCAAGCCAGACATTACTTAAAGTGGTTTGTTGCAATGTAATACATTTTTTGAACTTAAACAACTCATGTGAAACACAGTGAAAACTGTCAATGAACAGAGAAACCTAATGGTTCAAATGCATAATTTCCTGAAAGCACTGAGAGATATAGCCTTGAACAGTATTTGGGATTTAAACATTCGGACAATAGAGTACAAAAAAAGGAATTAGGAATCAATGTAACACAATGCTTAGACTGCAATTAAAGAACTGTTTACAGTGTTGGATTACCCATTATAAAGAAGACCATACAAATAAACAGGATGGTGCAAAGTACAGTTATAAGGAGAGACCTGATATGGTAGGATTATTTCCACTAGAGCAGAAAAGGCTAGCCGGAGATTTAATCAGGACTTTTTTTTAATTTGTGAAGGATACAAAAATCTTCATTGCATGGGTTGTGGCATATTCAATTCGATTTCAGGTAGTTATCTAAAACTCATACACGTTGTTACTTTTAGAAGTAAAGTTAGAATTTATTTATTGTGGTTTTACTTAGTCATCAATTTCCCTGGTCATGTAAATTTAATTTTGCATGTGTACACTTGCATTGCAGCTCAATGAACCTTTAAAGAAAAGTCAGTTTTTGTTAGATTTTTTTTAAATAAGGGAAGTAACTTCCAATTATCTCTCAGGCATTCTGTACTTAACAGGGTCACTGGAGAGTAAATGCATTTTTTTCCAATTACCAAACAGGCTTCTAGAGTTATAATGTTGTCTTTGCTGCTCTCAATGAAATCTATTGCCTCAATCAGATCAAGGGGCAAGCTTATAGTATCTCCCAGCTCTGCCTTGCAGATAATTTATTAATTAGCTAAACCATCACGAGCTCCCAACAAAGATTTCCTGAAATAAGTAAGCTAATGTAACTTATAGGAATGTGCTTCAAATTGTATTTGACTCTGATCCAGTTCTCACTTCATCTGCATAGAAAAAAATGGTTTCATGTTTAGTATCATTATCTAACTTCCCTGTAAGTAGTTCCATATTAATCCCTTCAAGCACCTCCTGTTGCAGGGAGCTCCACATTCTTTGGCAAAAGAGACTTCTTCTGAATATCCAATTGCATGTCATGGCGACTGGCTCAGGCATATATTTATTTAAGTGTACTCATTCATATAGAGTGGGCATTGCTGACTAAGCCAGGATGCATTGTCTTTCCCTAATTGCTCTTGAAATGATACTGGTTAGCGGTCTTCTGAAAGCGTTATGTCAAAGTGCATCCAAAGTGCTTTTAGGAAGGGAGTTCCAAGATATGGACCCAGAAATGGTGAAGGCGAAGCTTTCAAATCAAGATGGTGTGTGGTGCAGAAGGGAAGTTGAAGGGAAGATGCATCTGCTGCTCTTGTTTTTCTCAGTGGTACAAGTCAAGGATTTGGAAGGATCTGTTGCAGGAGCCTTGGAGAGTTGCTATTGTGCATTTTTTGAGGTTACACACTTTTCCATTCATGTCGGTGGTGAAAGGAGCGAATGCCTAAGATAATGAATAGGTGCCAGTCAAATGTGGTGCTTTGTTCTAAAGGGTGTTGAGTTTCTTGATTGTTGTTGGAGCTGCATTCACCCAGGCAAGTGAGGAATCTTACATCATATGCTTGATTTGTGATTTGTAGATGGTGGACAGGCTTTAGGAACTCTGTAAGTGAGTTACTCATCTTACAATTGCCAGCCTCTGACATGCTTTTGTAGCCACAGTATTTATATGGCTGCCCAGTTCAGTTTCTGGTCTATGGTAACTGCCAGCGTATTAGTACCAGTGGATTCATTGAGGGTAGTGTCATTGAATATAAACGTCAGATAGTTACATCCTCCCCTCTTGGAAATTGTCATTGGCTGGCACCACTGTGGAGCAAGTGATAATCTTAATTTGTTTGCACAAGTTTAAATCATGTCAAAGTCTTGCTGCATACAGACACAGTCAGCTTCAGTACCTGAGGAACCGTGAATGGCGCTGAACGTGATATAATCATCATTGAACCTTTCCCACTTGAGACTATGATGGAGAACATGGCACTGATGAAGCAGCCAAGGATGGTTGGATCTAAGACACTGCCCTGAAGAACTCCTGCAGTGGCTCAGATAGATCAACTGGACACTTCAGTCTGAAGATCGCTGCAAATACTTAGGTTTTATCTTTATTCATTGATGTGCTGGGTTCGCCTATCTTTGTAATTGGGACATTTTTGGACCCTTTCATCCCTGTTAGTTGTTTAGTTGCCTACCACCATTAATGGCTGGAAGTGGCAGGACTGCAGATCCTAGATCTCATTGTGTTGGTTATGGAATTGTTTAGTCCTATCTATCACATAGTGCCCTATTTGGCATACAAGTGATCTTGCATTGTAGCTTCAGCAGGCTGACACCTTATTTTTAGGTATGCTTGATGTTGCTCCTGGCATGCCATCCTGCACTCTTCTTTGAACTCGTCTTTCAGCTTAATGATCTTTTACTGATGGCTTCTAGTCATGCGCTCTCCAACAAAAGGACGTATTCTCTATGTATCCACTCTGTCAAAACCTTTCAGAAGTTTTACTATCTCTTCTAGTATTTATAATCTTCCAAGTGCAATATCTGTATCAGTTGTGTTCACAACTGTACTCCATAGTATTATAGAAACTGTGCTCCATAGTAGCTGAAGACTAATCACATTCCAATTAATCAAACATATTATACTTTTCATAATGTTTAACACTGCCACAAAAATGTCCTTGACTTGCAATATTAATTTATCTGCTCACCACTCCCCAAATATATAATTTATTTTGAAATCTGTGTAGCATACAATATCTAATGGATGTCTATTTGTAATATACAGGAAGATAAGTTTATTATTTTAGTTACAACATTTCAACGGATGTACTGGAATAAATAACCAATGCCATTAGTCAACTTAAATGATCTAGGTTTCAAGCATAAATATGGAATTATTTCAAAAGCACTGAATCTGGACCAAATGTAAATTGGCTTCTGCCTTGAATTGAAAGCATTGTCTGGTTGAGTCAAGGAAATACAAATTAAAATAAAGTTAGACTGTGACAAATAGGCAACCCAAATCCTAAAACTGATTGACATAACACAAGATATTACGTTAACTGTACATGGGCCTTCCAATTAATTTATTTAATGTCATGACCAGAGAGCATGCTGTACATGTATCTCTTAAACAAAAATATAAATCAACAGGTCTCAAATTATGAACAGCCTACAAGCACAGGCAGCCATGTACATACCTATCTACAACACTGGCTACAGTATATCAGTCTTAGGTGTGTTTGTCATTCCAATCTACATAGAGTAGGTATCATCAATCTTGATGATGGGCCAGAGAAGTGACATACTGCAACAACATTTCAAAAATAATTGTCTTTTATTTTATGTTGACAATTTATTTCGCAATACTGAGTGTACTCCACAGAAGAATTAAAATCATTACTTATAACAACTATACCACCAATACATAAAAACTTGAAGACAGCAATTGAGAGAACTTAGATAACTAATCGGTTACATTTGAAATGGATTTAAATGATGACCAACAGTAGAGTTCCCGATTGAGACTCATTCGTTATTGATGGAGCCCTTTGATGTGAAACTGTCTAATGTATTTTATTTTTTGCCATGACTTGTTCTACTTCTGACAACTGTCCTCAATTTAAATTTGTTTTCCCATTTTACGTGGCTACATTTTTTGCTTTTTCTATTAGTCTAATTAGGAATTTATTTTAGGAAATTGGCACCACGATTAGTTGCCTTAAATTAGTATATATGTTAATAGTAACATGGTATCGGTTGCATGTCGTGCTGGATATTCTACGTACAATGAGGTTTATTAATATAAAATCAAAAGATTAACATTAAATTTGTTGAGAACAAAACATTCACATATATTATGGAAATTCTTTTCGAAAAGTATTTTTAGGATCACTAGTGATTGACCTATTATTAACATGTAGTGATTCATCTCATGGACAGAACTGACCTATTTGGCTCACCCTGTTAAGGAAATCCTCTGCTGATTATTGATAATCAATATGTCCTGTTTAGCTCCAGGCTACAGGAAACAGCATTTTGTTAAGTGCTAAGAGCAAAAGAGGGAAGCTCCTCAATAAAACCTGAACAAATGGCTTACAACCATACATTTGTCCTCGTCAGACCAAAATAATAATGGAAGCTATTTGTTTAAACCAATTGCTTTTTATGGTTACATATGTAGTAAATGGCTTCCAATGACTTACTAGTAATTCAATTCTGCTTTTTCCATCATTAAATCACAAATGACATCCTATGTAACTGTGGCAAAAATAAACTATCCTTCTCATCTATTTTGACCTGTAGTAGCTTTTGATATAATTGACTATATTTTCAAGGATTCTCAAGGACCATCCAACTCACTGAGACGCTACTCATCTGTTCTATTCTTAGCTAGTTCATTGTCTCCAAAAGATCATTTGTAATGGCTTCTCTTCCTGCTACAGCTCCATAATCCCTGGTGTTTCCCCCATAGAACTAGTATTGCTTCCCTCCTATTTCTTATCTACAGGGTGCCCCTTGGTGGCATCATCTCTAAACATATCTCTTATCTTTCACATCTAAACTGATAACATCCAACACTGTCTCACCAAAACCCTACTCATTTCCTCCACTGTTGCTAAATGATCGGGCTGCTTGTCTGAAATCCAAAACCGGATTCACTCTTGTACATTATCTCTATGACCTTCTTCTACCTTAATCTGCATGATGGTTTTCAGTCATGTAGCAAACTACGTGCCTTCCTGAATCCAGAATTGTAACTCCAAATTGCTGATTGTTTCCCATTCCATCCACTCCAACCTTGGAGTGCTGTGGTTCAATAACTCTCCACCTGTACCTTGGAGTTTTCTACAAAGCCATTTGTCAGCTGTATTCTAGCCTCCTTGAACAACCCTACCAAAACCCCTCCTTCTTTGACCATCTCTGTTTTTCCTTTCCTGCCAGCCCCCCAAATCTGAGTTTGCCTCATTTTATCTGCCTTTCCCTCTTGTTGTGTACAATATATTTTCTCTTTTTTTTCTGAATAGAATTTAATGCGTGGGTGTTTTTGCCCCCCCCCCCCCAATAAATTGTGGGGTTTGCGCACGGTTTCGAGAAATGGTTTAATGGTTTAAAACAAGGACACCTAATCTCAGTTTAGAAACCTTGGCATGTAAAGGGATTAATATCAATAAATTTGCACAGTTTGCTCAGTTTATTGCAGTGATAAGCGTGGGCACATGTTTATTGGGAAACTGCTTTCACTAATACTTGAAGGGTTAACAACTGCAAAGGCACTGAAGAGCAAATGTATGGATTGATTGCTGGAAAGTTCTATTAATTTTTAGATCCGAGGTAGATTCTGAAGCAGGTTATTGACAATCAGACACGGCGAGCCTTTTTTAAAAAAAAAATCGAAGGCTTCAACATAAGCAGAGCGGGGGTCGGTCGAAAAGCTGGAGACTGATGTGCAGATTGCAGTTTAAAAGAGGTCTGTTTTCTACTGCATGTTGAAGCAGCACTGGACTTTTAGTCCTGGCACATATTGAATATTCTCTCCGTCTCCTCCCCATCCCCCGCCCCATTTCTCACTCACTCAACTCTAATGAATTTGAGCCCAGAACCAATCAGCAGAGACCGGATGCAATATATCCTCTGGGACAACAAATGCTCTATTCGATCCCATGACGCCATTTACCCATCAGCTACCTCTGGAAAACTTAATAGCAGTTCGGGCAAATCTGCTACTTTAAAGCACTCTGCAAACTTCACATCTGTGGGAAGGATCGGGGCGCCGTAGTAGCAGGGGAACAACTGTAAACCGCTTTGCAAGGAAAGAGCCACTTGTGAATGAAGACCGAGCGCCTTGAATTCCCTTCTGCAAAGTTGCAACATTGACAATTTTTTTTCCATAGCTGAGTGGAGTTAGTGCGTGTGTGTGCGCGTCCGCCCTCGTGTCTGCTTCTGCTGGCTTCATTCAGGAAAAAAAAGGATTTTGCTTTCTTCTCTCTCTCTCTCTCTTCCTCCTTGTAAAAAAACACATACACACAACAAGCTGTGATCGATCGGCTGCTGGCTGCGATTGGCGATCGGACAGGTCCTGTTTCCTTTCCCCTTTCTCTTCCCCCTTTCTCTTTCCCCCCTCTTCCAACCCCCTCCTTTTTACTCCCCGCCTCTGTTGGATGCTTTTACAGATAGTGGCCGGGGCAGATCTTTGCTGGAGTTTGTATTGGCGGCTCTCTCCCTCTGTGTGTGTGTCTCTCTCTCTCCCCCTTGCTCTGGCGGAGCATATGTGCTTCTATACACAGACATAAGCCGCCGGAGAGGAGTTAGTGGAGCGCCGCGACCACGGTAAGTTTAAAAAAGGAACTTTCAACTTGCATGGAGAATTGGCATTTTTCAAATAGTACTGGGATGCATTTTCAACTAAATTGGAAGGGGAACTCTTTTAAAAAAACATTTGGAGAAGTTTTATTTAAATAAGCATTTGCAAGCAGTCATTTTAATCTTTTATGCTTCTATCTCAAAGGCTATATTTCAATACTTTATGAGCAGGTTAGACTGTTGAACGCGTCAACTTGTTTTAATCCGGGACAATAACACTGTAAAATAAGAAACGTTCTGATTGATAGCACCGACTCCTCGCTATTATGCTGAATAGATCAGGGAAGAAGAGAATCGGGTTGTTTTAGGAAGGGCTTTTATATTTTCAAAAATAAAATCTTTCCTCACTTTGAAAACACTGCACTTAACTTTGTAATCCGTTTGGTTTGGCTGCACTGGAGGGCAGGCTGCAAAGGGAATGCACTGAAACCCTTGACCAGGTGGGATGTTGGGATTCCGCTCACTTCATGGGTTCCAGATTTGTTAGAATAAATAACATTTTGACGGGACGATGCGCCAGTGTAGGTGTGTAAGGTGGGTGGTGGGGAGGCTGGTGCAGTTCAGAGACGCGCTCAGAGTTTGCTGCATTTAAACAGGGGTTGGTTATCGTGCAAGTGTCTGGAAAAAGTCGACTTCGCGTCCTGTTTTAACAAGGTAATAAAAAAAATCTGGTTTAGGAAAGCGGTTTTGAACATTCGATATTCCGCCAGGAGATGATGTTGAGAAGGGAGAGAGTGAATATTGCACCGACCCCTCAATCCTGCCGCATGTCGTCCTCCTTTTGCCCCCACATCCTTGAGTCCACCTACCCTCTCTTCACAATTTTCTGTCACGCTGCCCTCTTTTGCCCCCATTTCCTTGCCCTCTTTTGCCCCCTCTTTCGACATCTTGGTCTGTTTGTCTTTTTAAGACGCCCCCCCCCCCCCCCCCCCCGGGCTTGTCCTCTTCCTCGCTTTGCACTTTTATGCCCACCCCGTCTCTTGTCAACCTCCTCCGTACCATTACTCACTGGGTGTGATGAAAGGGGCTCCCTCAGTGGTATTCCTGAGGTCTGGAGGCCGGTTCCATGCCGCAGTCTTTCCCTCATCTCTTCCCCCCCCCCCCCCCCCCCCACCCTTATCCGGTTGCTTGTTTGTGAAAGGAGTGGGTCCTGCTCCAACATTCCACGTGTTTGATGTTATTTATTATGAAGAGGAAAAGGGAAGGAAGTCGGGCAGAACCAAAAAACAACCGTGCTTCAAGAGCTTTTTTTTTGCAAAAACTTCACCTCAAGTCAAGAGAACTGAATGAATTGGCGCAAGTGGTGGATTGTAATCCCATTTGCAGGCTCCTCTCTGCAGTAGTTGCATATGGAAGTTGTCACGATTTTCTTTTCATGGTGAATGATCCGTGCATAAAACCTCACCCACAATATACATATTGTTCTGAGTTTGACATTGCTGGCAGATTTTGATAAAGATGAGGGTGATAAGCATGCATTACTTGGGGATGGTCTCCCAAATTAAATCTGGAGACAAGAAACTTGTTTCTTCTTCTCCACTGTTAATCCTTAAAGTGAGGATTGTTAAACCAACCGGCACTTGAATATTTTGTAAATGTGCCATTTCCGAATGTAGTCATTTGGAATATAGCATTAAGCAAAAGCAGTATAGTGTGAATTTGGCCTGTCGCTTATGCAGATTTTTAGGATGTGGCCAAGTGTTTTAACAGCCAAGACCCTTTGCCCAGATTGCTGAAAGTCACAATTAACATTCATTATAAGGAGACCAGTCTAAGCATATTTTGCTATTTCATCCCCTTGAAATTCATTTTGTCACTTGAATGGAATTCAGTTTTTCTTGCACTTTTTATTCCTTTTAAAGTTTTAAAGTGTCCATTTCAAATTATTTACTTATGGAAAGTATGAAGCTAAACATTGTAATTTAAATAGATCATTGAATATAAATTCTTGATAGAAACTAGAAACAGACATTGTAATAAGCAATAAAATGTACACTACTTCCCAAGAAGATTAAGCAGTGGCTGCATTGATGACAAAAGAGATTTTGGCAGTTACATTTAACTCTCAAGTTGTAAGCAAATTTCCCCATTTGTTTAAATTGATGTATCTTTGAAAATAAACTGTTTTCTTTGTGGAATTTTTTCTTCACTATATGTATGGTTGAGCATTCATATTGACCCTTTGAGAGTTTTCCCTGTACTTTGAACTGGAAACTGGTGCACTTACCTGTAAAGGATAATATCCAAATAGTGGTGGTTTTCCCTGATGGGATAACTTCACTTAGTCTATTGTATAGTTTGACGCCTGCAGAGGAAGTTTACAATGAGGTGCAGAGCAAATAAGAGGTTGGACCTTGGCTGTTCATGGCAACCATTTTGACAGGAGGAGGCGCTCGGGCAAAGGCAGAATTTTTAAGCATTATTAAAATCTAGAAGGCAGAATCACAGTGTTCCTTGTCTATAATTGTGAGATTCATCGGACAAATAACTTCACATATTTTTCTTAAGTTATTCTGCATTGTAGACTAGATTCTACCTTTCTAAAATAAATTCTCCAAACTGTTAAATAGAGGTATGTTATGCTGGATCTTGTTCTGCAATGGTACTATCAAGTTTTTCTTCTGTAGGAGTTGTGTTTTTAATTAGCTCTGGTCAAGTTCCAGATTCCGCACATTGGAATTGTATTAGACATGAAAAAAACATTTTGGTCAGTTGCTTTGTGAGTGAAGAGTCAAATTGCTATCCTGTTTGGAATTTCAGACTGAGAATTATCCAACAACCTATCAAAAATCCAAACGAAAAGCTTCAAAGCATGTGAAATGTTTTGTTTCAGAAGTTGTGCTCAATCTCAAAATACACATCAACAACTGACCAGCTGAAACTTCTAAAAGTGTAGACTGATAATTTGTAATATCTTTTAAGTTGTAAGGGCAGCTCCTCATTTTTTGGCATTTATTGTCTGAATTTGATTTGCCTGTTTCTTCCTGTCTTCATTGTGTCAATAATTTTAAGAACCAAAAACCCAGTAATTCAATGGTACTTCTAATTCAGAAGAGGAGGGAACACTGAATTATGAACTTACTGAAGGGAAAATGTGTAAATGTCAGGACATGCCCAGCCTTATTCATTTGAGTCTGCTGCATGCAAGGATGAAAACACCACTCGCTTATTAGCGTGTACTAAGATTAAAACAGAGGAGATGATTTCATGCTTTGCTTTTCATGTTTGCATAAAGCTTTGAATATTTTAGCATAACATGCTGAATATTTTTCTTCCTGTTTTGTGACAGGACTTCAGATGTGTTCTAAGCCTGGTGGGGTGATCATTTTCCGGTGTACAGATGGATACGCGAACTCAAAATGGCAGTGGTTCGGCAGCCCTGCTACAGTTGCTGCGTGACAGTGGAAGGCAACACGTGGAACCTGACCCCAGGGATGTACAGCCACAGCGGGTTCAAGTGTTGTCGCTCGATCAGATCCGAATTATAAGGGCCACTAATGAGTACACAGAGGGACCTACTGTTGCTCCAAGACCTGGGAGCAAGTCTGTGCACCGACTGCCTTCGCAGCACAAAAATGAGAGAATGTCTGGATTAAATAACGACCATGAGCATCAGTGGCTTAACAGTCGCAGTCAGCAACCCCATATACATTCTTCATCAAGGGCGTATTTAACTCGGTCAACTAGCACTGTGAGTACCAGTTCTCGGAATAGCACAAGGACAAGTACAAGTAGTACATCTTCCGAGCAAAGGCTTCTGGGACCTTCATCCTCTCCCCTGGACCGTGTCTCTGATCGGATCATCAGGGTGCAGCCAAAATCGGAGTTTAAATCTGATGAACTGAAGCCTCTGGGGAAAGAAGAACTGGGCAAACACATCTACCGATGTGAAGACTGTGGGAAGTGTAAGTGTGAGGAATGCACTTATCCAAGGACTCTACCTTCCTGTTGGCTCTGTGACAAACGATGCCTCTGCTCCGCACAGAATGCGGTGGAGTATGGGACTTGCTTCTGCTTTGTGAAAGGTGTCTTTTACCACTGCTCAAACTATGATGACGAAGACAACTGCGCAGATAATCCATGCTCCTGTAGCCAGTCACATTGCTGTGTCCGATGGTCAGCCATGGGCTTCATGTCCCTCGTTATGCCCTGCCTGTGGTGTTACCTGCCAGCCAAGGGCTGCCTTAAGTTGTGTCAGGGGTGCTACAATAGGATTAACCGTCCTGGGTGCCATTGTAAAAATTCGAACACGGTCTGCTGCAAGGTTCCCAGTTTACCTCCTCGGAACCTTGAGAAGCCCTCCTAGCTGAAACGGAAAGGGGGAACATTGTCTTCAGTGTTAGTTCTCAACACTCTCTTATTCTGTACATTTTATTGTGTGGGAGAAAAAATGTACTTACGACACTAGCAACTGAGCACAATGCTGGATACCTTTTTTTATCTGATAGCCGTGATACATATAAACCACACAATCAATGGCCGTTAAGATGGTCTTTTTTGTTAAGAAACGAGGGAAAAAGGTGTCTCCCATTGTGGTTAGGTTGGCTTCTAGTTGACCAGCATGACATACCCCATCTATATTTGTGTTTAATAGTGGCACTGCAATTCCCTAGAGTTTGGGAGGACTGTTGAGGTTTGCGGTGATAACGCTGTTGACCCTGTATTTTCCATCTCTGTCAAATGACACTCGAGGATGGAAACCATTCAATCAGTGAGATCAAAAAGGAATGCATGATAACCATTATTTTTGAAACAGCATAAGCTAGAACTCCAGGTAACACAACGACACTCCATGGCCTCTCTGTATTGTATGTGAATACTTCTTGCAGAATATGTAAATTAGCAAATTGCTCTTTTTTTTGCTGCCAGAGTTAATTTGTTATATTTTTGTATATACAATAATATTAAGACTGTGAAAATGGTGCCATATAAATGGCAGATTTACAAATATTATACTAATATCTTGTACATTAAGACAAATGTGAATCAATCAATCAATACGTTTAGGTTATATTCCACCTTACAAAATTCACCATTATGTCACACTTGATATTCCCTGACATCATGTATATTGTACAGTTACCATAAATTCAGTCTTTATTTTCTAATTTTTCAACATATTGTTTAGTGTAAAGAATATTTATTTGAAGTTTTATTATTTTATAAAATATTTATTTTAAAAGGCATCTTACAAGTTCACCCTTTTTATATATAAAAATGGGAACATCATAGATACTGAAAATGAGGGTGATACAAATCAGATGCATATGTTCACTATAAAATAGAAAATATATTAACGTTTTGAAATCAAACTGTGTACTACTTTGTCTTTTCTGGTCGTCTTTTATTCCCATGATACCAGAGAAAGTTGTTCCTAAATGTATTCTGATCCTCTGTGTAGTAATCAATAAGTTAATTCTTCTTTAGTTTCTGAGTAGGTTTCCAATTCAGGTAACCAATACTGAAAAGACATTTTGGGGATCTCCTTGTGTATCAGTATGTCAGTACATTAAAGAAAAGTCACCTTACTCTATAGGGTTTTTCAATTGCCATGCACCGTCCACTGTGATGCATAAAATGTTTTGTTGTCCATGGAAAGTTGTGCAGAGTTTGTCTTTGGCTAGGGTAGAGACAAGAAATTGGATAACACCTTAACAGCAGAACAGGTAGAATAGGAGGAATCCTATTGTAAAACTTCATCCTCTTCAACAGTGTGCCCCTACCAATCTCAATTTTTTTTTTTTTGCTGACTTTTTTTCTTAATCCTTTTCCTGAAGGGGGTGACCTATGCTGGCTACTGTTCCAGAGTCTTCTGGTATTTTGCCTGTGATTATCCTTAGTGAGCTAATGAACTGTTAAGTATCCATGCCCTCTTTCGCTGTAGGGTTACATCACAGCTAACAGAAATCCAGCCCTTGCTTAGCTATGTGCATTTTCCAAAATGCATCACTGGACAATGAATAGGGGTAAGGAAGACGAATGAGTTAACTTTCATGATCCTCAGTTGAGAGACAGATCTCAGTGCTGCCTGAACCGAGATCAAGAATCAGACTGTCTGTAACTCCAGCATCACTGGATCATAGCATAATGCTAAAAGAGGATTCTGTTCTTTTTAATTGATGCTGTTGCTAGCTGAATTTTACAAGATATATTTTTAATTTTACACAAGTTTAATTAATGGTTTTAGATATTTCCTAATGCCACATTGTCATCTGGTATCTGACAAAATGCTTCACGATTTCACGTTTACAACTATGTTAGTAATATTACTTCAACTTTGTAGTATACATCCAGTAAATCAGTGTCAATAATAAGAAATGGTACAAACACCACTTAAGATGAACCTTGAATCCCACTGATTTGTTGCTTGTGACATCCATTCGGTCTGGCATGTGTTGGTACTTGCTATACCTCACTACCAACTACGATGTATTCTCTACACTTCTATAAAGGATAAGTAAAATCATGGGTTTCATATTTTTGTGGTTAAAGTAAGTCCAGCTGGTTGCTCTATTTCAGCTTGTGAAGCTTTCCGGTGGTTAGTACATTTCCTAAAATATCAGTTAAACCCCTATCTCAAAGAATGTTTTCGTTAATGTGAAAGCTATTAGTGAAATAGAAATAGCAAAAATATCAAGTATCAGAAATTAATAGCCTCCATTGTAACTTTGAATTTTAGTCTCTAGGGCTGTATCGGATAAAGTAATGTCCATATGTTCAACTGTGTAACGTCAAGGAAATATTAGGCATAATCCTCTGTATAAATTTCTGGCAATGATCTTTTATCTGTAAAGTACTGCACTGAAACTATTTCTGAAACATTTCAGACCTGTCCTTCACGACACTGCTACCACAGTTCCAGCACAGGAAGATGAATAATCAGATCTAAGCATTTGGGATACATGGTCTGTGTTTCAGTGTGACGGTAGAAAATGTTTTAAAATGGGTAAATTGTCTCAGTAACCACTGAACAAAGACATATTGGACAAAGTTGTTTTGGAATCTCGAACTGGTATGCATCGCTCATGCACAAGTGAAATATTTTGAATTTACAGATGCAAATGTTCCTTTTATAAAACTAAATATGTATGGTAATACAGGAAGTACTGGTTTTTGGTGAAAATTTTAGATTATCGACTGTTGTGAACTCCAGTTGGACTAATCAATACTCTGCTGATCATTCTTTATTTAGAGTCCTAGAGGTATACAACATGGAAACAGACCCTTCGGTCCAACTCGTCAATGCCCACTAGATATCCGTGACTAATCTAGTCTCATTTGCCAGCATTTGACCCATATTCCTCTAAACCCTTCCTATTCCTATACACATCCAGATGTCTTTTAAATGTTGTAATTGTACCAGTCTCCACCACATCCTCTGGCAACTAATTCCATACATGCACCACCCTCTGCATGAAAAAGTTGCCTCTTAGATTCTTTTACATTTTTCTCCCTCTCACGCCCTCTAGTTTTGGACTCACCCCACCCTCAGAAAAAGATCGTGTCTCTTTATCCTATCCACGATCTTCATGATCTTTATAATCCTTTGTAAGGTCACCCGTCAGATCCCAATGCACCAGGTAAAATAGCCTCCGTCTATTCAACATCTCCGTATTGTTCAAATCCTCCAACCCTGGCAACATCCTTGTAAATCTTTTCTGAATTCTTTCAAGTTTCACATCTTCGCCATAGCAAGGAGACCAGAATTGCATGCAGTATTTCAATAATGGCCTAACTAGTGTCCTGTACAGTCGCAATATGACCTCCCAATTCCTATACTCAATACACTGACCAATAAAAGCAGGCACACCAAACACCACCTTCACTATCCTATCTAGCTGTGACCTCACTTTCAAGGAACTATAAACCTGCACTCCAACGTCTCTTTTTTTTTAAGGAACACTCCCCAGATCTTACCATTAAATAAGTCTTGCCCTGATTTGACTTTCCAAAATGTAGCACCTCACATTTATCTAAATTCCCATCAGTCACAAAGTCATGTTGACTATCCCTAATCAGTCCTTGTTTTCCAAATATATGTAAATCCTGTCCCTCAGGATTCCCTGCAGCAACTTGCCCACCACTGATGTCAGGCTCACAGGTTTATAGTTCCCTGGGTTTTCCTTACCATCTTTCTTCAATGGTGGCACCTTGTTCGCCAACCTCCAGTCTTCCAGCACCTCACCTATGTCTACTGATGATACAAATATCTCAGCAAGGAGTCTGGCAATCACATCCCTAGCGTCCCACAAAGTTTATGGGTGGCACGATTGCTCAGTGGTTAGCACTGCTGCCTTACAGCGCTAGGGACCCAGGTTTGATTCTAGCCTCTGATAACTGTCTGTCTGGAGTTTGCACATTCTCCCTGTGTCTGCATGGGTTTCCTCCAGGTGCTCTGGTTTCCTCCTACAGTCCAAAGATGTGCAGGTTAGGTGAATTGGCCATGCTAGATTGTCCATAGTGGTCAGGGATATGTCGGATAAATGTAGAGTAATAGGGTAGGGGAATTGGGTCTAGGTAGGTTACTCTTTGTAGGGTTGGTGTGGACTTGTTGGGCCTAAACAGCCTGCTTCCACACAGTAGAGATTTTATGATTCTAGGGTACACCTGATCAGGTCCTGGGGATATTTCCAACTTTTGTTTTTTAAGATGTCCAGCACCACATTCTTGTGTTTTATGAACATTTTCCAATATGTCGTCATCTATTTCCCTATATCCTGTATCTTCTATATCCTTGTCCATAGTAAACACTGATGCAAAATAGTCATTTAGTATTTGTCCCCTCTCCAGTGGTTCCACACATAGATGTCCTTGCTGATCTTTAAGGCGCCTATTCTCTGCCTCGTTACCCTTTTGTCCTCAATATATTTGTAGAATCTCTTTGGATTCTCCTTAACCCTATTTTCCAAGCTATCTCATGTCCCCTTTTTGCCCTCCTAATTTCCTCTTTAAGTATACTCGTTCTGCCTTTATACTCTTCTAGGGAATCACTTGGTTTCTGCTGTCTACACCTGACATTTGCTTCCTTCTTATTCTTGAGTAAACCTCAATTTCTGTAGCCATCCAGCATTCCCAACGCCTGCTAGTCTTGCCCTTCACCCTAACATGAACATACTGTCTCTGGACTCTCATTATCTTGTTTCCTTTCCCTCCACCACAGGTTGCTTCCTTATGAAGTCTCTCCCTATTCCTCTCACAGTTCACAATATTCCAAGTTTCTGCCACCTGCAAATGTTGTAATTACACAGCAGTATAGTACACACTGATCAGAAAAATACAGTATTCCTAATATTGCCATCTAGGGAATTTTGCAATAAATGTGCATCTACAAAGATTTTTATACATACATTATCTATATAAGTGTACATTAAAACGGATTTCATTGGAATTATCAGACTGTCTACAATTTGAAACATTGCAGTTTTCAGTAAACAGTGCATGTCAATATATAACAATTCAGAATGAACGTTACTTTAATAATTTGGAGACTAGATGTTAGGCTTAAGCAACCAATACCCTAATGGGGGAACAGAAAATGAACATGCAAAAGTATATAACTGGTCAGTGAACATCTGTAAAAAGAAAATACAAGTTAACATTTTGAGTAGTATAATTCCGTGGAACTGCTGAAGTTCTGCACAAAACATCAACTTGTTTTTTTACTAGAGATGTTACTGAGTTCCTCTACAATTGCAGGATTAAATTTCCAACTTCTGAAGTTGTTGTTTTTGTTTTCTTCATACCTAACTGGGGAAGTTGGCATAGGCAGTTCCCAATGTCCAATTGCAACTTCATTAAATCAAAGACATCTTAAGTGTTGAAATGGGCTGTCTGAGTTAAAATGTAGCTGTTTCATGTTTTCAGGCTCCTAGTTTTATAAGCCAATCAGCTGACAAGTGTTACTTGTCCTCGTTGCTTAAACTGAACTTCTTCTACACTATTTTGATCAGTGCACAAGGGTGTCGTTGTTGAGATACCTTGTTTAATTAAGCATCTACTTTTGTATTTCGACTAGAAGTTTGTTTACATCCAGACTGGTCAAGCACAGCTCTACTTGTAACTTCTTTTTAATAAGGTCCTGTATTAATGTGGCTTTTTAAAAAAATACTTGTTACACTGCCAACTATCTGATCTCGGAAGTGCTATGATAAAATATGACAAAAAAAAGTGGATGTTCACCACTTCTGAATGAGTTTTAACTTTTTGATGGATGCTCCCATTAGCTTTTTTTGGCAACTTGGAATTGTAAGGTCTCCTTTTGCCTTGTGCGATTATGGAACCAAAGTCAATTTCCTCTCTCCCTCTTGCACTCCTGTGAACTGCAGAAATCTCTGGAAAAAAACAGCCAACCGTGCATCTGGAAGTTGTAGAGTGCTGAATGATTTTGCAGGCTTGCATGGAATAGGTTTGAATACAGGGGCACCATATGTTTCACTTGGATTGTGTGCCAAGACTGAACTCGCAGTACTATTTACCAGATGTTCACTGTGCACACAGGCAAACCCAACAAGTTCATTCTGGAATGCTGCACTACCACAAATCATCATTGTCTGAATTTTTTTTTCTTTTAAAGCCATTTTTCAAGTTATGAAACCAAAATCTGGAAATGTAATGGTATGCCAAGCATTGTAGCTTATCCCAGCAATGTGAGCTGAACCAGATATATGTCACTGAAGTTGGAGTGTTTTGTGTTAACACAATCCGGCTGTCTTTCTCTGATCTACTTCATAAAATCTATCACAATATTTTGCATGAACTTTGATAATTATTACTAATATCTCTAAATCTTTTTTTTAAATTTATTTCTAGTAGACTGTGTACTTCTCCTTGATTATTAATTTGAGTAGTATTTCCATATGGCCACTTTTGAAGGAAGCCTCTGGGCAATTAAAAGTGTTACTGTAGCTGTTGCTTTGTGCTTTCAAAGTTAATTGTGTATGTATTTAGATGTGAATTTTTTCATAAGAAATTCACTTCCTTTCCACAATCCTTGCATTGGATTGTCATCGTTTTTGGCCAATTATTCGCATCAACACCAATATTTCCTATGCAATTTGACCTGTAACAATTGCTACATAAAATTGCGTGCTGTGATTGCTACGTAGCTCTGTAGAGTGAGATTCTTAAGTCTCCCAATTTTCTTTTATATGTTGAAAAACCTTTGCTAATAACTTCCAAGCATTTACTTATGTTACTGGAAGTGCAGTTGGAAGAAAATTCTATTTGCCTGTCTGCCTTTACCCTAATCTCTTTCCAAATTTTAGCTTAGGATCATTTGTATAATGCAGAGAGGGTTCAGGCTGTTGACTTGGTCTGATAAACGTGAAATCTTTCACTCAAGAGTTGTGAATCTTTGGAATTCTTGACTGCAAATGCTCAATTGTTGAAAATATCTGAGGCCAAGATGGAGGGCAGGCAGGATAGTGGAGCTGAAACCCGAGATCGAATAGCCTACTTCTGTTACTCGTATTCATGCCAAGCCAGTCTGGTCTAACTCTTGGAAAGTTGAGTAATTTTAGTTTCTGTTGTGACGGTTTGCCTCTTTCGGATTGATCTTTATTTGATGTGCCATTGTGGGACCCAGTTGCAGGAAGTGCCAGCTTTGTGTAGGTGCACTCAGTCGTTCTGCAGAACTGGTGGGAATTCTAGTGGGTGAAGCTTGACATCCTTGCTAGACCCTACTGCAAATATGACATCAGGGGATAGGAGCCCAAAATGGTGCAAAAATGCATTTACCCCAAATTCTTGCCATTACACAAAACAGACTAGAAATTCCATCCTTTCATATTCCAGCATAATTTGCCTGTAGGAAACTTAAGATTTGTATGCATATATGCAAAAAAAATCAGAATTTTACTTAAAACCCAAAGTAATGAAACCATCTGCTGCTTGTAGAAACATTAGGTTTTGGAGGAGACCATTCAACCGTTAGAGCTGGCTCTATCATTCCATATGATCCTGGCTGATCATTCAGCTCAGTCCCCTGTTCCTGCTTCCTCTTAAACCTTTGCTCCCTTTAACCTTCAGAACCATGTCTTCTTGAAAACATTTCAATGTTTTAGCCTCAACCGCTTTTGTGTGGCAGGGAATTACACAGGCTCACCCGCATCTGGATGAAGAAATTTCTCTCTTCAATCCTAAGTGGCCTACATTATATCCTTTATGACTCCTAGTGTGGGCTCCCAGTCATCAAGAACATCATTCCTTCATTTACCCTGCCTTGTTCTGTTCGTCTTTGACTCCACATACCTGGTAATAATGTTAAACTTGCAAAATTGTCATCTGAATAACTTCGCAGTTGCAGTACAAGTCGTAATTTCCCACTGGTTAAACTTAAAAAGTTGACTGTTGTCTCCTTAATTCATGTTGGCTCTTCTGTCTGTTCTTCCCTCTATTTGCTTAATTGGAAATAGTAAATCTTTTGAATGATGCAATTGTGACAGCATTATACTACAGTATACTTGGATGAAGTTTGCACCAAGGAACTTTTCGACTCTGAAAGCCCAAGGTCCTAAAGTGATTTCACCGCTCGCCTTTTTTTGTGAAGCTGCAAGCTTTTTTTTGTCTTTTCTGTTTCCTGCTTTTATTTTCTTAAGCTCTCCTCAAGTTACATGCCTCTAATTAGTATTCCCAAGAAGCTGCCTCAGTTTGTATGTTTCGTATTTGTGTGTTAATAGGGGATGAGTTGCCTGCTGAAGGGAACAGGAAGCCGTGAATGGGGAGGGAGTCGCGCTGAATTTCAGTAATGAATGCTTTTATGCAGCTTTTTTTTCACAAAGCCCTGCTGATTATATGGGAAAATGACACCCCGTGAATGGCTGCCTGTTTATACACACCTTTGAGCAAACAGAATTAGCAAATCTCTGAAAGCCTGAGCTTCGGGCAGCTTACATGATTATGCCAGGAACTGTGAAAGATGTGGGAGAGTGGGAGCACACAGAGGAAGTAAAAGAGAAGAGTTTTGGCATCTATGCACGGTTGGCGAGCTTGTTAACTTTCTGCCTCTCTCAACTTTATGCAAAATAAAGTCCAGTATCTGCAAATGTTCTCCCCCCCGCCCCCTTTAGCTCCGAACCGTATAGCAAGAATTTAAATATCAGATAAACCTACGAACAGCGGGCACCCATTTCAAAGAACTGGTGAGAACGATCACAACTGGCATTTTACAAAACGGTTTATTTAAACAGGGCCTCTTTATCACTTTGCTCCCTTGTGTTCTTAACTATTTGGTATTCCAATTGTTTCCCGAGTAAGCAATGTTTTATTGCCCCCGCGGGTACTGTTATTTGGGTAAAATTCCGCCTTGCTTGAATTTAACCCGCCTCTAAAATGCTGTCTCCTTTAAAAAAAACACCTGTTGAGCGTCTCTTTTACCCACCCACCCATAAGAAGTGCTCAGATTTCCTGTTTCTCTCTGTCCTACGTTGAACAGCTTGCCCGAGGTGCAATTGGAAATACCCTAGAAAGCTCCTTTGTTGATCTTAGCCATGGTGGAGTCCCGTGTTACCGTGGAGCAGGAGTGCCATTGAGTCCGCTCACTCAGGCAGAACATTGAACAGGAAGGAAGGAAGGAAACAGCCATTCTTTCTGTTCCTATTGTCTGACCACCAGACTTAAGCAATCAAACAACTATGCAGACTGGGCCTGCCACGGTTACAGACCAGCCTCTTGGGGGGTGGGGGGGAGGGAGAGAGATGGCATCGGTTGCTGTTTCCTTCTAATCTGTTTCATTTTTCAAAAAAAAACTTCGCCAACATGCTCCACCATCCCTTCCGGCATATTTATCTCTTTTGTACAGTGGATAGCAATGTGCACAGTTATCAGTTTTTCTTTGGTCCAGTATCATTTAGGCTGCTAAATATAGATTTTTCAAACAAAAAAAATCGTCTGCAATCACACGTGATAGAAAGAAGCCAAGTCAGTCTGAGAGATATTGCTTGTTTGAAGCATTTGGGTGTATCTTTACTGAAAAAACTGTGTATGTATTTTCTGCATATTCCTTATCCCAATGCAGCCCTAATCTTGTCTCTTCTTAGCAGATGATTAGCTGGTTCATTTTTTTTCGAGAGCAGGGAGCAACGGATAAAAGGGAATGATTGCAAGTGTCCTCTTTCTGGTTTGCTTGCCATTTAGATTATTCCAGACTAATCACAGATTCTATTTTAAGTCACCCCCAACTTTGCCATGGTACACTAACTTTTTTGTGTGCCCAGGAAAAGCCTTGTGACTTGCTGTACTTTTAGATTTATACAGCACACAAATGGGGAGATGAGAAAAGTACAACAGTTGGACTCCTACATGATGAGCTTTTGATTGTAACCAGCAGTAAATAAAATATGGAAACTGAAAACGTCCACCATAAAGTTCTTTTCAGTTAATGCACGCTTCCTTGGTTCACTTTAACTTTTTACATAAAACTTTACATTAAAAATATAAAGGCAGACTGTTGTTTTGTTGCAATTAATAAGTTATCACAAGTAGCAGAAGCTGTTCTAAGAATAATTTAAATTAATACAATAGCAGCCATCTGTCTCATTAGACAATAATTTGTGCCACAGTGGTCAACTCTATTAATGCTTTAGTGAAACTGCACTTTTGGTGCCAGTCTGGGCAAAATTTATGATTTAATATAGGAGTAATATTTGTCCCAAAAGGACACGGTAAATGAAAGAAGTTAGCAACACTTAAGGAAGGGGCACAAAGAAGCATAAGTCATGGTGTAAATACAGTGGACTGGGACTGAAGCACAGAACATCAAATGAAACCAAAGTAGATGCTGTAGTATTGATCTGTTTATGAGCAGGTCACCTGCTCATTTCTTCACACAAGTAGTCATGCACCATACCCTTCAGTTGCTCGCCTAACCACTCATTTTTCATTTTTAAAGAGCAATATGACTGGGAAAAGAATGTATTGGACGTTTTCCCATTGCTTTCCTTGTGTGCTTAAACTAGATCCCCCACAGTAAGCAGCTATTTTTCCTCAATATTCTTAACTCTTCTGCTATCACCACCAGAAATTTACTGGTCCTGCCACTGGCCATTGTTCGTAGCATGGGATCCTTCTCTGAAGTGACTCTCTACAGGGTGAAAATGACCATTTCTGAGGTCTCACAGTACCCATAAAAGAACTTGCAGGTCATATTAATATTAATTTATTTTATAATTTTTTTTACTGTATCTGTTGTATATGGTAGAAATGACAAATATAAAGCTACTTTACTCTGAAAGGTAATGTGAGGTCATTAAAAACAAATATAATTGAGGTTTGAAAATGAATGTAAAGACTTCTCACATTTGTTTTATAATTCATAGTATCACAGAGTTTCCAACACAGTTGTAGACCATTCATCCAGTCGTGTATGTGCTAGTGCTTTGAAAGAGTAATTCACCCAAACATGTCACACACCCCACAGAAGCCCAACACATTCTTCTTTTTCAGGTAATCTCATTCCCTCTTAAATGCCTCAATTGAACCTGCCTCTGCCACGTTCTCAGGCAATGCATTCCAGATCCTAACCAGAATTACTTTGTGTCAGTTTTTACAGAAGAGGATAACACACTAGGCATTCTAGGGAAAACAACAACAAATCAAGGACTGGAACTCACTGAAGTTAATGTAATAAGAAAACAATATGAGAAAAGTAATGGCACAATTTCCTGACATATATCAGCACATCAGCACTTCAAAGGAAGTAGACAAGAAAATTGCAGATGCTTTATCCAGAGTCTTCCAAAGTTTTCTCAGTTCAAGAACTTGCCTTTTAGATTGAAACATGACAAATGTATGTTTACTTATTATAAAGAGGGAAAATTAAAGTAATTGGAAATTATAGACCCATTAACCTGTAAGGGCTATTGTCCTGTAAAGGATAAGGCGCTCGAGTACTTTGGGAAAAATATGAATTTGTAAAGTTTGGTCATGTCTAAAGAAACTTGCTTTTGTTATTTTTTCCAAAAAAAATAGAGAAACAAGTGAATGGAAATGGACTCAAAAAGCCAGCAGTAACACTCTATATCAGACACTCTTTTCCTAAATTAAATCTCTTGGGATTGAAATGAATGATCAAATCAGTTAGGATAATGATTACACAGCATCCTCTCACAGACTTAGACACTTTACACTCACACACACATATACACTCTCACAGACACTCACAACCCCCCACCCCAGACACACACACACTCCCAGACTCACACATGCACCCTCTCACAGACGTAGACCACTTTACACTCACACACATATACACTCTCTCTCACAGATACTCACAACCCCACACCCCAGACACGCAGACACAAAATCCACATGCACGCATACACATATATGTTTGTGGGGTGAATTTGTACTTGCAGAGTTACATTGTACTTTGCTCAAAAACTGCATGAATCCATGTGAGACTCTGTTAACTCACTTTGTAGATTAGAATCAGTCTAAACATTATGGCACAGACAGGGAACACAGGGGGCTAACACCTTCAACATCTCAACTCCTTACCTGTGCTGACACCAATTGTTACAGTTAACCTGAGAATGTAACTTTTAAAAATAAGTTTTTTCATTTACATATGAAAGAAATGGAACTATCATGGTCATTCTAACAGATGAGAATCTTAACAAACAAACAAGGTATTTTTCAATGTATAATTTCAGTTTCATCTGACTGTCAGCTTTTGCTATAAATTCTGTGTCTTACAATTGTGCACTCCACAACCACCTGATGAAGGAGCGGTGCTCCGAAAGCTAGTGCTTCCAATTAGACCTGTTGGACTATGACCTGGTGTTGTGTGATTTGTAACTTTGTACACAGTAGAAGACTAAGCAAACAAACTAACTACTTATTCAACTTGAAAGCAAGTGACTTGTGGAGTCCCATAAGGATTGGTGTTGCATTTTAATTATTTACTCTATCAATGACTTGGATAACACCACAGTGAGTCATATATCCAAATCTTCCATTAACCCAAAGATTAGTGATATATAAATGTAGATGTAAACATAAAATCACAAAGGAAGAAAGTAATAAATAAAGTGAATGGAAAAATAATGTGCAAATGATTTCAATAAAAGCAATATTGAGGTCATTGATTTTAAACCAAAAAGGACAGACCCCAAGTATTTTTGAATGTGAAAAGCAAGGAACAATGGAGATACAAAGAATTTTATGAATCCAATCACAATCACAGAAATACCACAATTAGATACAAAAAGAAGTCTAATTTATGATAGTTCTACTAGATCCTTATTAGATTATATCTGGTGAACTGAGATTCAGTGTTAATCAGGGCTCCAAGAGTTAGGTTATGAATGGAGTTTAACTAGTCTGTATTCCCTGAAATAGAGAAAGTTAATGGGATGACTTTGTTTGAAGAAATTTCTCAGATTTTAAAAGGAGTTGAACAGGCAGATACTAATATTTCAGACTGATGGAGTAGCAACGGGGCCTTTAAATGCAGATACTGGATATTCAGGTGAAAATATTCTTTGTGCAACATGGGAAGAAGTGTGGAAGACTCTCAGTGGCAAGTGGTTGATGCTAGCTCAAGTAACAATTTAAAATCTATGATTGATAGGTTTGGGGACCATCTAAACCAAACATGTCATGTGGTTAGGGTCCAGAGGGAATGCAGCTAGTGCAGATTCCCAAGTACCACCAATAAGAATTTGAACTGCCAGTTCTGTGGATATCTGTGTTTGTGCTTGATCAGACTCCACAGAAAATGATGAATTCATTTAAAGCTTTTACACACACAAATAATAAGGACCCTATCATAAAAATCTCTTTGAATGGTGGAAACAGCATCTGAGGTAGGGAAGGGAACATGGGCTGAACTGTATTCTTCGGTTCCTAGGTTCCTCAATAGTTTTATTTTATGGTTGCTATTAATAGAAAAGATAACTAAATATTGACTTTGTCAAGGATGTCAAATAATTTCAATATTAACCTGAGAGAATATGATCTCTGCCGATTTTGTGTTGAAGAAATTGATATTCTCATGCAATAGATGTTTGTTGATGCTATAAGCACTTCAGGATAGTTCAACCCATTGCTGCATATTCAAAAGGAAAATGAGCCACGTATTCTCTTCTAAAGAATTAATTTCCTTTCTGTAACAGTTCAGTGAAAATGGTGGCAATGATTGTAATACCATTCTTTCTCAAGCCAATCACCTTTTGAGGTTAAACTATTTGTCAATCCATTTTGATGCAGTAATTAAAATTCCTTTATTCATTCATGATTTGGAGGTGCTGGTGTTGGACTGGGGTGAACAAAGTTAGAAATCACACAGCACCAGGTTATAGTCCAACAGGTTTATAGTAGAAGCTTTCAGAGTGCTGCTCCTTTGTCAAGTAGCTAGTGGAGCACGATCATAGGACACAGAATTTATAGTATAGACTATAACCTGGCATTGTGTAATTTTTAACTTTATTCATTCAGTACAGGAGCTTTTGAAGGATGTGTGAAATGTAACAGTTATCTCAGTGAGATCACTTTTACAAATGATAGAGCAAACCTGGATTTCCCTGAGATTCTGGGAAAGGTCATTATTTTCTTAGGAATGACAATCTTTACTTTTATAAAATGCAGTAATGGACTTGCAGTCTATTGACAAAACTTCAGTAATGTGAAGTATTCCAGTGTTAGATAGAATCTGGAACCTAATCACCTCCTTAAGGTGTCCCAAGGCACTTTACAAGCAAAAGATTGTTGAAATACGATTACTGTTGCGACATAGGCAACAGCAACAACTGATGTGTACACAATACTTCCTCACAAATAGAAATTAAATAAATTATGCAGTAATCTCATTTATGTTGGTTGTTGGAGGGGCTTAAATGTATGTCTTCACTTAGTAAAATGGGAATGCTTATGTCAATCTGAATGTGAAGATTGTGTACATTTTATTTAAATTATAGAACTTTGAATAAATCTGATCTGCTCTGATTACTATCCTGAAATGCTAGCATAGACACTGTGGTCCAGTCCTGGAATAAAGCAAGAGGAAATGAGGGGTGGGGGACAGAGTAGTGAGAATGGATACAACCCTCCCCTTTTTGCTTTTGTTCCTCCTTTTCTGTATGTTGTTGATCAGTCATATTTTCTAGTCTAATGAAGGCTCCATAACTGAATATTACTCCACAGATTCCACTCAACCTGCTCGTGTTTGTGGCATTTCCTGTACATGTTTCAAGTTTCCAGTAGCTATACTGCTTTCTTTTTAGTTAATGGTACTGTTACTGTACAAACATCTCCAAAACCCATTAAACTATTAAATTAGCAGGACTCTCAGTGAAGTACTGGCATTTTTTTTCATCAATGACAGATATGATAATGTACATAAATAAAACACCAACAACATACAACATCAGACATAAATTAAAAACAAGGAGCCAAACTCAGCAATCTAAGGTGAGATTTCTGGCAAAGCAAGAGGTTTTAAAGAGGAGAGGAAAATGGAGGGGTTTGGGGATGGGCTACTAAATGTCTGATGTGGCTAAAGACATCTTGCCGTACCTATTGTGGGACAGAGGAAGGGAGATGAATTCAGGACTGATATCAGAGGAAGGGTGAGGTAGAGATTCATAGTGTCATACAGGATGGAAACTGACCCTCCAGTCCAATCAGATCATGCCAAATATAATCCCAAACTAAACCAGTCTCACATGCCTGCTCCTTGCCCATATTCCTCCAAGCCTTTCCTCTCCAAGTACTTATCCAAATGCCTTTCAAATGTTGTAATTATACCCACACTCATCACTTCCTCAGGAAGTTCTTTCCACACGTGAACCACCCTACATGTAAAAAATTTGCCTCTCATATCTTTTAAAAATCTCTCTCCACTCCCTTTTCAAACATACCCCTAGTCTTGAAATCCCTAATCCTTGGGAAAAGACAACTACCATTAACGCTAATTATACTCCTCATCGTTTTATAAACTTCTATAAGGTCACCTCTCAAACTCCCAAGCTCCAGAGAAAAAGTCCCAGCCTATCCAGCCTTTTGTTATAACTTCAGTGAAGAAGTTATACATTTGGAGTTGGTTATGTCGAAAATAGGACTAGGAGTTGCCATTTGGCACTTTGAGCCTGCTTTGTCATTCAATATGATCATCGCTAATCATCCAACTGAGTATCCTGTTCTCATTTTCTCCCAAAAATATTTGATGCCTCTAGCCCGAAGGACTGTAACTGATTGCTTCATGAAAACCATTCCATGTTTGGTCTCAATTGCTTTCTGAGGCAGAAAATTTCGTAGGTTCACTACTTATTTAGTGAAGACAAGCCTCCCCATCTCAGGCTTAAATGGTCTACCCCATATCCTTGAACTGTGGCCTCTGATTCTGAACTCATCAATCAATGGGAATATCCTCCCTTTATTTACCCTGTCTAGTCCTGGTAGAATTATATAGGTTTCTATGAGACCACTCCTTATTCTTCTAAACTCCAATGAATGTTTTCCTAACCAATCCGATCTCTCCTTATACATTAGTTACACCATCCTAGGAATCAGTCTGGTGAACTTTTGTTGCACTCTATCTTTAACCAGATAAGGTTACAGTGATAAGAAATTTACCCTCAAGAATGAGAGTTTTTAAATTTGAGACAATAGTTGCTGAAGAACCATTGTAGATTGGTGAGGGTCGAGGGTGGTGGATAAACAGAATTACGCTTGGAATAGGATGTGAACAGCAGAGTTTTAAAATAGCTGAAAAGTACTATGGTGAATCATAGGAAGGTGATTAAAGTATTTGAATTGCCAAGAATAGAGGTGCATGTGGCATCGATGAGTGTCTCAGTGGGTGATGTAAAGGTAAGATTGGCTAGGTTTATCACAGAGTTGATAACACAATCTGAGGATGAATAAACCATTAAGATTGTGAGCAGTCTTATTCAGTGTTCTATTGAGATAGTGATGTTGGAGTTCATGATTGGAGATCATTAAAGAATATGGCTTCAGTTTTTCTGATGTAAAGCATGATAATCAGTTATACATAAACTTTTTCTTAAATGTATGTGTTTGTTCTTGGGATATCTAATGACAAAGGTCACTGAGGGTCAACCATAACCACTGGAGTCACATAGAAGCCCAATCAAGAAGAGCTGACAAATTCCCTTCCCTGAAAGTCATTAGAGATCAGACAATTGCTTTTTGATATTCCAAATGGCACAGAGCTTAACCATATGAAGGTAAGATGAAGATCAAAATCAAAGTGAAGTTTCTCCCACCCATAACTAGTTTACTTAAAAGTAGAACTGCTGCTGTTGCTGCAGAAATTGAAAGTATTTGACCTTCATTCCAGTGAGGAAGGTAGCCATTAAAGATTTTTGAAAGACCAAGTATTGGTGTATCATAAAAAAAAGTGGGCTTCTGTTTTCATTGAAATTTTCAGTGTTCTGCGATGCTGATTTCCAATCAGTTCTATAATATTGGATTCTCGTTCGGGAAACCACAGGGAGAAAACAATAACTTCCTGGTGCTGGACTCAATAAAGGCTAAAGCTAAGGAAACTGGTAGAGTTAATGGGAAAGGCCTACATATGACATTGAAAAGAAACAGAAATTAGTGTCTGTCTCCATAGTGTCTGCTGTCTAAGCAACTCCAGCTGCTGTGATTTTACATTTCACTGGTCTGATGTACCCATTGCTCATTAGCATGCTTGTCAAATGCTTATTTTTGGCCTTCAGCACCCAAACAGTTTAGTTTAAATGTATGGGAGCACACTCCCACTTGCCAATGCAAGCGTACATTGATTGTGTACATTACAGGTTTGCCAGTTCGAGCTGAATGGATTCTGAAGATTTCAATATATGACCTCCAATCTCGCCCACCAATCAAATAGCTACTCCTTTACTAAAGAACTGTTTCATCTCTAAAGAGAAGAAAAAAGAACACTTCTTGTAATTTTGTTTCTTCTCAGTCATGTCTATGCTCTTACCAAGTCTTGTTTTTCCCTACACCCCTTTGCTTGGAGACCTATTTTGGCTCCCAGTCAAGCAACATCTTAACTTTAAATTTTTCTTCCTCCTTTTCCAATTCCTCCCTGGCTTTGTGTTAACTACACTGTTCTAACACTGGTTGCTTACGCATAGTAAATTACAAGTGCGCCACTATTAGCAGCTGTGTCTTCAGTTGCCGAGGCCTCCAATCCAAACTCTATACTTCCTCAAATCTGTCCACCTCTCTATGCCACTATCCTCCTTTAAGACATCTCTTAAAATCTATCTCTTTGACCAAACTTTTGGTCATCTGACCCAATATCTCCTATGTGTCTTGATGTCACATTGGTAAATAATGCTCTTGTGAAACACCTTTGTATGTCTTATTACATTATGGGTCTACATAAAGTATAAGCCGGTGTTGTGTTTTTGGAGAATTGGAGATATTACAAAGTATTAATCTTTAATACCTGGAGACCTTTGGACAACACTGGAGGATTAAGACCCTAATGCCCTCAGGCTGAGTGGACTGCTACTGAGTTTTTCCAGCAATTTCTGTTTTTGTTTATGATTTTCAACACCCACATTTCTTTGGGTTTGGCATTATATTAGTAACAGTTTAGTAGAACCTGCAGAAAACAAGTTTCAATGTTGTTGTGCTTGCAGCACTTACAATGGTTTTGTGGAGGATAAAATCTTTTTGTGCTTCTATGACAAGGCAATGAAATTTAGGTAGGGGGAAAAGCAGCGGATTAGAGAGCTCCAGTTTTGATTCAGTCGACACTGAAAATTATTGGCCGATTAGCCTAACCTCGGTTGTTGGTAAAAGTCTAGAATTCATCATTAAGGATGAGATTTTTAAATTCAGTGCAGGGTCGGATTAGAACAAGTCAGCATGGATTTAGTAAGGGGAGGTCGTGCCTGACAAACCTGTTAGAATTCTTTGAAGAGGTAACAAGTAGGGAAACCCAGTGAATGTTATCTATCTAGACTTCCAAATGGCCTTTGATAAGGTGCCTCATGGGTGGCTGCTGAGTAAGGTGAGGGCCCATGGTTTTTGAGGTAAGCTACTGACATGGATTGAGGATTGGTTGTCTGATAGAAGGCAGAGAGTTGGGATAAAAGGTTCTTTTTTGGAATGGCAACTGGTGACAAGTGGTGTCCTGCAGGGTTCATTGTTGGGGCCGGAGCTATTCACTTTATGTATTAATGATCTAGATGAAAGGACTGGGGACATTCTGGAGAGGTTTGCCGATGATATGAAGTTAGGTAGACAGGCAGGTAGTACTGAAGAGGTGGGGAGGCTGCAGAAAGATTTAGACAGTTTAGGAGAGTAGTCCAGGAAATGGCTGATAAAATTCAACGTGAGCAAATGCGAGGTCTTGCACTTTGGAAAAAAGAATACAGGCATGGACATTTTCTAAACGGTGAGAAAATTCATAAAGCTGAAGTACAAAGGGATCTGGGAGTGCTAATCCAGAATTCTCTAAAGGTTAACTTGCAGGTTGAGTCCATGGTTAAGAAAGCGAATGTAATATTGTCATTTATTTCAAAAGGGTTGGAATACAAAAACAGCAATATGCTTCTGAGACTTTAAAGAGCTATAGTTAAGCCACATTTAGAATACTGTGTCCAATTTTGGGCCCCACACCTCAGGAAAGACATACTGGCACTGGAGCATGCCCTAGGAGAAAGTGAGGACTGCAGATGCTGGAGACCAGAGTTGAAAAGCAGGCTTATGCCCGAAACGTTGATTCTCCTGCTCCTCGGATGCTGCCTGGCCTGCTGCGCCTTTCCAGCACCACACTTTTCAACACTAGAGCATGTCCAGCAGAGACTCACATGGATGATCTCTGGAATGATAGGCCAACATATGATGAACAGCTGAGGATCCTGGGATTGTATTCATTAGAGTTTAGAAGGTTGAGGGGAGATCTAGTAGAAACTTACAAGATAATGCATGGCTTAGAAAGGGTGGATGCTGGGAAGTTTTTTCTGGTAGGTGGGGAGACTAGGATCCATGGGCAGAGCCTTAGATTAGAGGACATCAATTTAGAGTGGAAATGAGGAGACATTTCTTTAGCCAGAGAGTGGTGGGCATGTGAAATTCATTACCACGGAGCGCAGTGGAGGTCGAGACGTTAAATGTCTTCATGGCAGAGAATGATAATTCTTGATCTCGCAAAGAATTAAGGCCACGGGGAGATAGTGAGTAAGTGAAGTTGAAATGCCCATCAACCATGATTAAATGGCAGAGTGGACTCATTTGCCAAATGGCCTTACTTCCACTCCTATGTCTTATGGTCTTCTGGTCAAAGACATGATATTGATAGTTCACTAAATGCAATTGTACAAACACAGCCTCTAAATTGTGTGGTGGTATGTCCCCAGACGAAATATTTTATGACACATAAGAAAGAATTTACACCAAGAAAAGAATCATCAGATCTAAACAGAACTGCACCAAATGAAAAGACAAGATGGAGGCAGTGGTATAGGGATAAGTGAGGAAACACAGTACAACATTTGAGGATCGGGGCAAATATAGCAAGGTGTGAGAGATAAATGTTAGAGGTGCACTTGCAATGGTGAATGAGTCTTAACATCCTCATGCAAATTTAATGACCCCGCAAACTTCCAGTAAAATACCAACCATCACCAATGGATGTGGTCCAAACAGCTACCTCAAGATCAACATCTCAGATTTTGAGTCCTTCAAGATAAGAAAAAAATCAGAGCTTAAATTCCCAATCATTTATTTATGCAGCTAACATCCTGTGCAGTTATATTTTGATATCAATTCACTTCACTCCACAAAAGGCATCCTGTTATTCTATATTCCTCATAACCACTTCTAATTATGCCAATTATTGCTTCAACACCAAGCATTGGCATTTTGTAACTCACAGTGGCAGTTTTCACATTGAACATTACCTGCCACATCTTGTTTTATGGTCTTATGATGTGTATTCTCTGGGGCATGGGAATTGGTTTCGTTCAGTTGGCTGGATTGTTGGTTTACAGAGCAGTATGATGCCGACAGTGTGGGTTCAATTCCCATCACTGGTTTGAGGTTACCATGAAGCACTCTCCTTCTCAACCTCTTCCCTTGCCTGAGGTCTGTTGGCCCTCAGATTAAAGCACCACCAGGTGCTTCTCTCTAAAGAAGGGAGAAGCCCCTATGGACTGGTAATACTGCGGCAACACAACAGTCCAACTCTGGGACATCTAGCTCATTTGATTCAGAACTTAGGTCCCAGTTTACCAATTTAGTTGTTATTTAAAAGGGCAATGAGTTGCAACCTCATATGAAAGACAGAGTTCTATTTGAATTTGAAAAGTTAACAGCAGCAAATTGACTCCACTTATATTTTGCTAAAATAAATTTAGAAATAAAAATGAACTTGCATTTAAGCAGTGTCTTTCACATTGTGGGAGATGTTTTAAGCAGTTTATTGTCAATTAAATATTTTTTAGAAGTTTAGATACTGTAGTAATGTAGCTAAGAATGGCCACCATTCTTGTATATAATATATGACAACGTTTTTGAATTTTATCACATTTTCCAGTCAGAAGTGAGTTTCAGTGTCAAACATTAAACCTTTAAAGGTGACCTTGCTTCACTAGTAATTATTTAAATAGCTGATCTTAAATCCAAATAAGTGCTACAGAAAAGGAACCCATCCATTTTAATTTAATCTCACATTTAGTTTGGATAAGATAGCATTAAACAACTTCTGCCAGAATGGGCAGCAATCTTGATGCAGAAACTTGTTACTTGCCACTCCTGCATTGCCAAAAGATGGAGGTCACTTCCTAGGCAAGACACATAGGACCCTTCTGCAGCCTAGTGTGCTTAGCTATTATCTGAGATGTACAGTTCCTTCCATGTAGTGCGACAACATCCTTGATTGGTATTAAATCCTTCTGCTTCTTTGCGCACAGGCTTTTTTTCATTCAGCTGCCCTCAGACTACAACAGATTTAACAGTTTGTGCTTGAGCTGGCAAGGATATAGACAAAGACGGACAACCTGTGGTAAACATTTTAGATGAAATCAATGTTGTGGGAAACAAATATTGCCTTTAAAAGACATTGTTTGTCATGTATCTTTTGTCCTTCCTTGGTGATTATTAGCACAGGTTGAGTTACAGTGCATGGTGGTTTTATGGGGTATATCGCTTGCTTTTAGATAAAGCAAGGTGGTTGGTTTTTTTACAAGCAACCAGGAGACAACAAGAACAGTGCCATCCCGGCGAATGATAACTTCATGTTTTCAACAACCATAGCAATTGACCTGCAACTGTGGTCCATATTTTTGCAATACAGCAACAAAAGACAAACAAAATAGATTGTCATAATTCACCATTGGACATTTTAATGATTGCTGGAATCTGGACTTATCTGAGGAATGTGACAGATAATTCTTCTGGCTGTAAAGCTCCATAATTTGCAACCAAATCCTTGTATCTCTGTCCATGCTGCTTCTCTCCTGATGCCTGTAGCTGATCATTGTAAAGGATGCTTGAATGGAATATGTGGCATTAAATGCATTGTTATTATCTTGCAAAAATTCTCTGGTGCTATTACATGTCATCATCTAATGGTGGCTGAGAGCCCATTTCCAGGTGGGCATGGCCAAAACTGATTTTTTGTGGTTGCATTAAAACTTGACATCACCACCTAAGATACTAAGATCCAGTTGAAGGTAAATGCAGTCTTACTTTTATTATTCATTCAAAGGATTTGTGGTTTGCTGGCTAAACCATCATTTATTGCCCATCTCTCTAGAAGATGATGGTGAACCACCTTCTTGAACTACTGCTGTCCATGTGGTACAACCATAGTTGGAGTCCTATTAAGAAGAGTTCCAAGTTTTATTTTTGACTCATTAATAGTGAAAGAAATGTCCTTTATTTCCATGTCAAGATTGTGTGGCTTGGGGGGGACCTTACAGGTGGTGATGGTGTTCTCACGTATCTGCTGCCTTTTCCTTCTATATGGTAGGGGTTAAAGATTTGGAAGTTGCTGTTGAAGGAGCTTTCGTGAATTGCTGCAGTGCATCTTTTAAATGCTGTCATTGATGGCGGAAAGGAATGTTGAGGAAGTGGTGTATAGGGTTGCCATCAAGCAGGCTGCTTTGTCCTGGGTGATGTCAAGCTTCTTGAGTTGTTGGAGCTGCACACATCCAGGTAATTGGAGAGTATTCCATTACACCCCCAACTTTATAGATGGAAGACAGCCTTTGGAGAGTCACAAGGTGACTCCCAAACTCTGATCTGCTCTTGTAGCCACTGTGTTTCTTTGGCTGGCCAGTTTCTAATCAATAGTCACCTCCAGGATGTTGACATTGGGGATTTCAGTGATGATAATGCAATTGAGTATCATAGGTGAGGAGGGGTGGTGGTGGTTAGCTTTTTTCTCATGAGAGATACTCTATCCTAAGTTTATTTTTTTTGTTGGAAATGTCACTTGGCACTTATCAGCCCAAGCCTAGATGTTGTCCAAGTCTTGTTGCATTTGGACATGGACTGCTTCAGTTTCTGACAAGTTTTGAATGGCAATAATCAGCAAAATCCCACTTCTAACTGACGGTAGTGTCATTGCAATGTCTTCACATCTGGGCTCAAAGAAAATTGGTGAGTTTATGCAGCACTTGGATACTGATCTCTACTTAATCCACAATATGTCTGTCCCTTAACAATGAAAACTATGGAGAGCACAGTAAGTGCTGCTTAAGAATAATTGAGACAGTCAATCCATTTGATCATTGGTGCCAGAACCTGATTTACATCTTGACATTTGATCCTTTCATTGCGTCTTCCTTCTTGATGTTTTAACCTGATCAAAGAGAACTAAGTCTTTCTTTATTTGTGGATTTAGAGGTACAGAGGTGACAAGATGTCTCTAGGATGCACTGCTCAACATAAAGTGAACTTCTTGGACTAGATGCAAAAGCAGATAGTGAATTATTCCTTTATAACACACAACTCTATAGTTAAAGCATCAACAACACTCACTTCAATATGACAGCCTGCCACCTGGATTAGGATTTCAAGGCCACGAGTGCTTACTCTTAGACCTGAGAGATTTCCAAATACAGTCAGATGAAAGCCTAAGAATATTTATCTTTGTTTGATGGCCTTAATTGAGGGTAACCATTTACCGATTGGTGGACTCTGTGATCAGGATCTATCTGTTGCTAAATCTAAACCCTTACTGAGAACATAGTCATCCAGTATTAGACATGACTCATTAATCAGAGCTAAGCAAGAAGCTGACCATAAGACATAGGAGTGGAAGCAAGGCCATTCGGCCCATCGAGTCCACTCCACCATTCAATCATGGCTGATGGGCACTTCAACTCCACTTACCCGCATTCTCCCCGTAGCCCTTAATTCCCCGAGACAGCAAGAATCTATCAATCTCTCCCTTGAAGACATTTAGCGTGCCGGCCTCCACTGCACTCTGTGGCAATGAATTCCACAGGCCCACCACTCTCTGGCTGAAGAAATGTCTCCGCATTTCTGTTCTGAATTTACCCCCTCTACTTCTAAGGCTGTGTCCACGGGTCCTAGTCTCCTCACCTAACGGAAACAATTTCCTAGCATCCACCCTTTCCAAGCCATGTATTATCTTGTACGTCTCTATTAAGTCTCCCCTTAATCTTCTAAACTCCAATGAATACAATCCCAGGATCCTTAGCCGTTCCTCATATGTTAGACCTACCATTCCAGGGATCATCTGTGTGAATCTCCGCTGGACGCGTTCCAGTGCCAGTATGTCCTTCCTGAGGTGTGGGGACCAAAACTGGACACAGTACTCCAAATGGGGCCTAAGCAGAGCTTTATAAAGTCTCAGTAGCACATCGCTGCTTTTATATTCCAACCCTCTTGAGATGAGTGACAACATTGCATTCACTTTCTTAATCACAGACTCAACCTTGTTGACCTTTAGAGAATCCTCAACTAGCACTCCCAGATCCCTTTGTACTTTGGCTTTACGAATTTTCTCACCGTTTAGAAAGTAGTCTATGCTTTTATTATTTTTGCCAAAGTGCAAGACCTCGCATTTGTTCACGTTGAATTCCATCAGCCATTTCCTGGACCACTCTCCCAAACTATCGAGATCCTTCTGCAGCCTCCCCACTTCCTCAGTACTACCTGCCTGTCCACCTAACTTCGTATCATCTGCAAACTTTGCTAGAATTTCCCGAGTCCCTACATCCAGATCATTAATATATAATGCGAACAGCTGTGGCCCCAACACTGAACCCTGCAGGACACCGCTCGTCACCGGCTGCCATTCTGAAAAAGAACCTTTTATCCCAACTCTCTGCCTTCTGTCAGATAGCCAATCCTCAATCCATCCCAGTGCTCACCTTAAACACCATGGGCCCTCACCTTGCTCAGCAGCCTCCCGTGTGGCACCTTATCAAGGGCCTTTTGGAAGTCCACTGGGTTTCCCTGGTCTAACCTACTTGTCACCTCTTCAAAGAATACCAACAGGTTTGTCAGGCATTACCTCCCCTTACTAAATCCATGTTGACTTGTTCTAATCAGACTCTGCTCTTCTAAGAATTTAGAAACCTCATCCTTAACGATGGATTCTAGAATTTTACCAACAACCAAGGTTAGGCTAATTAGCCTATAATTTTCCATCTTTTGTCTTGATCCTTTCTTGAACAATGGTTTTACAACAGCGATCTTCCAATCATCCGGGACTTTCCGTGACTCCAGTGACTCTTGAAAGATCTCAACTAATGCCTCCGCTATTTCCTCAGCCACCTCTCTCAGAACTCTAGGATGTATCCCATCGGGGCCAGGAGATTTATCAATTTTAAGACTTTTTAGCTTTTCTAGCACTATCTCTTTTGTAATGATAACCATACTCAACTCAGCCTCCTGACTCCCTTTAATTGTTGGGATATTACTCATGTCTTCCACTGTGAAAACTGATGCAAAGTACTTGTTAAGTTCTCCTGTTATTCCTTATCTCCCATCACTAGGCTTCCAGCATCAGTTTGAAGTGGCCCAATGTCTACTTTTGTCTGTTGTTTGTTTCTTATGTATTGAAAGAAACTTTTACTATCATTTCTAATATTACTGGCTAGCCTACCTTCATATTTGATCCTCTCCTTTCTTATTACTCTCTTTGTTATCCTCTGTTTTTGTAGCCTTCCCAATCTTCTGATTTCCCACTGCTCTTGACCACTTTATAGGAGCTCTCTTTTTCTTTAATACATTTCCTGACTTCCTTTGTCAGCCATGGCTGTCTAATCCCTCCCTGGATAATCTTTCTCTTCTTGGGGATGAACCTCTGTACAGTGTCCTCAATTATACCAACAAACCCCTGCCATTTTTGCTCTACTGTCTTCCCTGCAAGCCTCTGCTTCCAGTCTATTTTTGTCAGTTCCTCTCTCATGCCCTCATAATTACCTTTATTTAACTGTAACACCATTACATCTGATTTTGCCTTCTCTCTTTCAAACTCCAGACTGAACTCTACCATATTATGATCGCTGCTTCCTAAGGGTTCCCTTACTTTAAGATCTTTTATAAAGTCTGGTTCATTGCAAAGCACTAGGTCCAGAATAGCCTGCTCCCTTGTGGACTCCATGACAAGCTGTTCCAAAAAGCCATCCTGTAATCATTCCATGAATTCCCTTTCATTGGATCCACTGGCAACATTATTTACCCAGTCCACCTGCATATTGAAGTCTCCCATGATCACTGTGACCTTGCCTTTCTGACATGCCTTCTCTATTTCCCGGTACATGTTGCGTCCCTGGTCCTGACCATTGTTAGGAGGTCTGTACACAACTCCAATTATGGTTTTTTTGCCTTTGTGGTTCCTCAGCTCCACCCACACAGACGCCACATCATCTGACGCTATGTCATTCAGTGCCATAGATTTAATATTGTTTTTAACTAACAAGGCAACCCCACCCCCTCTGCCGACCTCCCTGTCTTTTCGATAAATTGAAAATCCTTGGAGGTTTAACTGCCAGTCCTGACCCTCCTGTAACCAAGTCTCTGTGATGCCTACCACATCATAATCATTCACTATGATCTGTGCCATTAGTTCATCTGCTTTGTTATGAATGCTACGAGCATTCAGGTGAAGTGCCTTAATGCTAACTTTCTTATCATTAGAGATATTGGAAGTCATATGATGTCCTAAGTTATCCTTGCTTTTTTCTGCATTCCCAGTCTGCCTCAATTTTAAATCCGCCTGGACACATGCTATCCTGCTGCTTGTCTTTCCATTTAACGCCATACTCCCTGTCGTTTTCACTTTCCCTTCCCCCCAACTCAGAAGTTTAAAGTCCTACTGATCACCCTATTTATCCTCTTCACTGGAACATTGGTACCTGATCGGTTCAGGTGGAGACCGTCCCAACGGTACAGATCCCCCCTGTTCCAAAACTGATGCCAATGCCCCATGAAGTGGAATCCCTCTTTCCCACACCAATCCCTGAGGCACAGCATTACACTGAAGCCATGCACCCCAACATTATTTGGAGTCATAGAGTCATAGAGCCATACAACATGGAAGCAAACCCTTTGGTCCAACTCGTCCATGCTAACCAGGTTTCCCAAACTAAACTAGTCCGATTTGCCTGCATTTGGCCTATATCCCTCTAAAAATTTCCTACTCATGCATCTATCCAAAAAGCTTTTAAATATTGTAACTATCTGTATCTACCACTTCCTCTGGCAGTTAATTCCACATACAAACCACCCTCTGTGTGAAAAAGATGCCCCTCATGTCCCTTTTAAATCTTTCTCTTCTCACCTTACAATTATAGCCTAAAGTTTTGAATTCACCCACGTTAGTGAAAATACCTTAGCTATTCACCTTTAAACCAGAGATCTCCCAATCCTTGAATTCATGATGAGATTCATTAGAGATATCTGCTGATGTCAAGGCACTGGGGACAGCTCTTTCTTCCTTCCACCAATGTCAGAAAGTTTTAGCGCTGCTGTTCAAGACCATCAGCCCCCAAAAATGCCTTCACAAACAGAGCAGGTGTTCTTCTCATTATGTCAACAAGTGCATTGACCAGATAAATATTTGTGATGTAAGTGTAATTTTCTGCAAGATCAAGAATATTAATATGTGATGAAGGTCACACGATGACAGCTAAGCTGGATGATGATGGTATTGCAGATCCTTATGTAACCAAAGTGGATAAGGAACTGGAGGCAGAGCCCTATTCCAATCTGCATGGACAGAGAGAGCGAGAGTGATATTAGTTCACCAGTGTGCAGATGACAGGATTGTTGGGATGCATATAGTCAGAAACCCAAGGCTTCCCCCTATGAGTGGAACTAACACTCACCTCAGTTGGTAGTGAGTGACTTTGTCTACCTTCATGCCAATCATAAAAGGTCATAAGCCCACCATTGCTACATAGGTACCTCTATTGATCATGGCCAGTACAACATTAGCAAGTTCATCGCTTCTCCTCTCTATAGCACAACCTGTTACGTCAAGGGATCTGAATGCCACAAGGCCATGCATTTGACTCCCACTCTGCAATGTTCCCCATTTCTGGTAATGGTTCTCCCAGTCATGATGAGCACTCCTCAAGGTTTGAGCCTGCAAACCATAACATAGTGAGCTGAGCTGTCTGTGCCTTATCCAGCTCCCTGCTGTAAACTATGGGGTCAACCATGCAAACTACACAGTTTACAATGAGTCCCCCATCCTGTCCCTGTGACTGGCTTCAGGACAGATCTCTGAGCTGTCCCTGATATGGAGATGTTGATTTCTGATCCAGAGCCAAGGTCTATATTCAGCAATTCTTGTTTTGCATGCCCCTCTTCTGAAGTTACCAGCTGAGCACTGTTGATATTTCTTTGGTGATTTGGTTTTATGCCCACTTCCAAAAGTTTGAGTTCAAGGCAGACTGGCTGAGGAGAAGCTAAAGTCAAGGACTGTCTTCAGAATTGGTCTTCTTTATAATACTGTTTCTTTCATATTAAGACGAAATACCATGGTGTTCAGAGTTATACCGGGGTCTAATCTATTGTTACATTATTGTAAGACCACTCCTTAAACTGTATCACCCAATGCTAAATCCTCTGGTTCAAACCAACTCGTCCCTACCCCACCTTACCTCCTCATCCATTTACTTGCACTACTTTTCTCTCACCGACCTGCTACCCTAACCACTCAACTACCTAAAACCATGGTCCTCTCACCCACTTGGCACTCTGCATCTTCCTCTCCTGCTACCTAACTCCCTCACACACTTGATACTTCTCTGCCACCTGTCACCTTAACCTCCATCACCCAGCTGCCATCCTGACCACTGAAGATCATCTTATTTTTGGGTTACTCCTAAGACATGAAATCAGTGAGCAGAGTATAACTGCTGGTGACTTTGCTCGAAGAATGTCAGATAGGAAGAATACATCTCCCCTTTGTACCGGTATACGTTAGCCTAAATTCACAGTGAATCATAATGGTGCAAGTCTTGGAATTCAAAGAAATTTGCAAATGACGGCTAACGTATCTTAAAGATCAGTAAGTCACATTTCCTCACAAGGGAGGAAGCATTGAATAGTTGAGTGGAATTTTTATTGTTCAATTACATAAAATGTTTCCAGACATATATCACAACTGCCTCATATCAATTCATGGAATCCACTTCTAAGGAATGTTCTGAAACTATCCGACTTGCCCCTGTTGCCTTAGTTTTACAGTCCAAGTCCCAGCAGGCAAAAAACAAAGCCAACAAAACATTTTTTTCTCTGAAACAGGCTCTATCCAGAACTGGCTTTCAGTAAACTGAAAAAAGCAGTTGAGAATTAGATTCCTTTTCCACTGACATGTTGCATAATAATAGGTCCACTGTATGCTTTCAGCCAGCTCCTGACTGCAGACAATGGCAATTGCAGTACAAGACTAATAACAGGATTTAAAATAAATCCACCACAGGAAGTGAACAGTTGTACTGGCAAATAATTAACCAGTGAACATTTTATGGCGACATGAGGGCGTGCTGTGTGCTTTATAGCTTCGGGCAATTGTTATCATGAAAGTGATACAGATCTTCATGGTTCTAAAAAAGCAAAATAAATAAAAGGACACTTTTATTTTGGTGTGGGTGGAAGTCAAGCTCAGAGTTGGTGGTTCTAATCCAGCTGCACCAGGGATTATACTGCTTGATGTAAAAGACTGCTGAAAGAACTTCCTTCCTTTCTACTTTAAGTTAGTCAGCCTTCAAAGTGAGGTGGATTGCGGTTATTTAACACAACAACTGAGTGGTTCAAAGTGACACTTTGATCTTGAACTGCTGCCAAATTCGCAAAGTTTAAAGCTCTCCTGCACAATGCAGTAAGCATGTTTCCACGACCCCGATTCATTTATAGGTGGAATGTCCAGATTAATGCAGTAATAGAGGGAAGTGGGAGATGGCAAATAATCACAAAATTTCTCCTTCAGTATCTATTTAACACCAGTAACAATCATTTAACTAAATGCGAGAAAAAGGGGTGGGGGGGGGGGGTGGGATTGGAGTTTATTCAACACACACTTCTGCACAAACAATGTTAGAACCATACCTGGGAAGAGGTTTCCCAATTTGTTACAGTTTCAGACAGGATAGCCCTAAAATGATCAGCTCCTCATTGAGGAGGGATGAATGGCTCCACTTTTATATTAACCCACTCGTCCTTTGCTAGTAACAAGGTTAATTTATAGAGGAGCTCCTCCCTGGTTGGGTACCTATTTCCAAGATCAAATGAGTTTATGTTTTAAAAGGAGTTGATTTAACCAGACCTTTTTTTACGTTAACAAAAAGAATATTATTAATTACCCCAATGTGAGAAGAAATAATCATGCAACACACATAAAGACAGATTAGGAGGACAAAGTGAGTCCAAAAAAAGGTAAAAGTTTAAAAAGATATATATGGGTCAGTCTGTGAGTAATTCGTGAAGAATAGGCATTGCAGATGTTACAATGGCTTTTATCAGCAGTATGAATATTAGTAACTGTGCTGTTAATATTGAGATTTTTCGCTTTGTAAATGGATTGCAATTGCTTTATCCTAGTTCCTTTTGACTGGTTTGCTGGTTGCACTCAGTGTGAAAGTGGTTTTTCCATTTCTTTTCCTGCAGTGCAGGGGTTATTTAATAATTGTTCTCAAAGCCGTGACTTTTACAGCACACAATAGGACATCAGACTACTAAAACACACAGACAAGGATTGAAGTTCGCTTTTAACCACTGCCTTTGTATATTCTCAAAAGGGGAAAATTGAAATATATCTCCATTGCTCAATTTGTATTGCATTTCTCCCTTCTAGATCCATCCCTTTGAAGCTTTCTTGACACCTTACTTGGTGTGATGTCCCAGACAGTCACTGAATTTACATCTGCAATCAATTTTTGATTGTCTCCTTTCTTATAAGAAAAAGCATGTCATTTAAATTCAGCATGTCCATCAATGATCTGGAGCTCTGCTCCATGGGCACGGCCAACATTTCCTTTAAGCTGCTCAGCCCTACAGATGCTCTGACGTTCTGAACAACATGATCAATGTCAGCATGCTGATCGTGGCATTGACTTTGATTTCAGAAATCATTGCCGTGCACGGGCCTCAGAGGTCCAGGCCGATGGTAAGAAAATTAGAAGAAACATTGGTCGTGACAAATATGATGCCAACTATCAAACATTGTCTCTCACTGTACTCTGTTATGTTATTTCAATTTCCCTAATTTCATTCCTAGTCAGGTGGCACGGTGGCTGAATGCTTAGCACTGCTGCCTCACAGCGCCACGTTTGATTTCAGCCTATGATAACTCTCTGTGTGCAGTTTGCACATTCTCCCTGTATCTGCGTGGGTTTCCTTCAGGTGTTCCAGTTTCTTCCAGTCCAAAGATGTGCTGATTAGCTAGACTGACCATGCTAAATTGTCCATAGTGACGAGGGATGTGCAGGCTAGGTGGATTAGCCATAGAAAATGCAGGGATAGAGTAGGAAGGTGGATCTGGGTGGAATGTTCTTCAGAGGGTCAGTGTGAACTCAATAACTTAGGCCAAGAACTCACCACCTACGTTCGGGACATCACCTACGCCATCCACCTCCTCCATGATTTTCACTTCCCTGGCCACCAATGCCTTATCTTCACCATGGACATCCAGTCCCTATACACCTCCATCCCCCATCACGAAGGCCTCAAAGCTCTCCGCTTCTTCCTTTCCCACCAACCCAACCATTACCCTTCCACTGACACCCTCCTTTGACTGACTGAACTGGTCCTCATTCTGAACAACTTCTCTTTCCAATCCTCCCACTTCCGACAAACCAAAGGAGTAGCCATTGGCACCCGCATGGGGCCCAACTATGCCTGCCTCTTCGTCGGATATGTGGAACAGTCCATCTTCCACAGCTATATTGGCACCATGCCCCACCTTTTCCTCCGCTACATCGATGACTGTATTGGCGCTACCTTGTGCTCCCACAAGGAGGTTGAAAAGTTCATCCACTTTACTAACACCTTCCACCCCGACCTCAAATTTACCTGGACCGTCTCAGACTCCTCCCTCCCCTTCCTAGACCTCTCCATTTCTATCTCGGGCGACCGACTCAACATGGACATTTACTACAAACCGACCGACTCCCATAGCTACTTAGATTACACCTCCTCCCACCCTGCCCCCAGTAAAAATGCCATCCCATATTCCCAACTCCTTCGCCTCCGCCGCATCTCCTCCCAGGAGGACCAATTCCAATACCAAACAACCCAGATGGCCTCCTTCTTCAAAGACCACAATTTCCCCTCAGATGTGGTTGACAATGCTCTCCACTTCATCTCCTCCACTTCCTGCTCCTCCACCCTTAAGCCCAGCCCCTCCAATCGCCACCAGGACAGAACTCCACTGGTTCTCACCTACCACCCCACCAACCTCCAGAGACCTCGTATCATCCTTTGTCATTTCCGCCACCTCCAAACAGACCCCACCACCAGGGATATATTTCCCTCCCCTCCCCTATCAGCGTTCCGGAAAGACCACTCCCTCCGCGATTCCCTTGTCAGGTCCACACCCCCCCACCAACCCAACCTCCACACCTGGCACCTTCCCCTGCAACCACAAGAAATGCAAAACTTGCGCCCACACGTTCCCCCCTCACTTCCCTCCAAGGCCCCACAGGATCCTTCCATATCCATCACAAATTCACCTTCACCTCCACACACATCATTTACTGCATCCGCTGCACCCGATGTGGCCTCCTCTACATTGGGGAGACAGGCCGCCTACTTGCAGAAAGTTTCAGAGAATACCTCTGGGACACCCGCACCAACCAACCCAACTGCCCTGTGGCTGAACACTTTAACTCCCCCTCCCACTCCGCCAAGGACATGCAGGTCCTTGGCCTCGTCCATCGCCAGACCATGGCAACATGACGCCTGGAGGAAGAGCGCCTCATCTTCCGCCTAGGAACCCTCCAACCACAGGGGATGAATGCAGATTTCTCCAGCTTCCTCATTTCCCCTCCCCCCACCTTATCTCAGTCCCAACCCTTGGACTCAGCACCACCTTCTTGACCTGCAATCTTCTACCCAACCTCTCCACTCCCACCCCCTCTCCGGCCTGTCACCCTCACCTTAACCTCCTTCCACCTATTGCATTCCCAACGCCCCTCCCCCAAGTTCCTCCTCACTACCTTTTATCTTAGCCTGCTTGGCATACCCTCCTCATTCCTGAAGAAGGGCTTAAGCCCGAAACGTCGATTCTCATGTCCCTTTGATGCTGCTTGACCTGCTGCGCTTTTCCAGCAACACATTTATAAGCTCTGATTCCAGCATCTGCAGTCCTCACTTTCTCCTCCTTGGTAACCTAATTATTGGTTTGAGGTGGGGGGGAAGGTATGTGCGTGGGTGGGGGTGGGGGGGAAGATTGGTGCATTTAGACACGAACAACCAAGGAAGTGATCACATTCTGGTCTGAATCAACAGCCATTGCTGTGACTTCTGCCTGAGTGTGGTCTTTAAAAAAAGTGAAAGGTCTGTAGTGTTTTGTGTTTTTAAAAAGTGCAACTTTTATTTTGTTCACTTGGAGTTATTAAATTCATTTGTAAGGGAGTCTGCGAGAGCGAGCAGAAAGGGCTTCATGAAAATTGCCATTGTGCTCAAACATATTTAATTCTGGCTATTGCTGGTTGTTTTAAGTCATAAGAACTGATCAAGGATCTTCATTTACAAAGTGCAGAGGGCAAATGGAACACTGGGACCTGGGAACAGGGGTGGGAGGAGGATAGAGTCATAGTCATAGAGTATAGAGATGTACAGCATGGAAATAGACCCTTCAGTCCAATCCGTCCATGCCAACTAGATAGCCCAACCCAATCTAGTCCCACCTGCCAGCACCTAGCCCATATCCCTTAAACCCTTCCTATTCATATACCCATCCAAATGCATTTTAAATTTTGCAATTGTACCAGCCTGCACCACTTCCTCTGGCATCTCATTCCATACCCGTACCACCCTCTGTGTGAAAAAGTTGTCCCTTAGTTCTCTTCTATATCTTTCCCCTCTCACCCTAAACTTATGCTCTCTAGTTCTGGACTCCCTGACCCCAGGGAAAAGACTTTGACTATTTACCCTATCCATGCCCCTCAAAATTTTGTAAACCTCTATAAGGTCACCCCTCAGCCTCTGACGCTCCAGGGAAAACAGCCCCAGCCTGTTCAGCCTCTCCCTATAGCTCAAATCCTCCAACCCTGGCAACATCCTTGTAAATCTTTTCTGAACCCTTTCAAGTTTCACAACATCTTTCCGATAGGAAGGAGACCAGAATTGCACGCAATATGTCAACAGTGGCCTAACCAATGTCCTATACATCCATAACATGACCTCCCAATGATAGATTGGTTATTAAAAATAATTTCAGCTCAGCAAGTTTGTTTTGCCTAAACCTGCACTTTCACTCTCAGTAAACACTGTTTCAGCCTGTCTGCCCCTTTTCCCCACCATATTAGAGCTAGTCAGCTTCATGGGACTCCTAACAGTTGCCCGCACCATGGCAACCTAAGGAGGTCAGAAGTTAAGCTGATGTTCTATTATCCAATGATCTGACCAAGCCCAGCGAATGGTGCTGAAGATTACGCAATCATTGACAAACATTCTTGCTCCTGACCTTACGATTGAGGGAAGGCCTTTAATGAAGCAGCTGACGATGGTTAGGCCTAGGATATGACCCTGAGGAACTCCTGTAGAGATGTAGTGGAGCTGAGATGATTGATCTCCAACAGCCACATACCTTTGGGCCATGATGCCACACTTGGTCAAAATGCTGCCTTGATGTCAAGGGCTATCATTCCCAACTCAACTCTGGATTCAGCTCTATTGTCTATGTTTGAATCAAGGCTGTTATGAAGAGCTGAGTGGCTCTGGCATCCTGAGCCTCACTAAGCAGACTATTGCTGAGTAGGTGCTGTTTGATAACAGTGTTGGTGACATCTTACTGATTAATGATTGTCGATTCATGCAGTAGGGTTGAACCAGTGTTTTACAGAGCATAAAAACCCTCAGAAAATTTGACTTTTGTGTGAAGGAGTCATTGGATTTGTTTATAGATAAGGTAGACATAACTGAATGATGAACTATATGGTCATATCTGGATAGCATCTGTTGCATATTAGAATGTGCAATATATTGACAAAATTGAATGGTTTTATCATATTGCAGCCTTGTGATCAGGTACCCTTCCCCAGTTCTCTAACAAAAGATCTAATTTTCCTGATGAAAGCATGTTGGAACAAATTCCTTGGATAGTGTTGGAAAAGTTCTTTCAGGTTACATGAAATACCCCAATAGCTAAAAATTGAGAGCAGCTACAATTTTATTAAGCCACAGGGGGAGTGTCTTGGCAGAATCTTGACCCCGGTTCTTTATGTGGTTATTGGAAAATATATCCAATAGGCTTGTCAATGAACAGCACTCTTTTGACTCATTCTGAGATCTTCATGGAGGTCTGTGCAGCCTATATATTTGTTTTGGTGGAGGGGGAGAGTTGATGACAGGTAAAATGTTGCACTGCAGTGTTTCTTTGAATACAGTGGAGTAAAGTGATAACGAGACCTTAACTTTAGGAGCTCTGAAGAGGCCCTCCCTTACATTTGTTTCTATGTAACTGGGTTCAATAAAGCTTATTAATGTCCATTTACAGATGATGAAGGTATTCAGAAAATGCAAAGGCAAACCCATGCAGTGTTTCTCTGGAGAAATCACAGATCATGATAGTCAATACTGGAGTATGGATAAAGATGTTGTCAGCCATTAAACACACTTTAATTTGGTCACAAGATAGGAGTCACTGTTTTTAGACAGTCTTTAATGACAAGGAAGCTTAATAGAACATAGACCATTACAGCGCAGTACAGGCCCTTCGGCCCTCGATGTTGCGCCGACCTGTCATATCAATCTGAAGCCCATCTAACCTACACTATTCCATGTAGGTTCATATGTTTGTCCAATGACGACTTAAATGTACTTAAAGTTGGCGAATCTACTACTGTTGCAGGCAAAGCATTCCATACTATTACTACTCTCTGAGTAAAGAAACTACCTCTGACATCTGTCCTATATCGATCACCCCTCAATTTAAAGCTATGCCTCCTCGTGCTCGCCATCACCATACTTGGTAAAAGGCTCTCCCTGTCCACCCAGTCTAACCCTCTGATTATCTTATATGTCTCTATTAAGTTACCTCTCAACCTTCTTCTCTCTAACGAAAACAGCCTCAAGTCCCTTAGCCTTTCCTCGTATGACCTTAAGTTACAACATCAGTCCATCTGCATTGCCCAGAAGAAACCTGCCTCAAAATCAATGGCGAGTTGCAGGCAACATTCAATTGTTAAAACGTTATGTTCCATACAAGATACAACCAGCCATGTTCACTGCTCTTCAGGAGAGCCTGCATAGGCTTCAACCTCTTCCTTACAGTAGATGTAGTTGTTCAACCAAAACTAGCAAGTGAGTTTAACCAACAATTCCTAAAGTTCTTAAAAGGCCCTTGGAATATGGACACTGCATCGCACCTAACGGTGCAACCAACCTGCTTGTTCACACCCAGTAGAAGATGACAACTACTTAAAAATGAGACTGAGGTTGTGCTTCTTAAGGGTATTGCACCATTTCAAAAGTATTGGAACCAACTATGTGCTGCTCTGCTATGATGCCAGTTCTCGCACAGAGTGGATCCATTAAATTTTTTGTCAATTTAATACATTTGAACTGGGCAGTACAATGAGAGATCCATCAAATGGCATTTGTAGTCAAGAAATTGGTTAAATACTGAAAACGTGTAGTGTATTGGAACATAGGCACTTTAGAAAGATTTCAAAGGGACATGGGATTCTTTTTGTTTGTTAGCTAAGTCATAGAATATAAGGGAAGAGACATAGTGCTGGGTTTAGCACTAGTTGGGCCATTGGTGGACACTGTTTACAGTCTACTTACTTACTTCATCATAAGAAGGTTGTGATTGCACAAGAGGGGTACAGAGGAGATTTGTGAGAATATAATAGGAATTGAGAATTTTAAATGCGAGGTTAGACTGAATAAGGTAAGATGCTTTTCTTTAGAATATTGCAACCTGAAGGGATGTTGAAAATCACGTACAAAATGATATGTGGCGGAGATAGAATGAATAAGATAGACTTATTTCCATTTAGCAAAAAGCTCAGTAATTAAGGGCAAACATTTAAAATAATTGGCAGAAGGATTATAAGTGAGTTAAAATGTTTTCTTGCCCAGAGGATTGTGGTAGTATTGAACACAACACTGGAAAGGTTGATAGAGGTGGAGACCCTCATGACTTTCTTAAAATATACTTGGATGTGCACTTGAAGTGGCAGAAACTGCAGGGTTCAGATTGAAGAGCTGGACAGTGGGATTGAGCTGGATGGCTCTTTTTCAACCAGCATAGATACAATAGGATGAACAAACTCTTTCTCTGCCACAAATATTTTACAGTTCTGTTTAAACACTGGGTAGATTGGCTGTAGTCGATGATATCTGGAATCATTTGATTCAGTCTCTTGTTTTGCAGTAACCTTGAAATGGTAAATTGCTTACCAGCTAGTTACAGCCCTGGAGCTGGCAAATGCACTGTGAAAATCAGCACTCAGTGTCATTACTGATTACTGCTGCACTGCTGCATGACTCAGAGAGGTTTACATGAGAAGGCCAGAAAAAATGAGAGCAGTTTTCAACTTCTGTCAAAAAAAGATATGTGGGAGTTCACTTTTGGAATGCTTTCCATTACATCAGGAATGTCAATGGAATATAAGCACATTCAGTTTACATTCTCCTGTCCTAGAACATAGAACAGTACAACGCAGTACAGGACTTTCGGCCCTCAATGTTGTGCCAACCTGTGGAACCAATCTGAAGCCCATCTAAATGACACTATTCCATTCTTGTCCATATGCCTATCCAATGACAATTTTAATACCCTTAAAGTTGGTGAGTCTACTACTGTTGCAGGCGGCGCATTCCACACCCCTACTACTCTCTGAGTAAAGAAACTAACTCTGATATCTGACTTATATCTATCCCCCTCAATGTAAAGCTATGTCCCCTCGTGCTAGCCATTGTCATCTGAGGAAAAGGTCTCTCACTGTCCAACCTATCTAACCCCCTGATTGTCTTATATGTCTCAATTAAGTCACCTCACAACCTTTTTCTCCCTTACGAAAATAGCCTGAAGTCCCTCAGCCTTTTCTCGTAAGACCTTCTCTCCATTCCAGGCAATATCCTAGTGAATCTCCTCTGAACCCTTTCCAAAGCTTCCACATCCTTCCTATAATGTGTTGACCAGAACTGTACGTAATACTTCAAATGTGGCTGCACCAGAGTTTTGTACAGCTGCAGCATGATCTCATGGTTCCAAAACTCAATCCCTCAACAGATCGTATGCCTCATAGCAACCCTATCAACCTGGGTGGCAACTTTCAAGGATCTATGTACCTGGACACCCAAGATCTCTCTGCTCATCCACACTACCAAGAATCTTACCATTTGCCCAGTACTCTGCATTCCTGTTACTCCTTACAAATGAATCACCTCACACTTTTCCGCACTAAACTTCCTTTGCTAACCCTCAGCCCAGCTCTGCAGCTTATCTATGTCTCTCTGTAACCTACAACATCGTTCTGTACTATCCACAACTACACCAACCTTAGTGTCATCCACAAATTTACTAACACATCTTTCGATGCCCTCATTCAGGTCATTTAACAAAATGATAAACAACAGCTGACCCAAAACAGATCCTTGTGGTACGCCACTAGTAACTGAACTCTAAGATGAACATTTCCCATCAATCACCACCCTCTGTCTTATTTTAGCTAGCCCGTTTCTGATCCAAACCATTAAATCACCCTCAATCTCATGCCTCTGTATTTTGTGCAATAGCCTTCCTTGGTGAATCTTATCAACTGCCTTACTGAAATCCATATACACCACATCAGCTGCTTCCTCATCCACTCATTTGGTCACCTTCTCAAATAACTCAATAAGGTTTGTGAGGCACGACCTATCCTTCACAAAATCGTGTTGACTATCCATACTCAACTTATTCCTTTCTAAATGATTATAAATCCTACCTCTTATAACCCTTTCCAACACTTTACCCACAACCGAAATAAGGCTCACAGGTCTATAATTACCAGGGTTGTCCCTACTCCCTTTCTTGAACAAATGAACAACATTTGCTATCCTCCAGTCTTCTGGCACTATTCCTGTACACAATGACGACATAAAGGTCAAAGCCAAAGGCTCAGCAATCTCCTCCCTGGCTTCCCTGAGAATCCTAGGATAAATCCCATCCAACCCAGGGGACTTATCTATTTTTACACTTTCCAGAATTGCTAACACTTCCTTCTTATGCACCTCAATCCCATCTAGTCTAGGAGCCTGTATCTCAGCATTCTCCTGTCCACATTGTCTTTTTCTAGTGTGAATATTGGCAAAACGTATTTAGCACTTCCTCTATCTCCTCTGACTCCACGCACAACTTCCCACTACTATGCTTGATTGGCCCTAATCTTACTCTAATCATTCTTTTATTCCTGATATGCCGATAGAAAACCTAAGGGTTTTCCTTGATCCTATCTGCCAATGACTTATGTCTCCTCCTAGCTCTTCTTAGCTGTCTCTTTAGGTCTTTCCTGGCTAACTCGTAACTCTCAAGCGCTCTAATTGAGCCATCACATCTCATCCTAACATAAGCCTTCTTCTTCCTCTTCACAAGAAATTCAACTTTCTTTGTTAACCACAGCTCCCACACTCAATAACATCTTCCCTGCCTGACTGGTACATATTTATCAAGGACCCACAGTAGCTGGTCCCTGAATAAGCTCCACATTTCTACTGTACCCATCCCCTGCAGTTTCCTTCCCCATTCTATGCATCCTACATTTTGCCTATTTGCATCATACTTGCCTTTCTCCCAGCTATAACTTCTGTCCTGGGGTATATACCTATCCCTTTCCATCACTAAAATAAACATAACCAAATTGTGGTCACTATCACCAAAGTGCTCACCTACCTCCAAAGCTAACATCTGGCCAGGTTCATTACCCAGTACCAAATCCAATGTGGTCTCACCCCTTGTTGGCCTGTCTACATACTGCATCAGGAAACCCTCTTGCACGCATTGGACAAAAACTGACCCATCTAAAGTATTTAAACTATAGTATTCCCAGTCAATATTTGGAAAGTTAAAGACCCCGATAACAACTACTCTGTCACTCTCGCTCCTATTGACGATCATCTTTGCTAAACTATCCTCTACATCTCTGGAACTATTTGAAGGCTGATAGAAAACTCCCAACCGGGTAACCTCTCCTTTCCTGTTTCTAATCTCAGCCCATATCACCTCAGTAGAGGAGTCCTCAAATGTCCTTTCTGCAACCATAATACTGTCCTTTACTAACAATGCCACACCACCCCATCTTTTATCATTTTCTCTGTTCTTACTGAAACATCTAAATCAGGAACCTGCTATAACAATTCCTGTCCCTGCTCTACCCATGTCTCTGAAATGGCAACAACATTGAAATCCCAGGTACCAACCCATGCTGCAAGTTCACCCACCTTAGTCTGGATGCTCCTGCCGTTGAAGTATACACACTTCAAACCAACCTCTTGCTTGTTGGTGCCTTCTTGCGATTTGAAATATTAGTTCTGACATCACTACTCTGAACCTACCGTATACTTGAACTACAAGTTTGGTTCCTATTCCCCTGCTGAATTAGTTTAAACCCACCTGTAGAGCATTAGCAAATATTCCCCCCAGGATTTTGGTACCCCTCTGGTTCAGGTGAAGACCATCCTGTTTGCGGTGGTCTCGCCTAACCCAGAATGAGCCCCAATTATCCAGGAATCTAAAAACCACAGTCCTGCACCAATCTTGTAGCCATGTATTCAACTCCTCTCTCTCCCTGTACCTCACCTTGCTAGCACTTGGCATGGGCAACAAACCAAAGGCAACAATTCTGTTTATTCTAGCTCTAAGCTTCTGCCCTCGCTCCCTGAATTTCTGCTTTAAATCCCCATCTCTCTTCCTACCTATGTCGTTGCTGCCAATGTGGACCATGACTTGGTCCTCTATAAGTTGAATCATGCAAACAACCAAAAGAACTCTACGATTCAATATGATATTGTTGCTCTTGTCCCATAGGAGCAGGAGCAGCCCAATCAGCATCCCCACTCCCAGCCCCGCCCCCGGACCTACACATTCAGACAAACAAAGACAACTAGGGTTAGGTAATAGATGCTGGCCCACCAGTGAATAAACAAAACAGACAATTTGACACTGATTTGGACACCTAGCCAGAAGCATGAGGGAAGAAACAAAACAGAAATTGCTGGAAAAAGCTCAGCAGGTCTGATAAGTATCTGTGGAGAGAAATCAGAGTTAATGTTTTAGGTTCATAGGAACATAAAAGAACTAGGAGCAGGAATAGATCATCTGGCCCTTCGAGCCTGCTCCGCCATTCAATAAGATCATGGCTGATCTTTTCATGCCCTCAGCTCCACTTACCTGCCCTCTCACCGTACCCTGAATTCCTTCATTGCTCAAAAAAAAATCGATCTTAGCATTAAAAACATTGACTGAACTAGCGTCAACTACTTCACTAGGCAGTGAGTTCCATAGATTTACAATCATCTGGGTGAAGAAGTTCCTTCTCAATTCAGTCCTATGTCTGTTCGCCCTTATTTTGAGGCTATGCCCTCTTGTCCTAGTTTCACCCGCCAGTCAAAACTTCCTCTCAACATTTATCTTATCTATTGCCTTCATAGTTTCATAGATTTCTGGAAGATTCCCTACCATTCTTCTAAATTCCAATGAATATAACCCCAGTTTACTGAGTCTTTCCTCATAAGCCAACCACCTCAACTCTGGAATCAACCTAGTGAACCTCCTCTGCACTCCCTCCAGTGCCAGTACATCCTTTCTCAAGTAAGGAGACTAAAACTGCACACAGTACTCCAGGCCTTTCAGTGACCTTCCTTCAGAACTGGAACAGCAATGCAATGTAGACAGACATGTGTCTGCCAAAACTGGTGGAGACAGAATCCCCAGGAGGTACTCTCATTTTACTTGAAGAATGGTGGCTAGGATAAGAGTGGGAGACTCACTGGAGGTGGTCAGAGGAGACAGAAAATTTCGGGAAAGGTTTAGAACAACACTGCATCTATTTTCAAAAGCCCTTAAGCATTTAAAGTGTGAGCTAAGAGAGCTGAACTGCATTGTCCGGTGAGAGGAAAATGCACACCGTTAATTTCTTTGAGGCTGATGTGAAAGTGCAGTTGGCCATATGGTGTAAATACTGAGGGATGCAATAGTTGGAAAATCAGGAGAGAATCAATCTCATGCAGCAGTGTAAGGTACACGAACGATTGTGCCAGTGAGTGGGCCTCCCTAATCCTATGGAGCAAAGCTGAGAAAGGGTCAGTGTCCTCATTTGGTCAATAAACATATGATAAGGTTATAGACTCTATAAATGAATCCCTATAAGATTAATTTCATGCTTTTAGGGTATCACAAGATTACATGATTCTCATCTGAGGAAAAAATTCATTTGACCACATCCATGTTAAAGAGCAGCCATTGTAATGGCTGGGGTTATATTCATTGGAAGTCCTGTTGTCCTGTACCATTGCTCCTTTACCAATACTATCATTCAGTCCATGAGCTGGATATTATATGTAAACTACAGGTGGAAATAGAGAGGAGTGATATCAGTGGCCTACCTGATGCTGGCTCACCCACTTCTCCATGATATTCTGGGTGGCCATGATGGTGTTGAGTGGTTGTGTACTCACTTCCCAATGAAGGCTCTTAAGTGGGAAATTATTGCCTAATTCAGGGCCTGCACCCACCAATGCTATGAAATAATCGGCGGCAGGAGAGCTCTGCTCAAAATAGGTTTAATCTGACATGAAAGGGGAGTTGGGGTTGGGGCAGGGGAGGGGGCTAAAAGTTGATCCTTCCCAAAAATAGTCTGTCACTCGGAGGCCCACTCCTTCCTCAGTACTGCTTTCCAACGTCAACTGCATCACATCCCCTTCCCCATTCTATCCAACATATCTCCCGACTGGGCACCTGTCAGTTTGACTCCAATGAGACCTCAGGCTTATTTGAATATTCAGTTCCATTAACAAGGGCTGCCTACTGGGCCTGTGCCCAGCCACAGCAATGGCTATTGTTGAACCATGACAGTGTGGGGGACAGAGCTATTAGAGGTGGGATGTCTTCTTGATGATGGGTAGAATTCATACCTTCTACTAAATAAAAATGAAAATGGGCTGAGCCAGCTAAGCCCCAAAGATAAGATGAAGGGCTTTTGCCTGAAACATCGATTTCGAAGCTACTTGGATGCTGCCTGAACTGCTGTGCTCTTCCAGCACCACTAATCCAGAATCTGGTTTCCAGCATCTGCAGTCATTGTTTTTACCCCAAAGATAAGACATGCCTTCAAATTTAATCTGAGGTCCCAACCCTCAGTATAAAAGCCAGCTCCAGGAATCCTGACTAACTATGATCACAGGATCTGGAGGCTGAAACAGGGATTTGAGATTATGCATTCCTTCTGGGGTTTAGGCACTTGGCAATGTCAGAAGAAACCAGGCTGCAGGAGGTGGACATGCAATCGACACAGCATGAAGAGGAAGAAATGACATCAATTGTCTTGTGAGTTGAGTCACTGGCCTCAAAATGACTTTGTGCCAAATTGACAGAACCATTCATCTCTTCGACAGATGGGTGAGTGCATCCTGGTAACTATGAATCACACATGCTAAAGCGGATACACAAGGTGACCACATAAAATTGGTCCACTTGTGGCATAGGACTATGGTTAAAGTCAGCAATGCCAAAAATGAAATGGAAGCATTTGACCGATCTGGAATTTTTAATTTCATATCAGTTAAAAAAATGGCTCCCGGAAACATTGGCAATCAAATGGTGCAGGATGTTTCTGTACTCTGACAGTGTGGAGGTGAGAAAATTTGGAGGATACAATATGATAACTTATTACTAGGACCTCAATCATTCCCAATAAAGTGGCAAGAGAATTCCACAACACTAAAAAAGCTATTTGTAAACTTTAATGTGATGCTAATTAGACAGCAACACAATATAAAGGATCTCTAGTCCTTTACTTGAATGGATACATTCACTTCATATTCAAATATCAAGTATCACTGAACAGAGGTCTTAAATTCTCAAATCTTAATAGAGTCATAGAGTTATAGAGATGTACAGCATGGAAACAGATCCATTGGTCCAACCCGTCCATGCCAACCAGATATCCCAACCCAATCTAGTCCCACCTGCCAGCAGCTGGCCCATATCCCTCCAACCCCTTCCTATTCGTATACCCATCCAAATGCCTCTTAAATGTTGCCTCCACCACATCCTCTGGCAGCTCATTCCATACACATACCACACTCTGCATGAAAAAGTTGTCCCTTAGGTCTCTTTTATATCTTTCCCCTCTCACCCTAAACCTATGCCGTCTAGTTCTGGACACCCTGACCCCAGGGAAAAGACTTTGTCTATTTATCCTATCCATACCCCTCATAATTTTGTAAACCTCTATAAGGTCACCCCTCAGCCTCCGACGCTCCAGGGAAAACAGTCCCAGCCTGTTCAGCCTCTCCGTGTAGCTCATAACCTCCAACCCTGGCAACATCCTTGTAAATCTTTTCTGAACCCTTTCAAGTTTCACAACATCTTTCCGATAGGAAGGAGACCAGAATTGCACGCAATATTCCAACAGTGGCCTAACAAATGTCCTGTACAGCCGCAACATGACCTCCCAACCCCTGTACTCAATGCTCTGACGAATAAAGGAAAGCATACCAAACGCCTTCTTCACTATCCTATCTACCTGCAACTCCACTTTCAAGGAGCTATGAACCTGCACTCCAAGGTCTCTTTGTTCAGCAACACTCCCTAGGATCTTACCATTAAGTGTATAAGTCTTGCTAAGATTTGCTTTCCCAAAATGCAGCACCTCACATGTATCTGAATTAAACTCCATCTGCCACTTCTCAGCCCATTGGCCCGTCTAGTCCAGATCCTGTTGTAATCTGAGGTAACCCTCTTCGCTATCCACTACACCTCCAATTTTGGTCTCATCTGCAAACTGACTAACTGTACCTCTTATGCTCGCATCCAAATCATTTATGTAAATGGAAAAAAGTAGAGGGCCCAGCACCGATCCTTGTAGCAGTCCATTGGTCACAGGCCTCCAGTCTGAAAAAAACCCTCCACAACCGTCCTTTGTCTTCTACCTTTCAGCCAGTTCTGTATCCAAATGGCTAGTTCTCCCTGTATTCCATGAGATCTAAACTTGCTAATCAGTCTCCCATGGGGAACTTTGTCAAACACCTTACTGAAGTCCATAAAGATCACATCTACTGCTCTGCCCTCATCAATCGTCTTTGTTACTTCTTCAAAAAACTCAATCAAGTTTGTGAGACATGCTTTCCCACACACAAAGCCATGTTGACTATCCTGAATCAGTCCTTGCCTTTCGAAATACATGTACATCCTGTCCCTCAGGATTCCCTCCAACAATGTGCCCACCACCAAGGTCAGGCTCACCAGTCTATAGTTCCCTGGCTTGTCTTTACTGCCCTTCTTCAACAGTGGCACCACGTTTGCCAACCTCCAGTTTTCCGGCACCTCACCTGTGACTATCGAAGATACAAATATCTCAGCAAAAGGCCCAACAATCACTTGTCTAGCTTCCCACAGAGTTCTCGGGTACACCTGATCAGGTCCTGGGGATTTATCCACCTTTAACCATTTCGAGACAGTAGGGAAATCAGGAGGGCAAAAAGGGGACGTGAGATAGCTTTGGCAAATTGAGTTAAGGAGAATCCAAAGGGTTTTTACAAATACATCAAGGACAAAGGGGTGACTAGGGAGAGAATAGGGCCCCTCAATGATCAACACAGCGGCCTTTGTGTCGAGACGCATGAGATAGGAGTGATACTAAATGAGTATTTTGCATCAGTGTTTACTGTGGAAAAGGATAGAATGTAGGGAAATGGATGGTGACATCTTGAAAAATATCCACATTACAGAGATGGAATGCTGGATGTCTTGAAATGCATACAAGTGGATAAATCCCCAGGACCTGATCAGGTCTGTGGGAAGCCAGGGAAGTGATTGCTGGGCCCCTTGCTGAGACATTTGTATCGTTGATTTAAAATCATGAGGCGTATGGATAGGATAAATCGACAAAGCTTTTTCCCTGAGGTGTGGGAGACCAGAACTAGAGGTTTAGGGTGAGAGGGAAAAGATATAAAAGAGAGTTTGCTTCCATTCTTAAAATGGATAACCAGATTAGGCAATTGAGTAGTTAACTTAAACAAGTCAAAAATGTCCCAGGTTCAGTTCCTGATCAGCAGGAATGGAATTATTTAATCATCTTCAGACAAAATAAGAAGACAGACCTAACATAAAAATCTACAATAGTGAAATCTGGATAAATCAGTAATAAGGAATACAAAATACTATATTCATGATTTGAGATGTGAAGGTAATTGGGAATTCCATTTAATAAGTCTTATTTTCACTTCTGCAATTTGAACCAGTGCGCAAATGGAAGTCTTCATTGGAGGAGAAAGTTAACCATGGTAAAATTTTAAAAACCTTGCATTTTATGAAGTGCCTCTTGTCAGTTTTTTCTACATCAAGCACTGGCAGCTTGTGGCTAGGGTACAGTGCTGGTTCCCATTTCTCTAGGTCTGGGCCTGTTGGATTAACAATAGTAAGGGAAGAACTACTGGTGATCCTTTAAAAAGAAGTGGCACTTGTCTTAACAATAATATGTATTTTATTTCATTATAGTAATAATTCTAATTATACGGGCTATTGAGTCATAATTTCAGAAGCCAGTAAAGAGACGGCCGACTCCATCTGAATCTGGAAATGGATTCCTCAATTCTCCATCCAAGATAGTGTGGCATCAAATTGGATGGAGCCCAAAACAATATCCAATACCAACCCTTTCAAAACCTTTACCTTATACAGCACCTTTGATGATCACAGTAGCTCAGTGGTTAGCACTGCAGCCTCACAGTGCCAGGGGCCCAGGTTCAATTCCAGCCTCAAGGTGACTGGCTGTGTGGTGTTGGCACATTCTCACTGTGTCTGCGTGGGTTTCCTTTGGGGATGCATTGGTTTCCTCCCACAATCCAAAGATATGCAGGTTAGGTGAATTGGCCAAGTTAAATTGCTGATAGTGTTGCAAGTAGAGTCAGAGGTAGATAAGATAGTGAACATTGGAAGGATGTTTTGAAACTTGAAAAGGTTCAGAAAAGAGTTAGAAGGATGTTGCCAGGGTTGGAGGATTTGAGCTATAGGGAGAGGTTGAACAGACTGAAGCTGTTTTCCGTGAAGTGTTGAAGGCTGATGGGTGACCTTATAGAGGTTTATAAAATCATGAGGGGCATGGATAGGGTAAATAGACAAGGTCTTTTCCCTGGGGTGAGGGAGTCCAGAACTAGAGGGCATAGGTTTAGGGTGAGAGGGGAAAAATATAAAAGGAATCTAAGGGGCAACTCTTTCACGCAGAGGGTGGTATGTGTGTGGAATGGGCTGCCAGAGGAAGTGGAGAAGGCTAATACAATTGCAACATTTAAAAGGCATCTGGATGAGTATATGAATAGAAAGGGTTTGGAGGGATATGGGCCGGGTGCTGGCAGGTGGGACCTAAATTGGGTTGGGATATCTGGTCGACATGGACAAGTTGGACCATAAGGTTTGTTTCCATGCTGTACATCTCTATATGACTCTACGACTCTAAGTGCATTAGTCAGAGGGAAATGGGTCTGGGTGGATTTCTTTTCGGAAGATTGGTGTGGACTTGTTGGGTCAAATGGCCTATTTCCATTCTGTAGGGAATCTAATCAAGGAATATCCCAAAACACTTATCGATAATTAAGTACATTTTGGAATGCAGTCATTGTGGGAATAAAGAAAACCTGGCAGTTAAATTTGCACATAGCAAACTCCCATAAACAGCAATGTGAAAAATGACCCTCTTTTTTGGTGATATTAGTTGGAGGATGACTATTCATTGGATGTAGCTTCCCTGCTCTTCATCAACATTATGTGATGGCATATTTTCCATCCACTTGGAAGGACAAACAGGGCTTCAGTTAAACACCTGATCTGACAGCACCTCTAGCAGCATTGCATTCTCTGATATCTAACTGAGCATCTGTTTTTGGGCTCAAGTCCTGTACTGGGACTTGAACTGAGAACCTTGAGTCACAGATGCAAGTATGCTAACAAATGAGACACAGCTGGCTCACAGTCATTGCACAGAACACAAACTCTGAGCTTACTTGCAGGGCCATCTTCAAATTTAAAAGATTACATAGAAACCATGCTTCATCAGTTACATTTCTTGTTTCCACAAGAAAGAATGAGAATAGCACTCACGCCAATAATGTACAGAATCGTTTTCTTGTGGTCAATGCTTGTGTTGGATTAGAATCTTGAAAAAGTATGTCTTTATTCACGTGCTAAGCAGATGGCTAAAACTGATGTCTATCCCTGCATTTATGTATTTATGTTAGCTTTCTAAGACTCCTTAAACATATTCATCAAAATTTAATTAGATAAACCGATTAATATATTAGAAAAAAATAAAATTCATTTTAATAATTTTGAGAGAACCCAACAGTGTTTATCATTTGATTGCAGAATTTTCCTTTTCACTTCTTTTCTCAAGAATGTAATTGGCTCCGAAATCAGTCATAACACAAACCTAAAAGAAATGGGTACAAAGAGTATGCTTAGCAGCCAGATATGTTCAAATAACTATTTGAATTGGATTCTAAGAAAAGATTGATTAAAACCCCAGTCAATGTTTTCCTCAATCTAACAACTTGCTAAAATGGCTGAGATAGGGAATTCATTGGTTTAGTTACATTGATTATAGGAATAGGCCATTTAGCTACATTTGCCTATTTTGCTATCAAGTTAAATTAATAACATCATTTACCTGCCTTTGATCTGGATACCTTAATCAACAAAATACTATCAACTGCAGTCTTGAGAATTGAATTGACCCAATGTCGTCAGCCATTTGTGTGGAAAAAGTTCCAATTTAAACTGTCTTTATGTGAAACATTATTACCTGCTTTGGCACCTTTATTCTAATTCTATGGTATGCCATCTTGTTTAAGGTTATTCAGAAGGAACAGTTATCCATTTTACATTCAAAACACTTCAATTTGATCAATAATCAGCCTACAAAACTTAAGGGAATGCAAACTAAGTTTATATGATATGTCATCATAATTTAACCATATCCTGGTATAGTCATGGTATATTTGAGAATAAAGGCCAATATGACTTTCTGAGGTAAAGTGTCCAAAAGTGAATGCAGTACTCTGGAAGCAATCTGATGAAATCTCTGCACGTATGAAGCATTCCTTTTTCAATTTTACATTCAAATTTCCTTGCAATACAGAGTGGCATGGTTGCTCAGTGGTTAGCACTGCTGCCTCACAGGGGACCTATGTTCAATTCCACGCTGCGGTGACTGCCTGTGTGAAGTTTGCACATTCTCCCCGTATCTGCATTGTTTCCTCTAAGTGCTCTGGTTTCCTCCCACAGTCTGAAGATGTGCAGGTTAGATGGACTGGCCATGCTGAATTGCCCGTAGTGTGCAGAGATATGTAAATTAGGTGGATTAGCCATGGGAAATGCAGAGTTATGGGATTGGGTCTGGGTGGAATGCTCTTGGGAGGGGTGTGCTGCACTCACTGGGCTGAATGGCCTGCTTCCATGTTGTAGGGATTCTCTGGTAAAGGCCAACATTCTTGGAATATAGGAACAGGATTAGCCCATGTCACTACTCAAACCCGTTCTGCCAATTATTGCCATAAGCCATTTTGAAGACATACATGGACACCTGAATTCCTTAGCTTCTCCACAGTTTTCTCACTGTTAAAAAATATTTTAATTTATCTCTCTGTTATGAGCAGTCCCCGGGTGAGGTTTGCTGATTTGTTATGGATCCAGATGAGATATTACAAATTGTTAAGATCCTGGGTGACGGGGATAAACTGGCTCCCCTTGGTGATTTACCTGACATCTCAGTTATCTACAGCAAGGTTAATTTTAAAGGGATCCCTTACCTTTGGATACCTTTCCTGAAGACCCAAATTAACTTATGTATGAAAAGAAGCCAATTTAACCAGGCTTTCTGAAATTAACAAACTGAGTGAGTTTATGATTTATTAAATATGGTTAAAAAAATTGTAACATAACACACATAAACACAGCTAAGAAATAAAAGGTGAATCCAAAATGATGAAAGTTTAAAAACAGAAGATATTCGGGTCAGTCTCTGAATTAGTTATGAGAAGTAGATCATTGAATGTTGAAGCAGTTGCGCTGAATGTTACTGATAGCATTGACATTGGTATTGAACATTTGATGTCAAGATTCTTGACTAAAACACTTTTGTCCTGATTTCTTTTGGCAGTGACCGACCAGCAATGCTTAGAGTGAGAGAATCTTTTTCCTTGGCTTTACCTGCAGTGCAAGGGTGTTTTATGAGGGCTTCTTGTGGTGCGGCGGCAGTGCTCCAGCGTCTGAGACAGGAGACTCAGGTTTGAGTCCCACTTGCTCCAGGGATGTGTATTAACATTGCTAAATAGATTATTGAAAATAGTAAATGGCTGTTTCCAGAACTGTGACACTGATAGCACAAATATTCATACTTTGGAATTTAGTATGTCCAACCCACAGCATGACCTCATGCTCCCAATTTATTGTGTCTTCTTACTGAGTTGACAAATACAGACATGAGCTGAGTTTAGATTAGATTAGATTAGATTAGATTCCCTTCTAAATGTGTTTTATATGTTTTATCTCAGATTTATGCAAAGATGACACTAGTTTCTATATGTGTAAGCACTTTATTTACAATGCTTTAAAACATCTCTGCAGTCACAAAATGTATTCTCACAGGTTTCCAGATCTTTCTACTTTTTTTCTGAGTTCACACCAAGCCTTAACTACTCAAGCACAGTAAGCATCAATTGGACACAGCTTTGTATAATCAAAAACAGAGTGATTGAACGTTACAAGATGAAAGTGACTGTTATTGACGCCCAGTCAGCATCTGAAAGTATAAGTTACAGTAAACTGAAATCATCAGTGGATGGGGGGAAAATGCTGCCGGGGCTGGGATCACATCAAACAAAGGGTAGTCACTGTGGTTGTTGGAGACCAACTATATATTCTGTAAGATATGGCTTCAAGAATTCCGGAGGATTCTCAGGTCAAAAGCCGTCAGTTGGTTCAATGGCCTTTCCATTTTCATTTGGTGAAAAGCAGGGAAGTCCATTGATGTTTGAATGCTTCTTACTTCTGTTTATGATTCCTCAGATAACGAAGTGATCCATACCCAAATGCAGCAAAACATGAACAATATCAGACCTGTGCTGTTAAGTGGTAAGAAGCATTTTTGTCTCACAGCTGCCAGGCAATGGTCATCTGCAATAAGAGAGAGTATACCTACTTGGTCTGGATATTGCTGACAATTACTATTACTGAATCACCTACTAATTACACTTGAGAGGGGGTCACTAGTGACCAGACAAAGAAAAATCAGCCAAATAAATGGCTACAGGTACCATTACCAGTTAGAAGTGATTTCCTGATTCATAGATTCATAGAGTCATAAAGCTGTACAGCACAGAAACAGACCCTTCGGTCCAACCCATCCATGCTAACCAGATATCTTAAATTAATGTAGTCCCATTTTCCAGCATTTGGCCCATATCCCTCTAAATCCTTCCTACTCATGTACGCACCCAGATGTCTTTTGAATGTTGTAATGGTACTAGCCTCCTCAAAGGCTCTTTACCATCTATAACATACAAACCAGAAAAGTGATGTTATGTTGCCCATTTGCCAAATGGGTGCAACTGCAAGACAACTCAAGACGTTCAGCACTATCACTGTCTAGACCATTCATCTTGATCATAACTTAACCTGATTGACCATTCCCTCTGCAATAGGGTACTCTGGGTGTGGGGTGTTGTTGCTGGCTACAGAATAAAAGCAGCATAAAAGGTACATAAGAACACCATCGCTACCAATTTTCCCCTCTAAGCCATGCTGTATCCTAATTTGGACATTTATAGTCCTCCTCCATTGCCATTAGATTTAAATCTTAGAGTTGACCTTATAGAAGTTTACAAAATTATGACGGGCATGGATAGGTCGGGAAGTCCAGAAATAGAGGGCATAGGCTTAGGGTGAGAGGGGAAAGATGTAAAAGAGACCTGCGGGGCAACTTTTTCACACAGAGGGTGGTATGTGTGTGGAATGAGCTGCCAGAGGAAGTGGTAGAGGCTAGTATAATTGCAACATTTAAAAGGCATCCTGATGGCTATATGAATAGGAAAGGTTTGGAAGGATATGGGCCATGTGCTGGGCAGGTGGGACTAGATTGGGTTGGATGGGTTGGACCGAAGGGTCTGTTTCCATGCTGTACATCTCTATGACACTATGACTCTATCACCTTGGACTACAGTGCTTCAATGAAAAGGCTCACCATCTCTTTCTTGGTGTAACTTGAGATGGTGAATAAGTGCCATCAATGTGCACACAGGATACAAGTAAAATATGCTTCACTGTTTTGATCACACAGCATTGCCCTTTGATGTGAAGGGCAGTGCTTGTCACTGGCCAACCGGGTGTTTTCCTATCTTCCTGGTGGTGGAAATTGAATAAAGATTCATACACCTTGTGTCTTTCACTAGTTAAAAAAAACAAGTAAAATATGAAACAGTTTTCCTTCATTTTCTTAGGTGATCATTGTAACTTGACTTCCAATTTAAGTCACTGAATCAAATTCTTTTTACCCACTTCCTCATTTCTGCATTCATCATTTCAGAATGAATAATAGTAATCCTGAAAATAATATAAACAAATGAACAACAGGATCAGTGATGATACATATGCTTTTAGTTCTATGTACCTTGAAATTAGTGAATAGCATTGACAAATTTGTTCTGCTTACTATTAATTCAGGGTCTTATCAGCCAAAATCTTAAATACAACACGGGAAGTATTTGATTGATAAAACTCAGAATCGTTAAATAGATGATATTCAGAACAACACTTTACAATATAATCTGGTCATAATCCCACTATCTAGATGGTTGTCTTTTTTCAAATTTGGGTTTTTGTATCTAAGATGGCACCAATGATTGGTGACTTTGTATATTTTTCATTATACTCCTGTACTTCTGTACTTGAGTACACTTGACAATAAAACCTAATTCTATTTCTGTGTAGTCATTCTTGTTGTTAGCTAACTATTTGGAACTATTTATAGTTAGCTGGTTATCATTCGCATTGTTGCTGTATTTTATCTACAATGTTATGGCAATGCCAGTCAATTTCCATTGCAGATGTTATTGAAAATGCATAGAAGCTGCCAAGATTTAATATAGTAAAGACAAAAAAAACCTTGCATTTATGGATCACTTTTCACAAGTTTAGGACCTCCCAAAGTGCTTTAAAACAACTGAAGCATTCTTAAAGTGTCTTTCAAATTGTTTACCTCGTTCAGAAGGAACAGTCTTGGAGGGAGCTCTGTATGAAAGAACACAATTGTTTTAAAACTCCTATTGGCAAGAGGAAGTGTGGAAAAGGAACCAGTGAGAGGAAAACCAACAATTTCAAGGCCAAGGACCAATTCCACCTCCCAGAAACATCTGCTGGATGTGTGGTCAGAAATGTGGTTCTAGCATTGGATGCATCAGCCATGGAAGAACCCATGACCAGTGACATGTGTTTCCTAGGTGGACAATCATGCTTGTTAGCAAGTGTTTGTTGACAACAAATGAATATACTGTTCGTCAGTTGTCTACTGGAAGAACAAATTCTGTTTCAAAGTATGTTAAATGCTGAGCCACAAATATAGGAGCTAATATAAAATGGAAAAGTACAGCACCAGTGTGAATATTTTGTTGAAGTTGTACATTTAGCTTAACTCTTTTAGAATTGAACTTATGTGCAGTATCACTGTGGTGAAATAAAATAATTATGATGGATATAATTACAATTTACAAATTCAAAATTGACATTAATATAGCAGGCTGAACACAGACATTATGCAATACTGGAGTCTTTTATGGATTATTTACAAGCTTCTATATAATATTAACTCCAATAATTGTTCTGAGTAAGGAGTCATTGGAGGACCTTCCTTTCACTTTTGGTCAATAAGCATGATAACTTACCCAAGATGGATAATGCTATTTTAAAAAAAAACTCAAAGAACTGCGGATGTTGTTAGTCCAAAACAAAAACAGAAATATTTTTGTTGTGGATAATATTATTGTCTTCACTCGATCATCTAAATTAAATGCCAAACTCCTCTGCAGGAATTATTTTAATAGACAACAAAACTTGCATTAATATATCCCCTTTAAAGAACACAAATGGCCCAAAGACAGCCATTAACAATACCAAGCCTAAGAAAGAATGTTGAAGAGGAATAAAAAGATGGCTTTGAAGAAGTGGAAAGCTATTGGGAAAGAACTCTAAAGCATGTGGTCACATATTTTAATAATAAAAGTATACATGAGAAAAGTAATTGATGTTTCTTCACTCATTAAATTAATTGCAAATGAAAACAGATGAAGGGCATCCTAGTTTCCTATTCAAAACATTAGATAGCTAATGTGGGTGTAAAATTCAGCCCACACCTTCCATTACCCTTGTGGTGAGGTGTGACTATTCAACTCCAGTTCTAAGAGGAGCTCTTACAATCTAATTTTATAGTTATCCTTGAGTAGTGACAAATCTGATTCTATAAATGGATGACCAGTTCCCAGACATGAAACTAATCCAGCTCTCTAATTGATCTATGAGGTAAACAGAAGGTTCTTTAATTAATTAATTACTTAAATAATGTTATGTCAAGAAAGGAACTGAGATCCCAAGTTTGACATTAGCTGAGGTTGGTTATCTGCTTTTGCTTGAATTGGCAGTGGGAACATTGCAAATGACCTTAGCAATAGGGAGAGAGTTGGTGGGGTTGGCGATACAGTCAAATCAGCAACATTCTCCACTCCTGATTACTAACTAGTATCTCTCACTAGACAACGTGGATATGTATGACTTTTAGGATTTAGTCATAGTTGAGATGTTCTTCATGGTCAGACAGTCTGCTGACACTAAACTTTGATTTTAATCTAGCGTGCCCACCAGTAAGAGGGAGGACCCAGAGTTAAAATTGGGGCTTCAGTGTCAAAATTCATGAGCTTAAGTAAGCTAATATAGGGTGGCTGTTGCTCTTAGAACCGTAAGTTAAATTTAACACTGTGAGTAGATCCCCTCTACCCCAGTGATGATTTCAGGGGCAATAGCGCCTCTGCTTAGTTGGTTCATCCCACTTTAATCTTTACGGTGATGATCCTTCAATTAATGAGAGACAGCATTTCCCTCTGTATCCAGGACGATGTCCTACCTCATTGCGGTGCTAATCAATTGAAACCAACACACCAGCAGTGCTAGGAGGAGTAGTAACCACTGCTGGTAATGCAGTGACCCAAGTACAAGGCCTTTAGGAATTGTCTTGGACTTTCAAATAAGTTAGATGTCTTCATTGGGATGTATCAGCGTGATGCCATTGAGGCCATATTGATGGAGGCATGGATTGGGGACCCTGCAATTGATGTAGGGAACCCTTGAAAAACATTAATCAGCAGCTCACAAGGTTAAATCCAAACAGCCTATCCATATTATGGAAGCAGCATTGGGATGCGGCTCTTAATTGGACATTGATACCTACTTTATGGCCTCAATTGGGCCACAATGGATGACCTACTTAATGCTTCCTAATTGCCTGTGAAATCTTGGAGTGGATGGAGGTTGGTGAAGTGCCCATGCCACTGCACCTCCCCCTCATCCTCCAAAACATTTATTGGTTTCCACCTGCTTTCTTGACTGCAGTTGACCCATTAAATTCCACCCAACCATCACAAAAACTGAGGAAGAGAAGGAAACACAATTGGCAAGGAGGGTGAAAAAGGGTCAAAGGAACTGTTCACAATTACTTCTTTTGAATTCCCCTCTTAATCCCCTTGGGGAAGCACCTTTGCTATAATGGGAGCCTCATGTCCTTGTCTCCAGCATTACTGCTGAGTACACACACACACACACACACGACTGGGAATTGCAGGGGTGAATAATTTCCAACGAAAACATCTGTATATTTATTTAATGTCATAACGTGCACTTTTAACTTTTGTTTTGTTGGTCTGCTATTGGTGAGCTGGCATTCCATTTCTTTTCCTGTGCCCTAGGGGTATTGTATTAATGTTAGGGAATACTTTTCACATCCGTCCACTGCCATCCCTCAGAAACTAAGCCAGCGCACCCTTACTGCTCATTTATTTTTTAATTCCAAACTATTTCTCTGCAATCCTTCAGTTATTGCTATCCATTAAACTGTATGCATTGTAAGAGGAGTTCATAGTTTTGGACAATCTCCTGGAAACCTGTTCTGATCAAGAGTAGAAAAAAAACTTGGCAATGTTGGAACTCAACAGTTGCTGGCTTTCCACAAATCATCATACTTATCAAATCAGAGAGGAAGTAGTTGAGCAACATAAAACAAATGCTGATGAAAAATTTGTAATTGCCATAAATTAGAGACAGCTGAAACCCGAGTTACAAGCAGTACTGCCACACTGTGTACATTTCACAACAATTCTTGATTAATGGACAGCCAGGGGGAGGCAGTATCTTATATCTGTTGTGAAAGACACTTGCCTTACATTGGTGGAAAAGCAATAAATAGCATCTCTGGATTATTGCTAGGAAGTGACTCACCCTTTGGGAACATAACAGGATTTGTGCTTTCTGTGTGCAGAAGAGATCATGCTGTACTGGTGACTGCAGTGGATGTCACTGCTTGGCACTCAGAGAGTAAAGAAAAAGGACAAGTGTGTGGGTGTGTGTAGTAAGAGCATTGATGTGGAAGCAGAATGCTCCTTTTAATTTAGTGCTTTATCATTCACCAGCAAAGCATTAAGGCCTTGTATAATGAAGGTACCAGCACTGTGAAAAATAATTCTTTTCACAATCCTGCTCTTTATATTTTACCAAGAGTTGATTAATGTCTTTGAGTATTAGTGCAAAATTGTAGCACTGTATCATTACAAAACTGATAGTTGGAAAACTGGATTTTAAAAACCTTGACTTTTTGACGTAACATGGGTACAAATTAGGCTCTAAATTGTGTTTGTTTTAAGAAGCCTTTTTAATCTCAAGTTAATTTCTATTTTATTGAACAGAAGCTCTGCCATGAACCAGTGCAACTGGGCTACATTTCACAAAGTACTTGTTGAGACAGGGTCCTGGATTTAACACTCTCCTGCTGGCAGGTTTAAAGGGCAGGGGACTGGTAAACTCTGTGGGTGGCCTGCCTGCTGCCTATCCACAGATTATAAATCCACTGCAATTATATTAGTAACATGAGAATGGTCTGGTGACTCAACCAACAGTTGATCTATTGAGGTTCTCAAGCAGGCAAATAATGCCCACATAAGGACATCATCCCACCGCCAACAGGAGTAACTGACTATTGCAGTAACTCACACCAGTTCAGGGTGGGCATATTAGTATTCCTTCTTTAGCCTGTTTACTGAAAACATTGGAGGATCCCTGCCCCATGCTGTAAATATCCCCAGGAGCCCATGCACCAAGGATTTTCAAACCTTTGTCCCTTACCCATTTTCCAAATCTCCTTCTTGATCCCTCCTCCCAGAAATTTAGAAGGCTCCAATCCATTGTTAAACACCTCCTCAAGCTCCATATGCATTACCATCACTGGCCACCGCTCATAGTGGTGCTGCTGCTACTTCAGACCCGCCAAGTTCTGACTGGACGCTGGGACTATAGTGCCTCATGTAACACAGGTCTAGTGGTTTTGCTTTAAAGACATTTCTCAACATGTTTAAGAAAGTTGGTGCAATCAGGGTCATTGAACTGAAAGTGGATTTGTTACAGGCACAAAAAAAATCAGGGTAGCTTTTCCACCACAAGTAAATAATTTGATATTAAACAATTATAAATAACTTGCAGAAAAATGTAGAATCATTTGTTTGTTAAATATTGATGAATGGTAGCCAGTTTCCAAGTAAACTAAAAATATCTAATCAGTAGCTATCAAAATGTGTCCTTCAGCTTAAAAAAAACTTATTTTGAAGAATCACTTCAAAGGCCTGCGAATGAGTATAATTAATAGAAATTTACAATGGTGATTAATTCACTCTGTGAATGTGGCCAGTTTTGGGGTCAGGATTGAGTCCTAACATAATGAGCTGAGTCACTCTGCTAATAGTGACAAGATGAAGGCTCTTGCCCGAAACGTCGATTTCGCTGCTCGTTGGATGCTGCCTGAACTACTGTGCTCTTCCAGCACCACTAATCCAGAGACTGGGAGTCTATGGCCACTGCTGGACTTGCAGTTCCAAGGATGGTAGTGTTGGTGGGTGGAGCACCCACGAGGAATGATAAGTCGGGTTGTGGTACAGTGGAATCAGATGGGCACACCCAGTGTTGCTAGGCACAGGCAGTGCCAGTGCTGCGATAGCTCCCTTTCCCTCTCCCAAACGCAGAAGTTGCTGGATGCTGCCAGATTTTACTAGGTGTTGTCCTGGTATAGTGAAGAGCCTTCTTGATGTGGGCAAAAATACCCACTGAAGTGGCAAGTGGCTCAATTTGGCTCTCAATGGGCACTGCCACTGATATTAAGGTGTGAACAATGGAGAGATGTGAGGGTCTCCCTCCCTTGCCATTTTCCTAGCTCTCCTGACTCTCAGCCTGTCACCAAAGGGACTGGAAATTCCAGCTAATGGCTGTGAAAGTGAAAGAAAAGACCATGGCAACATAATTTGCACCGGATGTGACTTGTGCTTAAAATTCCATGATGTTAAATGCTAGTTGATTGATTTTAGACAAACTGCACAGAACACAGAAACACATTCCAGCAGAAAATCCTGTGCCATCAATCAATCAAAGTATTTTTAAATGTATGATGAAAGTTTGTTCAGAATAAAGCTTACCTGATTCTTACAAAACTTTACTAAAGTAATGAATTCTGTTTCAAACAAAGGCAATGCTTCGTTGTAAGGCAAGTCCTTTGAATGTTTTTTTTACACACTTTGTAGCTATGTCTACTTCATTAAAATGTTCTGCTTTATATTTGTACAGATGGAAATTCTGAATCTGAATCCAATGTACAACAAATCACAGAAAGATCTGTGAGCACCAAGGAGTTACATATTGTATCACAGCTGCATGAATGAACTATGCTACCCTATAGCAAAACACATTTTAGAACAGTGAAGTAAAAAAGTATTGACTGCAATTTGGCAACAAGCCCAAAATTACAAGATTTTCCTGTGTGGTTTTGTGCAATTCAAAAAAAAGGATTTTATTAATAGCAGGAACATTATGTACATTCTGTGGTGTTCTGGGTTAGTGGCATTAAATAATGAATTACGTTGCAGCCCTAAAAATGCCTTTCAGGTCACAAAAGCACAATGTAACCATTTGAGCTCTTCTGCCGTGATGTATCTACATGTGGACAAATGAAGCAGGATGTATACTTGCTCAGAGTCACTGAAATTCCCTGAAACATCATCTCAGAAAAATAAAATCTTATCAAAATAATAATATAGCCTCAACTTGTTGTTGTTATAATCAACTTATGATGTTTGGTGACTGGAGTGGATGCCATTCAGAATTAAATAAGGGTGTGCAAGTGTACAATGCACTTCTTCGACTTAAGGGCTCATCTTGGTGAGGTTTCTGCTCCTTAAATGAACGTAAATGGGTCTTTCTGTGGGACTGGGAAAATAAGTACATTATAAGCAAGGATTTTGTTAAATAGCACAGTATATAATAACAGTGCTTAACTGATTATAACTTTGACCTTAAGACATTCATCGCAGGGTGTGGCAAAGTGAAACTGGTTATATCTGGAGTGCAAGCAGCAGATCTGATGGGTGTGTCACCCAGACACACCTCCAAGCATTACTGTCCTGTAGCTCATATAGTAAAAAGCTTTCATACTGACAGCAGCCAGAATGAAACAAGTCTGGAGTACAGGTGCCAATATTGATTCAGGTAAATAAGGTTTACTTGCATTTAAGAAATAAACTGATATGGAAACAGTGAAGCCCAAGCTCAATCCTTTGCTGCAAAATAGTTACGACTAAATTCTTCCTACCACATGTATTAAATTGGCCTCAAAACCATCATTCTATAAAGGGGTCAAATCTGAGACAATTAATAATCCCATAAATAGCAGATAGGCTCATATGATCTACTTAATGAGTAGTTAACTGGAGTAGTATCTGTAGCTAGACAGAAGGCACTGGCATAGTGGTAATGCTGGACTAGTAACTCAGTTACTTGTCCCAGATAAATATCCTAGAGACATGGGTTCGAATTCCACCATGGTGGATGATTAAGTTTTGAATTCAATAAAAGAAACTGATCAAATGGTGACCATGTCTCCTTATTTATTGTTATAAATAGCCGTCTGGTTCATTAATGTCCTTTAAAGAAGGAAATCAAAGAATTCCTACAGTGCAGACAGATACCATTTGGCCCATCAAGTCTGCACTGATCACCTGAAGAGCATTCCGTTCTAACCCGTAACATCAAATTAACCATAGTTTAACCCACCTAACCTACACCTGAATAATATGGTGCAACTTGGCATGGCCAATCCTCCTAAGCTGCATATGTTTGGACTGTGGGAGGAAGCTGGAGCACCCAGAGGAAACTCACACAGAAGAAACAGGGAGAATGTGCAGACTCCACACAAACAGTCACACAAGGCCAGAATCAAATCCTGACCCCTGGTGCTGTGAGACAACGGCACTTAGGGGTGGGCAATAAATAATGTACCAGACAATAATGTCCCATATCCTATGAATGAATAATCACATTTGCTAGAGATAATTAACACATTATGGACAGTTTTGTAGCACTTTCACCATTTTATCATAATGTTGTAAATTCATTTCCCATCCCAGGGATGTGAGCATATGATCACTGAGCACTGAGACTTCACTGCTGTACTGAAGGAATACTGCACTATTGGAGGTGCCATTTTTCAAGAGAAATGGAAAAGACCCCATGACACTAAAAAAGAAGTAAAGTAACCATAGTCCTGCTCTCTCATTAGAGAGAGATGACAAGTGGTGGTTTAACTTGAGGATCACCATATCTCAGTTCAGTGGAAATATTGTGAAGAAAAGTCCTCCATGGTAACCTCAATGGCTGGGAATTGAACCCACGTTATTGATGTCACTCTGCATCTGCAAACCAGGTGACACTACATCCAGCAAAAAAAATCAAAGATGTTTTCCTCAGTGCCTTGACCTATATATATCCCCAAGCTAATATAAGAAAATAAACAAATAACCTGGTTATTGTCTTGTTGCTGTTTGTGGGAACTTGTTTTCCACAATATTGGCTACCATGATTCTGATACTAAAACAGTTGCTTTATTTCAAAATTGCTTAATTGGCTGGAAAAAAATTTGGGAATATTGAGGATTTGTAAAATGATGTAGAAATGTAAACTTTTTCTTTAATGTTATATGTGGATTAGGTTCTAATATTTGTTACCTACTATTTTCCCAATACATGTATGTACATCTCTTGCTAAGTAAGGTAATTAGCTGAACAAAACGTAAATCACCAACTTTGAGTTAGATGGGAATAATCTTCCTTTAGAACCTTAATGTTTTGAGGGGTATTGCATTAAACTAATGGAATTCACTATGTTTTAATGTGCTTTAAGAAATCTGTGGCAGGAGTCCTTATGAGAAATTAACAATTAAATGATATTTATCAGAAGCAAAGGTGCAATATGGGGCAACAAGCAGACAGTATTAGTGACAGCAGCAAGAGTTGATTTTATGATGCAGGAAGAATTGATCCAATTGAAAATATCAGTAAATTGTGGGACTGGTTTCCACAATGTAATACCTATTAAGATGTAAGTAAATCAAGGAGCTTATCTACAATTCTCTGCTTTGTGATCTTGGGAGGTAGCTCTCACCATTGCTAAATGATTTCACAAAATTGCCATCTTGGTGTCAGACTAGAGGAGTTGTTGAGTAGAAGATTACAGGGCTCCATTTTGGACTTTTGTTGCTGTAAGCATAAAGGCTAAACTATAGAGCACAATGGTGAGCTTGTTAATTTTACAGTAACGGGTACCAGCCTTGGCTCTCTCTTGCCTCTGAGTCATAAAGTTGTGGGTTTAAGTTCTATTCCAAAAACTTCACCACACAAACTAGGCTGATAGTTTAGGGCAACATTTCAATGATTGGCGATGTTTTCTTCCTGGCAAGATATAAAAATGAAGTTTTGTCTCTTTTCTCAGGTGGACACAAACGGTCCTGTGTAAAATTTGAAAAATGAGAGCAGTTTCCTCAATATTTATCCACAGAAATTAGTTATCTGGTCATTGTTGTTTATAAGAGTTTGCTATGATCAAATGGTTGCTACATTTTCTACATTATAACAGTGACTGCACTTTAAAGTGACCTAAGTGATGGTGAAACACTTTGGGATAGTCAGAGGTCATGAAAGTCACCATCGAAATGCAAGTTCTTTCTTTCTTTATCTCTCAATTTAGGGATAGCATCAGGGAGGCAGTATTGGAGAGCAGATTTAAATCATTTGTGCAATTTGTGAGGTAAATGGAAAATGCATTTGAAGACAGATTAGTGCAAGTATTTTATGTTTTGGATGAAAAAGCTGAGTAAGGTAACTTACAATGAGTTGACATGGACACATTGAAGACAAAAACTGAGGGCAACATTGGTTCATTACTTTTGCAAGCAAGGAAATGTGGAATAGCAATTAAGGAACCAACCAAACACTGGAACACATAGCCAGCACTGAACAGTCGATGAAGGCTGTATTGAGCCTTTATATAACTCATTGGTTACTGTATTCAATTCCAGTTATCACACAATAAAAGATCACCTTAAGTGTGTCATGCATTTCATGTAAAATAAGGTCCCAAAATGCTTTATGTGATGGTTTGTTGAGCAGAAGCAAGGGAAGGTATTTAAAGGAGAGTTGTGTGTGAGTGGGGATTAGATTGTGGTGCTTGGCTGGGGAAAGTGGGAGGATGGTAATTACCTAACAGGGACTTGATCAAAGAAAAGAAACTTTTAAAGGCTGAGAGAAGGATGCATCATAAAGTTGATTGGGAGAGTATACTAGTGAGGAGATGGGAATTACTCAACTTTTATTATGGAGCACAGAAAGGGTAAGGGTAAAGAATTATGGGTATATCAGACCATTCAGAAAGGGTGGGGCACATTATGAATGTATCTGAAAATGAGGGCAAGGATCCTGAAATTGATTTACTAAAGCCTAAAGAAACAATAGAATTTGGCAATGGATCAGATTATCATAAATAATGGGGATGGACAGACATGATCATTAGAATTTGGATCTGCCAAAAGTTCAGAAGGGTAGGAGCACTGGTCCAATAAAGTAAGTATTAAAAAAAGTCAATTCACAAAGAGATAACAATGTGGAGAAGAATCTTAGCAGTAATGAGAATTAGTTTCAGCAATGGGGCAATATTCTCATGGTAGCCAGTGCAGTTTTAGTGATGAATTGGATATTAAGTCAAACTGGACTTCATGTCAAATTGAATGTTGTTGTGGTTCTGTTCGCCGAGCTGGGAATTTGTGTTGCAGACATTTTGTCCCCTGTCTACGTGACATCTTCAGTGCTTGGGAGCCTCCTGTGAAGCTCTTCTGTGATGTTTCCTCCGGCATTTATAGTGATTTGTATCTGCCGCTTCTGGTTGTCAGTTCCAGCTGTCCGCTGCAGTGGCCGGTATTATAGGACAAGCCAAACAGAGAATAGCCAGGGAATTCCTAGAGGCATGGCATTCATCCACAGATTCAATCAATAAGCACATCGACCTGGACCCAATATACCGGCCACTGCAGCGGACAGCACCCGAGCTACAAATCTTCTCACAAACTTTGAAATTGAATGTGCTACTAATAGATTAGTTGGCTTCAGTGTAGGATCTGAGTAAGGTGGTTGTGTTTTTATTGGAGATTAACTTCAAAGCTATTTGAACGCCTTGTTTAGATTCTTCAAATGGAGACTTTTCTCATAATCAAATGTGAACCGGGGAGTTTGTGTTAGATTATTGGAAGCTGATTTGTTTTCACTTACACATGACTCCTCAGGTTTGCCCATGGCAGTATGGGGTGAATGGTTTTGGTGATGACATGGAGAGTATAAGGGTCCAAGAGATGAGTAAGTGTCATGAGTTAAGATTGAGTTGGGATGAGGGCAGAAAGGGCCATGTGAGTGGGTGGAGGTGCATGGGGAGAGCAAAGGCTGAAGGCTAGAACGCATATCAACTTCTGAATAGCAGGAATGAAGTCCTGACAGCCAAGGTGGGTCTTCTAAGCAGGTCATCTTGGCACTTATCTATACCCTGGCTGCCTACGATCTATTTTCTGATGGGGCCTAAATCTATTCTGCTACTAATCCTAAAGTGACCACCCCATGATTCAGGATAGATTTAACCAAGGCAATTCTGGCTAGATGGGACATTTCCCAAAATGATCTAGCAAACCTGGCCTTCTGTCACAGCGCCAGACATTTTCTTTTCATAACGCTGCTGCACCAACTAGCTGTTACTTTGAAATCTTTGTTGGACTTAGGGTTTGATTTGGCTCACTTAAAGTATGTACATACACATCTGGTGATGATGTAATGATACTGATGATTTTCTAGGACCTATTCCAATCCATGCTTGTCAAGATCAGGCTGGCCCTTGTTCTCAAAGTACATTGGTCTTGAGCATTTTCTTTAGGACAGTTTCCTTTTTCTCCAGTTCTCACACTATTTCATTCATTTTTCTGGAGAAGCCAATTTTGTTCATTGGTTGCCATGTGCTATGTGCTCTGTGTGTGCCTGTCTTCAATTTCTTTTCACATACCTTTCTTGACAACACAATCTATATCATCACTTGATCGCATGTACCAGTTTATAAGGTGAATAAAATATATACGTTTGAGGTGTAAAATTGTGACAGCCTCCTAACTTAAGTGTAGATTAACTTACTTGCTAAGATAGGCCTAAATTTTTGGCATTCAGAAAATGGTATGCTTTAAGCACCACAGTATTTGGAAAATAAATTTGTATGCAAGTTACTGCATAGGTCCTTGTCTAGCTGCAGCACATTCACATAAATACTATTTTAATATGGTCTGTCCATTATGTTATTTGAGTGAAACAATGAGAAACCTTGAAATACAGTTGGATAAGAGATTGAGTAAGTTCTAGTATTGGATGGAGAGGCTTCAAGGGGAATTTCTCACCCTTGGCTTTTTCTTTTATGAGAACACCTCAAGTAGCTGTTGAATTCAAATGGAATACTCATCAATCCTACAAATAGTTGAACTTAAGCAATCTACACATACATTTTACAAGAAATCTATTAAGTTGGCATGAGGTACTTTGTGAATGAAGTTTATTTTTAGTTTACGAAATCCTGCAGTGTGCCAGTAACTGCTGCAAGGACTGGCTTCAGGCTATATTGGCATGTACAAGTAGGCCATTAGTCTAAGTAATACTCCACACGTGTGGAATATTTTTGATAGCTGGCAATGTTCCATATCGCTGTTGTACTCCATACCCAATGGCATTATGAGCATGGATTACGTGACAAAATTTGGTACATATAATACACAGCCATGTATCTTATTACCGTCGATGTCTCCAATCAATTTCAAAGTGACGTATGTTGCAATGTGGTATCAAGGATTTCATGTTTTTAACTCATAATTGTTCAGCTTAAGAAAATGTTAATACCCACATTTCACAGTAATATCATTTTACTTTGGAGATAAAAAGATATTGGGGAAAGAGATTCATGTGATGACTGTTGACCACTCCTTACGGCAGTTGCTGTTGCAGATTTCTTTTGAGATGGCAATTCTAATTGCAGTACATTTTTAGAGACATTTGTAAATACTTCCATTTAGAGATGTGACAGAAAAATGGTGCACATACAATACATGTGTCTGTAATAGTTTTGTTGAAGACAATTTTACATTAAAGAGTCAAAGGGCCAGATTCTGCTTTTTTGGACCTTGAAAAAAAATCAAGAATGTATTGCATTTAAGTAGAAATTTTTTAGTCTCAGCCGTCTCAAGGTGCTTCACAATGTTACAATTGAGGTTGAAGGGGTGTACTCTCTCCTTTTTATTCCCACTCCTCCACTGGTCATACAATTTTTCTACATTTACCAGTGTGATACTATGGCCAATTATACAGGTTGTAGACGTATCTGGTTTAGTATTCAGCCAAGTTTCTTTAGTCAACAAAGTAAAACTGGTTTATTGCAAATAAAGATTTCTCAAACAAACATGAATAGCTTATTGACACAAAATGTTTAGATCTGCCAAGATAAATGTAACTGAGATTCTAAAATCTCAATATTAATATGAGACACGCATGGATAACAAGCAAACTATGGTTTAATGCTACACAGAACACAACAAATAGCTCTGGTGAACCATGTTCTGGTGGTTCACTTCCCTTTCCTGGGATCGCACACCCCTGGATTCCAGAAAGTGTGTTCTAATGCATACACACAACCACAAATCCAGTTTTTTCACTAACAGCTGGCTTCACCAAGCTAGTACTGCCCTAGGCTCTTTTCTAAGCTATAACTTTGCTCAATTGAGCCAAGCAATTATTGCTGGTGGGCTTCCCAAACCCCACACTCAGCTGCACTGAACTATTAGTGGAATACAGCTTCTTCTGAACCCACATAGTTCCTCATATTTTTTATGAGCCCTACCTCTAACTCTTACCTGTTTCTAATCATTCTGAGAACTTCTTCTTGAGGTCTAAGTGCACAGAGCTTTCCAACTGCTCTTGATTTATTGCTGAGGTCCAATTATGCTGTTAATTAAGCACCTACTGACTCCTACAACCCATTCCTGATTTCTCACTGCATAACACAAGTATCCCTAAGTTACCTCCTCAGCAGTACGGCTTGACCTAACTGCAACTAACTGTAATGCTTGAACTGTTTTTCAGTGACACCTAAACTGTTTTGAATGCCTTGTAGTAAATCCTACCCCTTTTGCTAGGCAGAACTAAAGTAGCAACCAGCAATGAAACTCAAATGTAGCCATTCCTTAAAACTGTCTGTTTCATGACTGTTACAATGTTCACTGAATGCGGATTCCTGTAACGCAAATTACATATAAAAGAAACGGCAGTAACTGGCGTGTTTTTGAAATGCGGTCCTTGTTGTCAGTCAAATTTCACAGCAACGTCCCGTAAACAACAAGATAATGACCAAACAGTGTGCTTCAATGATGTTGATTGAAAGTTAAATACTGAATAAGACACAGGGGTGAATTCTCTTAGGTTTTTTTGAATGGTGTTATAGGGTTTTTACATTCATTTGAGAGGACAGATGGATCTTTGTTTAATATCGCATCTGAAAGATGGTACCAAATATTTACAGCACACACAAGTGGAGCTGCAGGTAGATAGGATAGTGAAAAATACATTTGCTATGCTTGCCTTTATTGTTCAGAGCACTGAGTATAGGAGTTGAGAGGTCTGTTGCAGCTGTACAGGACATTGGTTCAGCCACTTTTGGAATATTGTGTGCAAATCTGGTCTCCCTCTTTTCGGGAGAATGTTGTGAAACTTGAAAGAGTTCAGAAAAGATATACAAGGATGTTGCCAGGGTTGAAGGATTTCAGCTATACGAAGAGGCTGAAAAGACTGATGCTGTTTTCCCTGGAGAGTCTGAGGCTGAGGGGTGACCTTATAGAGGTTTATAAAATCATGAAGGGCATGGATCGGATAAATAGACAAGGTCTTTTCCCTGGTGTGGGTGAGTCCAGAACTAGAGGACATAGGTTTAGGGTGAGAGGGAACAGATTTAAAAGGGATCTAAGGGACAACTTTTTCATGCAGAATGAGCTGCCAGTGGAAGTGGTGGAGGCTGGTACAATTACAGCATTTAAAAGGCATCTGGATGGATATATGAATAGGAAGGGTTTGGAGGGATATGGCAGGTGGGACTAGATTAGGTTAGGACATCTGGTCAGCATGGACAGGTTGGACCGAAGGGTCTGTTTCCATGCTGTACATCTCTATGACTCTATGATTACATTAAGGTGTCAATAAGACAGAGTATGATTCAAATCCACAATCTTCCAAATCACTAATAAGACTGCTGTGACTGGGTCATGTGTGATATTTCGATAAACAGTAGAAATGATGACTCTCATTTGCAGAATCCCCCACACCCTTCTACTTCAAAGTATGATGGTAGTTCAGTATCATGCTGCTATTAAGTGAAGAGTGACACTCATCAAGTCTTGACATATTCAGTTTAAAATAATAATTTTTTTATTATTTTAAACTACCTTTGCTGCCCTGATTCTAGTTGTAGGCAACAGTCTTTTTAATCATTAAACAAGTGTGTTGCACAATGTGAAGAATTACATAATGATATAAGTGTTTAAAATGGTTTATTTGATTCAATTAAAACCAGAAGTAAAACTTATAAAGTCGCCATAGTCCCAGAGGATCAGAGGACTGCTCAAAACTACAATACTATGAAAAGAATGTTATGCCATCACTCAACCTCCTTTCCAACTGCTTCCTTTCTCTTTCAATGACGGAATTAAATCTTTGCATGGATATGGTTCAACAGATGCCAGGTGGCCTCCTACATAACAGTAAAATGGCTATTATTCATGCCTATGCTTTGACAATACATTTCAGCAGGTTTTCTTACCATGTCGATCTTCAAAGTTCTTTTAACCCTGTTCTCAGTCAATAGCCAATGCAATTCCAGTGAGGAATCCCTTGTAGAAATCAAGAAAAGGAAGCTCCCTATCCCAATGGCATGAATTATATTTGAGGCACCAATATTATTAGGTTAGTGCTGAAGGCATCAGATTGAGATTTTCTTGAACTGAACCTGTCAGCAGACAAACTTGCAAGATTATGTGGAAGGCAGTACACTTCTTTTTTGGCAACGAGTTTTGGATTTATATAGATTTGTGATCTCTGTGTTCTGTGCATTAATTTTGATCGATTTTCAGGAGAGGTAAGAGTGTACAGTTTGAACAATGAGCATTAAATATTCTGGTTTTGTGAAGTGGGATTTGCACCCACAATCTTCTCAATCATTGATGAGACTGCTACCACTGGGTCAAGTCTGATAATTTTACAAACCAATTTAAATCATGGCTTTCACTGCCAGTTTCCACACAACTCTTCTATTTCAAAATGGAATGATTAGTCTGTGTCAAACTGTGAAAGTGTAAAGAGAGAATACTTGAGAGTAGATTGCCAATGTTTTTGATACTTCATCAATGCTGAAACTTTAGTATTGCTCATTTTATCTGGCTTGCGCACAGAACTTAAAAAGGAAATGTTTTCAAAATGCGGACCACACTGGCAGAGATGCATTTTCTGAACTTGCTTGCAATAGTGTACTGTACAATTGATTAGCTTACAAGTCTATTAGAGGAACATTCAGAGTCAACCCTCAGGTTAGACTGAGTTACCCCCAATTGCAGCAGGAACCATGGCAGCCAGGATCATTTAATTATGGGAGATGCCCTGTACCAATCTCCTGGAAGTGGCAAAATCTCCATAATTAAATGGGAGAGCAGAAGGGGTTGAAGTGGAATTCCCAGTCACCAGCAGTGAGTTCCTACATTGGCAATTCTAATTAATTACTTTTAATAACCATGAAATTATTACATTATGTATTTTGCAAAGAAGGCTGATCTGACTGTTAAATGGACAAAGAATCTACAAAATGGTTCTCAGAAGTCACATGACTGTCCTTGCTGATTCACTGTACTCAAAATGGCAGACAGACTAATGTCAGCATCAACCACAAAAGGAGGCATTCAGGATTTGATTAAATGTTCTATAGCACAATGGCTTCTTCTAAATTTGTGAGAATTCAAAGCTTTAGGAATAAACAGAGGAGATTGGAAGGACATTTTAGGAAATTCCACCAGAATTAAATCTATTTGGTGGAACAGTGGTTCACCATAGTTAGCATAGACAATTTAAATGTTGAACTCCAGGAAAAGCTCTGAGATTCCATCAGAGAGGGAGAGAGTTATAAACAGGCAGATAGAAGGGGACAAACCGACTAAGCACTGCTTGCTGAATTGGAATACCAAAGGTTATAACCTGCATTCAGAAACCTTTATTCTCTCAGAAACTGTTCTGATTGGTCCACCCATAGAAGCATTTGATTACAGAAGCTATTGCAGCTGCTGAATTCTAATCTCAAGTTTCGAAGACCTTCAATTCAGAAAGAGAATCTTTAAGCAAGTGACAGTCTGTAAACATAACAGATTGATCTTATCCTCACCTCTATAAGTATCTTTCTTTTGCCTATTTTTAATCTTTGTATTTGTATTTTAGGTAATAAATGTATCCCTTTTATATTTAGTAGCTTTCAGCAATATTTGTGTATTAAATAACATTTATTTCGATTTAAGGCAAAGGTTTGCTGCATTACTTTCAAATTGGAACAGTCAGTAAATAAGCTATATAAATTCAGTCATGGATCACCGTGCTGATATGCCCTGTTTGGTTATAACACATAGAGAAGGCAGTGGGAGTCCCTCATCATTAGTCACTCTGTTACTAATTCAGAGAACTAGCATTGGACATTGAAAACCACACACCTGCCATTACCATTGGACCCTGTCCCCTTACCCATGAGCCCCTCTCACCATCGTCACTTTTGACCTTGACCCCCTCAGTGATCTATGCCTCTAAGGGGGTACATTCATGGCAGTTACCACTGTTCACAGCTGCACAGATAGTTTTTTTTTTCATAACTTGCTATTTAGCATTTAAAACTCATGACCTCTACATGCCAGTACCATTTTTGTTAAACTATCAGAGCCACATCCGGTTAGGATACAAACCGCATCAGGTGCATATGACAGCCAATCATTTACCATTTAGCAGAAAGCATCAGCTAAGTGAGCTAATCTTTTCCTACTAACAGGCTTAACCCTCTCCATTCATCTCAATCTCCTCCAACTCCAATCTTATATGGAATGCCAAGAATGTTAATAATGGAAAGATGGAACATTAGTACTATACCTAAACTTTGACCCACATGTTTGTTTGTCTTCCCCTTCCATACATATATCTTGTCCAATATTTTTGTGAAAGATCAGTGGCAGCAACAATCACTATTCCACTTTAAGCAGAATTCAGCATAATAATTTTAAGGTGAGAGGGGAAAGACTTAAAAGGGACCTGAGGGACAACTTTTTCATACAGAGAGTGGTTCATATGACGAATGAACTGTCAGAGGAAGTGGTATATGTAGGTACAGTTATAACATTTAAAAAACATTTGAACAGGAAAGTTTTAGAGGGATATGTGCCAAATGCAGGTAAATGAGAATAGTTTAGTTTGGGAAATTTGGTCAGCATGGACAACTTGGATCAAAGGGTCTGTTTCTGTACTGTATGACTCTTACTCAATGATTCCATAATAGTTTCTGTTTTGCGTTATATATCTGTCAATGCTGAGTGGCACAAAGTCAGTTATAATCCAGTATACAATAGAAGGTGTATATTAATTGTACAAATATACAATTAAAAGAATCAGGATTAACACCTATATGATCTCTCGGAGTTAATTTATACTTCTCAATTCATTATTGTTGTCTTATGCAGTGTTAAAATACAACAAATCAATTTTGAGTTTATATGGCATCTTAAATCCAGTGAAACATCCGAAAGTGCATTATGGGAGTCTTATCAAAATGATTTTGATACCATGCTCAGAAAAAAGGGAAAATGGGATAAATTTAAATTGTCATTTATTTATCCCTCATTAACCAGGGAAATAAAGTATTGTTTGATTTACTGCTTTTCCTTTTTACTTCTGTCCCTTACTGAAGTATGCTGAAAGGTCTTTCCCCAAACCCTGTTTTTTGGATTTCTAATTATATAACAAACCCAGAGTAAATTCCTTTAAGTGAAATCAAAGATAGGGTTTACTAACAAAACTTTCAAGATATGAGAATTTGCTTTACTATTCCATCCACATGCACAAACACTCAAAAATTTAAGGTCAGAACGCAGAGAAAATAAGATATAAATTGTAAGCTTACATAAATCTGGAGGTGTAAAAACCATCAGTTCATGTGAGTTACTGTTTCTGAGAGGTCTTTATTCAATGATAGTTTTGTCAATGAGTGGAGATCATTGGTGTTTCCTTCTTGCAGGTAGTAAGCTTTTCTTCCAGCTCACAACCTGGAGTCAGAGATAAGGGTTTGAGGCAGGTTGCCAACTCAGCTTGGAGTCCTGCTCTCCCTCTGGAAGTTAAACAGCAACTGACCTGGAATCCCAGAACTGTATATTTAAACAAATCATCATGCTCAGATTTTAGTCATCTGACTAAAACAGATTCTGAATGCCCATCTTGAAAAGGGTATCGTAAAAGTGGGTGAACTGGAAAGTCATCAAGCTAACATCAAGCTCCCTCATTAGAGTTTTCATTGTGAGGTGATCAGGTAACTGTAAAAGCATTAGTGCTCATTTTAGTGTAATAGGGTTTGATGTATTCTTCTGTCCAGTACTGGCTGGAAGCAGATAGCTCAAATCTGAATCTTTTGTGTTAGCTTTAGCTGGAATGTCTATTGAATGCATAAGGTTCAGAAGCTTCTGGAGTTCCTTGCAAAATAATCATACGATCAGCCCTGACAATGTTATGAGTCCGTCGACGTGATCTATTTTCAAAAGAAATAGAATTTGAATGTGAAAATAAAGAAGAAGATGCAGTTTTCCTTGGGAGTTCTCTTTGTGTCCTCTGGCAAGGCAGCAAGCTAATGTGTAAGATGTAATAACTAAGGACAGGTGTCCAAATGTTTGGTCAAAGAGGCAATAATGTCACTGTGAAATTTTTTGACTGCTCTACAAGAGAGATATTGTGATAAAAGCGAGGGAAATGTATGGACTGAATCATAAGGTTAGAGATTAAAGTTGACATTATTCTTGTGAATTTTTAATGGGTTCACATCACATTCCTTTTTTTACGGTTCATGAAAAGTTATTTTGAAAGGGTTAATAATCCCTTCCAAATAGCAGAGAAATATCATCATAATGTTCATTGCCAGGAGGTGGTAGCATAATGGTAATGTCATTGCCAAGGGCATGGGTTCAACTCTCACCATGGTGGTTAGTGGAAATAAAATTCAATGAATATATCTGGAATTTAAAGCTAGCCTCAATAATGGTGGTCACAAAGCTAACATCCATTGTCATAAAAACCCTTCTGCTTCACTAATGTCCTCAAGGGAAGAAAATCTGTTATCTTTACTTTGACTGACCTACTTGTGAGTGCAGACCTACAAAGTTGTGGTCGACTCTTAAACACCCTCTGACATGTCCAAGCAGGTCACCCAGTTCAATGGCAATTCAGGATGAGCAACAAATACTCACTAGAAATGTCAAAATCCCAAAAGAGTTAAAGGCCCTCCTGTTCTTGCTACTACAATATTGGAGGCTTCTTATTCGGAAAGTCAAGCTCTTTCAGAGCAAAGTAGATTGTGTATATACTATATAAATAAATATATGTTATAGGCAGGTAGAACTTGAGCCTGAATATTTGGGCTCAAAAGTAGGGATGCAATGACTGCACCACAAGATTCTAAAGCCTTGGTTTTATTAATGTTGATTAAGACTTCACTAATTTAATCAATCTTAATTGAATTTTCATCCTTGTTACAATTGTGGGTCTGTTAAAACTTACTTTATCTAAATTATTTCAGTTCTAGTATTTCAGATCATACTAATAAATGAATAGCAATTCCCCCTTCCTTTGCATACAGTTCTGGTCACCACAATACAGAAGCATGTGGATGCTTTGAAAAGGGTACAGTAAAAGTTTATAAGGATGTTGCCTCGTTTGGGGGATTTTAGCTATGAAGAAAGGTTGGATATGTTGGGTTTGTCTTCACTGGATAGCAGGAGATTGAGGGGTGACTGAATAGAAGTTTATAAGATTGTGAATATCATGGATAGAGTGGAACGTATGAGGCTTTTTCCCAGGGTGGAGGGGTCAATTACTAGGGGATACAGTTTCAAAGTGCAAGGGGAGGGAAGTTTAAAAGAGAATTGCAAGGCAAGTTTTTCACACAAAAGGTGGTGTGTGCCTGGAACACACTGCCAGACGAGTTGGTGTAAACTTTGGCAAAAAGAATAAAAGCATAGACTACTTTCTAAACGGTGAGAAAATTCGTAAAGCCAAAGTACAAAGGGATCTGGGAGTACTAGTCGAGGATTCTCTAAAGGTCAACATGCAGGTTGAGTCAGTGATTAAGAAAGCGAATGCAATGTTGTCACTTATCTCAAGAGGGTTGGAATATAAAAGCAACATTGTGCTACTGAGACTTTATAAAGCTCTGGTTAGGCCCCATTTGGAGTACTATGTCCAGTTTTGGTCCCCACACCTCGGGAAGGACATACTGGCACTGGAACGTGTCCAGCGGAGATTCACACGGATGATCCCTGGAATGGTTGGTCTAACGTATGAGGAACGGCTGAGGATCCTGGGATTGTATTCATTGGAGTTTAGAAGATTAAGGGGAGACTTAATAGAGACGTACAAGATAATACATGGCTTGGAAAGGGTGGACGCTAGGAAATTGTTTCCGTTAGGTGAGGAGACTAGGACCCGTGGATACAGCCTTAAAATTAGAGGGGGTCAATTCAGAACAGAAATGCGGAGACATTTCTTCAGCCAGAGAGTGGCGGGCCTGTGGAATTCATTGCCGCAGAGTGCAGTGGAGGCCGGGACGCTAAATGTCTTCAAGGCAGAGATTGATAGATTCTTGTTGTCTCAAAGAATTAAGGGCTATGGGGAGAATGCGGGTAAGTGGAGTTGAAATGCCCATCAGCCATGATTGAATGGCGGAGTGGACTCGATGGGCCGAATGGCCTTACTTCCACTCCTATGTCTTATGGTCTTATGGTCTTAAACAGACACAATAGCAGCATTCAAGAAGCACCTGGACGAGCTCATGAATAGGAAGGGAATAGAGGGATACAGATCCTGTAAGTGAAGACAGTTTTAGTATGGAAGAGCAAAATGTGGTGGTACAAGCTTGGAGAGATGAATGGCTCGTTCTTGTATTGTATTGTTCTTTGTTCTTTGTCCTCCTCGTGTTTCATTGTGTTGTGCTCGAGGCTGGTGTGATTATTGAAGCTACTGGATGAATCATATGTCTCACTCTGGAAAATCTCACTCTTTGAAAAATGCTGCATTAAAACAGTTATTCATTTATGTTTAATATGTCAAACACATTTATTTTCTAAAATATGGTGCACACATAACTGAGAACTGTATAAGATAATTGTACCATTAAAATACCTAACTACCCATAACAATTCAAGAGTGCAAAACAATAACAGAAATCACAAATGATGCAGTTTGTAGTTTTCTGTACATTGGCCCCTGTAGTGCATACCACAAAGAGTTGGGTTCTTGTGAGACAGGTGTCTTGAAGTTTGCTTACAGCATTATTTATGTAAAAAGCTACAATATCACAGACTTGTACATATTGTCTGGGTTTGCACTTACTGATGTTACAGTACATTACCCATACATAACTGACTGACAACGCCGATTCCATTTCACACAGAAATGTTTGAAGCTGAGTTGGGTATCTTTTTACTGGAACAACAATGCTGTGATATCATGTAACTGTCTTGAATACATATACCTGTCTGGCATGCCGTATCGTTGCCATATTACAACTACTAAAATATTTTAGCCTTTCTCCTGCTGCTAGCTCCATTATACTTATCATACAAATGAACAGAAGACTTGCTCTCGTCTTCTAGACCACACCACAGACTATAGAGAATTAGATTGTCTTACAAAACTACTTAACTATTTGATAAAGACTATGAAGGATTCCTCAACAAAACTGAAATATCTGTCTTCCTCTTACTATTATTAATACTGGATCCCTCCTAATCTTTGATTATAGATGGCTATCATATCTAATTCAAAACAGTACGATAGCATAATCAACACCAAAACTGAATTCTCTTTAGCATGCTTTCATAAATATATCAACAAAATAAAGCTGATCACTTGTGTGCAAATAATTCTAAAACAAGTCACTGGATTGGCTTTGAACTATGCAATCTCTTTCTGGCAATCCTATGGGGATTGTAGTCAATGAAGTCATGAAAAATCACCACATCACTATTTATGTGGGGTGTCAGTGTTTGATTCACTTCCATTACAACAATAATTTATAGCTATATTCTTTTAACATATTAAAACAATCCAAAGTGCTTCATAGCATACTGGGGAGAATAACTCCAATCCAGATAGCAGAAATCTGTTCTAGGGAGGGGATTCCAAAGCTTATGGCCTAGGCTGCTGAAGGCACATCATAATCAATGTGGTCACCCCCTTGTCATCCATAACGTCAACTCAACAGATTCCTCTTGGAGAGTTTTGTCAGTCATTCCTGGTCACTGTACATCAACCACTAAGTTATCTGTTCTGGGATGAAATGTGTACAGGAGAGCCAATAGAATGCATTGCCCTCTTTCTTCAAAGCACGATGTAAGGTGATATAAACACAGAGAATGCTGGGTCTTCTGCTGAAGAAAAGTCATACTGACTTTGAAACGTTAACACTGCTTCTCCCTTCACAGATGTTGCCAGACCCGAGGAGTTCTCCAGCAACTTCTGACTTAGTTTCAAACTTACAGCAGCCACATTGGCTTCTAATTGTAGAAGTTATTGACTTTTAACTTTAAAATATTTAGGAATGAGCTTGTAATACAGAATGGCAGTGAAACCTGAAAATGTGAGCATGACCCGTTACATGATACATGTGATGCTATAAAAATGTGACTCTGAGATAGAATTGTTCAAATGGTTCAAATATTTCTAGCTATCACATTCTCTGTTCTTCTATTCTCTAATTTATCAAGAGAAGTAGATAATAAATGGTTAATGTTTTTTACTCCTGATTAAAATCACTACCCATAAAGGCTAAAAGCAGTCATAAAATCTAATTTTTCCCAAAGTACTGCAAAATCTGTTTCCTACTTCCTCTCTTCTTTCAATGTCTGGCTCTGAAAAGCTCGAGGTTTATCAGGAAATCAACAGCCATCAAAGTCAGGGGCCTCAAGACGTGATAACAATTGCCATCAACACACATGGGCTCTCCGCCAATGTCTGGCATTCTGGTGCTGTCACCAGAGGAGGTCTCAGCTAAGTGCAGTTATAAATACATCAGGCACTGTTAAAAAATAAACTGACACAGAACTAAACTACTGCAGTTCACATAGTAAGGAAACAGAGGGGTAATTTGGCTTTCTAATTGCACCCTGCTCAGACAGGATTCTCTTCAAAAGTTGAAGCATAGAGAGCATAATGGCTTTAGTCTTCTGCATTGAAAATTTACAAGACGTAGTCTCCTGTCTGCAGGCAGTGTAATGGTGTTTAAACTGTGTAGGGAAACCCACAAGGTGAAATATATTACTTCATAGCTATTGCTAGAATTTTACATTCAAATGAGAGAAAGAAAATTTCAATTCTACTTTTTTTTCAAAGCAGAGTTTATCTATTTTGAGTAAAATAATGGGTAAACTAGCTAACTATATTGAAATATTTCATTTCAAATGGAAAAAGACAATCTGAATTCAGTCAAGTTTGGAAAGGTAGGTATATGAGAATTTAAATAGTATGCTACTGCACTTGGTGGAAAACAAAACATTCTTGTCACTTTCAAATTATAGCAGACCAAACAAGCACCAACTTGCTTTCATGTATATATATATATATATATATATATTCAAATGTATCCCCCTCCAGTGGTGTCTGCAGCAATCTCAGTGACAAAGTCAGTCACGTAAGAGAAGTGAAAGAGTTGATAGGAACTGCAGCAAGGTCCCACTCTCCCATCTGCAGAAATTTCATTTAAGGACAAATGTGACATATGCTCAACGAAGCATTGAAGGCATCCAGAGTAACAACTTGTTAAAAGGATTTTCCCAATATCTCTTACCTTCAGGTTATCCAACTTTCACTGACCCTGTCTTTTAAAGAGACCAGTGCTTCTGAAAATCATGTCCATTATATTTCGGAGAAAAGAAACAAAGTTCCCTTTGTGTTATTGGTCATGTACACAATACAAGGTAGATGAGACATGTAGATGAAAAACTGTTACGGGCAAAAATGACTAATTTGTCTTCACTCTGCAGGGGATTTGAATAAAGGAAAAGTCAACTGAAATATAATTTATGCGCACTCTCTGCCTGACTTGATGTATCAAAGTGCAAAAGAGAGAAACATGATGTTTGGTTACTTAATATCTTGTTATCGACCAGGCTCCTACTGAAGATCAATCTTGTAACTAGTTTCTATTAGTTTCTACTTGTTTTTATCATTAATCATACACCCACAAGCATCTAGTTTCCCTTATTCCTCTCCCTTTACTGAGTTTCTGCCTGTAGCTGGATAACTTAATGCTGTGGGAGTCCTGAAAATTGTATGAATAAAAATGTAACTCTCACAAGCTGAGATAAACTTGTATCAAAAACCTGTTTTATGATTTGAAGGATATTTTCATGGCTGAAGATGGATGTCAAGTAGTAGAGCAGCTTGTAATGAAGCTTAGACGTTTGTGCAAGTTTCCTAACCTTAGCGTTTGCTGTAAAATCTACGAACTGACAGTTGAAGCCTAGGAGTCACTAATAGGCCACCAAAAGCAGGAATGAACTAATTCCCTCTCCAGTTTTAACTTGTTATTTTTGATAAATTTACTATGGTCTTTCTAAGTTTGACTGTTAAAAACAAATCCCATAATTGGACATAACAGCAGTAAAAAGATGCCTCCTTGTAAACTGAAAATAAAACACCCCCTTTCACTGGTGTTGGTCCTGACTCTTGACAGTACAGGTAGTGATCCCATGACCTGCTAACTCATAGAATATGGTGACAGTACATCAATCCTCGCTACCATGTACCAAACCTGACACAAGATTACCTCTAAATATTTCACTCTGAAGAGAAGTAGAGCTATTTAAGTTCCTTGTGGCATGCTGTGTTTCTTCATTTGATAACATCTTCATTTGAGCTTCCATCCAATAATTTTCACTTCCTGTTTGGAAAGGAGCTGACTCATGCATGAAGTAAAGGCACAAGGCTTTCTTTCACTATCTAGCCAAAATGGTCACCCTTAATTCACAAGTCTAAACAGAGTGAACCAAAAAGGTTTATCGATAAGTTTAATTTCATCCTGTAACAGACTTCATGCACAATCCATTCTGCTATAATGTGGTAGTTGTGTTCCCATGCAGAAAATCGCATAATAGAAATAACAAGGCCTATGGGAAAAACAGGATTGGGGCAAACCACCAAAAATATCAGTTAAAATCAAAACAAAAGAAAAACTAGTTAGCTTAACACAAATGATAGCGCAGTCTAAGTAAATATTAAAAGCATATATTTTAATGAAATAACACAATAAATTTTAAGGGGTTTCTGAGTTGGTTGAGTTATAGTATTGTATTAAGTTGAGGGCTGAGGGTCACCATCAGCATCATCATTACTCTCAGATGCAGTTCTGGGTGCAGGGATATGACGAAAGAAAATGTTTGGTCCAGAAATGGATTGCTGTAGTTCTTTGTCCTCAGAGTGTTTCTTGGGGGTTGGTTTAAAAAAAGCCACCTAGCTTTTGCTGCTTTGTCATCTTTCTTCTTTCATAAGAAGCTGTTCAGAGAGTGTCAGATAAGGCTTTATGCCACAAACTGCTATTCTGCTGTGTTCTGCATTGTAATCATAGTTTTCTAAGAGGTGCAACTGTTTCTCAACTTCCCTCAGGTTAGTAGATAAAAAAGAAGTGGACAGTTCTTGTGGTGTTGCATCCTGGACTTCATTGTCTTCATCTCGGGCTTCAATTTCCCCTGCAGCAACAAGTTGTTGTAGATCAGCTGCAGAGAAGTCTTCACAATGGGACTCAAGCAGCTCCTCGGCATCCTCAGTCTCCACTTCTTTAAACCCAACTTGCTTTGAAGAGCGACACAATGTTCTTTGATTGCTGGAAGCTTTTCTAATGGTTCAATGCCTTTAAAATCATGAAGAAAATCTGGGAGAAGCTTCTGCCAAACTGCATGCAAGTAGTCCTTTCTGACATCACTCCAGGGTTTCCACGATATTGTCAATAGCATTCTTAATATTAAAGCTCTTCCAAAACTGAAGAACACTGTCCTCATTATCCCCTTCAGTAGCTGCAATCAACTCCTTGAATGTGCACCATAAATAATAAGATTTAGAAGTTGTATTGCACTCTGGTCCATGAGTTGAATGAGAGAGGTTGTGTTTGGAGTTAGGAATAGGACTTTGATGTTATCAGAAAGCTCACCAGTAGTGGGAGGATGGCTTGGTACATTGTTCAGAATGAGGAGAATCTTGTAATCCAATTTTTTTCTCCTACAATAATTGCTAAAAACATCTTCAGAAACATCAAGACTCAGGTCAGAAAATATTTGCCCTGTCATCCAACTTCTTTTCCTTGACCTGACGTAAACACCTAGAATGGACATGAGGTAACTTTTCAATACTCATGGGTTGGCAGAGTGGGACACCACCATAGGCTTAAGCTTTAAGTCTCCACTAGCATTGGCACCCAACAACACAGTCATACGATTCTTTGTAACCTTAATACCCGGAGCATGTGCTTCATTCTTAGAAATGCAGGTTATGGATGGCATTTGCTTCCAATATAAACCTGTCACAACCAAATTGAAGATTTGAACTAAGATGTCGCCTTCTTCCTCAATTTTTTCACCACAGGAGGAAATGACAGCACACATTCTTCATCTGCACTGGCAGCTTTGCAACATAACTTTACATTATGAAAAAGTGTTGTGGTTCTTAAATCCAGCAAACCCCCAACCACTACTAGCACTGAAGGCAGGTGCTTCTGCAGGTTTTTCAGCTTTTTTCCTTAGGTCCTCATAAATTGATAAGGCTTTCTGTTTCATAGTGAGAAAGGTGGTCCCAGATTGCTTTTTCAATTGATCTTCTGACCACACATTTAGAAGCCGCTCCATCTTCTCAAGTTCCTTTGTTCATGATCCCACAGACTTGCTAGCACTCAGACTTGTTCTAGCAAAGTTAAAAATCACACAACACCAGGTTATAGTCCAACAGGTTTAATTGGAAGCACTAGCTTTTGGAGCACCACTCTTTCATCAGGTGATTGAAGGAGCGGCGCTCTGAAAGCTAGTGCTTCCAATTAAACTTTTTGGACTATAACCTGGTGTTGTGTGATTTTTAACTTTGTACACCCCAGTCCAACACCGGCATCTCCAAATCATTGTTCTAGCAATGCAGCACGCTTTAATTCTTTCCACATTGTCTCTAATGGTGCACAGCATAGACTCCTTTATTCCTGTTGCACGAACAATATCACGTGTTCTTGCTTTATACTCAGAATGCTTTATTATATCTAACTTCTTTTCAAATGTTAAAGCCTTTCTTTTAAGGTCACCACCTACAATTCTTTTCATCTGGATGCTTCCTGTCAACATTCTTGCGCACGGTGGCTCAGTGGTTAGCACTGTTGCTTCACAGCACCAAGGACCCGGGTTCAATTCCTGTCTCAGGCCACTGTCTGTGTGGAGTTTCCACATTCTCCCCGTGTATGCATGGGTTTCCTCCGAGTGCTCCGGTTTCTTCTCACAATCCAAAGATGTGCAGGTCAAGTGAATTGGCCATGCTAAATTACCCATAGTGTTAGGTGCATTAGTCAGATGGAAATGGGTCTGGGTGGGTTACTCGTCCGAGGATCAGTGTGGACTTGTTGGGCCAAAGGGCCTGTTTCCACACTGCAGGGAATCTAATCTAATCAACTTTGTCCTTCCATATTCATGGAAACACAGCAAAATTTTCAAAAAACAGGATGGAAAATTACTGAGTACAGCATTGTATCTTTCAAGAAGCACTTCACCACAAAGCATGTAAGCTGACTGACCATGTGATGTTGACGCGAGTCCAGTCCTCCACACACAGTGACACCTAGTGCTGGGGATGGATTCACGTAATCGCCAACAGGAGTTTGTGTTTTTAAAAAGTTGTTACCTAATTCACCAATTGCGTTACAGCCAAATCGTGTTGACAAAACGTGCATTATAGGAGAATGACTTGTACATTTACCAACAAAGGTGCAAAAAATCTATTTATTTTCCGAGTTAATTCACCAAGGGTCAGGCAAGAACTATGAAACCTTCTTGGTTCATAGGTTTCCAGCTAACAATAGCTGGTGAATTTAGCACCAGAGTCCTATGGACAGCCCATTCTGTAGAGACTTATCAGACTGAAATACCGATTGAATCATCAAAGGCAAGAATTTGAAGATTTTGTTTGCGATACGTAGATTAGAAATGAATGCAGCCTTAAATGTTACCAACTGGATTGTGCTACAACTGTAATGTAGCATTGTGCTTAGTTTTGTTGCAATATAAGTGTTGCTGTTTTCTGTAATTTTACAGTATCATCTGAAATCCCTCAATTCTGGATGCGAGTATAAAAATCATCTTGGGGATTTGTCTATCAGCAGGGGCGTAAAATGAAAAAGAGGAGAGCAGCCACCTGTGTGCACCCCATTTAAGTTTCTTCCTGTTGACCTCAATGCAAATCGAAAATAATGATTGGCCCCTCAGTGTATATAAAGTAGTCTATCCACTCTTGTCTGTATTTTAACCGCAGCAAATTTGAATCAGCCCCCTGAGAATGTTAAAAAAGGAAGTAATTTAAAAGTCAGTGGACATTGTAAATCCCTCAGTACATAATCCTACTGTGATGATTCCCAGTATATCCTCACAGCACAGCCACTCTCTTAAAGTTTTACTAAGAGCCTCAGTGCTATTTGCAGAAATGTAAATAGTTAAATAAGAAAGTTAATAACATTTTGCTGTTTGTTACATCTGTGTATATGTCTCAAATTTAGATCTCTTTTACATAATATTCCAAATATATGAAGTCATAGAGTCACACAGCACGGAAACAGACCCTTCAGTCCAAACAGTCCATGCTGAACATAATCCCAAACTAAACCAGTACGACCTTTTTGCTCCTGGCCATGTGGCTTCAAACCTTTCCTTTTAATGTACTTATCTAAGTGCCTTTTAAACATTGCAACTGTGCCTGCATCCACCACTTTCTTAGGAAGTTCTTTCTACATGCGAACCATCCTCTGCGTGAAAAATTTACCCCTCATGTCTTTTTAAATCTCTCTCCTCTCCTCTTAAATATATGCACTCTAGTCTTGAAATCCTCCATCCTCGGGAAAAGACACCTACCATAAACCCTAACAAAATCCCTCATGATTTTATAAACTTCTATAAGGTCAATTCTCAACCTCCTATGCTCTAGTGAAAAAAGCCCCAGTCTAACCAACCTTTTTTTTGTTACTCAAACCTTCCATACCTGGCAATATCCTGGTTCATCTCTTCTGAATCCTCTCTAGCTTAATAATATCCTTCCAAAACAGGGCAACCAGGAGTCGACACGATACTCCAGAACAGGCCTCATCAATTGTCATGCACAACTTCATATGACTTCCCAACTACTATATCATAGGAATGAGCAATGAAGGCAAATATACTACATGCCTTTTAAACCACCCTGTGTATATCTGATACAAACATCAAAGAATTATATACCTGAACCTCTAGGTCCCTCTGTTCTACAATCCCATGTGACCTAACTTTCCTAATTAGTCTACCATGCGGAACCTTTTCGAAGGATTTACTGAAGTCCAAGTAAACAATGTCTACTGCTCCGCTCTGCATTTTGATAACTTCCTCAAAAAACTCAATCAAGTTTGTGAGACATAATGTTCCTCTCACAAAACTACGTTGACTATCCCAAAGCAATTTTTGCCTCTCTAAATGTTTATAAATCTTATCATTCAAAATCACCTCCGGCAACTTACAAACAACCAAACTCAGACTCATAGGTATATAGTTCTCCAGTTTCTCCTTACAAGCTTTCTTTGAAAAAGGCGCATTAGCCACCCTCCAGTCATCAGGTACTGCATTTATATTTATAGATTATGCAAATATTTCTGTAAGGGGCCCCAAAATTTCTTCCCTTACCTCCCACAATGTTCTGGGATACATTAGATCAGGTCCCAGGGATTTATCCACTGCTTTATCCTCTAAGATCTCCAGAACTTGCCCTTCTGTAATTTGAACTGTTTTTACTTCATCAATATATATTTCCCTGAGTTCTCTAACCTCAATTTTGTTCTCCACAGTCAAAGCTGATGTAAAATATTCATTTAATATCTTCCCCATCTCCTGGGGTTCAACACAAAGGTAGCCTCTTTGATCCTAAAGAGGCCTATTCTTCCTCTAGTTAACCTCTCATTCTGAACAAAGTTGTAGAATCTCTTTGGATTATCCTTAACATTATCTTTATTTGCTATATTTGCTTTCCTGATTTCCTCCTTAAGAATGCCTCTAGACTCTTCATATTGATTATGAGATTCATTTAAACCCAGTTGTCTATATTCACATGTAGAGTGATCCTGTTGTCCTGAGACTATTTCTCTCATTTTCCCTGGCTTCCTGGAAACTGGACTTCCTCTTTGATAATGGACTTCTAGATAGCCTGTCCCAGTAGTTTTAAGGATTGCCTGAGCGAGAACAGGAAAAGAGGTAGAAAATAATATTGACTTGTGCAGACGAGTGAAGAAGAGTGTCAACAATTGCTTTCATGGATATTTTCTAATCAACTTGTTCAAACATGCCATTAGACATTTATGGAGCAGGTGAAACTTGAACACAGGCCTCCAATCTCAGAGATAGGGACTCTACCACTGCACCACAAGAGTACCTACTTCACTTTTAAAACTTGTCATTAATGGTTTAAAATAGAGTTGGTGAATGTTCAATTTATAACACCTCTATGCAGCTGACATGCATTTCTCTTTTAGACATAGTAGGTCCACTTTCTTAATGTGTATTTCAAAAGCACATAAGACCATTGGATGCAGGAGCAGAAGCAGTCCATTCAGCCCATTGAGTCTGCTGTGCCAATTGATGAGATCACAGAAAATCTGGCATGTAATTACTACATGCAATTTTAGGACAGTGTGATTCACAGTGTGGTTGAGGGAGTCCTCAGATTGAAGATTTGAACTCCATTCATGATCCTCATAACAATAACCAGGCTATCTAGCTTTAATCTTCAACTTCACCCCTCTACCACCCACCTCCGGAATCAGTTTACTGTCAAATCTACAGCTTTAAGATTGTCCTATAATATCCGATCTCCAATCCAACCAGTTACAGTGGAGGATCCTTTGGTTCTTAAAGATCAATGGCTCTATTTAAATAAAGTTCTGATCTCAAAATGGCTGGTGCCACTTCATGACTGAAATTGGTGTTGGATATGCATGTGACCAAAAGTTACAATCTGCTCCCATCACAGTGTGCAAAAAAACTGAGGAAATCATCTGCTACAAGGACCAAAGGCTTTTGTAAATTTATGTCTATAAGTGCTTTGAAAAATGTTCACACTCATGCACCTCAGTGATGTCAACATTCTTGAATCTTTTGCTTCCTACCATTAACTCTGGGTGCACCCACAGCTGAAGTGGAAGCAACCTGCGACCTCTTTGCTGTCTTGCCACAGATGACTTGGGGAGTCATTCTCTAGTGGCCCTGGGGTGAGAGGGCCCTAGCCCACATACGTTGCTGGTGAATTCTCCTTGGCCTGAGCAGATGGAGGTATTTGGGCACCTGGCAGATGGGTGATGGTGTGACAGGGAATCTCTGCAGGTATTCTGAAAGAAGAATGTCTGTCTATCTGTCACTCCTTGTCAGTGGTACCCCACTTACCCATTTGAGGGGAATGGGGCACATGGAGGGAAGTCAAGGTTCATTGAACAATGTTGTGAAGGCCTGAGCACATGTCCAGCAGATAATTACTGTCGTTGGACCAGGGCTGTCCACAGGAGCCATCACCAAATTTACAGAGACATCCTTGTGCTCGAGTACATTCCACTACTTGCCTCTTTCTCTCTGTCAGCTGATAAAAGACTGAGTCCAGAGGCTTACCATCTGTAATGGATTAAGCAGAGGCCTTTCTTCAGCAGTCCTCCAAGTGGCAGAGACCTCAGCCTTTTCTTTCTCTTCTATTTGAAAGCTAATGTTGGTGCTGTGTTCACTAAAATGTGAGGCTGAGCCTACTCTAGTTATATTAGAATTAGTCTCATTGTCATTTGTACTCAAGTACAAAAATACAAGAGTACAGTGAGAAGTTTACAATGTCACAGCTCCATCTTAGGTACAAATGACCGAGGTATGAATCTTAAATAAAAAATAGAGGAATAATGAAAACAAAGTTACATTACTTTATGGTGGTTCATAGTATAAGTTGGAAAATAGGAAATAAAGTTAAAAGGATAAACATTACAGTAAGATAACCAGATTACAGATAAACAACACATTGCAGTGCAGATCAGTGCAGCGGGCTTGCACATGTGGGCTGACTAGACTCTCAAGTTGCTGGTTCCCAGTCCAACAACCATCCCACTCTGCTCCATGTCTCCAGCCCCCTCTGCTCCATGTTTCCAGCCCTCTGCACTCCATCTCTCCACCCCACTCCACTTCCGCCCCGCCCTCAGCTGCTCTGCTCCGAGCCTCTCCTGCTCCACTCCGAAAGTCTCTGCACTGGAGGAAGATGGGGAAGAAAGCATTGACAGTGCTTCCTTTGAGGGTCATGGCTGCTCATCCTCGGAGCTGTGGTGGTATAATGATGAGAGAGAGGGGTTTGGGGCTTGTTGTCATCCTCAATAGCTTTGACATTGTGGCCCAGAGGTTGTAGAGAAAACCACAATGATGTATTGGTGTCTTGAGGTGCCACACATACCAACATTTGCATTAAAAACTACAAAACTCTAACAGGACTAGACAGGGTCAATGTTGGAAGGATGTTTCCAATGACCAGGGAGTCCAGAACCGGGGGAGCGCTGTCTAAGGATACGGGATACATTATTTGGTAATAAGATGAGGGGATATTTCTTCACCTAGAGTGTAGTGAGCCTGTGGAATTCTGGGCCACACAAAGCAGTTGAGGCCAAAACATTCAATGTTGTCAAGGACATAGATAATATGCTCAGGGCTAAAGGGATCAAAGAGTATGGGGAGAAAGAGATAATAGGTGCCGACCATCCATGGTCATATTGAAAGGCAAGTAGTGTGAAGGGGAGAAAGGCCTATTTCCACTTGTTTTTGCTGCATTTTCCTGTTACTATTACTTTTATCCAAGCAAAGAAAGCAAAGTAACGACACAAAAACGAAGGCAAAAGACTTTGTCTTAAAAGAAGATTATAATGGATTGTCTGCTGTCCAAAGGATGCTGGCAGCAGGAAACCTGATCTTAGTGTTTTCCAATACTATTGTTAAACCTTAGCCATGTGCTCATATTGCTTGATAGAACACAACCCATTCCAAAGTAAGAGAAGGCTTCTTCAAGCCTGCAGGGTGTTTAGAGCTATCGTAAAATCTTGAAACTTGTTTGTGCCTTGATTATGAGAGAATTAAATGGCTGTAGGGTGGGTTTCAACAAGTAAGGCATGCTTGGATGCCATATGTATGTTTAATTGTTAAGATTCCAATATATTCACAAACTCTATCTCCCCCAAAGTACGTTATTTTGAAGAAGAAACAGAGAAGGGCAATAGTATAACATTTGGACCTGAATTCAATTAAAGTGAGCTTTAATGAAATCTTCAGCAACATGCATATTTGTAATAGTGAGCTGGATCTTTTATCCATACCCTACCTCCACCGCCAATGGGTTTGAAGGTGAGTGGCTCATTGAATCCAGCAAGCAGCCGAAATAATGTCAACCCATTTTCACCCATCTCCTAAATAGAATAACAAGGGTAGCATCAGGTGGGCCACTACCTGTGGGTTAAATCATATGTGGCATTAGATTCCCCATATCCCCCTCACAACCTAACCACTAATAGAAAGGACTTCTACCTCTCTTCATCTCAGACAGCTGTTGACCAGTCAGAATCTGGAAAATCTCCAAACGTTTGGGACAGAGGTGTATGACTTTTGCATTGGGATTTAGGTAATTCTATTGAGTCTGACAGGGTGCTAAGGGAACAGGCCCTGGCAAGGGGAGTGAGGGAAGGCAAGTTGCAAATGAGGGATAAGGTAGGTCCGGTTACAAGAAGCCCTGAGGGGAAGGTGACCTGGGGTGAAGGAGGGGGATGTAAAAACTTTTCAGGGGTGCATTCTGATGGACCCAGAGATCTTGTTCAGGAGGAACAGTCCCTACCTATCACTCGCTCATGAAGGTAAATGTGCCAGACGGGTGCTTAGGATAAGCCTCTCCCACCACTGGCTGAATCTAAGCAGTAGTTTGAGGTCCTGAAGTGGTCATTATTTGCTCAGTAGTATACCTGTGGTGGTGGGAGTATGTCACCTTCCCTGCCTTCCAACCTGCTTGTGATGTGAGTAAGATCCAGTCCTATGGACCAATTAAGACCCTTAAGTGGACAATTAGTGGTTAAAATTCATTAAAGATTAATAACTCATTATAATTAAAGACTAAACTGCCTGCAGCAACTGGAAAGACAAGCCTGCACAGGGGTGTATGCAATCAGAAAGTACTACTGTGCTCCCCTCAGATAAGGTCAGGCATGTTAACAGTAGCCCAAACTGTACAGCACGGAATATTTTTATCACTTACAATCACCACAATGTGCATTAAAATCATTAAAGAGCTTACATAAGAACAGTCAGTGTAGATTATTCAGCCCCCTCTTACAAAACTTTGGAAATTTTCAGGGATTCTCAGGTCCGCTTAGGTGCCTTTGCTCTAAATTCTTTGAAACCTCGATGTAACAAAAGGCTATTGCTTTCAATGTAATTGTTCCAATTATCCCAGTCACTTGTGGGAAAACAAGGCAGATTTCTATTTGGTTTTGTGTAAGAAATGGATTTCTGAGTTCCCTCCTAAATGGTTGAGCTCTAAATCTACCATGACTCCTCCTTATTAGAGTTTAAACTGTAATCGAGTATACTTCTGGAGGTTTCATCACATGACCTGTCCTCGAGCTCTAATCATTAATTGGCCAACACATTCCTCCCTGTGCCATACCACCTTCCATTGTCAGTTGGAAAGATAAAGGACTCATTACCCAATTGGATGCTGGGCTGTCAGATAAATCACCATTCTTGTTTCATATCTCAATATTTCATACTTGGTAAAGAGAAATGAAACTTACAAAAAAGGTTTTCTTCGAAGTCCTCTTGATATTTTTTCTCTCCCGGATTACATACAGCAGTGACTGACCTTCCTTGTCTGGGACTTCATGTCAATTCTAGAAGATTGAGACCCTACCCCTCATCCTTCCTTACCCCAGAAGAAATACTTTCTGTGCATTGACAATACATTAGTATTTCACCATTTTAAACACCCATTTAAACATTAATCTTTTATACTCAAGGCAATTCAAGATAAGTTTATGCAAACTTTTCTCTTGAATCTCAATTGTGCCCCAGCCAAAGGGACTACATCCTTATTAAGGTACAATGCTTCCCTGGACTCACATTTCAAGTCTTCCTGTGCTCAAACTCTCACATGCATGGCTGCAAAGTGTCTTGCCTGATGCATTAATGAAGGTGTTTATATTTAGTTGCAAGGAGGATTGAGGTTACGGTGAATTCTGGTGAAGAGTCACCAGACTTGCAATGTTATCTCTGCTTTCTTCCCACAGATGCTGCCAGACCTGCCGAGTTTCAACAACAACTTCTGTTTTTGATATAGTGAGAAATTGCTGGTTCTGTGTACATCTCTGTAAAGTTAATTGCAAGCTTCATAATTCCCTTCCTTACAAGTGGACACTTCTCCAAACCCCGTGAATGAAAGGGTGACTCAGTCTTGGGAATGTGGACATGGCAATATTTGATTGAAACATAGCAGATGCTGAGCAGTTTTGACAGGTTGGGTTAGAAGAGGATGTTTCGTCTTGTGAGAGAATTAAGAACTGGGATCACTATTTTAAAATAAAGGTTGCCCTATTTAAATCAGATATGTGGTGACTTTTTTTCTTTGCAGGGATCATAGGTCTTTGGAACTCTCTTACTGAAAAGTTGATGTCAGCAGAGTCCTTGAGTATTTTGAAGGCTGAGGCAGGTGGATTCTTGAAAGCAATTGGTAAAAGATGATTGGGATGGTGGGTGGGAATATAGATTTAACGTGACAATCAGATCAGCCATGATATCATTGAATGGCCTACTCTTACTCGTTTTTTTCTATGTTCCTCTTTTCCGGTATTTTAGGTTCAACAGGTTCAACAAATATAGCAAAATTGCCGTTACTTCGAAATGCATGCTTGATTCCTCTTTCAGCTTTTCCCATGTAAAGTGGGGCTGCCGCAACTTTGTTGATTTGATTGATTCTGTGATTATATAGCACTCACTAAACAATCCTGATTGTGCTTAAAAATAACAACCAACTTCAGATTCTCAGTCAGGCTTGCATGCCAATACCTAGACCAACTGGAGTTGACTTGCCTGGTCTGAAAGCAAACAAAATCTTGGCAGTTAACAGTTCTGCATTTTTCTTTTCATGACAGCGCCTCTACTAATCAGAGTCCTCTTGAATGCATAGATCTGCAGGGCCTGCTTGGTCTAATGTGATATAGGAAATTCACTTTCTAAATGAACTAGAAGAGGCTCTTGTATTGAACAAAAGTAGTTTATTACGTATTAGCACCTAGTCAGTGGTTACATTGATGCCATAAATATTGTTGCAGAGGCTTTAAGAAGAGTGTAGATGTTAGTTTTTACTTCTACAAAACCCAAAATGATTTGCCAACAAGTCCATCTTCATTGTGACTTATGGCTGTTTCTTCTTGGCACTCCTCAGTCTGAGCCTTTCAGACCCAGATACAATAGTATATCCCTTTTAATGTTTTAATTCACATATTTTGGAGGTAAAGCAAACATCCTGAAGTTGTAAGTTCCCCAAAATCCATCAATATAAGTACAACTTGGCCCTCTTTAACATGTACAGTAACAATGGATTCTCGAACTTCCTTATTTCTGTGGCAAATGAATTTGGCTTTTTAAATATATCTGGGTGGCTACGTGCTTTAAGCCGATAATCATTTTTCTTGTCCTCTGATAAAAAAAAATGTGGCCCAAATAGTAGTCAGCTTTTAACTGCTTTAAATAGCGCAGAAACAATTTGTTCTGAGGGATGTCTGGTGGAGTAACCCACATCAGCATCCTGTCACTGTTCTGCCAACTGCCTGGCCAAACATTAAACAACAAAACATTAAAACTGAGTGATTTCCTGCGCTGTTATTTTATCAAACTGGCAATTTCCGAAAGGATTTGGACCTGAGCTTGTACTTCCTTAGATGTCCAGGGGGTCCAAAAAATGGTTGCCAATATGATACATATCGCAAGCTGGCTCTAATACTTGAGCACATAAAAACATTCCTTTCTCCATATTTTTACAGGCCTTCAGCTGGGTGCAATAATTTTTCTTGGAAATACTGTGATGCTGTAGTATTTTATAGACTTCCAGTTTTATTTTACAAGATTACTTATAATGCATTTATAAAAAGCTTATTGTGGAAGGTAAGGAGCTCTTAGTTAAATTTTCAACTTTGATAATGATGTTGTCTATGTATTTCAAAGTTTTAAATGTCAGTAAGTACCAAGTGAACAGAAACAGAAACTTTTCACCTCTGTAAAGATATCATTTGAATTTGTCATAATGCTACACTTTGAAAATGTTCAATTTTTTTTAACTCTCTTTGCCTGCAAAACAATTTATGTTAGGATCAGTGCAATACAGGACCATGTTCAGCCATGAAGCTCCTGCGGTCAATTAGCCTGCTGATACTGTAATGGCAATCATACTGAAAAGGAGCAGATGGGCGATGTTTCAAAGGGCAATTTCTGCTTAATTGAGAGCTTAAGCTCTTCAGGAAAGCAGGAGCTAAAGTTGGTGAAGGAAGAAATTGCGTACTTACTGATTGACTGGCAATAAGTTATTAAGATTAGTCAACAAATCTTTAATGGGTTCATTTGTATGCAGTGCATAACTGAACTAGTAAACTTTACACAGTAGGGGTTTACAATTTTTCTGCACATAGCAGACACTGTCGTTTCCTAGACTCATGACTATTGAAGAATCCTAAAATACATCTTTAGTATGTCAATTGCACAAATTGTGAAGAAGTCACAAATTTGGACTAACTAGAAACAGAGCTGAAAATGTGTTGCTGGAAAAGCGCAGCAGGTCAGGCAGCATCCAAGGAGCAGGAGAATCGACGTTTCGGGCATGAGCCCTTCTTCAGGAATCCCGAAATGTCGATTCTCCTGCTCCTTGGATGCTGCCTGACCTGCTGCGCTTTTCCAGCAACACATTTTCAGCTCTGATCTCCAGCATCTGCAGTCCTCACTTTCTCCACTAACTAGAAACAGTAGTGTTCATTACCTTAAAGCCTTTCCAGAAGATCCAGATTCAAGTCTGATCTCAAGATGTCTAAAATATTTGATTATAAATAAAACGAAATCCTAACAATGTAAGGCTTCTCTTCCCACTCGCCTCTTTTTTCCAAGATAACAATTCATTTACCAATACTCCTCCATAGATATTGGCTGCTCAATACCTTATTCATTGGTCCATACCTCCCAACAGTGAGGATAGTGAGCAATTAGATTAGATTCCCTACAGTGTAGAAACAGGCCCTTTGGCCCAACAAGTCCACATTGACCCTCCGAAGAATAACTCACCCAGACCCATTTCCCTCTGACTAATGCACCTAACACTATGGGCAATTTAGCATGGCCAATTCACCTGACCTGCAGGCCTTTGGACTGTGGGAGGAAACCGGAGCAAGTGCATGCAGACACGTGGAGAATGTGCAAACTCCACACAGACAGTTGCCCGAGACTGGAATCAAACCTGGGGACCCATTGCTGTGAGACAGCAATGCTAACCACTGAGCCACCGTGCTGCCCCACGGATGTGGCAATGTGAGAGAATACTCTATAATGGCAGTCACTGCAACCAAGGCTGATCTATACTCAAGCTACATCTGCATACGCGGACACATAACAAGATCACTGAACTCAAATCGCAGCTCCAACATTCCTCTACTACACAGTCTCTTACTCAGTAGACTATGGTTGCTGAAACATTTGCGTGTGCATTTTGCATCGCTTTAAATTACATGTACTCACATTCCAGAGGGGACGCAGTTTAGAGGGCGGAGTAAGAATCTAGGAAGAGGAGGGGTAAAGGAAGGCCCCACAAGAGAGCCAGAGTGATGACGGGGCAGGAAAAGAGATCGAGGAGAGTATGGAAGGAAGACAGAAGGAGAAAGGACCCCTCAGCTCCTGGGCCATCCTTGCATCACTCCCTCCCAGGCTCTATGCTCTCTGTGGCTGAAGCGCATGCAGGGTGTTTGCCATGTAAACCGCTGGAACTTGGTGCAGGTGTGAGATTGACAGAGCACATGCTGCTGTACCACATTTCCACTCCCTTCCCCACTGACTGCTGACAACCACGATAAGCCTCCTGGCATTTTGTCAGCATTAAAAAGTCAAGTCAAGACAGAAATACTTTGCAGTTGTTAGGTCTGAGTGAGCAAGCAAAGAACTGAAAAGCAGGGCAAGGCAAGGATGCTGTGAGCACCCAAGCAGGCACTAAGGAAATAGAGGTACACAATCCTTTATCCGAAATGCTCAGGACCAGCTGGTTTTAGGAATTCAGAATTTTTCGAATTTCGGAAAAAGTGACAGTTCAACCATAAAAACTTTTAAAATCTTACCGAATAGCAGACTTACTGTGAGTAATGAGCCCTGAGACAGAACTGAGGCCTGCCAGTGCTGGGCCATCCCATCCACCCCCTCCCACAGTCGCATCTGAGTGACACGCATCAAGAGGGTTTCGAGTTGGGTTGACTGTTTGCAGTTAATGAGATAACAACTTCACAAAAAAGCTTCGGATTTTGGAGCTTTTCGGCTATTGGGATTTTGGATAAAGGGTTGTCTACTTGTATAACCTTAGAAAGCAAGTGAGCAGCCATGAGATGCTGCCAGGTCAAATTTGTGATTTGGATGCCTCTCCCGATGAGCAAAGTGTCCTTTTACCTGTACTGCAATGAGAATGTTTCTGGTGTATTCCACAATGCAGAATTGAAATGGCAAAACATACATGACAGATATGCCATGGTGGTGCGGAGAGGTTGGCACATGACAGATGCGAGTGCTGTGGACATGGGGTGTAAGTGGCCAGACTCCATGAAGCATACCAAGAGGTTGGTGCCAGGAGTCCAAGATGAAAGCCTAGAAAAGAAAGCAACAAGCTGAAGTTACCAGGTACCCATTAACACTTTCATGTTTGGAATTGTCAGTGTCTAGTTTCTTCCTGACAGGCGAAAGAATATGGAGATGCATAAGAATGAGTTGAGAACTCATCTGGTTCACTAATATCCTTCAGGGAGGGAAAACAGCTGATCTTACCCAGTCTTGCCTGCATGTGACTCCAGACCTCCAGCAATATGGTTTAACTGCCCTCTGAAACAACCGAGTGAGCTATTTAGTTATGTAAACCACTAAAAAGTCTCTAAAAAGAAATAAAACTGCTCAAACCTCCTGGCATTCACTAAGGCAGCAGAAATAACAATGTCAAACTCATCTCTGCAGATCCTTCAAAATCCTTTTTACCAACAGCTCAGGGCTAGTACCAAAACTGAGAGCTGTCTCACAGACTAGTAGAGCCTGACATAGTCATACTCGTAGAATCATACTTTACAGGCAATGTTCCAGACATCACTGTCACTATCTCTGGGTATATTTTGTCCCAGTGGTAGGAATAGATGTAGCAGATGCAGTATCATAGTGGCATGTACTCAGAAGGGAGAGGGTCTGGGAGTCCTCACCCTCTGCACCTGAGGAAGTATCATGGTATCAAGGGAACATCCTGCTGATTATCAACGTACCAATGGAATCATAGAATCCCTGTGATTTATTTGGAAATAGGCTCTTCGGCCTAACAAGTCCACACCGAACCTCTGAAGAGTAACCCTGCTAGACTATTCCCCGTACCCTAAATTTACCCCTAACTAATGCACCTAACCTGCGCATCCCTGAATGCTATGGGCAACTTAGTGTGGTCAATTCACCTAACCTGCACATCTTTAAATTGTGGGAGGGAACCAGAGCACTCGGAGGAAACCCATGCAGACACTTAGCTGATGAATCAGTGTTCCTCCATGCTGAAAAACACTTGGAGGATGCACTGAAGGTAGCATGGGCACAAAATTTACTTTGGGTGAGTGACATCAATGCTTAGCAGCAGTGCTATTGATTGAGCTGTTTGTATCCTAAATGATATTGCTGTTAGTCTGAGTCTGTAGCAGGTGGTGAGGGAACCAACAAGAGGGAAAACCATACTTGACCATACCCTCACCAATCTGCCTGCTGCAGATACATCTTTCCATGACAGTATTAGTGAGAATGATCTCTGTATAGTCCTCTGGAGATGAAGTTTAATCTTCACATTGATAAAGCCTTATGTTGTGTGGCTGTAACATTGTGCAAAATGGGGCAGGTCTAGCAACTCAAGGTTGGGCATCCATGAGGTGCTATGGGCCACCAGCAGTAGTAGAATCATACTCTGCAATCTCATGGCCCAGCATAATCCTCATTGTGGTATCAAGCCAGGGAACTGATTCAATGAAGCATACAGGCGGGCATGACACATGCAGCACTAAAAGTGAGGTGTCAACCTGGTGACGCTACAAAGACTACTTGTGTGTCAAACAGCATAAGCAGCAAGTGATAGATAGAGCTAAGTGATCCGCAGCCAATGGCTCAAATCTAAGATCTGCAGTCCTGCCATACTCAGTCATGAATGGCAATACACAATTAAGGAACTCACTAGTGGAGGAAGCTCAACAAACCCCATCCCTTACGATGGGAGCGCTGAGGATATAAGTGAAAAAGAAAAAGCTGAAGCACTTGTCACAACCTTCAGCTAGAAATGTGGAGTGAATGATCCATCTCTGCTTCTTCCAAAGGACCCCGGCATCACAGAAGCCAGTCTTCAGTCAGTTCAATTCACTCCACATGCTGTCAAGAAATGACTACAGGCAACAGGCACTGGAAATGCAACACATATGGGTCCTGGCAACATTTTAGCTATTGTCCAGCTTGGATAGGGTTTCATCATGTTCTGGACTGTGAGAAGGGAAAGATTTAAGGGCAACTTTTACACACAGTTGGTGGTGTGTGTATATGAGGAAGTGGTAGATGCAGATGCAGTTACAACATTTAAAAGGCATATGGACAAGTACCTGAATAGGAAAGGTTTGGAGGGATATGGGTCAAATGCAAGCAAATGAGATTAGTTTAGTTTGGGAAATGTGATCTGCATGGATGAGTTTGACTGAAGGGTGTGTTTGCATTCTGTATGACTCTATGACCTGCATAGGTCCTGACCTGAAACTCAGTTTGGATTCAGCCAGGGTCACTCAGCTTCTTATCTCTTTCCAACCTTGGTTTAAACATTGACAAAAGAGCTGAGTTCCAGAAATGAAGTGAGAATGACAGCCCTTGGTATCAAGGCCACATTTGACCCAGTATGGTAGCAAAGAGCCCTAGCAAAAGTGGAGACATTGGGAATCAAAGGGGAACTCTCTGCTGGTTAGAATCATACCTGGCACATAGGAAGATAGGAGAAAGTGAGGACTGCAAACGTTGGAGATCAGAGTTGAGAGTGTGGTGCTGGAAAAGCACAGCAGGTCAGGCAGCATCCGAAGAGCAGGAGAATTGATGTTTCGGGCAAAAGCCCTGCCTGAAACATCGATTCTCCTGCTCCTCGGATGCTGCCTGATCTGCTGTGCTTTTCCAGCACTGCACATAGGAAGTGAAAAATCACACAACACTAGGTTATAGTCCAACAGGTTTAATTGGAAGCACACTAGCTTTCGGAGCGATGCTCCTTCATCAGGTGATAGTGGAGGGCTCAATCGTAACACAGAATTTATAGCAAAAATTTGCAGTGTGATGTAACTGAAATTATACATTGAAAGATTGATTATCTGTTAAGCCTTTCATCTGTTAGAATACAGTGATAGTTTCACTTCTTTCATGTGTAAATTACAAAACCCTTTTTTTAAAGTTGCATTCTCGGGTTAGCTGTTAACAATGGTGATAGCTAGACAATATGTTGAAGGTGTTGGCCCCCTGTGTTCTCTGTCTATGACCTGATGTTTAGATTGATTCTAATCTAAAAAGTGAGATAACCGAGTTTTACATAAATTCATGCAGTTTTTGAGCTCAGAGTTCTACGTGAATGTATGCAGTTTTTGAGCAAAATGCAATGTAACTCTGTACAAATTCACCCCACAAAATATATGTGTGCATGTGGGTCTTTGTCTGTCTGTATGTGTGTGTCTGTCTGGGGTGGGGGTTGTGAGTGTGAGGTCATAGACAGAGAACACAGGGGGCTAACGCCTTCAACATATTGTCTAGCTATCACCATTGTTAACAGCTAACCCGAGAATGCAACTTTAAAAAAAGGGTTTTGTGATTTACACATGAAAGAAGTGAAACTATCACTGTATTCCAACAGATGAAAGGCTTAACAGACAATCAATTTTTCAATGTATAATTTCAGTTACATCACACTGTAAATTTTTGCTATAAATTCTGTGTTACGATCGAGCCCTCCACTACCACCTGATGAAGGACCGTCACTCCGAAAGCTAGTGTGCTTCCAATTAAACCTGTTGGACTATAACCTGGTGTTGTGTGATTTTTAACTTTGTACACCCCAGTCAAACACCGGCATCTCCAAATCATTACACATGGGGAGATAGTCATGGTTGTTGAAGATCAATCATCTCAGCTCCAGGATGTTTCTGCAGGAGTTCCTCACAGCAGTATCCTAGGCCTAACCATCTTCAGCTGCTTCATTAGTGGCCTTCACTCCAATCAAAAGGCCAGAGGTGGGGATGTTCTCTGAACTTTACAAAATGATCAGCACCATTTACAATATCTCAGATACTGAAGCGGTCCTTATCCAAATGCAGCAAGATCGGAACAATATCCAGGTTTGGGCTGATAATTGACAAGTAACATTCATGCCACATAAGTGCCAGATAATGATTAGCTTTAAAAGAAAGAGTCTAACCATCACATCTTAGTATTCAATATCATCACCATTGCCAAAACGCTATCAATATCTTGAGAGTTATCATTTATTAGAAACTGATGAGCCATATCAATATAGATTTATTATAAATTGAATTTGACTAGTTATATCAATATAATAGATCAGTGACTAAGAGTCTGTTGGTACCTTCTGATTCATGGCAGCCAGTACACCGACAAGGCTCAAGTCAGAAATGTAATGGAATACTCCCCATTTGCCTTGATGAGTACAGCTCCAACAATATTCAAGAGGCTGAACACCATCCAGGACAAGGCAGTTGGCTCGGTTGGCACGACATCCATTCCGTCCGCTACTGACATTCTGTCACAGCTGTGTGTGCTATCTATAAGATGCACTGCAGAAATTTTCCAAATCTCTTAGATAGCATTTTCCAAACCCATGTCCACTTCCCTCTGGAAGGCCGAGGGCAGCATTGCCATGGGAAGACCAAGACCTGCAAGTTCCCTTCCAAGCCACTCACCATCCTGACTTGGGAATATATCTCTGTTCCTTCAGTGTCGTTAATCAAAAAGTTGGAACTTCTGGATATATGAGTATGCGTGCGCAAAATGGACTGGATTGGGTCATGCAGGCCATTCACCACCACCTTCTCAAAAGCACCTGGGCAATAAATGCTGGCCCAGCCAGGGACAGCCAAGTCTCAGAGTGAATATAATATTAGGTAGTAATGCGTGTGACAATGAATGATAATCCCCATTAAAAGGCCTCTTGCTGCTTATGTGTAAACTGTTGCAAATCAGCTACACTGAATGTGTGAAAATGGCACAAGACAGATGAGGATAACATACATGCCAACAGATCTGGGATGACTATCTACAAGCAACAGCATTGAAGCAAGTAGCTACGGTTCCTGCATACATTTGAAAAACAATGAACATTCTAAACAAATCAGTCAGATAGATTAAAGCTTGTGTTTATTTTGATCTGTGTTGTTATGGAGATAATGTCTCATGCCTTTCCCGAAGCACCATTACATTTGAAACAGTTATGTGTCCCTGAGCACTGGGCTGGAAATCACAGAACAATATATGTAATTCTTTCCCAGCTATCTGTGTGCTGCCAACCCTGTCCTTCCACTGGACTCGGGTTTTCAATGGTCGGCAGCTAGAACGCCTACCATAGGCCATGTTAAGTGTTTAGGATTCACCTGTGCCATTAATCAACTCATTCTGTGGAAGGTGTCAAATTACTAAATTAACACACTTGCTGTGATGTCTCTGGAGTATAGTTGGGAACTGAAACACCAGATGCCTGGAGGAAGAACGCCTCATCTTCCGCCTCGGAACACTTCAACCCCAGGGCATCAATGTGGACTTCAACAGTTTCCTCATTTCCCCTTCCCCCACCTCATCCTAGTTTCAAACTTCCAGCTCAGCACTGTCCCCATGACTTGTCCAGACTTGTCCTACCTGCCTATCTCCTTTTCCACCTATCCACTCCACCCTCTCCTCCCTGACCTATCACCTTCATCCCCTCCCCCACTAACCCATTGTACTCTATGCTACTTTCTCCCCACCCCCACCCTCCTCTAGCTTATCTCTCCACGCTTCAGGCTCACTGCCTTTATTCCTGATGAAGGGCTTTTGCCCGAAACGTCGATTTCAAAGCTACCTGGATGCTGCTTGAACTGCTGTGTTCTTCCAGCACCACTAATCCAGAATCTGGTTTCCAGCATCTGCAGTCATTGTTTTTATTTAACCGAAACATTCAGCTCACACCTACCTGACTCTGACTACAATGACATCTGTCATTAAGTGAAGTTCCAATATTGAATAGGCTAAGCTGAAAAATAGATTTAAGAGTCCATTTATTGGATAACTTATGTTTATATATATCCAGATTTTCATTATAGTCATGAATTTGCTGACTTTGTATTCTTGATCTGGATCCTGCCTTGAGTTAAGTCTTGTTTTTTGATCCCAGCATAAGATAACAAGAGATGTAATAATACAATAAAATCAAAGCAATGTTGTGAAGGAGGAATTCAAAGCAGGTGGAGGGGAGGAGCAATTGGAGCAAGGGATTACCCTTGCCTTTCTGAAATCATCCAAAAACATAAGTTTTCACATTGAGTCATTGAGATGTACAGCATGGAAACAGACCCTTCAGTCCAACTCATCCATGCCAACCAGATATCCTAACCTAATCTAGTCCCTTTTGCCAGAAATTGGCCCATATCCCTCCAAACCCTTCCTATTCATATACCCATCTGGATGCCCTTTAAATGTTGTAATTTTACTAGCCTCCACCACTTCCTCTGGCAGACCATTCAACACACATACCACTCTCTGCGTGAACAAGTTGACTCTTAGGTCCCTTTTATATCTTTCCCCTCTCACCCTAAGCCTATGCCCTCTAGTTCTGGATTCCCCATACCAGGAAAAAGACCATGATCTTATAAACTTCTATAGGGTCATCCCTCAGCTTCCAACACTCCAGGAAAAACAGCCCCAACCTGTTCAACCTCTCCCTATAGTTCAAATCTTCCAACCCTGGCAACATCCTTGTAAATCTCTTCTGAACTCTTTCATGTTTCACAACATCCACCGAAATTTCACGCAGTATTCCAAAAGTGGCCAAACCAATGTCCTGTACAGCTGCAACATGACCTCCCAACTCCTATACTCAATGCTCTGACAAATAAAGGAAACCATAACAAATGCCTTCACTATCCTATCCACCTGCGACTCTACTTTCAAGAAACTATGAACCTGCGCTCCAAGGTCTCTTTGTTCAACAACACTCCTCAGGACCCTACTATGAAGTGTATAAGTCCTGCTTTGATTTGCTTTTCCAAAATGCTGCACTTTGGATTGATCTCATCTGCCACTCCTGAGCCCATTGGCCCATCTGATCAAGATCCTGTTGTCTTCTGAGGTAACCTTCTTCACTGTCCACTAAACCTTGAATTTTGGTGTCATCTGCAAACTGACTAACTATAAGTCCTATGTTCACATCCAAATCATTTATATAAGCGTTCTGATAACATCCAGCTCAACATCGCTACCACCCGTTAACCCCTCTATTACCTCTGATTTGAGAGGCTGTTTGTCTGACATCTGTATCAGGTGAGCATTTGAATATTAAAACTTTGGACAATCAAACGGCATAATCTCTGCCACTGATTCCATCTCCTTCCCTCGCCAATGACTGAGGTTTAACCAGATTGCTTGATGCATCGGCGTCAGGTTTAATCAAGTGATGAGGATGTGAACCTCAAAAGGTCTCCATCACTAAGACTGCCTACTTACACCATCATAATACCTGTCTGTCCCTACCTATTCCAGAACTTCTGAAAACTTCAACCATGCTTTTGTTCCTTCCAAACTCAACTATTCTAATGCTCCTAGTATAGTCCTATTCTATGGCCTGGTTTTGTGTTGGAAATTCTGTGGTGGTTTGAAGTTGTAAAGGCTTGTGATGGACTGTGATATGGAACACTTTCCCACCCTTGCTGAGTCAGCTTTGGAAGAGAGCCCATCCTGAAGTAATCAAAATCAGACAGGATTCTTGCTCACAATTTCTATTTGATGACTGATGCAAAGTTTGTGTGGATAAATACACCGTGAAGTTAATAAAGGATGGACTCAGCAAGGACCTTCAGTTACAAGATTAAATATTCTTCTGATGATCATAGAGTGGCTCTCTCATTAGAGACAGAGACAACTGATGGTGATTTGACTTGAGGGTCACAACCCCTTATTGCCAACCGTACTCTAGACTCACATATAACTTAGCTACTCGTGCTATAACCTATAAAAATTACGACCTGGAAAAAAAACAAATAGGTCCAAGTATAAGGTATGATAATTATAAGCACTTTCTTATTGTATTCACCGCTCCAGTTCGTTTCAGCTATGTGATCTCTGGGTAAAAACAAAAATAGCAGAAAGAAAAGTCAAAAATCAATGAAGAAGAAACAGCATGTGAAATCCTTCTCTAATTCTCTTGAGCAATCAAAACTAGACCAAAGCATTATCATGGTTATGTGTCATTTACCCACTTACCTTTCATACAGTGCAACCTCTGCTCTAGCTACAAACCATATCCCAAACATATCTCCAGTCTACAGGAGAAGAAAAGGCAAGTAAGATTTTACTTTTCAAAGGCTGGTATTTCAATAATCCTTCAGTGCAAAATCATTCAGGAAAACAAGGCAGTATTCAACATAATAATAGCGTTGGACATAGTTACAGCTCATTGATGGTTCTAAGATGTCATCTGAACTGCTCAAAGAATCACAACCTTGAAATGTAATCCCAGCTGTTGCTTTGATCTCATGTAAAAGATTCCAAATGTGGAATGATTCTATGGAGAATTATGGTCTGATTAAAGTGAAGGAACACAGATTTGGGGAAATTAAATACATTTTCTTCTTTGCATCCAGTGTCAGCTTTAAGCATTTTTAAAATGAGTATGTTATCTTCAACACAGGACAAAACTTGCCTCAAATAAAGCTACTCAATCAAAGCCTCACAACACAATTTGTTGCTCAATGCAACTCTTCCCTTTTGCCCTATATTATTTATCTACTGGGTAGCTCTTACAGTGTATAATATTCCAGCTGGATTTGCATACTAATTTTACTGAATCTGATGCCAATTTAGGATATCAAGAATGTCAAATTTAGTAACATCAACCAATCAGTTTTTGCTGGCTAACAATCACAGTTTGAAACTCAAAAATATTAACTTAAGGAATACACACCTCAGAAATTGTATGACTTCAGCTGGAATTATTTCATCAAACAGTTCAGCTGTATAACGTCGGGGCTACTTTCCTCCCTTGGTTCTAGCCATCCCCTCTTTGTGAAATACCCATCAAGGCACTATTTTATTGAAATACAATGCCATTGCCCCATTCCATTCCCTTGCTGACGTTTCTAGCCATGCAATGTGCCCAATAGGAGCAAAGTTCACCAACCACCTTCCTGTTTCACTCAGGGTCACATGCTGTTTCTTCCTTATAAGAGCAAATTACTGTGGATGTTGGAATCTGAAACCAAAAGAGAAAATGCTGAAAAAATCTCAGCAGGTCTGCTGTTTCTTCCTTAGGTCTTTGTGAAAGAATCAGCAATCACTACTTCTCTTTGGATTTCTCTCCAGAATATTGTTCATTCGTGAACAAGGTTTTTGGGACCCATGACTGATATTGATGATTATTTTGGATTTGACTAAGACCTGGCTCATGAGTGATGATGCTTTGTTCCCTACTGAAGCCTCCCAACATGGTAAAATTCCTACTACTAAGCCAAACTGCCATGATGTTATGACTCTAATCAACAACCTACACCTTGGTTTCTGCTCTGTTCTTGAGGCACATTCTTCTCATTTGAGAATCTCAGGCTGCTCCACTCTTCCCATCTCCCCTTAAGGTTTTCATTATCTCCCAATCCTCTCCAAAATTCAATTAACTTATTCCCTCAGTCTCTGCATTGAACGACTCTCATTCTCAGAGATAAATTTTCACAGAACATCCACTTGTCGTGGAATCCGCTCAGTTTTTAATCCACTTGCAATCATTTTCCACATTGAAGTCTTCAATTACTTCAAGCAATGCAATTGATGAAACAAAAACAGAAATTGCTGGAAAAGCTCAGCAGGCCTGGCAGCATCTGTGGAGAAAAATCAGAGTTAACATTTTGAGTCGAGTGACCCTTCCTCAGAATCCCAGGCTGTTCCGCCCTTCCCACCTCCCCTTAAGATTTTCAATATCTCCCAAACCTCTCCAAAAGCAAGGTGTCTTCTCTCAATCCAATTATTCCTTCAGTCTCTGCATTGAGCAATTTCCTATGAGGCAGGGTAACTCAATTCAAAATGTTAATTCTGATTTCTCTCCATGGATGCTGCCAGACCTGTTGAGATTTTCCAGTAATTTCTGTTTTTGTTTCTATAATCCTTTTGGTTTTAATTGATGAGGCTGAAGGTCAATTCTGGGAATTTTGCCCAAATCAACTAAAACTAGACAATCATTTCACTGGGAATATTTGCTTTTTAGTATGAAGAACCAGCATAAAATCTGAAAATTCAATCCAAGGGGATTATCAGGATGCTGCTGAGTTCTGTCAATGTATTTCCATAGGTGCTCCAATCATAGAGTCATAGAGATGTACAGCATGGAAACAGACCCTTCGGTCCAACCCATCCATGCCGACCAGATATCCCAACCCAATCTCGTCCCACCTGCCAGCACCCAGCCCATATCCCTCCAAACCCTTCCTATTCATATATCCATCCAAATGCCTCTTAAATGTTGCTATTGTACCAGCCTCCACCACATCCTCTGGCAGCTCATTCCATACACATACCACCCACTGCGTGAAAAAGTTGCCCCTTAGGTCTCTTTTATATCTTTCCCCTCTCACCCTAAACCTATGCCTTCTAGTTCTGGACTCCCCAACCCCAGGAAAAGACTTTGTCTATTTATCCTATCCATGTCTCTCATAATTTTGTAAACCTCTATAAGGTCACCCATCAGCCTCCGACGCTCCAGGGAAAACAACCCCAGCCTGTTCAGACTCTCCCTGTAGCTCAGATCCTCCAACCCTGACAACATCCTTGTAAATCTTTTCAGAACCCTTTCAAGTTTCACAACATCTTTCCAATAGGAAGGAGACCAGAATTGCACGCAATATTCCAACAGTGGCCTAATCAATGTCCTGTACCGCCGCAATATGACCTCCTAACTCCTGTATTCAATACTCTGACCAATAAAGGAAAGCATACCAAATGCGTTCTTCACTATTCTATCTACCTGCTACTCCACTTTCAAGGAGCTATGAACCTGCACTCCAAGGTCTCTTTGTTCAGCACCACTCCCTAGGACCTTACCATTAAGTATATAAGTCCTGCTAAGGTTTGCTTTCCCAAAATGCAGCACCTCGCATTTATCTCAATTAAACTCCATCTGCCACTTCTCAGCCCATTGGCCCATCTGGTCCAGATCCTGTTGTAATCTGAGGTAACCCTCCTCACTGTCCACTACACCTCCAATTTTGGTGTCATCTGCAAACTTACTAACTGTACCTCTTAATCTTGCATCCAAATCATTTATGTAAATGACAAAAAGTTGAGGGCTCAGCACCAATCCTTGTGGCACTCCACTAGTCACAGGTCTCCAGTCTGAAAAACAACCCTCCACCATCACCCTCTTCCTTCTATCTTTGAGCCAGTTCTGTATCCAAATGGCTAGTTCTCCCTGTATTCCATGAGATCTAACCTTGCTAATCAGTCTCCCATGGGGAACCTTGTCGACAGCCTTACTGAAGTCCATATAGATCACATCTACTGCTCTGCCCTCATCAATCATCTTTGTTATGTCTTCAAAAAACTCAATCAAGTTTGTGAGACATGATTTCCCACGCACAAAGCCATGTTGACTATCCCGAATCAGTCCTTATCTTTCCAAATACATGTACATCCTGTCCCTCAGGAGTCCCTCCAACAACTTGCCCACCACCGAGGTCAGGCTCACTGGTCTCTAGTTCCCTGGCTTGTCTTTACCGCCCTTCTTGAACAGTGGCACCACGTTTGCCAACCTCCAGTCTCCCGGCACCTCACTTGTGACTATCGACGATACAAATATCTCAGCAAAAGGCCCAGCAATCACTTCTCTAGCTTCCCACAGAGTTCTCAGGTACACCTGATCAGGTCCTGGGGATTTATCCACTTTTAACCATTTCAAGACATCCAGCACATCAAACTCTGTAATCTGGATATTTTGCAAGATGTCACCATCTATTTCCCTACCGTCTATATCTTCCATATCCTTTTCCACAGTAAATACTGATGCAAAATATTCATTTTGTATCTCCCCCATTTTCTGTGGCTCCACACAAAGGCTGCCTTGCTGATCTTTGAGGGGCCCTATTCTCCCCCTAGTTACCTTTTGTCCTTAATATATTTGTAAAAACCCTTTGGATTCTCCTTAATTCTATTTGCCAAAGCTATCTCATGTCCCCATTTTGCCCTCCTGATTTCCCTCTTAAGTATACTCCTACTTTCTTTATACTCTTCTAACGATTCACTCGATCTATCCTGTCTATATCTGACATATGCTTCCTTCTTTTTCTTAACCAAACCTGCAATTTCTTTAGTCATCCAGCATTCCCTACACCTATCAGCCTTCCCTTTCACCCTGACAGGAATATACTTTCTCTGGATTCTTGTTATCTCATTTCTGAAAGCGTCCCATTTTCCAGCCGTCCCTTTACCTGCGAACATCTGCCTCCAATCAGCTTTGAAAAGTTCTTGCCTAATACCGTCAAAATTGGCCTTTCTCCAATTTAGAACTTCAACTTTTAGATCTGGTCTATCTTTTTCCATCACTATTTTAAAACAAATAGAATTATGGTCGCTGGCCCCAAAGTTCTCCCCCACTGACACCTCAGTCACCTGCCCTGCCTTATTTCCCAAGAGTAGGTCAAGTTCTGCACCTTCTCTAGTCGGTACATCCACATACTGAATCAGAAAATTGTCCTCTACACACTTAAGAAATTCCTCTCCATCTAAACCTTTAACACTATGGCAGTCCCAGTCTATGTTTGGAAAGTTAAAATCCCCTACCATAACTACCGTATTATTCTTACTGATAGCTGAGATCTCCTTACAAGTTTGTTTCTCAATTTCCCTCTGACTATTAGGGGGTCTATAATATAATCCCAATAAGGTGGTCATCCCTTTCTCATTTCTCAGTTCCACCCAAATAACTTCCCTGGCAATCCTGTGGATCTTTGCACATTCAAATCACTAAGTAAACATGCCAGACCCATTTCTAGTTTTCATGGGACCATGTTGAATTTGTATTAAGAAGACTACAAAAGCAAAATTGTATTCCAGCTGCTTCAGAGAGATTCAAAACAATCACTTAGCCAAAGAAGGAGCTACTGGGATGAATGACCAAAAATGTGGGAGAACAGACAAGTTTTAAGCAGGATGTAATCCATAGCCCTGGAGCTAATAGCTGAAGATACAATCAACAATAATGGAGTGAAAGAAGTGGGAGGATATATAGTAGACCGGTGTCAAAGAAACAGAGAAATTAGGTAGGATGGAGTTGGAGACCTTATAGAAGTGGATGGGATAAGGCAAGGGGGACATTTGAAAGTAATGGTGACAGTTTTAAATTTGAGAGTTTGCATACCATGAGGAAATGTAAATCAGTAAAGCCAGTGGCCTGGGTGACCAAGTTTAATGTGGAATAGAATTACATCAGCAGATTTCTGCATGTTTTGTTGCTTACAAATGGGTGAAAGACTGCCAGGCTAGAATACGAAAATTCAAACCTGGAACTGATTAAGAACATTCAATAAGTTCTTCAGTAGCAAATAGGCTGAGACAAGGTTCGAGGTGGAAGTGGACGTGAAATGTTAACTCTGTTCCTCTCACCGCAGATGCTGTCAGGCCTGCTGGGTGTTTGCAGCTCTTCCTGTTTTTAAATGTGGTTTTAATCCATCTGTTTCAGCATGAGACAGTTGCCAGAATCGGAAAAGGAATTGATGGCTGTCATAATTATTGTGTCATAGAGCATACAGAAGATGCTTTTGGTTTTCTTCATGTTTGACTAGAGGGGGGGGGGTTAAGAAACACCCAGGACTGTGGAGCCAGTGCAGAGTCCTGGTGGAAAACTAGTGCTGTATGACATTTTCTTCTCAGTTACAGCAAACTAACAGGAGTTTGAGTAATATTTCTAGCATCATTTTTCAGCCATCCTGGTTTGGTGTCACGCCATAAAATTGTCTATATATAATAGATGTCTAAATTTCCTTGGATGAAGTCTACATGTAAACTTATCAGTTTAAAAGGCCCAATACAAAGATTTAAATAGTTACTAGGTGGTATAGAGCTCGAGTTTTCCTGAAACAAGACATGCCATTGAAGCTTTTCATTTTGCACCTTATCAGAAAAGACACATGAGTTTTGCTGTGCCTTTGTTCCATATCAAACTAGAAGAAGGACTTGCTGAGTTTAAACTCCTTGATGTTCAGCTATCCTGGCACAAAGTACTGTTCAATTAAGACCCCGAGTCCTTGAAAGTGTGCCTAGCTGAGCTAGCATGCACAGATTTCAGAATACCCAAAGACTTGTCCGATTTGCACAAGCAGCAAGAATATCTGGTGGCATTGTGAGTCATAGACAATAGAGTTATAGAGTCTTACAGTATAGAGACATGCCCTTTGGTCCAAACTGGTCCATGCCAACCAAAATGTCCACCTACGCTAACCCCATTTCCCTGCACTTGGCTCATATCCTTCTAAACATTTCCTATCCATGTATTTGTCCAAATGCCTTTTAGATGTTGCTAATGTACTTGCCTTAACCATTTCCACTGGCAGCTCATTCCATAGAGTACCACTGTCTGTGTAAAATAGTTGCCTCTCAGATTCTCTTTTATTCTTTCCCTTCTTACCTTCAACTGATGCCCTCTAGGCCTTAATTCCCCAACCCTGGGAAAAAGACTGAGTGCATTAACCCTATCCATGCCTCTCATGATCATATACAGTCTATAAGATCCCCCCTCAGTCTCCTACACTCCAAAGAGAAAAGTCTTAGCTTGTCCAAAATCTCCCTATAACTCAGACTGTTGAGTCCTGGCAACATCCTTGTAAATTTCTTCTGCACTCTTTCTAGTACAATAATATCCTTCCTGTAGCAAGGTGACCAAAACTGAACACAATACTCCAAGTGTGTCCTCACCAACATCCTGTATAACTGCAACATAACTTACTAACTTTGATATTCAATGCCCTGACTGATGAAGGCCAGAGTGCCAAAAGCCATCTTCACTGCCCTGACTACCTGTGACTCCAATTTCAGACAACTGTTAACCTGAACTCCAAGGTACCTCTGTTCCACTACACTCCTTAAGGCCCTACCATTCAGCACAAAACTCCTACCTCAAGGCCAATCCAGACATAGTAACCTACAAGCTTGACACATGGGCTGCAATAGTCATCTTCAACAAGTGAGTTTTAATTGACAAAATGTGCTCTGATAATGATGGGTCAAAATTCATAATCATTGGACCTGAGGATAATCATGACTGCATAGACCTGCTTGAAAGCAAGTTACAGAAAGTTTTGTTGGACATGTATAAGAGTAGTGATCTTCCTGATGGTGTATATGACAGGATTCATCCTCATGGTTCATTGCATCAATGCATTGCTTAAGACACACAAAATTGACTTCCCTTTATGTATTTGCACAACATAAATTGGATAGATGGGTGAGTGTGTTGTTGTAACCATATCTAGAAATATTTACCACATACATGGTGAATGCTTGTTTATCAATAACAATGGCATGGCCATGTACTCAGTTGACATTGATGGCTGGAGTGATTGTCACAAAGTCAGCCGGGTGCGTCTCATAGAATATGAGTTCCCTGACTGAGGCTGTTAATCAAGGAGCCCTAGCTAAAAGATAAGACCAGGAGTGTTGGACATCTTGTTCTTTCTGCGAGATGACTCTGAGAGACCTGGATCAGTGTCAAGGAATCGCCACGTGCAAATAAAGGGTGCCTTGGTGAGAGGATACCAGCATCTGTGGAGTTATTTCAATGAGCAATTCATGAACGTGTCATTCAAAGAAGTCATAAGCATTGGCACCATTAACAATAATGTAGATGCACTGCCATTATCTGAATGTGTCTTGATCCAGTGGATGCAGTGTACTTTTCTAAATTTAAACAAAAACTCAGAGAATAATAATTCCTTGGTGCATTCTCCACAATAAAGCCTCAACCAATCAGAATCCACCTGTCAACCAAACATCACCTTTTTTTCTCATGCTGTATAAATTGTTGTTCCCTTGAAATTTAGGTATTGCTGCAAATATCCGGATCACTATAATGCAAAAGATTTTCCAGGCATAATGTCTTTTAACCAATTCTTCGGAAGATTTTCAAGATTGTTACAGGACACTTTTTAAAAGTCTGTCCCCATTTAGTCTTCCAGGTATATTCATAGGAATTGTTCTAATTCTCCACTCCATTGCTCACAACAGTGATCTCTCTATTATGCATTTTCTTCTCATCTTATAGAAGGAAGAAAAGTAGGACCAAGGAGAGGGATGTCATTTTGCACTGTGGCAGCACAGAGATATCCTAGGTCCATTTATTAGCACTAACCCACCCACCCCTGCAGAGATCAATGGGAAACTGGAGGGTGCTTTTGATGTCAGTACAGACCTGACACAGAAACACAATGGCACACTGTATGAGAAAAAAATACCTAACAGGTCCTTGGCCTTTTTTAAAAATTGATTGGCTGTGTCTATTTATGACCAACTGGTTGAGTGTAACCAATTAGAAAATCTATCCTTAATTGTTGCCTTAGTTATCAAACAATCCCTTCAAAAGTTGTAAGAACGATTGAAATTGTGCCAAAAGCGAAGGAACTTTTAAGAATGAGTCTACCAGAGCAAAATAACAGTCTGGTCGGAGTTCTTAAACCTCTTCTGTTTGCATGTGCTTGCTTTTGTTCTGTTCATAAAGTAATAATGAACATCTCAGCATGTTTTATGCTGAAATTAAGGAGAATAGAGCCAATTAAAGCATGAGTCACAGCGGAGTGCTTTAAGGACTCACTGCCTTCCTATTGCCACATAGACTATGGTTGAATGTTCATTACAACCATATGAAGTTAGACTAGACAATTTAAAAGAGGAAAATTCACAAATATCTAGGTTGTGTCACAATGTACTTCTTACCAAATCATTATTTTGATCAGATTAAGACTTCATTTCTATGCATTTAGTTCAATTAGTAATTGGTGACAGCACAAGGAAATCTAAAAGTCAACCTTTGATCTTAGAGCTTAAAAAGTACCATTCTTCTGGGGAAAGTGTTGTTTTACAATGCTTTGATGGTGTTAATAATTGTGTTTGGTTTTTGAACATGGATGTGTACAGATTTCTGAACAGACCATGGGTGGCTGGAAGGAAGGAAATGTGTAGTCCTGAAGATTAAGAGCAGTTGACTTAATAGTGTTACAATTAAAATGTAAACCAAATTAGAAATCAAATTCATAAATTGATATCTGCAGCCTAGGTGATGTTCATCCAAACCTACTGTCATGAAATTGTTTACACAGGACTTCTTTTGCCAGATTAAAGTTTGTGAATAAAATATGATGATTTAGCATTCAGAGTTGCTGATATCTATTGTTGACTAGTTTTATTATGTTTAAAAGTACATGGCTTCAAGAATTGACCAATTCTGGAAGTTTCCAGTATTTTGTCATCACACTGATAAACAAAATAACTGTCTTGCTTAAAGTCCAAAAGCAGATAAACAACTAGTTTTTATGAACTGCGCATGTTTTTAAAATACAATGTTATTTTGTCAAAAAATGTTAATGACTAGTTTACTCATTTAAAAAACTTGTTAAATATGGGCAAATGTTCTGTTCTTAACATATATGTAAACCTAATGTTGACCATTAGTGAGCTATTACAGTATGTTAGGATACCAAACCATTGTTGTTTAACTCAAGAGTGTGGTGCTGGAAAAGCACAGCAGGTCAGGCAGCATCCGGGGAGCAGGGGAATCGATGTTTCAGACATAAGCCCTTCATCAGGAGTGACTCATGCCTGATGAAGAGCTTATGTCCGAAATATTGATTCTCCTGTTCCTTGGATACTGCCTGATCGGCTGTGTTTTTCCAGCACCACATTCTCGGCTCTGATCTCCAGCATCTGCAGTCCTCTCTTTCTCCCCATTGTTGTTCACCTGTCCGTTGAGGTATTGACGTCACACGGTAGAGCAGAGGCAGTACTTCACAAAACTGGAAAGACACATCAGAAGGAAAGTTATCACCTGGCTGATTCAAAGGTAGCTTTAAAGTGGTCATTTGCAAAGCACTGAGATTCATTACTGACATCAACATTGGATCTATTGTAGATAGGAGGCTGACAAGATCTTACTGACATTGAGGAGATGCAATTCGGATGAACAGTGGAAAATGGAATTCTATGTACAAACAAATGCAAGGTACTGGACATTGGAAGCAATATTAGGAAGAAGTATAATCAATAAGAAATTGGAGTCCAGGCTAAGAATTAGTTGATGTCTTGTAACTGTGTTCAAACAATGAGAGGTATCAAGACACTCAACTAACAAGCCATTGAAGAACACTGCAGGAACAACTGAATTCAAAAGTCGTTCTGAAATTTTATAGTTCTTTAATCAGATTATACTTGAAATATTGCACATTGTTCAGGTAGTCACAATACAGTATTGATGTAGTGTTGATAAAAATCCAGAACTAAGAGTCTCCTGAAACCATTGTCAGTTGTCAAGAAAAATCCATCTGGTTCACTAATGTCCTTTAGGGAAAGAAATCTGTCATCCTTACCTGGTCTAGCCTACATGTAACTCCAGATCCATGTGGTTGACTCTTAATTGCCCTCTGGAATGGGCAACAAAATGCTAGCCTAGCCAGGGACACCCTCATCTCATGAATGATTAAAAAAAAGTAGTCTTTGAAAATCATGACCCCAGAATCCCTTTCAAGTCTGTGTGGCATCTCCACATTTTTCAATTGGTCGCTGGGAAATTGTGGAGAGGGAGCAGGGAAGACATTAGCCTTCAATTGAAGGAAATTGTTAAGAGGTTTATCAACAATGAAATGAGATGGTGAAACCTTTTTTTGACACCAAACAATTTTGAACAGATCAATGCACACCAACTGTCATATTCAATGCATGGTTCAGATAACTGGCTTTGCACAACTTTATAGATTTATTTGGTGGGTCCATCATGTCCTAGCTCTGATGTTGTTGCTACATCCCCTGCCTGTGACCACTTAACACCACATTCTGGTGCTTGTTCTAATTAGCAAAACAGCAGCAGGCCCCAATATGGCTACCACTTGGCACTGCAGCTGATCCCAGACAGTAAGCTTCTGCATTCTGGAGGTATTTATTGCCTCCAATTACATGCCAAGTTTGTCAATTCAGAAACTTGCATTGAAAGATTCTGTCACAATCACAACACAGCTTGGATGTGAGGCCATGACCCACTATTCAGTTGGATGTTGAGTTCCTGACCTCACACTAAAAATCCAGCCTCAAGAAAGTGTGCTTCCACCTTCCACCTTCTCTCTTACTAGAAAGATAATCTCCTGCTTTTTCATGATGCTTCAGCTTCAAGAGTCTGTCTTTCATCCGTAATTGGATAGCAAGCTGGTTGTCTTGGTGACCCCCATTCAGAATAGATGCTTGGGTCCTGAAGCTCACAGGAAACATCCTGCCCATGATGTCTACATGCAATTTCGTGACAGGTTTTCTAAATCTATTGTTGAGATACTTTATAATAGCCCCGTGAAGAATAATTTGTGATATATTAATTAGATGGTTTTCTGCCCAACTACAATTTCAGCAGATAAATGTGAAAAGTAGATTCCTCATGGTTCACTCAGTGCATGGTTTATGCCAATATAGATACAGTTCTGCTCTCAGATCTCTGACATTTTATTTGATCTGACTGTTCAATAATGGAGCCTTTCAATCAGTACAAAGACAAACCTTGAATTAGGCATCTGGTGAAATTATGCTCAGGTACCTGTTTCATGCAGTCTGCTTAATAGTTACCCAATCTAAAGTGAAAACAGCTTACAGAAGACAGAAGTATGGCACATCCCTAGTGTACAAGGTTGTTCCAATGGTATTTCTTCAAATATCACCTTTTCATGAAGCAAAGAAAGGTTCTATGCATTATCATTCTCAGTTATAAGTTGCTGAATAGACCCAATCAACAACGAAAATTATTATTCATGACCAAATGTTTTTCTTCATTCCCATCAGTCCCATTTTAGTTTGCTTTGCTCAAGCATTTTATCCATAATCCCTAAAGTGTTCACGTCTTTTAATGGCATGTCTGTGAGCTGTTGTCACTAGTTGCTTGTTGCAAGCTAAAGCAGCTTCTTGTTCTGTGCCCCATTACCACTGCAAATCATTAGTAATAAGCTTACATGGAAGCTCACTCTCTGCTGACAAATTAGGCAAAAATGTTGTTTGGTAGTTCCAGAATCTAACATGTCATCACATCACTTTCACGTCTATGGTCATTGCAACTCTGCTACAGCACTCACATTATCAGAATCCAGGTGAAGTCTTTTTGTTGTCAGTGTATGACCTATGTACTTGACTTCAGGCAATCTCAATTTGCACAGTTTTCTCATTCAGCTTCAGGTTCCTCTACTGAGCTCTCTCTAGCAGTCACCCTTGATTCTGACTGTGGTCACTAGTAGCTTCTTCAATTGACTCTCCATGTAGGTTTGCTCACTGATCACCCACAATAGCTTCATCTCTAGGAAGATCATGGCTATCCATGCTGTCTGCATTTTTCTCCCCAGGAGCAGTGAAAATGCCAAATGGCATGGAACCACATGTATCTAGAAGTACAGAGGGAGCAGGTATACAGGAACTTCGCCCTCTGCGTGTTCCTCTCCAAGTCAATCACCATCTTGACTTGGAAATATATCACTGTTCCTTCATTGTTGTTGGGTCAAAATCCTGGAAAGGATTGGGCTTTCAGCTTCTTCGATCCTTTTAGAATCAGTATTATTCCATTATATAACTTCAATATTGTCTTTGAGGTCTCAATTTTCAGGAGCTCACATCCTGGGCTACTTTCCATAGTCATGAGAAGCTTAAAATGCTACTATTGGTATCTATCTGATGTTTCACATTTACTTGATGTGGCAGTCATCATTCTAACAGTTGCAAACTATTTATCACCTTTACACTGACAATGCCAAACTGTTTTGTGATGTAAAGCGAATGTCAGATACATTGTCTGATACTTCTCCAGAAGCCATCTTTACAATTTGGCTTTGATTAGTTCTAACTACACTCTTGAATGTAAAGTGATTCACCTTCTTGCAGTTAAAGCACAGCTTTTCTCATGCTGGACATGCGTTGCTTTTTTCATATTTTTGTGATATCTTCCACACAAATCATATCCTGTACTTGGCCTTGATCTTTCTGTTGCTTCTGCAAATCTTTCTTCCCATCTTTAAAAAAAATGCTCTTTTACAGTTCTGCATTGTCTGTCATCATAATCCTTGATCGTTCTCCCATTAAGACTTGCTCACTAATCATTGACAACCGTAGGATTTCTGCACATATTGATACTTTTCTTGAGAGTAAGTTTCTTCTTTTTCAGCAGTCATACTCTAATAGCCTAAGCCTATCCTATCGCTAATAACATCTAATTGTCTAAAATTTTCACATTTCTGCTAGATATGACAGTGCCATCACATACTGACCACTGCCAATATTCTCCCTCTCCCTCTCCCTCTGAGCTCTGCTGTTGAACATATACCACTGATAAGAGACACTCATAGACAGTTCAAAATGTGCCTTCAACATGTTCAGAATGTCTCCAGTTTGGCTATACTGTTCCTCAGTGAAGTCTAGATGCTATATGGATTGTAGCCTTCTTCCCTCAGCACTGATTTAAAAAAAAATTACTTGTTCAGATTTGCAGTTTGAGTCTGTAGGAACTTTATTATTTTGCCACTGAGACTGGAAGAGATTTCAATTCTGTTTCATATCATCTTCCATTTTTGTAAAACCTGGAACTGGAAAATTCATGGCCATTCTGACTCACCCAGTACTCCTAAATTGCAGACTGCAGTTTTAGTCCTTCCATACTTTCTCTTATGATAGTTAGCTCTCTTTCAGCTCTGAAAATCCACAGAGTTTTGGATGCACATTCCTAAACCTTTTATTTCATGTAGTCTATTTAATTGCTGCACAATCTAAAATGGAAACAGGTACAGCAGATGCCACATGACTATAGAAGTCTCAAATGTATGGTGTTCACAAATATGTTTCTCCAAACTGTAGCCTTGATTGTTTGTCCCCAGAGCTAGCTAACATGCTTTCGCACATTAGTAAGAAAATTCCTGACAATTGTAGCATAATGATTAAACTTCAGACTTAAAATAATTTAAGATTTAATGCACACACAATAGCAGATCTGTTTATGCGATTGCTGATACCTATTTGTTCTTTCATTGTTTTATCTACAGCTTATTAGAAACATAAGCTTTGTACCTAACGTTTTATAGTCATAGCTCAATTTCTAGCACATTCATTTCTAAGACACATTATTGAGAGTTCAAATCCCATTCCAGAATGTGAACAGAAAAATTTAGGTGAATAGTTCATGCAGAATTGATTGAGTGCTGCATTATTGGAGATGCCATCTTTCAGATGATACCTTAAACTTACTATCTGCCCTCTCAGAGAGATGTAGAAGAGTAAGTGGCACTATTTCCAAGAACACCAGGAAAAGGTGACCCTGTGTCCTTGTCAATATTAATCGCTCAATCAACATCACAGAAATAGATTGCTGTTTGTGGGATCTTGCTGTTCACAAATTGGTTGCTTTGTTTCCTTCATTTCAACTTTGATTACACCTCAAAGCAGATACTCAGCTGCTGTAAAGTACTCTGGGAGGTTGTGTGCCCCCGAAAACTGCGATATAAATGCAAGTTCAAAGTTTGGTAGAAGATTTGTAGCTCGGGTGCTCGTTGTTGTGGTTCTGTTCGCCGAGCTGGGAATTTGTCTTGCAAACGTTTCGTCCCCTGTCTAGGTGGCATCCTCAGTGCTTGGGAGCCTCCTGTGAAGCGCTTCTGTGCTGTTTCCTCCGGCATTTATAGTGGCCTGTCTCTGCCACTTCCAGTTGTCCGTTCGAGCTGTCCACTGTAGTGGCCGGTATATTGGGTCCAGGTCGATGTGTTTGTTGATAGAGTCTGTGGATGAGTGCCATGCCTCTAGGAATTCCCTGGCTGTTCTCTGTTTGGCTTGCCCTATAATGGTAGTGTTGTCCCAATCGAATTCATGTTGCTTGTCATCTGTGTGTGTGGCTACTAAGGATAGCTGGTCGTGTCGTTTCGTGGCTAGTTGGTGTTCGTGTATACGGATCGTTAACTGTCTTCCTGTTTGTCCGATGTAGTGTTTTGTGCAGTCCTTGCATGGGATTTTGTACACTACATTAGTTTTGCTCATGTTGGGTATCGGGTCCTTTGTTCTGGTGAGTTGTTGTCTGAGCGTGGCTGTTGGTTTGTGTGCTGTTATGAGTCCGAGTGGTCGCAGTAGTCTGGCTGTCAGTTCAGAAATGCTCCTGATGTATGGTAGTGTGGCTAGTCCTTTGGGTTGCGGCATGTCCTCGTTCCGTTGTCTCTCCCTTAGGCATCTGTTGATGAAATTGCTAGGGTATCCGTTTTTGGCGAATACTTTGTATAGGTGTTCCTCTTCGAACATGAATTCGACTGGGACAACACTACCATTATAGGGCAAGCCAAACAGAGAACAGCCAGGGAATTCCTTGAGGCATGGCACTCATCCACAGACTCTATCAACAAACACATCGACCTGGACCCAATATTCCGGCCACTACAGCGGACAGCTCGAACTGACAACCGGAAGCGGCAGAGACAGGCCACTATAAATGCCGGAGGAAACAGCACAGAAGCGGTTCACAGGAGGCTCCCAAGCACTGACGATGTCACCTAGACAGGGGACGAAATGTTTGCAAGACAAATTCCCAGCTCGGCAAACAGAACCACAACATAAATGCAAGTCTTTCTTCATTTAACCGACAGAGTCATTAACATCAGAATTAAGAACATGGAGAAGATCGTGTGGCCCTTTGAGACTGCTCCAGCATCCACACAATTATAGCAGACCTTCTGCCTGTACTGCTTCAGCATAACTTTTGGTGGATTTAAAACCAAATTATTTTGTCATGGTATTGACAAATGGCTATAATCTGTGAAGAAGAAATAGAGATTTAGAACTGAAGGTTTGTATTTTTAAAAAATCATACAAATTCTTTCTAACAAATGATTAAACAGTAAAGATAGTAACTGGCCGATTCTGTATAACACTAAAATAGATATATCTGCCACGCTTTACTTCAGGTAGGATGTCAAATACCAGCCTCTCAGTTTCTGAGGACAGGAGTTTCAGACAGACTGACATCAAGTAGTGACATATCCAAGACTATGAGAGAAAATGAGAATTAACACTAAGACATGTGTGTCGACAGTCTGTGGTATGTGGAGGTGTGAGTTCTTGGCTGTGTAATTCTAGACTGAAGGATTTACACAACAAATGTCACTCCAAAATTATATCCTTATTGGGTTCACTAAACGGGATACAATTTAGCACATATCTTCATTTCATGTCAAGTTGAATCCAATTCTTGGCCTGCCATAACTCACTAATACACGCCTTTCTTGGCCGTTGATTTATGCACAAAATGCAAAGACTTTTCTCTTCACTGTTGTTACTGCTGTAGTAATCTTATACAGCGTGAGGATGCCATAAACTGATACTACATTTGCCTTCAGGATTGTCAGTATATCTGTTTCAAGTTCCATTCATTTTCGACAACTTATTTTGTTTCAACGAAGCTTCACGTCTGGCCTCCGTAGGAACCTGTGTGAGTGTAATCCATGCCAAGATCTTGTCAGAATAGAATTCTCCAGCTTCAGACAAGGAGGAAATCGATCTGGTGAGTCTGTCACACAAGTATGGTAATCTGTGAAATGCAGTCTAGGGTTACAGCGTGCAGGTGCATTATTCCTACAGTTTGCTGATGCTAGCCGACTTCAGTAAGGCCTATTCTTTCCTAGAGCTTGTGGAAAGAAATTTGTCAGTGCTTGAGGGATGGCTGGCATGCCTTGGATTCCAGTCTATTCAAAATAATGAAAATAAATAGAGGAAAAATCACATTTCTGCCAAAGATGTCAACGCCAAGCTTAATGCAGGTGTAATATTTCTTTGAACAAAGAGATCTTTGTTTCTGTTGTAGTTTGTGTGATGAATTGGGCCCTGCTGTTTTATCATAGGAAGTAGATTATAATGTGGATATGCTGATGCTACTGCCAACAGTGAGACATTTTATATATTCATTGACTAACTTTTGGCAAGGTCGCTTCACAGCTCCCAGTCCCCAAGTGACTGCTAAAACTCTGGCATTGTGTGGAAAATGGGCTGTTTTTGGACTTGAGTCAAATCAAAATGTTTAAAGAACATAGCAATAAAAAATATAGTTACAAATTCATTAAAGCATTCATATCTGTCAATTGATTATGCAATTATGGGTCAACAATGGTATTGAAATAGACAAATTTGCCAACTTGGCTATCAGACACTTTGACATCTATTAATTATTGAATGAAATGTGTCAGATATAAAGTATATCATAATATGATAGACATCAAGAAAACCAATCAGGAATTCAGAAGAAATGATTGTCTAAAGATTGGTGAGAATAAGGACTGGTTACTTCAAGGAGTAATTGCAGTGAATAGAATAGATGCGTAAACACATGCCTAGATTCTGAGGTACAGGACTTACATGTATTAAGAAAGGCAAGGACTGATTGGGTATTGTCAACATGGCTCTGTGCACGTGAAATCATGTCTGACTAACTTGATTGAGTTTTTTTGAAGAAGAGAAGAAGATTGATGAAGGCAGAATGGTGGATGATGTCTATATGGACTTCAGTAAGGCATTAACAAAGTTCTGCATGGTAGACTGGTTGGCAAGGTTAAATGGCATGGAATACAAGGAGAACTAAACAGTTGGATGCAAAATTGGTGAGTAGGTTGGAGACAGAGGGAGGTAGTACAGGGTTGCTTTTTGGATTGTGACCAGCGGTGTGCCGCAGGGATCGGTGCTGCGTCCTTTGTTTTTTGTCATTTATATAAATGATTTGGACATGAATACAGGAAGTATCGTTGTTTTGCGGATGACACCAAAATCGGTGGCATGGTAGAGAGTGAAGTAACCTCAGTGTGCCACAGGATCTTGATCAGATGGGCCAATGGGCCAAGGAGTGACAGATGGAGATTATTCTAGATAAATGTGAGGTGCTGAATTTTGGTAGGGCAAATTAGGGCAGGACTTTTACACTTAATGGTAAGTTCATAGAGAATTTTGCTAAACAAAGAAAACCTGGAGTGCAGGTTCATAGTTGCTTGAAATTGGAGTCATAGGTAGATTGGATACTGAAGGAGATGTTTGGTATTCTTGCCCTTTTTGGTTAGTGCATTGAGTATAGTAGTTGGGAGGGCATGTTGCAACTGTACAGGACATTGGTTAGGCCACTTTTGGAATATTGCATATAATTCTGGTCTCCCTGCTATGGGAAAGATGTTGTTAAACTTGAAAGGGTGCAGCAAAGATTGACAAGGATGTTGCCCGTATTTGACGGTTTGAGCTATAGGAAGAGGCTGAATAGACTGGAGCTGTTTTCTCTGGAGTGTTGGAGGCTGAGGGGTGACCTTATAGAAGTTTATACAATCATGAGGGGCACGGATGGTGAATGGTCAAGGTCTTCTCACTAGGGTAGTTGAGTCCAAAACTAAAGAGCATAGGTTTAAGGTGAAAGGGGAAAGATTTAAAAGGGACCTAATGGCAACTTTTTTGTGGAGAGGCTGGTGCATGTGTGGAATGAACCGCCAGAGGAAGTGATGGAGACTGGTACAATTACAACATTTAAAAAGACATCTGGATGGATACATGAATAGGAAGGGTTTAGAGGAATATGGGCCAAATGGTGTCCAATGGGACTAGATTAATTTAGGATATCTGGTCGGCATGGAGGAGTTGGACTGAAGGGTCTATTTCCATGCTTTACATCTCTATGACTCTTTGACTCTATACAAGATTGTGAACAAGAAGTGAGTAGATGGTAATGGTGGTAGATCAAATGAAGAGAGTTGGGAGGAACATCAAGTGAAGTATAAATAAAGGTACAGGCTCATTATACTGAATGGTTTTCCTGTACATCCTATACAATCTGATGCAGTAATGGCAGAAGACTTTCCATTATTCTGTTGCTATATCATATGGTCTTATTGTGCCCTCATAAGCTGATGGGAATTGCAACCTTCAGTGTGAAATTGGGCTCCATAATATCTTTGATGCTGGTAGGACAGAAAGCCTCAACCAAGGAAATGACACATATGTTTCCAGTTATAGTCTGCATGGTTCTTAGTGCTGGGAAGCTGCTTATGTGGAAAAATCATGCATATACTGGGAACAGCAAGAGTGGTGATATCATGGTGTCAGACAGCCATTCAGGATGATTTAACATTAGTTATAGGAATTTTCTTTTCATTCATGGGATTTGAGGGGATCACTAGCCAGGCAAGCATTTATTACCCATCCCTGATTGCGCTTGAAAAGGTGGTGGTGAACCACTTTCTTGAATCACTGCAGTCCATGCAGAGTAGGTACACCTATAGTGCTGTAAGGAAGAGAGTTCCAAGATTTGATGCAATTGGAACATTGATACATTTCCAAGTTGAGGCAGAACTTGCAGATGATAGTGTTCCCATGCATCAGCTGCCCTTGTCCTTCTTGGTCCTAGAGGCTGAGAGTTTGGAAGATGGTATTGAAGGTGCCTTGGTGAGTTACTGCAGTGCACACTGTAGACATTGTGCATCAGTACTGGAAGAAGTGAATGTTTATGGCAATGGTTGGGTGTCAGGTGCTTTGTCTCAGGTGCTGTTGAATTTCTTGAGAGTTGATGAAGCTGCACTCATCCAGGGAAGTGGAGAGTATTCCATCCTACTCCTGATGTGCATTGTAGATGGTAGTCAGGTTTTGGGGAGTCAAGAGGAGAGTTATTCATTACGGAATTCCCAACTTTTCTTGCAGCCACACTATTTACATGAGTGTTCAGTTCTACTTCTGGCTAATGGTAATCCCAGCATCGTGGTAGTGGAGAATTCCATGATAGTAGTGTGGTGATGATGGTTAATGATATTGCTGTTGGATTGTTAATACAATGTAATTTTCTGGGCATCCGGATTCGAGCCCCACCACAACAGATGATGGAATTTGAATTCAATAAAAGTCTAGATTTAAGAATCTAATGATGACCACGCAACCATTGTCAATTACCAAAAAAAAATCTGGCTTATTAATTTCCTTCAGGGATGGAAATCCACTGTCCAAACTGGGTCTGGCCTACATGTGATTCCAAACCAACAACAACGTCTGTGATTCCAAACCAACAACAACGTCTTTGATTCTTAACTCCCCTCTTGGGCAAGAAATGCCAGCCTGGCCAGCAACACCCTCATCCTGTGAATGAATTAAAAACAAAACACCATTGTATGTCAAGAGGAGATGCATAGATTTTCTCTTGTTGGAGATAGTTATTGCCTGGCACTTGTCTGGCACAAAAATTACTTTCAACATAACAGCCCAAGCCTGGACATAGACTCTTCCTGTATTTAATTGTCTTCACCATTGTCTACACAGTCTACATTGTGACTGAATGTGACAGGACTTCAGAGCTTCAATCTGATCAATTGATTGTGGGATCTCTTAGCTATGTGTATGATATGCTGTTTTTGCTATTTGGTAGGCTCTTGTGTTATAAATTCACTAGATTGACATCTCATTTTTGATATGCCTGGTGCTGTTTTTGGCATTCTCTCCAGAAATCTTCTGTGAACTAAGGTTTACTCTCCATCATGGACATAGTAGTGAAGTGGTGATAGTAAAGTTACTGAATTTATTCAAATACATATTCTACTGGCCCACAGCTCCTCATAGTTGCCCAATTTTGAGTTGCTGGATTCATTTGAGATTTCTTCTATGTAGCACATCGGTAATACCACATAAGACAATGGAGGTTATCCTCAATGAGGAGATGGCTTCTCATCTCCACAAAGAGTACAGAGCAGTGGTGCAGTTTACGTAACATGTAGACTGGTGAAGACAAGTTCAGGTACGTTTTTCTCTGACATTGGTTCCTTCAGTACCCACCATAGACTCAGTCAAGCTGCTATGTCCTTTAAGATTTAGCCAGCATTTACAAACATATGAACCAGAATCAGACGTAGGCCATTTGGCTGTTCAAGCCACTCAATAAGGTCATGGTTGACATATTTGTATTTCAAATTCCAGATGCACATTTGTCACAGATCACAGAAACATTTGGTTCCCTTGCCTAACAAGAATCTATCTACCTCTACCTTAAATACATTCAATGACCCGAACACCATTGCCTTCTGAGGCAGATGGTTCCAAAGTCACAAAACTCTCTGAGGGAAAAACATCCTTTTCATTTCTGTCCCAAAAAGAAAACCCTGCATGTTTGGAGTGTCATCTTGTTTTGTGGTCATCCACAGGAGGAAACTCCTTTCCTCGTATGCCTTATCAAGACCTTCAGGATCTTATACACTTCAATCAAGTCACTGTTCACTCTTTTAAAATCCAGTAGAAACAAGCCCAGCCAACCCATCCTGTCATTATGAGACAATCTGATAATTCCGGGTATCAATCTTGTAAAACCTCCTCTGAATTGTTTTCAATGCATTTATACACTTCCTTTAAATAAGGAGGTCAAATTTGTGCACATTATTCAAAATATAATTTCACCAGTGCCTTGTATACCTGAAGCACAAGCTCTTCTATTTATGTTCTGTTCATCTCATAATAAAATATAGCATTCCATTAGCCTTCTTAATTACTTGCTGTACTTGGACATTAAATTCTAGTAATACTGCTCGCCAGCCAATCTTTATATTATGAGATCTATATACTATGAGCTCTTAACTTGTGCAAGAATCTCTGATATGGCGACTTGTCAAGTACCTTCTGGAGATCCAAATACAGTACATTAACTGACTCTCCTTTATCAACAAAAACTTCAATAAATTGTTTAGACAGGATTTCCCTCTTATAAAACTACACTGATTTTTTGCAACTATTTTGCATTTTTCTTATTACCCTTAATGATCTTAATTAGCTCCTTTATGATCAATTAATACATTCTCCATGACCAACAGCAAGTTAACATGTCTATCTTTTCCTGTTTATTGCCGCCCTCACTTCTTCAATAGAAATATTGTATTTGGTAGCATAGATGACAGTGCAATATGTATAAAGTATCACATTTCCATGAATTTTAATGGTTTCACATTAACATGCATTTGTAACCCTGTATGTATCTGTGACAGCACGGTGCCTGACCCCATGTCTGTACAGGATGTAATGATGTCTGTGTTCAGCTGTAAGGTGAATAAGGTACATATAAAACAATGGATTCTGCAGACACCATTGATCCTCATTGTCAAACGTCCCTATTCTTTCTTTGGTCTCTGTGTCTAAAAGTGCTAATGTGAATAAAGTGGGCAAAGATGGCTGGGTGGGAGGGAACCAGTGCATTAGAATGACCAGAGATGAGGGATCCCGTAGGTCTGTGTCCTGTCCATGGGTCTGTGTGTAATATTGTCTTCTATGAGGCTGCACATTGGTGGGTTCTGCTGCCCTTCCCTCACAGTTTGAGGCACTGATCCTGCCTACTCTGGTCCCGATCTTTCAATTTCCAGCACAATGGAAGGTGACAGTAAAGCTTCTTCAGCCAGCAGCTTCAAGCCTCTGTTTCTAAGTGCCAGTGATGCCTTGAACATCAAATTCTCCTCCCGGTAGCCCTTTATTGTCTGTGTTTTAACACTTTGACCAGTTCATGTATTAAAAACACTTTACCCAAACATTTTTGTTGATGAGGCAGACAAAGAGACACAGAATTTAGATTGCGGTCCAACTCGATTTTATTAACAAAACTTTCCTTAGTTCTCAAATTTCCACGATATGTACTCTTTATCTCCCTCTATCCATCTGAGAAAGAATATTACGAACAATGATCCACATATTTGAGCTGGGCTGTTGGAATCTCCCTCCTTTTCGATATAAGGCTGGCTCTCTTCCATGAAAGTGGGTCTTGCAGGTCCGGGTGAACCTTCACCTCGGTTTTCATGGGTTGCCACATGATCTTCTGCCACAAATCTTGTGAGTCTTTCCAGATGTGTTTGCATTTCCCCTTCCTCAGACCTTCCAGCATGTCATATGGCCTTTGGCCAAAGGGGTCATGAGCAGTGTTCAAATCCTCCAATGGGATCGCGACAACATCCTTCACTGTTGCCATGCTGGTATAAAGTGCACACCTTCAGGCACTGCTGGGAAGCCAAGTTGCCAGAAAGTCTGATTGAAACTTCTCCCATACACAGCCTCAGTCTGATTGTAACTGGGCTGCTCTGACCCTTGTAACATCTTTGACATTGGTTTCCATTGTTTTATGCAGCCAATAGCTGCTGACTGCCTGGCCCATTTTCTCTGGCTGTGGGTCAACTTAGAATGTGTTAATTTTGGACCAGTGGGTCACTAGACCACACTTTTCTGTGAGCCCTACAGGCTTCACAGCTTTCCAGTTCCACACCCAACGCATCCACTTGAATATCCTTTCTCCCCAGCCTTTGGCTTATGAAGTGAAATGTCAACAACATCCCCAACAACATTCATGCCCCTTGACCCAGTCTGCAATCCCAATTCCCACAAATACTTTCCCATGTCTCCTTCCTGTAGCGACAGCCTAAGGTTTCTCCATAAGCCAATTTCCTTCTAGTTCCTCTGGATGAACCCAGCAAATGGTTTGGATCCTACAGTTTGAACACCTTAACCAGAAATCCCTAGGTGTGAAATGCATAGACCCCTGATTGGTATCTGTGCATCTCCCCGACTGTGTTAGAAGTAGCCCTCAGCCTAGTTGCAATGGAGGCTTAAAACTCACTGTGACCCATTCCTTGACCTGTTGAGGCATCAGCACCTTGATCCAAGTACTCCCCAGCTGAACAGCTGACAATATCCAAGCCCTTGGATTGGTATCAGAGGCTGACCTTGACTTACAATGTTAGGACCCTGACTGATGGCTATCTCTATGGACTCTGGTGAGGGGTATCCCTCTCAGACTTTGAGACATGGCTGCCTACTTGCTGCATATAGAGTATGTCTGTTATATAAGCAGCTGACACATGGTGTAGGTATGAGCTTGATGTAGCACACTGCCTTACAGTAAAGTGTGCCCCTTTGACTGAGGTCTATTGATCCAACATTAACATCAGCTTGGCTATGTGACTATTAGTTGTCATGGCAAGGCAAGGCAGGGACTCTGTGACCATCAAGGTGAGTGCAAATTGAGGGAGTGCTCAGAGGGCAGTGAGGAGCCCTGAGATGCAGCCTGTCCAATCTGAGAGCTGGGTCGTCTCTCTGCTTCTGCTTTTCAATGCCAGATACTCGTGTAGCCTGCAGTACAGGTTTGTGCTTCCTAAGCATCCTACAAGTGACATTCGCATCGTGATGAGTTGGCAAATCCCGAATGCTAATCCCCATGAGCCTGGCTGGTGGCCATGGATGGTGTCCGAGTTGCTGGTTCACGCTGAGCAACACAGAGGCCAGCTGAAGTTGCTGGGGACCCACTCAGACTTCCCGGTCGAAAATCCTCGATGTCTGGCTTGTTCGAGGTGAGTGGTTAGATGGAAAGTTGCATATTCATGAAGTTGATCTGTCGTTAATAAGGTCATTGTCAAGCAATAAAGACCCTTCATAGGCAAATCGCTGCTCCCTGGCAAGAGTCTCACCTGAACACCTGAAAAGTGCAGAAAAGATGTAGTGAGTCACTTCCAGCGTCGAGGGAAGTCTTGACAGTCTACCACATGATTCTGTCATGTCTCTTGCCATACATAAGCCATGTCATTCAGATCACCATAAGATTCTGCACATTAAGTTTTTATTCCATTTCTTTTCCTAAGTCTGGAAGCATTGTGGAAATCTTTTTTGTAAGATGCAACCTTGATTTACAATATGGTGAGTGTTAATTCATGTAACAAGGTTCATTTTAAATATGTAAGCATCAATAAATGATAATTTAAATGCATCTAAAATGGGAAACATTCAGCACCATATTTTATTCTCTTTGCAAGCAGTACATACCATTGTACTCATTTGAAATGTTAGAAGGATGAATAGCAATGCTTCCATCAACAACACAGCTTGTTCTGTTCTCAAATACCAGGCCCGCAATCTCAAACACAGCTTGTCCTGCTCATAAATACCAGATCGTTTACTATGGTGGGCATACAATTGGCTCAGCTTACAACATTTGCACTGTACAGGCAAGAACTGATACTAAGAAATGTATAAATCATATAATGTAATGAATTTTTAGAATTATGAGCTATAATTTGATGAGTACTGGGTGTCACGGTGGCCTGATGCATTAAGGGCAGATCACCATGTGAAGTAAGAGGCACTCACTATTTGTATTGTAGTTTTGTATTTGTATTTTCTTGTGTTAATATTCCTGCTGCTGAGCAAGAAACTCTAAATTCAAGTCGCCCTCCAGAACTGAATGCCCAAGGAATGTGCATTCATAACATAGCCAAACAGGTTTAGTATCAACTTCAAAATCTTTCCAACATATGTCAATGGTATAGGATAAGTGTGGGACAGATTCCTGGAGATCCAAGTGATGGAAAGAAATCAGAACCTCTACAATCACTATTCATTTCTCCAGACCACAAAATGCATACAAAGCAACTGTGACTCCTTGGGGCAATGTTATAAAGTGAAGAATGAGTAAATGTACCTTGACTAACTGTGACCAGTTTGCAGGAACTCTTTTTTTTCAGTCAGGTGCATTATGTAGTGAGATAGACAAGGTAGATTAGTTTCAGAGAAAGGTTGAACACAACTTTATTGAACACTTTATCAAGGAAAAACAATATTTATCAGAATCTGCAATTGTACTTTAACTAAATTCAAAAAAACTTTCTTAATCTTTTCACAGGATTCTTCAGTAAACAGTCTCAAATCTCTAAATTGAACAGTCTCAAATGACCATGAGTTATCTACTTCTGACATGGGCTTCTGAGAATTTGCTACACCCTATCCATAATCTATCGCTACCACTGTATTTGAACTGTTTGTCTGAAAGGACTGATAATTCCTGATCAATGGGATGAGGACAGACTGACCCTGAGTATTTGAGTGTTAACTAATGTTTCATAATCTGCAGTCACTGGGCTTCCCCTCTCTTCTAGTGCTGGTTCTGGTCTTTGGATTGTTTAACCGAGGTGGTCTTCTGGGTCTGGTCAGTCTGATGATGACCTACGAGAAGCTGGAGATGCTGTGCAGGTCAGCTGCCAATCAAAGGTGCTCTCTGGAGAAGCCATTGAAGAAGGTACCAGTAGCTGAGAGAGCCAGTCTCTAGGTTGTTCATTTTGTCCCTCTCTTCACATCTTTCTTGAAGATTCTGTGGCCTATGTTCAATGCTAGTGGTGAGCAGAAGCAGGAAGATGCAATGACATGACTATTTTCCAAACTTGGATATCGCAGAACATGGTTTTGTACCTCCAACTCTCAAGTTCTATCCTTGCCGCACTGTGCCACTGACATCCTACTGAGCTGGGTGCCACTAAAACTGCGTGGAATTGTTCACGTTTAACCTGAGAATGGAATGGATTGAGGGAAATGTTTCTTATGCAATGGCAGAACAACCTGAAACATTAAAAGTTTTTCCTTACCGGGTCATAATGATCAGAAGGCACTCCCAAAAAAACTTTAGATGTTGCACCTATTCCTATGTGCAATGGACCAATTACCGACCAGAATATTTGTGTGCTTTTGATTCTCATGTGAATTCTCCAAGGTGATCATTGACAAAGTTTGTGAATTCTGATAGCACTCAAACAATCTGAGAAGTTGCCATCTACTGTGCTTATTTATCTACTACCAGGCCTACTTGAAGATATCTACAAATGTCACAGTAACCTGAAAATTGTTTGGATTGTAGATAGTCTTGCATGCAATGGTCTTCTTAATGGTTGTAGCGTTGACATACTCCTCTTTACTTTGGGAGTGTGGTGTGGTTCTTGATATTGTAGATATTAAATGTAGATGTCTTTCCTGATGAAAAGCTTATGCCCGAAACATCGACTCTCCTGCTCCTCGGATGCTGCCTGACCAGCTGTGTTTTTCCAGCAACACACTCTCGATATTGGAAATCAAATCCCTCTGTTCCACATGCAGCTATTAATCTGAAACATGTCAAATTTAATTTCTCAGATGGTTTAATACCTGAATCTGATCATGCCCTAAGATTTCATCAGGTTTCATTAATGAGCAGGAAAGCTATAACAAACTCATCATCTAATATATAGGAACACTGATGATTAATTACTAATATTGAAACTTAAACAATCCCCTCTTTGAACCCAAACACACACATACGTATCAAATGTAGGACAGACAAGAAAAAGTTTTCTTTCAGAATATCATGGATGAAAAATATCAACAAAAACACATTAATTTTGTCGATCAGAGTTGAAAAGAGGGAGAATGAGTTGATTTTCTCACAATTCCTTTTTGGTTTTTGGTGATAATATTGTGTTGTTGTTGACTGTGGCAATCTTCGGTTCAGTATCTGATCAGTTGGAACTATGCCTTGGCTTAAGTTAGCAGTTCTTTATTTTTAAAAGTCTTTGAGTGTTATTCATATTTACTTTTGGAAATGAGAGGGATCTGCTTGCTGGCAGGCTTTGGCAGTCTGATTCTTAACTGTTCTCTCTCTTGCTCTCTCTGTCTCTCTCTTTATCTCACACCTCTCAGTTCTATGACAACTTTTCTTAAACTAATTCACAAGCCCTTTATGGGTAGTTTTGCTTTCAAAGAGGCCGGCACATGTCACAATGTATTAAATTCAATTTCAGCACAACTATACAACACTTGTCATCTTTGAATTGTTAAAAAAACTAATAATCCAAACTTCCATTTTCTCATTTACATTACCAAATAAAATATGTGCAGAACTGCAAAGTGACGAATATTCATCACACGCCTCACCTGTGCCTTGGATAGTGGACAAGCATTGGAGAGACAGGAGGTGACTCTGTCACCATTGGGTGCCTTTTGTAGGCACGGCATTTATATGACTCGTCTAATTCGGTTCTTTGTCAATGGTAAGCCCAAGGATATTGATAGTGGGGGCTTCATTTTTGATAAAGCAATTGAATCTCAAAGGCAATAAGTTGATTCATTCTTATTGAAGATTATCATTGTCTGTCACTTGTATGACATGAATTTTGCTTGTCACTTATCAGCTCATGCCTTCATTTCTTTCCAGGGAAGCAACACAAACTGTTACACTATCTGAGGAGTTGTGAATGGTGCTGAATGTCATCCAATCATCAGAGAACATCCTCACTTCTGACTTTATGAGGTAGGGAAAGTCATTGAAGAAGTAGCTGAAGATGGTTGCACCTAGGACAATCCCTTTGCGGAACTCTCGTAGAGATGACCGGGAGCTAAGATGATTGACCTTCAACAACCACAGCCATTGTCCTTTTTGCCAGGTATGACCCAGCAGGTTTACTGCCACAATAATGTGCTGCTCTACTGTCATAATTATATCCTGCTGCTGTCTGCATATAGATGGTGCTAAAATATTAGTAATTTTTCAACAGTTTAGTAAAGATTTGCTTTTGCAAGTAATTAAGTTGTTAGAGAGTTAAGTGCAAGAGTCAAATGCTTTTATTCTTTTATCTGGTTTGTTTCTCAGTTTCCCATTGAAGATTGGATTTCAATTTTGTTTTATGTTATGGATAAGTTTCCTTCTAAACCAGCTGCTTAGACCCAATTGCACCAATTTTACACGAATTCATCCACAACTGGGAGTGAGCCAACACAGGAAATTGAAGAATGCCCCTCAAAAGCTCATTGTGTCAAAAGAAGCATGCATATTTCTTTGGAGCCATTACATAATAGGAGACTGGGAATCAAACAAGAATCCTTATTAAACCGCAGAGTACAACTATTTACTATTTACTTTTTACTGGGTAATCAAATTGACCCATCACAGAATACTTTTGCTTTTTTCATGCTTCATTGTGTACTGCTTATGCTGACAGTATATAGAAATTATGCATTATGCATCAGAAGCTGAGGTAGCAAGGGATGCAAATTAATCCAATGATGACCTGAATTTGTTTTTGACTTGAGGTGGGTAGTCCAGTCAAGTAAGTTCTGATTCCTTGACAAGATAGGAAATCAATTATTTACCATTCACGTTAGACCTTAAGAGTTCTCCAATTTCAAAGGATCTAGATATAATATATATCATTGAAATACTCACCCTTTAAGATATAAATACAGAACTCTTAAACTGTAATAAAATCAATAGCTTCATCACTTCTTAAAGAATCAGGAGTCCTTTCGCTGTGATATACACGCTATCATTTCCTGTCATCTAGTTAGCTCTTTTAAGTGGGTGCCATAAACGATATTCTTCCACACACAAGCTTCACAGATATTATCCAGAGCACTAGCATTAGGATACTTCCCACATCACAAAGTCAGAAATTTGCTTGAAAATGTCTCAAGTTTTCTGCTCACCTTAGGGGAGGAAATTTGAATTCAAGTAAGAAGCCAAGAGAAGAGGATTGGGAAGCAGAGAGAAGCAATTACAAATAGCAAGTTTGTGAGAAACAGACACATCGACATAGATGGAGAAGAAAGTGCTACTTAATCCAAACTCAAAAACATGCAAACCTTATTTGTGATTACACATGCTAATCATAAACACCAGTCTTGAAATGAGTGAAAGACTTCAGCCAAAATAGGAAGTTCTTGTGGTGAGACGGCTGATATGGTCAGGCTGGAAAACCTCACAACTGCTTCCTGTGGTCACCTGAATTCCATGTGCTCACTGATTTGTAGCAGCTAATGAATCAAAGGTTTCTAAGAAATCACTGTGCACTAATCATAGACTCCGCAAGCGGCATGTGATCCTGAGGTGGATGAGTTCAGTTCCTTGAGCAAACTTGCAGATGAGGTTGCATGAAGCATGTGAAATGGAATTTAGCCTGAATTTACATCTTCACATGAAAAGCAGAGGTCTCTTAGATGTCTCAATGAACCTTCAAGTTCAGTAGGCATTCTAACACATTTTCTCTCTGATGCTTCCACTGAAGGAACCTGTTCTGAAAAAAAAATAATATATATATATATTCATCTTATTTTGAAAGCTAGTCATTTATCCATGACTTTGGAGGATTGGACAATTTGGATAAGGTTGTGCAAACCACAATTTATAAGATACAATTTACACAAAGCAAAGCTCCTTATAATGATATTTTCTCTTTTTTGCACTGGACCTAATAGCTGAGGGCAAAGTGGACAGTTTAATAACTAAGGATGAACAAGTATAGCAATTGACAAATAAAGGACATAAATCTAATGGGTTAGTTTGCCACTTTTTTGCATTATGATAAATGGGTTTTTATAGGCAACAGTCTATTTTACATCCCTGCTTATTTTCTTTTCATTGAAGACAATGAATTTAAAAGTGAGGAGGGATATAAGATAGATGCTGATTGTCCCACACTTCATATCAGCTATTGCATAAGGTGAAGGGGCAGATTTTGCTGGACTGAGGCTTTAGATTTTATAATAGTTGCCCTGAACTTGTTGGAAGTGTGAGCTGATAATGGCACATTACGGAGAACAGAGAATCCCAGACCTTGTTCACAATGGGGCAACAATGAGAATTAAAGACTGAGAGCTTCATAGGAAGGACTAAACAAAGGTTTAATTAAAATAGGTGAATTCAATGTCAAATCAGTAACAGGAAAAGCAATAAAGCAAAGGAAAGAAGGTTGATTTAAGAGAGGCAAAAAAAAGTACAAAGGAAAAAATAAGAGAGAAAGGTAAATATGTACATTTTCACATTTTAAAGTCTTCAAAAATAATTCACAACCAGAAGAAACAAGACTCCTCATTTTTATTGGGTAAAAACAAGGACTGCAGATGCTGAAAATCAAATACTGGATTAGTGGTGCTGGAAGAGCACAGCAGTTCAGGCAGCATCCAACGAGCAGCGAAATCAACGTTTCGGGCAAAAACCCTTCTTCAGCCCTTCCTGATGAAGGGCTTTTGCCCGAAACGTTGATTTCGCTGCTCGTTGGATGCTGCCTGAACTGCTGTGCTCTTCCAGCACCACTAATCCAGTATCCTCATTTTTATTGTTCACTTTCTGTTTGGAAAAGAATGATGGGCAGTCATTGACAATTATCAAGTTACCAAAATAATACTTGGGTTGTTAATTATTGGACTTATATTTCTGATGGTGAACTTAATAGACAATGAATATGCCTGGTATGGAAGGAATGTCTTACGAGGAAAGGCTGAGGGCCTTGAGGCTGTTCTCGTTCATGAAAATGATAGATTAATTGAAAGCAAGATTGTACTTTCTGTGAAGTTAGCTGTGGATCAATACAAATTGGAGAAAGTGAGGACTGCAGATGCTGGAGATCAGAGCTGAAAAATGTGTTGCTGGAAAAGCGCAGCAGGTCAGGCAGCATCCAAGGAGCACGAGATTCGATGTTTCGGGCATAAGCCCTTCTTCAGGAATCCAAGTTTCAAGATCCAAGATCCAAGATCAATACAAGTTGGTCAGGAATCTGTGTTGATTAATAATTCACAAGACATTTCTTCCTTATTGTAAATTACTGACAAATTCATCCATTAATAATGGTGAGAACCATTTAGATACTATTATTTTCTGCATAAAATCTAGCCCAAACTTCCAATTCTGTTGTAGCCTGTGAAGCATTTGACTTTCAATTATAAACACATGATTAAGTTTTTATAAATTAGTATGGCTGCTGTACTAGACCGAGCATTGATTTGTACCTCAGTTTAAATATTTAATATAGTCACTTGCCCAGAGCATTCCACTTGAAGAATCAAAATCCAGTTTAGTTATCAGATCAAAAAGAACTGTACAGCAGAGTGCTATCAGGGCACCGCAGACATCATTCAGTCTTGAATTAAAATTACATGTTTTCACATTATACTTTGAGTTCATACTATTTACAGTCAAATAACAAAACATATGGAAATTTTGGATTCAAAAACTTTTAATGCCACGATGTGTTTGGGTTCAAGACAGAATGATTGGGAAGAAAGCAAAGTCTTCAGTCTTAGACTTCTAAGTAACATTATTTATTATATATTAATTCTAAATACTACTATACATAATAACCATTGATGCATGAGGCTTTGATTTATATTTACATTAAGTAAGAACTAATCTATCTTCTTTTGTTCACGTCCATGCGCTCATGGACTCTAATGGTTTTGTCCAGAGAGTCTCACTTTAGTGTGTCTAACAGAGTGTTCCTTTTAGTCTAAAGTCTTTCAATGCAGGTTGTTGAATAACTTCAGAGAACATCTCTGGGGCACCTACACCCACCAACCCCACCACCCCATGGTTGAACACTTAACTCCCCCTCCCACTCCATCAAGGACATGCAGGTCCTGGGCCTCCTACACAACCAAACCGCTGCCACCTGATTCCTGGAGGAGGAATGCCACATATTCTGCCTTGAGACCCAGCAAACACATGGGATAAATGTGGATTTCAACAGCTTCCTCATTTCCCCCCATATTATCCCAGTCCCAAGCCTCCAACTCGGCACCACCCTCCGGACCCGTCCATCACTCCCTCCTCTGACCTATCACCTTCTCCCTCACCTTCATCCACTTATTGTTTTCCCAGCTAACTTCCCCCCAACCTCACCACCCCCCTCCCATTTACCTCTCAGCCCTGACCCACAAGCGTCATACCTGATAAAGGGCTTATGTCCGAAACGTCAAATCTCCTGCTCCTTGGATGCTGCCTGACCAGCTGTGCTTTTCCAGCACTACACTCTTGACTCTGAGCTCCAGCATCTGCAGTCCTCACTTTCTCCCTGTAGAATAGTCATTGTCTGGTGTCTTCTTCTAGAGTGTTCTAACTCTGACCCCACTGTGGTATTCATAATGATGCACAAAATCTATCATTGCAAAGTTGCTCCAGGGTCCTGGAACCCTTATAGAACACAAATATATGTGGATGGTTGGAAAAAAGACACCTATTTGCAGTTCCGACCAAGAATCTAAGTAATGTAGAATTAAAGCATGACATCGCCACTCAACTAGCCAACTCTAAGTAAAGGTAGCAAGTTTATGCTGCTCATTCACATTACAAATATGTTAATAAGAATTGATAATAGGAATGGTTGACACAAAAGAATAGGAGAAGTGTAACATTGGAAGGTAAGGCTTTGTAGATTGGTTTTTGTAGAAAGGTAGCATAAACTTGCTACCTTTACTTAGAGTTGGCTAGCTGAGTGGCGATGTCATGCTTTAATTCTACATTACTTAGATTCTTGGTTTTATTTATTTTGGGATACTTTAATCTGATATAAAAATGTATCTTACATATCATATCTACAGTACAGAAGCAGACTATTTGGCCCATCAAGTCCACAGTACAGAAGCAGACTATTTGGCCCATCAAGTCCACATTGACCCTTTGAAGAGCATCCCACCTAGAACCATTCCATCCCTGTAACCCTGCATTTCCCATGGCTAATTCACAGAGCCTGCACATCCAAGGACACTATTGGCAATTTAGCATGGCCAATCTACTTAATCTGTACGTCTTTGAACATCAGGACAAAGCCTATGTGGCCAATATCACCACATCAGTCTACTCTCTATCATCAGTAAAGTGATGGAAGATGTCATCAATAGTGTTACCCTGCAGCACCTGCTCAGCAAAGACCTGCTCAGAGCACCCAGGAGAAACCCTCACAGTCACAGTGAGAATGTGCAAGCTCCACACAGATAGTTACCAGAGGGTGTAATGAAACCTAGGTCCCTGGCACTTTGAGGCAGCAGTGCTAACCAGTGAGCTAAGGCGCTGCCCATTTTTATATATAGATAAAAATGCAAATCTTTCTTTCTGACATTAAATCAGTATTATCGTATTAATTAACTGATTGCATAATTTCGGGGTGATGCAGGTTTAATGGTGGTGTCAATCTAGAGGCCTAGGATAATGCTAGGGGGTCCTGGGTACCCATCCCATCATGATAGCTGGTGGAATTTAATTTTGATTTAAAAATCTGGAATTAAAAGCTGAATGATCATGAGTATAAAATCGATCTGGTTCACTCATGTCTTTTAAGGAAGGAAATCTGCCCTCCTTACCTTGATGGACTCTAGTCTCACACCACTGTGGTTGATTTTTGACTGTCCTCTGAAATGTTCTGAAATGGAAAGCGAATGATCCATTTCAGTCTTGTCCTGAATTCCCAGACCTCACCCAGTCTAATTCCCTCCATGTGTTATCAGGAAAGGTTTGAGACCCAGTATACTGCAAGCGCTATGGGTCCTGACAGCATTCCAGAAATGGTTCTGAAAATTTGTGTTCCAGAATTTGCCATGCCCTGTGCCAAGTTCTTCCGGGTTAAAAATCACAAAGCGCCTGGTTAAAGTCCAACACGTTTATTTGGAAGTACAAGCTTTTGGAGTGCTGCTCCTTCGTCAGGTAGCTCCACTTTGAAAGCTTGTACTTCCAAATAAACCTGTTGGACTAGAACCTGGGGCTATATGATTTTTAACTATGTTCCCCCCCCCCCTCCACCAGTCCAACACTGGCACCTCCACATCAAACTCTTCCAGTACAGCTGTATCACTGGCATCTACTGACAATGTGGAAAATTGCCCACATATGTCCCGGACACAAATATCAAGACAAAGCCTACATGGCTAATATCACCCCTCAGTCTACTCTTGATCATCAGCAAAGTGGTGGAACGTGTCATCAATAGTGTTACCAAGCAGCATCTGCTCAGCAATAACCTGCTCAGTGACACCCAGTGTGGGTTCTGCCAGGTTAATACAACTCCTGACTCATTGCAGCCTTGGTCCAAATATAGATAAATGAATTCCAGACAGAAAGCAAGGACATCTGCCCTTGACATCAAAACAACATTTCACAGGATGTGCCACCAAAGGACCCCGGCAACACTGGAATCAATGGAAATCAGGAGGAAGCTCTCCACTGGTTGGACTCATGCTTAGCTCAAAAGGAAGATGGTCATGATTGTTCTACCTCAAGTCATCTCAGCCCTAGGACATCTCTGCAGTGGTTCTTTGGGATATTGTCCAAGACCAACCATCTTTAGTTGTTTCACCAATGACCTTTCCTCCCTCATAAGGTCAAAATTTGAGATTTTCACTGATGATTGCACAATGTTCAACAATATTTGTTCAACATCACAGATCCTGATGTAGTGCATGTCCAAATGGAAAAAGACCTGGGCAGCATCCAGTCACAGTAGGATAAGTGACAAATAACATTGATACCACACAACTCCCAAGCAATGATCATGTCTGATGAGAGAACTCAATTATCACCACTTGATGTTGAATGGCATTTCCATCACCCAATACCACACTAGCAATACCCTGGGAGTTGACCAGAAAGTAAGCTGTCGCAAGAAGGCAAGTCAGAAACTGAGACCTATATAATGAGTAACTCCATTCCTGACTCCTGAAAGCCTTTCCACTTTCTAGGCACAAGTCTGTCCATTGGCCTGGGTGCAGCTCCAACAACAGTCAAGAAGCTCAACACCATACAGACCAAATCAATGTCCCAATGCCTGCAGTTTGTACTGTGTAAAAGATACATTAGCATAAACTCACAAAGATTATTTGGTTGTCACCTGCAAAACCATAAAGTCTACCACTTAGAAGGGTAAGGGCAGCAGAAGAATGGGAATACAACCACTTACAAATTACCCTCCAAGTCATACCAACCTCACTTGGAACTATGTTATCGCTGAGTAAAAATGCTAGCACCATCTCACTAAGTAGGGTGGGCCTCCTCCTTGGGGATTGCAGTGACACAAGGAGGCAGCTGACCACCAACTTCTGATGTGATATTAGGAATGGGCATTAAATACTGGCCTAGACAATAATGGCAACATCTCCTAATTGAATAAAAAAATCTTAGATAGCATGAAATATTGACCCATGTGACCTAGCGAACCCTGACCTTGACACAGCACCAAGACAATAGACAATAGACAATAGACAATAGACAATAGATGCAGGAGTAGGCCATTCTGCCCTTCGAGCCTGCACCGCCATTCAATATGATCATGGCTGATCATTCCTAATCAGTATCCTGTTCCAGCCTTATCTCCATACCCCTTGACTCCACTATCTTTAAGAGCTCTATCCAATTCTTTCTTAAATGAATCCAGAGACTGGGCCTCCACTGCCCTCTGGGGCAGAGCATTCCACACAGCCACACTCTCTGGGTGAAGTAGTTTCTCCTCATCTCTGTCCTAAATGGTCTACCCCGTATTTTTAAGTTGTGTCCGCTGGTTCGGCATTCCCCCATCAACAGAAATATGTTCCCTCCTGCCAGAGTGTCCAGTCCTTTCATAATCCTATACGTTTCAATCAGATCCCCTCTCAGTCTTCTAAACTCAAGGGTATACAAGCCCAGTCGCTTCAGTCTTTCCGTGTAAGGCAATCCTGCCATTCCAGGAATTGACCTCGTGAACCTACGCTGCACTCCCTCAATAGCCAGAATGTCTTTCCTCAAATTTGGAGACCAGAACTGTACACAGTACTCCAGGTGTGGTCTCACCAGGGCCCTGTACAGCTGCAGAAGCACCTCTTTGCTTCTATACTCAATTCCTCTTGTTATGAAGGCCAGCATGCTATTAGCCTTCTTCATGACCTGCTGTACCTGCATGCTTGCCTTCATTGACTGGTGGACAAGAACACCCAGATCTCTCTGAACAGCCCCTTTACCTAATTTGATACCATTGAGGTAGTAATCTGCCTTCCTGTTCTTGCCACCAAAGTGGATAACCAGACATTTATCCACATTAAACTGCATCTGCCATGCATCTGCCCACTCACCTAACTTGTCCAGGTCACCCTGTAATCTCCTAACATCCTCATCACATTTCACCCTACCACCTAGCTTTGTGTCATCAGCAAATTTGCTAATGTTATTGCTGATACCATCTTCTATATCATTTACATATATTGTAAAAAGCTGCGGTCCCAGCACGGATCCCTGCGGTACCCCACTGGTCACTGCCTGTGGGAAGGACTTTAAGATGCAGAAGCTGTGTGGTCAGTGTAAAGGAAGGACTGCAAGTCCAGGAGAAATGAAAGCTGAATGCAATCAGTCAACACATACTTACAGTTAGAAAGAGAAGCAGATGCAGAAGAGTTGACAAGGCATTGAGAATAGTTCAGAAGAAAGTGCGCATGAGCAAATTCATGTTTACTTGAAAGGTGTTGCCTGTGGATAATAACTAACACCCAGAAGGAAAAGGACTGGAATATGACTTGAAAGGCCTGTATAGCTAAAAAAGAAACCTACAATCGAGTTGGCTGTTGATTAACTCACTAAGCTGGTTTATGTGAAAGTTGGCATTCTATGTGTAATTTATTGTTTGGACTGACCGTGATTTACCTGTGACTTTATATTTAGTTAACACTGATTCTGACTCATGTCAATTACAAGTTTCAAAAAGTGAATGATTATTGATAATTTTTCAAACTTGGGATCGTTCAGTAAATTTGAGTATTTTGGTTCACAAATTTTGCCGTCCGGGACTAGATCAATGTCTTTTTACAATGTGTGCCCCCATAGATTTTATAACTGACTATGGTTAGAAAATAAAAACCACAATGCTCACAAAACAGCAGCACACCTCAAACCATCATCCAATCAGTGTATACTGATCTCCAGGTGTAAATATCTCTGCATTCATCCCATTTAATTACAATATGTTCATCTGAATGTCACTAACCAAGTTTAAAACAATAGCATTTATGTGTATACACGTTTATATTGCTCACATTTCCTGGAATATTTTTGCTAGACTGTTGCCAGAGGCCATAGCTTGTGGGGCACCAGACAACATCAACCGTAGAACATAGAACATAGACCATTACAGCGCAGTACAGGCCCTTCGGCCTTCAATGTTGCGCCGCCCTGTCATACCAATCTGAAGCCCATCCCACCTACACTATTCCATCTACATCCATTTGCCTGTCCAATGACGACTTAAATGCACTTAAACTTGGCGAATCTACCACCAATGCAGGCAAAGCATTCCATACCCTTACTCCTCTCTGAGTAAAGAAACTACCTCTGACATCTGTCTTATACCTATCTCCCCTCATTTTAAAGTTGTGTCCCCTCGTGTTTGCCGTCCCCATACTTGGAAAAAGGCTCTCCTTGTCCACCCTATCTTACCATCTGATTATCTTGTCTGTCTCTATTAAGTCACCTTTCAACCTTCTTCTCTCTAACGAGAACAGCCTCAAGGCCCTCAGCCTTTCCTCGTAAGACATTCCTTCCATACCAGGCAACATCCTAGTAAATCTCCTCTGCACCCTTTCCAAAGCTTCCACATCCTTCTTATAATGCGGTGACCAGAACTGTACACAATACTCCAAGTGTGGCCGTACCAGAGCTTTGTACAGCTGCAGCATAACCTCCTGGTTCCGGAACTCAATCCCTCTATTAATAAAGGCCAAAACACTGTATGCCTTCTTAACAATCCTGTCAATCTGGGTGGCAACTTTCAGGGATCTGTGTACTTGGACACCGAGATCTCTCTGCTTATCTGCACTCCAACCAGGTGACTTTCACACTCTTACCACCTGCCATATGCCGATTGAAGGTACTTACAGATTGGTAATCAACCAAGGTCGAGAGTGTGGTGCTGGAAAAGCACAGTAGGTCAGTCAGCATCTAATGAAGGGTTGATGAATGGTTTGTGCCCAAAACGTTGATTCTTCTGCTTTTTGGATGCTGCCTGATCTGTTGTGCTTTTCCAGTACCACATTCTCGACTCTGATCTCCAGCATCTGCAGTCCTCACTTTCTCCCTAATAATCAACATATGCATATTATACTATCAAGTCCTGAAATGGATCTCACCTGGAACTCCTAGTTTTGCATTAGAAATGCTACCCACTGTGCCACAAGATCTTTAGCTTTATTAACAAATAGTGGTCCAATATTGTAAACAGTAGTTCTTAAAATCTGACTGTATTCATATCCCATCTCTGCCCTGGCCACACTGCTTATATTCCTCAAGTCTCAAGAAGCAGTTTATAACCCTCAACATTGGTTTCAGACAAGAAATTCTATAGCAAAACCACTGCCTTACTTCACTTTACATACTTTTCAAAAATGGCTTACAAATATATTTGTTAAAAGGGATTCTTTGGAAAGTAAGGAGTGTACATACCATTTAGGTATGTTACGATGCATTAGGCACAACAAGTTAATTTTTCTTAAAAACAAGGTAACTTAAGAAATGTCGAAAACCTGAACAGTCAGTCTTTTATAATAGCAGGTATAATAATATGACTGGTGATCCGATCCAGTCACAAGTTTGGAACGAGACATTTGTAAGAATTTAAACTGAATCTTATTTGACTGATCATGAATCAATATTTGACAGTCTGCAGTTTTCTCATTCTATTTATCTTTGCTCAATACGTCTGAGAACAATTTAAATAGTAGTCATGATTTGGAGATGCCGGTGTTGGACTGGGGTGTACAAAGTTAAAAATCACACAACAGCAGGTTATAGTCCAACAGGTTTAATTGGAAGCACTAGCTTTCGGAGTGATGCTCCTTCATCAGGTGATTGTGGAGGACACAATTAGTGTCCTCCACTATCACCTGATGAAGGAGCGGCGCTCCGAAAGCTAGTGCTTCCAATCAAACCTGTTGGACGATAACCTGGTGTTGAGTGATTTTTAATTTTAAATAGTGTTCTGATAACCTGCTGAAGTTAAGCTGACTTCAGTATTGTAAACTTTATAAATATGGCCAAGGCAATCATGCTGACATGACTTCGATAACAGCACTGTAATCGCGTTCAAATCAGTAACAATGATCATCTTGATTCCTTAGTAATTGCAAAAGTCTAACTTACAACAGTTTTACAAAATCATGACACACTATAACCTCTCCAGTTCGGAATTCTTAGCCCAAAGCAATTGCTGGATTTCAGAATCTTCTGGGTATAAGAATGATGTTGCGGTATCTAACTACAAGAGTGTGAGCCAGAAAATTTCATCGATGTAAGTCGTTATCTGAAGCACAAAACATTGTAAAGCAATAATAACATTTGTTTTTCTTATGCAAACATTGTATCTTCCATGATTCTGTTCCCAAAGTACTCTACAAAAATGGTGCCTCATGTAGTTTGCCCTCTGTCTTTGAGAGCATTTCAACGACCATTACTGGTACATGGATCAAGTCACTTTGCTGTCATTACTGTGATTCTTGGTTATAGGTCTATTCTTTGTTAGGATCAATGAAGTCTATAGAAGACGAGGCTATTGATAAACTTAACCTTTGCTTGAAAATTGACTTCCAATTATACAGGCAACTAGACTTATCACAAGGCTTCATATCAAACTATTCTTACAACACAAGGTAAACCCCTCTGCTAATTTAGCGCACAGAAAAGATGTCTAATCTGTGAAAATCTGTGAAAATTTGAGGGGCAAGGAACTATCTCAAATGTCACTATTTAAAGTAAAAACTTACAACTTTAATTTTTAAAGTCTAAGTGACAATAATTGACTAACAACTATTTACAACTCATTTATCTATACCTAATTTTTATCTTCCCCTCTACAATACTGGTCCGATAAAACCCCTGATTGAGATTTACAGAAAAATTTAAAATTCAAAACCAGCCAGCTGTCAAATCTTCTCTTGGGTTCTTTCTCTGTCTTCTTTCCTTTTTCTTAAGTTTCTGTTTCACAGGTCATTGATAGGTAAAGGTATTCTCCAGCCAGTCTACCTATGTCGGTGGTTCGGCAGTTCTCCTCCAACTGTTCAATTTTTTTTTCGGTTTTATACTCCAAAGTATCAGATCGTTTCATTGGTGTTAATATTGTCAAAATATTAAATTCAAACTTGATTGCAGTTTGGTATTTTGAGCATAATTTAAACTGATTAGCTGAATTTGAATTTGTTTTTTTTGTCTCATAGCAATCCAGGCACTGTTAGCTGCTGGACTAAATGTTACATTCTAAATTCTCCAGCGCTCTGTGCCCTTGCTAAGTCCTTCAACCCTCTTAAAGGTACAGTACCCCTTACACCTTCATAACACGATGTCTCAATAGCCTCAGTTATCATGGGATTTTATACCACTGATGACAAAGACTGTCTATTTCCAAATTTAGCATTCATCTTTTATACTACAGTTGATTGCTAATTAATGGTTCCCCTGCTTGCAAATCCTGACTTTAGTCAGCTTTCAACTGAAGATGATCCATTAAAAAAGTTATGACTCCTCTTTTCTGCCTCTGCAAGAAAGTTTCAGCCCATGATATTGGAAATGAGGTAATTATCATTGAGCCACTGGTGCCAATTCAGTATTGTGGTAGTAAAAAGCCTAGAAAATAGGACTGCGCATTCAACAGGAGATAGGAAGCAAATGACATGATGTGGATATGGTCCATAGTTCTTCTTGTCTGCCTCTTACAGAACCTTGCCCAATTTTTCAATGCCATTAATAGAAATTGAGTCTACAACTGGTTTGTAACCATCCTCATTCAGGTGACCATCCAAGCAATGAAGCTGAGAATTAGCTTCACTTCTTGTTTAAACCAGCTTACAATTTTAATACAAATTGTGAACAGTAGGAGCATCTGCCTAGGAAATGGAATTCATACTTTTCAAGAGTATGGGGTACCCACAGCACGAAGAGAGATAATCCAACAATGCAGGAGGCCTTTGGCTGATCATATCTGTGTCAACTCTTTGGTAAAGCAAGTAATTTGCTATAGCCTTGTAATTTTTATTCTTTTCATGTATTCATTCAATCATCTTTCAACTGGATCGGCTTGAATTACCCTTTCACTCCAGATCCCATTGTGTAAAATCAAGGTCTTTATCAAAATTATATCTAAGAACACTAGTGTTAAAGGCACGATGTAGTAGTAAGTGCAGACTGAGAGCAGAAACATCCCCCAACCCCTCCCTCACCAGAAAATTAAATTATACTGAGCTCCTGAAAAGAACCAGTGGCTAAAAAGCTCAAACAATGTGTCACAGACCACCCATACACTGGGAATGTTCTGTGTTTTATCTTTGGCGTGTTTGCTGATCTCGGTCAGGAACATAGGGATAATTGTACAATTGACCAATGTTCCAGGACTAAGGAGGGAAAGAAGAGAATCATGATTCCTGCCTGTTTGTTGTTGAATGACCACAGTTACAAAAGGTACTTCGACGGATACAGGTCAATAAGATCTGTTTCAGTTATGTGACTCCCATAGTGGAACAGGCAGCTGACAATGTCTAGTTTCATGTACATAGAATGCTCATTGAATTCAGATATTGGAGGACTGCTTCACCTAACTGCTCTTCAGCAGATCAGGGAGAACACTAGGGGGGATATCCTAATGGCATCACTAAGCCTGCAACAGCCTGCAAACATCGGTGACAACCTCAAACATGTTGCAGTTTATTGTTTACTGGTGAGATTGATAAGTGTCTAGTTTGTGTATGGGTGCTACACATCTGAGTTAGAAAAGGTCAAAACAAGCTGTATTCATTGTTATCACGTACATCTGATTGCATTAAAAAGTTAAACAGGTATATCCTCACATTTTATTTTCAATTTCCTGTTTGGGTTCTGGAGCTTTTGGGGAAGGGTCTGAAAGAGAGTTAAGATTGATTTTTTTTATTGCTAGTTTTGGATGCATTATAGTTCATAGCACTTTTTCTGTATCCACATTGGTATCTATAAGAAGCGACAACAATGTTGTCATGGGGGCAATCAGACTCATGTGAGAAAGTTAGTTTCCCACCTTCACCTGCTGATTACTGAAAATAAGATAATATCTTGCAGGTGTTTTTTTTCCCTGTGTCTAGTTTTAATGAGATATTTATTATTTAAAAGCATTTGTAGCCTATATTTGAGTAGAATGGTTCAAGGCATAACATAGTTATTTTATTTCTTGAATCAGATGCTTCCTAGCATTACAGATAAATGACTTTCATGATATCAGCTACTTCCCTCACACTTTTCTGGGTCGTGCGCTATTTAATCATTCTAATTTCCATTGATAGCAGCCTAACGTAGGAATGCCTATTGGATATTTTCACTGTACCATATTGTTATAAAAAGCATTAGATCATATTTGCAACACAGAAACAGGCCATCTATCCAATCTGCTCTGTGCCAATGCTCAATTGATAAATATGCAAACACATAAAACAGAGTTTATAAGAACAATATTTAAAATTTTGACAAAATGCTTTAGAGATGTGGCTACCTATCCTGATTTGGTGCTCATTTACCCATCTAGAGAGGTATGTGTTGTTTTCTCTTCAACTTGCTGCTGGTTGCTGTCACTCAACATCATTATACAATCATCATTGGAGTGTTTTTCCTCACTCTCTTTATGCATGATTAATGTCCTGCACATTGGTCTATGTTAACTTTTGTTCCTTTGCAAATATAGCAACACAATCAGTAATAACTTTGAATGATTTAGGTAGTCAAACTTCTATATTTGCATTTTTAACTTGCCAGTGTGCAGTTTTGGTATTTCTTTGTCTGCTCACTCATTGTGTATCTCTTTCATTCTCCTGCATCTTTGAATGATAAATTCCTGTGTTTTAGAATGGTTTAACAATTGGATGCTTGGTAAAAGTCATTTGCACTTGCCTTCCAATCAGAACAGGATGAAATCTTGTATGGTTGCTCCACAATTAATGCTCATTGATTTGATAGTGTGTGCCATATATTCTGTTAGACCATTTGAATTTGGTAGTGGGGTTAAAATATGATGTAGGCTACTCCCCACTTAGTAAAGGTTGCCAGATCTGATCTAGAATACCAAAAAAATTGAATAATCTCAATGACAGGCACATTCTTTGTACTACTTTTGTTCCTTAGTAATACCATCAGTATTAACTTTGAATGACTTAGGTATCCAAACATCTTTATTTGTATTTCGTTAGACAAGTAATCTATTACAAGGATGTAACCCTCCCAAGCATTGTGAATAGGTCTGTGCTATTTTTATTTGTTAAAGGATTGGACATTGTATGGATATCAAACTTTTGGGTTGGATACATTGGTCATGCTTACATGCATTCATGAATCATTGACTATCCTGATTCATCCTCGGCCAATGCACAGATTCATATACAAGGCATCTGTGCATTCAATACCCTGCTGGCTCTGCTGAAATATGAGTATGATATACTGGTGTAATGGTTTTTGTATTACAACTCGTTTGCCCTTGATGATGACTTGTTCTGATACACTAATTTAGTCTCTTAGTGATGAAAATGAACAAATCTTCTCAGGTACGTCTTCAATAATGTCAGGCCGTCCCTGTGTAATGGTCTTTTCCAAACCTTGTAGTTGCTCACTTTTGGTAGTTGTCAATACAACTGCTGACAGAGGTTCTAGCCAAACTGCAATAAGTCAACCTTGTGAACATCTTTGATTTCCTGGTCTGGAGCATCAATGTACAGACCAAGAAAAATATCTTGGTCATTATGTGGATAGAGTAATCAACTTCATGTAGCAGACATAATCATCCTCATACCTGGCTTGTATCTCACTTCAAAGTCATGTATTTGGAGTTCATTGACTGATTCAATTATATCAGATGTGGTCTGTTCTTTCTTAGTAGGTGTAATTTGAATCTCATGAATTGTGATCATTCTAAGATCTAGGGACATGTCTCTACCTTTGAGCCAGGAGGCCTAGGTTCAAGTTCTACCTGTTCCAGAGGTATGTATGATATTTCTGAACAGATTGATTAGAAAGTATCTATACCATGATCTGTGGATGCCACTACAAGGCCACTGTTATTTAGGAAATAGAGTTTGGGAATTGGTTAGCTCAGTTGGCTGGTTTGTGATGCAGAGTGATGTCAGTAGTATGGGTTCAATTCCCAGACCAGCTGATGTTGCCATGAATGACATTCCTTCTCAATTTTTCCTGAAGCATAGTGACCCTTAGGTTAAACAACCACCAATCATCTCTCTCAAAAGAGAGAGCAACTCTACAGACTGGTAGGACAATGGCAGCTTTACCCAGTAGTTGGTTTTGGGAATCAAAGAAGAGCTTGCCATTTGTCACTGCATGGATTCGGTGATCTGTTACTTGGTTAGATAATCTCTCACATGCTACACCACTTGCTGAGGAATATGTCTTTCAGTATGTGCAGTGGTAATATGTTGGTATTAGTTTCCATTTCAATTTTAGCTTTTAGTGTGTGTCATCCTCCCTTTTCAAGAAATATTAAACTGATAATTATAAGTGCTTCTGATTGCTTTATACCATCATGGTGTGTGATATTAACAATGTGGAAAGCTTGGTCATCTTCGGAAATTTGCTTTTGCTTGGTTGACACTAAACTCCTTTGATGTGGTTGCATTTGTGAGCTTTCCAAGTGGTTAATGTTTTGGTGGTGTACTGTCTTTATTTTCTTTTATTGTCTCATGGGATGTGGGCATCACTGAGTGGGCCAGTTTTTATTGCCTACCTCTACTGACCTTGAAAAGGTGGAAACAGGTGACTTCATATGTTAATTGAGGTCAATTAGGTAAGAATGTGACTAAGTCTATATATTACATTTCAGGATTAAATAGCCAAAGAGATTGGAATTGGTGTGTGCGTGAGAGGCAGTCACAAAATGTAACACCTTAGGACATGTTCTTCTGAATTTGTGTCAGAGTGACTTTAGAAATGGCTCCTCCTTAAAACTTTACATTAGTTGTTCTAAGAACTGTTATTGATGTAATGACTGCCAGGTAAAGAGCATCCTTTAAGTTTCTGTAATACAGGCAGTGGTTTTGTGTTGCAATGCAAAAGTGCCCTGCAGCCTTCTTATTTTTGAGAAAAACATCTTTTCGGGCAATCTTGGAAGCTTCTTTCATCTTGACAGAATTTACATTCGAGTCAAAGAGAAATTAATTCTATTCTCTTCATGGTTATCTACATATCGCTATAGACCCACATGCATCGCAGTTATGCTTGCATCCTTATGTAGAATAATCCTTGTTCCAGTCCTACTCCTATGCCTCCCCACACTCTTTCTCCACTACATCAATGACAACATTGGTACTTCTTCCCTCTCTCATTCGGACTTGGAAAATTTATCAATTTTGCTTTTCAGTTACCATTCTGATTTCTCCTTCACCTGGTCCATCTCTGACTCCTCCCTTCCCTTCCTGAACATCTCAGTTTCTATTTATGAAGATAGACTGGCCATAGAATCCAATCAAATCCACAGACTCACACAGTTACCTTGAATTTATATCCTCACACTCTGCAGCCTGTAAAGACTCCATTCCATTCTCCCAATTTCTCCAACTCCGACTCTGTCTCATCTGCTCTGACAATACCAACCTCTCCAGAAGGGCCTCAGATACATCCACCTTTTTCCTCATGAGAAAGAACTACCACCATGGGTAACAGGTGTCTCAGCTTTATTACTTGCAGGTTTGTCCTCATCCCTTCTTTTCCCTTCCACAACACCAAAACAGCCCATCTGATCCTACTTTCTACTCCAGCAGCCTTCTATGTTCAAAGGATTCACTGCCATTTCTGCCACCTCCAGTGGGATGCTACCAACAGACTCACAGGCCTCTCCCCTCCTCTATCAGCATGTCACAGGTACTGTTCTGTCTGGGACACACTGGTCCAATCGTCCTCCACTCCCAATTCCTCCCCACACACCCCATGACACCTTATCATGCAATTGCCTCATCCCTCCTCACTATCCAAGACTCCAGCCACACCTTTCAGGAGAACTTATTTAAAATCCCATATAACTCAGTGCCTCCTAGTCACATTCCCACATACTCCCCATTTTGAAGCTTGAAGATTGTTGCAACTCACCTGAGATCTGAGAGACCAACAGAGATGAGGAATGGAGGTGGAGAGAAGCAGGGAGACCTTTGTGTGTGGCAAGGGGTCAGGATGGGCCTGAGAGACTGGGGAGGTGGCGAGAGGCTGTGAGAGGTGGGGCCAGTTATACAGGAATACAGTTTCTAAAACTTGGTTGGAGTTGCACATGGATTTGGCAACTTCAAAAATTCAACTCATGACCCCACTTGAGGTGTGGACACCCAGGTTGGAAAGTCCTGAGATAGATCATCCATGATATTAGAAGCTAATGGTTTGTGAACATTTCCAATCAATTTGTTCCATTATAATTCCTGATGTTCACATTTACAGTGGAAACCATTTATGTAAATTTATCAAATCATACCTTCTAGTAATGAAGTAGCTGGATGCTCTCATTTCAACATGACAAATTTATACAGACATATTCTGAATTTTTGTGATTCTACAAAAAAAGTGATAAAGATTTGATAGAATGTTGTGGATGTTTCCTGATTTTGATTTCTGTTATTGATGGGCATAATTTGATATTATAGGATTAGAAAATGGGAAAAAAACCATGTCTGAAAGGGATTGGGTATCAGTACTACCACCCCTCCCTGCACTGAAAGTTCTATGCTTACTCAAAAAAATGAAAGAAGTAAAATCATAACCACCAAAGGAATTCTCACAATGACTGGTTTGCTAGTTGCAGGCGAAGCAAGAACCAATTCAAACAAAATAATCCCGTCATTTCTGCTTACAGATGCTTAAGGCATGTAAGCTTCCAGAATTTTCTTGTATTGTTTGAATAAAAATCTTTCCTGTCCTTTTAATTTCACTGTTTTGCTCAGCAGTCAGGATGTAGGACTCAATTAGGGCATCATACCCAGCACTTTCACATCCAACAGCTCAGTCTTGACCTCGGAATTTCCTGAGGTTAAGACTGCAGAATGAATAGCTGCTTCAGGTTTCCTGTCTGCTGTACCATGTTTCTCAAGTAAAATTAGCTGGAAGTAGATTAATGCTTGGGCCACTGAGTTTCCATGAACACATCTGCTGCCAAAACTACAAACTGTCCACAATGATCGGTAGCACGAACCACACGCTTCAGTTGCAGATTAACGCTACTGATCAGAGCTTGTACAAACTCTAGATTGATAGATGTTGGAAGAACAAAACACACTTTGGGAATCCTTATCAAAGAAGGCTTTAAATTCTGTGCACATTTTCCTGTTTAAGATTGTACCTCCACATGTTGGCATGCATCAGGGAACATATAACTTCCTATTCAGATTCCATCCATACCTTTATATTTTACAGTGAGAGAAACTTCATACTGGATCAGATCTGCATCATCAGCTGCTAATACAGTTGGACATTATCTTGTCACTTTGTTGATTAAGTGGCCACTGTCATTTCTTGTCCCTGTGCTGAAATGATTATTCTAAATGCTCCTTATCAACTCACCATACAGGAGTACTACAACCAGTACAATGCAAGCAAAATGCTGTGGATCCTGGAGATCTGACATGGAAACAGAAGTGCTGGAGAAATTCAGTAGGTGTGACAGCATCCATGGATGGAGAAATAAGAATCCAGTGATTCTTTTTCAGAACTGATTATTAGCCAGTACTAATTGAAATTATTATTGTGTATAGTGTTCATGTTCAATATGCAAATAGATAGTCTGCAATAATGCCGGATCATATGGTCACAGAGATTACAGAGAAATGATTCTTTGTGAAGTTCCATACCCTGCCTTGTCCCTTACATGGTTAAAAGACAATGTGAAATAAAAGGTAAAGTTTAGCAATAGCCTTCTGCAGTCTCCATCAGCACAACTGAAACAAAGGCACCTAATGATGATAACAGAGCAATGTAAAAAAATGCTTAAAGGACTCTTTGTTAGTAATCTCATTGCCATCCCATGTTCTGAGAAGCACGTGGGTTATTTGCCCTCATCCATTAAAATCTAGGAATTTGAGTAGAGTCATTGAGTCCTACAGCAAGAAGACAGGCCCTTTGGCCTGAACTGGTCCATGCCAATTAAAAGGTCCATCCACACTAATCCCATTTCCCTGCACTTTGTCCATTTCCTTCTAAACCTCTGCTATCAGGTTGTCTTCTATTCTTTCCCCTCTAACCTTAAACTGATGTCCTCTAGACCTCGATTCCCCAACCCTGGGAAAAAGACTGAGTGCATTCACCCTATCCATGCCTCTCATGATCTTATACACTTATATAAGATACCCCCTCAGTCTCCTCCGCAATAAAGAAAAAAGTCCTGGCTTGTCCATCTTCTCCCTATAACTCAGACCGTTGAGTCCTGGAAACATCCTTGTAAATTTCTTCTGCACTCTTTCCAGTTTAATAACATCCTTTCTATAGCAAGGTGACCAAAGCTGAACACATTACTCCAAGTGCAGTCTCACCGACGTCCTGTATAATTGCAACATAGCTTCCCAATTTCTATACACAATATCTTGAATGATGAAGGCCAGTGTGCCAAAAGCCTTCTTCACTGCCCTGTCCGTCTGCGACTCCAATTTCAGAGAGCCATACACCTGAACTCCAAGGTCCGTTTGTTCCACTACACCCCTTAATATTTTTTTAATATCCTTACTCATCACCCAACTAAATCCCATGTGCTTTTGGAGGTTAAAATTCCTTTTTTTTGCAGGTCTTTGCTTCATTTTAAACTAAGGTGAATATTTTTCCTCTTTAGAACTTAATGCACTATAGGTCATTTCCCAACAGAAAGAGAAGCAAGATTTCGAGCCTATGCCTAACCTTACTTGGTCTGGTCTACATTTGACTCCAGTCCCAGAGTCATGCGATTGACTCTTAACTGCCTTCTGAAGTGGTGGAGGAAGCGACACGTTTCACTAGCAATTCGAGATGGTCAAAAACGCTGAGAGTTCTGAGCATAGGTCACTCCACCTGCAACATTAACTCTGATTTCTCTCCACAGGTGCTGCCAAAGCTGTTGAGCTCTTCCAGCAATTTTGGTTTTTGCCTCATACATTATTGGCTTGATGTTGCATGGCACTATAATGATGCTTTCTTGCACGAATAATGTCACCAAATTCATGCACCATCAAAATGACAATCAATTGAATCCGTGTATGTCTCTATCTGTATCCTTTGATCTCTTGAGGCGTAAGAACCAAATCTAACTTATTGATAACATTTAATGTTTTGGCTTCAGCGCTTTCTGTGGCAGAGAATTCCACGTACTCGCCATTCTCTTCACCTCAGTCCTAAATGACCTACTCTGCATCCTTATTCTGGACTCCTTGGTCATCAGGTCTACCCTTCTTCTGTTTACCCTGACGAGTCCTGTTATAATTTCAAAGGTTTCTAAGTAGACTGCCTCTTGCTATTGAAGTCACAGGGGTTGTACCATTTAAGGAGTGTTGAGAAAAGGAAGTTTAAAGACTGAGAGAATAAGTGGGTGCATTCAATGTTAATGCACTATTCAGTTTCTGAAAAGAAAAAGATAGATTTGAATGAATGGGCTTTTCATTCCCGAATACTGAATTCAAATTTTTGAAGGATTCACAAGTGTCATTCAAAATCTAGCCCAGACATGCACAAAAATGTGAGCAGCATTATTATATTTAACTCGACTGATAATAAATCAACCCATAATCATGTAAACATATTATTTGAAAGCATTTTCAATCTCAAAATTTAGTTCCAAAATGTTCAGAGGTACATTTGTAGTGCACAAACTGCTGTGGAAACCCACTCCTTTAGAATTTAATTGCCTTATACTAAAAGTCATTTTCTGTTGCCATATGCCAATAATGGAATGGCAAAAGTAAAACATGAAACAAATTGTTAGGTCTCTATTAACCACATGTTAATGTAAGTGTTGTCAGGCATAAGAAGACCATAAGAAATAGGAATGGAAATAAGGCCATTTGGCCCATCAGGTGCACTCTACCATTCAATCATGGCTGATGGGCATTTCAACACCACTTCCCTGCACTCTCTCCCTTATCCCTTAATTCCTTGTGAAATTAAGAATTTATCAATCTCTGCCTTGAAGACATTCAATGTCCCAGCCTCCACAGCGCTCCATGGCAGTGAATTCCACAGGCCCACCACTCTCTGGCTGAAGAAATGTCTCCTCATTTCCATTCAACCTTGAGTCCCTCTAATTCTTAGGCTGTGCCCACGAGACCTAGTATCCCTGCCTGATGGAAACAACATCCCAGCGTCCACACTTTCTAAGCCATACATTAACTTGCAAATTTCTATTAGATCTCCCCTCAACTTTCTGAACTCTACTCAATACAATTCCAGGATTCTCAGCCATTCATCCTATGTTAAGCCTACCATTCTAGGGATCATCCATGTGAATCTCCACTGGACATACTCCAGTGGTAGTATGCCCTTCCTGAGGTGTGGGGCTCAAAACTGGGGCCTAACCAGAACTTTATAAAGTCTTAGTAACACCTCACTGCTTTTACATTCCAACCCCCTTAAAAGAAATGACAACATTACATTTGCTTTCTTAAACACGGACTCAACCTGCAAGTCAACCTTTAGAGAAACCTGTAGTAGCACTCCCAGATCTCTTTGTACTTTGGCTTTATGAATTTTCTCACCGCTTATAAAATAGTCCTTGCCTGTGTACTTTTTCCCAAAGTGCAAGATCTCACATTTGCTCACATTGAATTTCATCAGCCATTTCTTGGACCACTCTCCTAAATTGTCTAAATCTTTCTGTAGCCTCTCCACCTCCTCAAAACTACCTGCCTGTCCATCTAACTTTGTATCATCGGCGAAATTCACCAGAATGCCTCCAGTCTCTTCATCCAGATCATCTATATATAAAGTAAACACCTAGGGCCCCAACAATGAACCCTGCGGGACACCACTTGTCACCAGCTGCCATTCTGAAAAAGAACCTTTTATCCCAAAATTCTGCCTTTTGTCAGACAGCCAATCCTCAATCTGTGCCTGTAGCTCCCCTCAAACACCATGGCCCTCACCTTACTCAGCACCTCCCATGAGGCACCTTATCAAAGTCCTTTTAGAAGTCTAGGTAGAAAACATCCACTGGGTTTTCCTGGTCTAACCTACTTGTTACCTTTTCCAAGATTTCTAACAGGTTTGTCAGGCATGACATCCCCTTGCTAAATCCATCCTGACTTGTTCTAATTCGACCATGCACTTCCAAAAATTTAGAAATCTCATCCTTAAAGATGGATTCTAGAATTTTACTCACAACTGAGGTTAGGCTAATTGGCCTATAATTTTCCATCTTTTGTCTTGGTCCTTTTTTTTGAACAAGGGGGTCACAACAGCGATTTTTAAATTATCTGGGACTTTCTCTGACTCCAGTGATTTTTGAAAAATTACAACCAATGCCTCCACTATTTCTTCAGCCACCTCCCTCAGAACTCTGGGATATAGCCCATCCAGGCCAGGAGATTTATCAGTTTTTAGATGTTTTAGCTTATCAAGAATTTTCTCCTTTGTAATGTCCACCATACTCAACTCTGCCTGTTGACTGTCCTTAATTGTTGGGATATTACTCACGTCTTCCACTGTGAAGACTGACGCAAAGTGTTTATTAAGTTCTTCAGCTATTTTCTTATCTCCCATCACTAGCCTTCCTGCATCAATTTGGAGCGGCCCAATCTCTACTTTTACCTCTCATTTGTTTCTTACGTATTGAAAAAAACTTTTACTATCATTTCTAATATTACTGGCTAGCTTACCTTCATATTTGATCCTCTCCTTCCTTACTTCTCTCTTTGTTATCCTCTGTTTGTTTTTGTAGTCTTCTCAATCTTCTGACTTCTCAGTGCTCTTGGCTACTTTATAGGCTCTCTCTTTCTGTAATGCGTTTCCTGAGTTCCTTCGTCAGCCATGGATATCACTAGACCATCACCTCCCTGAATGGTAGTGGGGAGTCCACTTTGGACAAAGTGTACCTTGAACCTTTGACCATAGCCTCCATAAACTGATGACTGGCAATGTCCAAGCTCCTGGACTGCGATCCAGCAGCACCATGAATTAAGTGTCAAGACCCCTAACTCTCAGCAGCCTGTTTTGACTTGACTGTGGGCTATCCCTCCTAAAACCTTGAGATATGGCCAGTTGGTCAATGCACATGTGGTGTGTTTGCTGTGTATGCTGCTGGTGCATGCTGTAGGTGTGAAATTGACATAGTACACTGCCATACAGCAACATGTCCACCCCTTTGACCAATATGTGTCTGACTTTGTCACTGTTTTAAACAACAAAGCAAGACTTAGGTGTTGTGAGCCTTGAAGTTGTAGCTGAGGCATCAAAGTGCAAATAAGCCAAACAAGGCAAGGTATGGATGCTGTGAACGTCAAAGGTGGCACAAAGTAAGTGAAGACTACAAAGTGCAGCACTGAAATGCAGAATGGTTTCAATCCACTTGTGGAATATGGGTGTCACTGGCTAGCCAGCATTTATTGCTTGTCCCTAGCTGCCCACTGTATGAAGGATGTGCCATGATGATGGGGTGAGGCAGCTATATGTTGGGTGATAATTAATACTAATTCATGCAAATTAACCTCTTGCCACTCACCAACATCTTCTCACCATTCAACATTCTGTTTGAAAGTGCAAATATTTCGTCCCTACAGTGAGTATCTTCTCGCTGGACATTTCACCCAACTTTCCCAACTTTCTCAACATGGCCCATGTCATTCAGAGTTTGGGAAGATGCTCCTATATATTTCAAGGGAAACCAGCATTTATCCTGAATTGGTGCTGACTGGTTGGCATGTGGGCTCTGATTGGTTGAGGTATTTGGGTTAGAATTATTAATCATATAGAAAAAGATGTGTTGATTAAAAAGTGTCAGCATGAAATTCTGAAGAGGGCAATTGTGTTGCCCCCATCAAGTTGTTCTGTTACCTCTTTCAAAACCTCCACCAAGTTAGTTAATGTGGTATATATGGATTTCCAGAAGGTGTTTGATACAGTGCCAAACAGCAGACCTCTAAGGCAAGTTATAGGTCATATTATTAAAGGGACAGGAGCAATGTGATTACAAATTTGGCTGAGTAATAGGCTGGAGTAATAGCATTACACTGGAGTTCCCTAGGGTTCTGAATTATGATCTTTGCTTTTCATGATATACCTTAATGATCTGTATCTTGGTGTGCAGGGACAATTTCAAAGTTTGCAAATGACATGAAACTTGGAAGAATTGTAAATTGAGAGGAGGATAGTACAGAACTCCAAAAGGACATTGTGCGGAGGGGTGGTAGGTGAGGTTCAATGCAGAATACTGTGAGGTAATGCACTTTGTTAGTAAGAACAATGGAAAACAATATAAAATGAGAGTACAATTCTAAAAAGGGTGCAGCAATTGAGGAACCTGGGTGTACATGTGCACAGATCATTAAGGGTGACAGGACAGGTGGACAGCAGTTAATAGATCATACAGTCCTCAGCTTTATAAAGAAGTACAAAAGCTAGGATATAATATTGAACTTGTATCAGACACATGTTAGACCTCAGCTAGAGTACTGTGTACGATTATGGTTTATAAAAATGTTTTGAAGAATGACGAACTTCAGGTATGAGGATAAATTGAAGAGTAGTGAAGATATGGAATGCACTATCTGGAAATGTGTTTGAGTGGGTTCAAATGTAGCTTTCAAGAGATCATTGAATGGTTATTTGGATAGATGGTGTGCAGGGAAATGGGGAAAAGGTTGGAGATTGGCAGTAGGCAGTGATATTCACTTGAACAGCCAGTGCAAACACAATGGATTGAATGTCCTCCCTCTGTGCCATAGCAATTCTGTGAGAATGTGCCAGGGAAAAATTATATTGCGAGCTTTTGCTTAAATTCAAAAAAGGCAAGTCAACGATGATTGGTTGTACTTTTGAAGAAGCTACCACGACTGAATACATGTTTTCTGCTGTCAGGAGATGGAGTGCTACATGTGGCTGTACGTTGCTTCCAGTGAGCAGATCTGAGCAAATTGCCAATGAGTGCAAGACCAAAACCTTCAACAACATATTTTTCTTTCAATAAAACTAAAGTTCTGTACATTCAAAGGGCTGACAGAAAAGTGTAAAATATTACTTTTCACTCAATTTGATTTTGCATCTTGAGATTATAACATTCAGGAGCTCTAACAGTCTCAAAGGGGAACCTAAATGTAGCTACCTACCACTGTAAAGGCACACTTAGAAATGAGTGGACTTTACTCATTCTTTCTAAGAGCAAATATGTACATAATTTTATTTAAATATATAACGCTTTGGATGATTCTCACCTATTGCTTCCCAACTTATTTTCCAATGGAACTCCATTTCAAAATTTGAAAGTTAACGTGACCCCAGATTCCAGCAAAATCAAAACAGCAATTAAAGCAGCATTGTTACATTCACTATATAATTATTACACTTTGTGCATGGGGAAACGGCAGCCGAGTGGTATTATTGCTGGACTGTTAATCCAGAGATCCAGAGAATGTTCAAACCCTGCCACAGCAGACAGGGGAATTTGAATTCAATACAAATATCTGGAATTAAAATCTAATGATGACCATGAATCCATTGTTAATTGTTGGGGAAAAATCCATCTGGTTCACTGATGTAGGAAACTTGCGTACATGTGACTCCAAACCCACAGTAATGTCATTAACTGCTATCTAAGCAATTAGGGACAGGCAATAAATGATAGCTAAGCCAACAATGCCCTCATCTTGTGAATGAACAAAAAAGGATTATGGATCAACAGACAGTACATCATAAAAATCTATATTTTAATGTATTTTGTCAAATTTTATTACTTTATTTCCTCATATTGTGTTTAATAAAGCCCTCCATATTCACCAGTAACAGAGTATTCAGTAAAGGCTTTCTCTCTTGCTTCCTAACCCAGGATGACTGTGTATGGTCCCCACTGCATATTGTCCCCTAGAAAGATGGTAAACTTTAACCCAGGTATGTCACCTGAAGTGCCTCAGCTATTAGCCCAGCTTGATGCAAACTCAGAATGTTTAGTTCTTTGTTCAAATCCAATAACCAGGTTCCCCACCATGTCTTAGAGAGTGGACAAGTTTAAGAGCAAGTGCAGACATCACTTGGACCTTGGCACTGGTGTGGGTCACTGACTCAGAGGAGGGGGCGCAATGTGACCCAATCTACTGTTTCTGTAACCCCCAAAAGAGTCATGGGACATGGAAAATGCTTCTCTAAGAGTGATCTGGATCTTGTTGTGCAAGGAAAATGTCAAAGTTTACAGATGACATAAAACATCGAAGAATTGTAAACTGACAGAAGGATAATGCAGAATTCCAAAAGGACATTGACAAGTTGGTGGAGTGGGGTGAATAGGTGGTAAGTGAGGTTCAGTGCAGAGTACTGTGAGGTGATGCACTTTCTTAGGAAGAACATTAAAAGACAAATAAAATGGGCTCTAAGAATAAGTCAGTCTTTGCTAAAGAAGATTAGTTTCCATTTTGTTATAATAACTATGGTTTTGCAGCATATCATCTTGACAGTTTCTATGGTAACATGATAAAACTGGCTAACAGAATGAGATCATAACTGAAGTCAATTTTGTTTAAAGAAATTTGCATCATTGTTATCAGAATGTGAAATAGTCAATAAACCAACATAATTCACAGTGCAAAAGCTATGCATGTATCAAATTATTTCCTGGGAATATAAGGTAGTGACACTAAATCTTTCAATACAGTGCAATATTTCATTCCATTAAATATATAAACTTTACATAATCATAGCTCATGAATAACATAGGCAATGTTGATTTGCAAATAAAAATCATTCTTTTTTAATCAAAGTTTTTTTTGGATAGAAGAGCTCAAGTAAGAACAAAGAACAATCACTAAAATGATTCTTTTTTAAACTGCGCTCTCCAAGGAGATTGAAACATTTTGACCTTGTCGTGCAAAACTACTAACACAGGACTGCAAACAGTTATCTTATGTTTCTCAAGGGAATTTGCCTGGGAACTAACATTTTAAACATTCTATTATGTTTAACAGACTTCTAGAGCAGCATATATATATTTGGTAGAGATAACAACTTAAAACAGAGCAATCCCTTAAAGGTTAAAACCTTCTTCTCAAAAAATAAAACCAATTTAGGAGTTAAGATGGTCTTGTGGAATTCTGAGGGAAAGTAATTCAATTATGGATTACAAATTGGCCCTTATTGTTCAGCTATTCATGCTCCATTGCAGAGACATAAAATTGTCACAACGCTCTTTGTATTCTCATCAAGTAAGCATATTCCTGCCATGACTGGCTATGGATTAAAGGAAACATAGCTGGCGGTCTTACAGTTGCGGCTTGGATCCCAACGTTAAGATCAAAAGTGGTCAGGTGGACCAACTGTGGGACGGTATTACCAAATTTACAAGCAGACAATCAAGAGATCGTTGCTGTAGGCTCATCATCCAGTTCATCATGGCTTGCCACACTGCCAGCCCAATCAGAGCCTCAGCAGCACCAACAAGAGATGTGGCTATGAGTTGCTGAAACTGCAAAAGACGGCTTTGAACTGGAAATATATTAATGTACAAGCTGTGAGCACTTCCTTGAGTAGTATCAGCCAGTGGTCTGGGGCATTTTTGCTGAAGGACCCCTTCTTGAATCGTGGGACTTCTGTAAAGGAAGACCTTCTCCCTGTTGCCCCAAACCATACCACCTTCTAAAGCACCAAAAAACTGGGACACCATCCTGACACAGCTGGGGAACTGCCCCACATAAGAGGGAGACCTTTCTGACACTGGTAAATTGGTGGCCTAGAGAAATTGGCTGTCAAAAGAATAATTAATCGTGTAATTAATTACTTGTTTCTATGTGATGATTGTAATGAGGTTAGCCAGTTGGACCTTATAGAATAGGAGTTCCATAATGGGGACTGCAAATCTGATCCAATACCAGCCTCTGAAAGGGTATTTCACTCCAGTGTCCAGCATTGCTACTTTTCTGAGACCTTCCAGACATCACAAATGGACTGGACAAAGCCAGAAGTCACATAACAACCAGATTATAGTCCAACAGGTTTATTTGAAATCACAAGCTTTCAGAGAACTGCTCCTTCGTCAGGTGAAGTGAAGTTTTGTCTACCTGAGCCAACACTGGCACCCCCACATCATGGCACCAATGGATTGTTAACATCTCAGCCAGTGAAAACAAGTAGATGAGAGAAATACTATAAATTTAATTCCCCCCTGGAAGTTATGGGAGAGTTATAAAATTCCACATAGTTTTTTTGAGGGTAACCTCTCAATCAAGGAAGCTGAAGGGCATAAAACCAAAATGGCAGACGCTGGAAATCTGAAATGTAAACAGGAGACACTGGAAATACTCAACAGGTCATGCAATATCTGAGCAGAGAGAAACAGTACTACCATTTCAGGTCAGTAATCTTATATTCTCACTAGTCTGAAACATTAACTCTGTGTCTTTTCCCCATTTATGTTGTTTGGACTTGCTGAGTATTTCTAACATTCCAAGTTGTGGGGTGCAGTGGATATGTGCAAAGGTCTGGCAATGTATTTTTTTACAATAGTAAAGACAGAGTTATTGGTAGCTCCAAAGCCTCTGGTCTTTAGCAGTGCAGTTCATCAGTAAATGGATTCACTGAAGCCCCGACAGTTGATACCACACAATTAATTGCAAGGAAGTGGGCCATTAAGGCTGGAGATATTCTGCTGGAGCATGTTCATCGTTCCTGTGCAATTTCAATAAATTAAAATTATCTCTTCAAATGGAAGCAATTCAACTAAAAGTTTAAAACTACACACAAATTTATAAGAGCATTTAAGTGGAAACAAACACTCACGAGTTCATTTCTGGAGAGACAAAACTGAAAAGCAGAATTTTTTTAATTGTATGGGCACTGTGGTTAAAGTAAACTTGCAGTAGTGCAAACATGTTCTGATCTCTTCGCTATAAAAAGTGTAATAAAGCCACTGACTGTTTCTCCAGAAAGGGGAAGTTTGAGGTGTGGTCTGAAGGAGTTGTTAAGGTTTATTTTTAGGGTAGACATAGAGAGGGTATTAAAATCAACAAGGTAAAAACAATGACTGCAGATGCTGAAAACCAAATACTGGATTAGTGGTGCTGGAAGAGCACAGCAGTTCAGGCAGCATCCAACGAGCAGCGAAATCGACGTTTCGGGCAAAAGCCCTTCTTTTGCCCGAAACGTCGATTTCGCTGCACGTTGGATGCTGCCTGAACTGCTGTGCTCTTCCAGCACCACTAATCCAGTATAGAGAGGGTATTCATGAGGGACATGCCAGTAGCCATAATTGTAAGATAGTCATCAATAAATTCAATAGGGAATGAGGGAGAATTATTTTTGAATTGAGGGCAAAAGAATGCAGGAGTCAATACCACAAGGAAGCTGAAGTGACAAATCTGATACATTTAAAGGGAAGGTTAAAATCAACTCAGCAAAAGTAAGGACTGCAAATGCTGGAAACCAGAGTTTAGATCAGAGTGGTGCTGGAAAAGCACATCAGGTCAGGCAGCATCCGAAGAGCAGGAAAATCGACGTTTCGGGCAAAAGCCTTTTACCAGGAATAGAGGTGGAGAGATAAATGGGGGGGTGGGGGGTGGGGGAGGGGTGGGGCTGGGGAGAAGGTAGCAAAGAGTATAATAGGTGAATGGGGTTGGGGACGGAGGTGATAGGTCAGAGGGGAGGTTGGAGCAGATAGGTGGGAAAGGAGATTGGTAGGTAGGGCCGGTCATAAGGACTGTGCTGAGCTGGAAGGTTTGAACTGAGGTAAGGTGGGGGGGAGGGGAAATGAAGAAACTGGTGAAGTCCACATTGATGCCGTGGGGTTGATGTGTTCCGAGGCGGAAGATGAGGCATTCTTCCTCCAGGCGTTGGGTGGTGAGGGATCGGCGGTGGAGGAGGCCCAGGACCTTCATGTCCTCGGCAGAGTGAGAGGGGGAGTTGAAATGTTGGGCCACAGGGCGGTGGGGTTGATTGGTGCGGGTGTCCCTGGATGTTCCCTAAAGTGCTCTGAGAGGAGGTGTCCAGTCTCCCCAATGTAGAGAAGACCGCATCGGGAACAATGGATACAATAAATGACATTGGTGGATATGCAGGTGAAACTTTGATGGATGTGGAAGGTTCCTTTGGGGCCTTGGATGGTGGTGAGGGGGGAGGTGTGGGTGTAGGTTTTACAATTCCTGCAGTGGCAGGGGAGGGTGCCAGGTATTGTACTCTTTGCTACCTTCTCCCCAGCCCCATCCCATTTATCTCTCCACCCTTGAGGCTTCCTGCCTCTATTCCTGATGAAGAGCTTTTGCCCAAAAAGTCGATTTTCCTGCTCTTCGGATGCTGCCTGACCTGCTGTGCGTTTCCAGCACCTCTCTGATCTAAACTTTTATAGAGAAGGTTGACACACATATGATGGAGAAAGAAATAAAAGGATATGTTGATGAGTTCAATGTAAAAGTGTGATAGAGTCTTGTGTGGAGCATACACACCAGCAGGAAACCTGTTGGGGTGTTTAGCCTGCTTCTATACCAGTGACACTGAATGCGAAGTGAGCCTACATGAGCACATGATATAGTCACAGCAATGTCAGAATCTTGATCTTGAAAAAATTAGGAATTTGATGTGGGTGATAGAGCAGAATGGACAATTGCAAATCTGCAGCGCCTTCTTATCTCATTGCAGCAAAGTGAAAAAGACTGCAGATACAGGATGAAAGAATCATCTTTACTATGAGACTGAGCACCATCCTGGAATATCTTCTATCTGTGGTTACAAAAGGATTGAGTTAAAAATCACACAACACCAGGTTATAGTCCAACAGGTTTATTTGGAAGCACTAGCAATTCTCCAGTTCTCTGGGATCTCCCCCATGTCAAACCTAATAGAAACCTTTAAAGAGGTGACAAAATTGATTGATGAGGCAAGGGATGTAGATGTCATATGCATGGACTTTAGTAAGGCATTTGATAAGGATCCCCATGATAGGCTAATGGAGAAGTTGGAGTCGCGTGGGGTCCAAGGTGTTCTAGCTCAATGGGTGGAGAGCTGGTTGGGCAATGGGAGACAGAGCATAGTAGTGGAAGGGAACTTCTTAAAATGAAGACCTGTGACCAGTGGTGTCCCATAGGGATCAGTGCTGGGACCACTGTTGTTTGTGATATACATAAATGATTTAGAGGAAGATAGCCTCATTAGCATGTTTGCAGATGTCACTAAGATTGGTGGAATAGCAGATAGTGAAGGGGACAACAGAATATAGATAGATTGGAGAGGTGGGCAGAGAAATGGCAGATGGATTTCAATTAGGACAAATGTGAGGTGATGCATTTTGTAAGATGCAATTCCAGAGCGAACTATACAATAAATGGAAAAGTCCTGGGGAAAATTGATGTACAGAGAGATCTGGGTGTTCAGGTCCATTGTTCTCTGAAGGTTGCAACATACTCAGTAGAGTGGTCAAGAAGGCATACAACATGCTTTCCTTCATCAGATAGGGTATTAAGTACAAGAGTTGGCAGGTCATGTTACAGTTGTAGAAGACTTGGTTTGGCCACATTTGGAATACTGCATACAGTTCTGGTCGCCACATTACCAAAAGGACGTGGATACTTTAGAGAGGGTGCAGGGGTGGTTCTCCAGGATGTTGACTGTTATGGAGGGGCTAGATATGAGAAGAGCTTGACTAGATTAGGATTATTTTCATTGGAAAAAGGCAGTTGAGGGGGGACCTGACTGAGGCCTACAAAATCATGAGAGGTGTAGACAGGGTAGATAGCAAGAAACTTTTTTCCCACAGTGGAAGATTCAATTACTAGGGGTCATGAGTTCAAAGTGAGAGGGGAAAAGTTTAGGGGAGATATACATGGAAAGTTCTTTACGCAGAGGGTGGTGGGTGCCTCGAATGCATTGCCAGTGGAGATGGTAGGGACAGGAATGATAGCATCATTTAAGATGTATCTAGACAGGCAAATGAATGGGCAGGGAGCAAAGATATACAGATTCTTGGAAAATAAATGGCAGTTTTAGAGGATATGGATCAGCACAGGCTTGGAGGGCTGAAGGGCTACCTGATGAAGGAGCAGCGCTCCAAAAGCTAGTGCTTCCAAATAAACTTGTCAGACTATAACCTGGTGTTGTGAGATTTTTAACTTTGTCCACCCAAGTCCAAAACCGGCTCCTCCACAAAAGAATTTGGCACACACCCTTGTTCATGAGGAAGCCAGGCTGTGGGCAGCAAGCACTGGTGACAATATTTGTGCAATCTACTGCCTCTCTGAGAAGTCTGGCATATGGACAATGCACAGGTGCTCTCTTGTCCTGTTTCCTTTAGTTCATGGGAGAAACAGATACCACTGTTCCATTTAGATTGGAGATTATTGGTCATTCCACTCTGTAGCAGGGTATAGCAAGATATCAATGAGGTTGCCTGTTATAGACCAGAATGAATCGGTGGCATTGAAATATAATGGTGACCCATGTCAGTCCTAGATGGTGCTGACAATGCCCTAGTTCCGGGATGCATACCTGGCTGCAGCTAGTGCCACAACTCAGTTACATACTCCTTGGCAAAGTTGCAGGCTCATACGTTACTGCTGTGCCAGGTTGAATTAGGCGGGAGGTGCCCGAAAACCTGATATGATTATGACTTCCTACTCAGCATCCTCCACCTCCATCTCCACACAGCTACTCCACAGTTGCTGCTTCCCCTCTTCCTACCTGATTGTTAACTCCAGAAACAGACTTCTGGCCTTTTGAGGACGCACCCACAGTGGCCAGGGGACATAGCAATTCCAAAATAGGTCCTACAATCAGTGCTAGATTATCGATAATTTTCTTGTTTCATATGCAGCTGTTGCTCAATCCAATGAGATGGGGTTGGGGGGGCGCACTCTCTCACCATCAATTGGGCTCTCATTTCCCTGTAATGAGGCATCCAGTTGTTGGTGACAACAGTGAGGAAGGACAGCATGCAGTAATGCTGGAGCAGTTGAGTTCTTTGGAAGAACAATGTCTTTGTCAGAAAGAGGACTCATGGAAAGAGAGGGAGAGACAAAGGATTTCCTTAACCAGATAAAAACTACAGACCTAATTGCAAGTAAATAATCTCTTTCCCCAGTTTAACCTTAATTATCTATCATGATGCCAATGGAATCAAGAATCCCTGTACCATGATCTTTGGGCCATCTGTGTTCTTAAGTCTCAAACTAAACAACTTTATCGGATCACTAGCAACCTGTGTGGGACCACAAGACAAACACTGTGATTGAATTTTTGAGGCATTGCATCAATTGTTCTCATTATTAACAGTTGCTTTATGAACAGACTGTGGCAGGCAAAAGAGTCATCAAGGTGAGGAGTTCAACAAAGGTAGTTGCTCATCATCATATTTCCCTGTTAAATTAGAAAAACAGGGATTATATCAGTGTGGTAACCTACAAGTTCAGCTTGGCTCAGAACATTCTTTACTGGTTAAACTAACAGCTTGAGAGGAAATAAAATGACCAGTCTCCTCAAACAAGGTAGATTCAGTGAATGTTACCCATGACGTAATACTATAACACAGCAAATATGAGCTTCCTAGAAAATATTTTCAAGCTAGTCATTAAATTGCAAAACTCCAGCCTGTGTTTTTAGGAAATCACTTATTAAGAAGCAACACCACAAGTTCCAAGCTATGCTTTAATCTTTTGGTTATTTTCCAATCAAGAATTCAACACCCAGTCTTGGTCTCATTTGGGAAGTACATGCCTGGAATGTTAGCAAGCTATTTGCACAGAATGCCCACAACAGTCTTGATGTTGATTACATTAATACGTTTGAGTGGGTAGAGAATGCAAATGATTGAAAGTGCTTCCAGATCTCGGTTGTCAACAATGCAAGTACTGTTCTCTGATCTGATGGCCATTTTTTATTTGCCAGAGGATGTGGTGCAGGAAAAGGGAACAGTGCCAAGCTCTGTCTAACAGGGTCTGGCCCATATCTCAGATTCTGATGAGTGGGAAATGAAACACAGATGGGTCAGATGGGCATAGAGGGGATTACAGGTCAGGCCAAAGAGTTGGAATATATTAGGAGTTTATGAGGGATAGAATGGTGCATTGTTAATGTGAATGGACAGAGGAAAACAATTTAATCTTTGTCAGTTACTGTGAACACAAAACCCTGTTAACTGTATCTTATCGTTATTGCAGCTATTTGTAGTTTGATGTCTGAATCAGTGTGGCAATCTTTAAATTGTTAGAAACACAAGTGGGTAAAAGCTACTGCAAACAATCCTTACAAAAATGTGTGAGAGGTTGGTGAAAAATTTACAGCCCATAATGTTCAAAGCTGCCCTGCACAACTGAATTAATGTTTCACATTTGCACACACGGCTCATACAGAAGATTTAGGCAGCTTATATAGCTGACATAAAAGAGCTGCTTATTAGTCATAGAGTTTTTAAAAAAAATTAATCCAACATAATATCAGTCCTTATGTCATCAAGGATAAAGTGGGCTCTTGACATTCAGCAGGTTTACAGAATGCAAGATGTTATTATGAGGCATCCAGGAACTTAACAATCACCACATTGAACTGAATTGTTTTTATTCACCTGATGTGTACAATACTTCAAAATGCTTACCAAACACATCAACAGTTACGATGCTCACATATAATTTGGCATCCAGCAAGAAATATCTAGCAATTCTTCTGTCATCTCTTCGAGAAATGTGATTTGCTTCCATTTCCACCCTTCCTCCTCTCTTGAAGGTGCTGATTTTTGCTGGGCAAATTTCCACCATGTGGTACAGGTGCTGACAGGCCTCCAGTATCTCATCCAAGTGTCCATCATTCATATGTAGACATAGACAATAAGTGTTGGCAGGTTCTCTGACCCCATTCTAAGCCCAATTGTAAACTTACCTGATGCCCACATGTATGGAACTTCCAGTGGGGGTCACTGGTGGGCAATCAGAAGCAAGTAATTGAAGTATTTTCTTGCTCTGATGACCAGAGGATGCTAAGACCAACTATGTTAAGCAAGAACTGCTAAGATAGCACAAAGAACAAACGTGCAACTTTATTGGTCTCTGTTACTTGGTGCACATGGCACATGTACTCATTGAGTAAGAAAACAAGACAGCACTTTTCAGGTATGAAAAATATTTTCAATGTTTTCAATATTTTCAATATTCAATATTCAATATTTTCAATATTTTCAATGTCTGCTTTCTAATGATACCAAACAGTTCAAAAAATGGAGAGGCTGTCAAAGCCCCACACTGGAATAATAATGAATATCTTATTTATAGGGTAAAAGATAGGTCATACTGGCTCACAACTGATTACACTTTATAAGTAATTTGTTGAGTGTAAAGCTCTTTAAGACTTCCTGCTGCCATAAAAGGTGCTATATAAATGCAAATTTTACTTTCTTTTGTCAGTGGAGTGCAGGAAATTCACTGTTATTAGGATAGTAGCCAGTCATATATAATATACTATTTCTCAACCTGTTAACAGATATGAGCTCCTGTACAGTCTGTTTGAATGTTACATATGTTTCATTCATTTAAACTAGGGCAGAAAGCCTGTCCTATTAATGCTCCTATTCATCGTTTCCTACATTACAGTTACACTTCAAAAGGACCTGATTGTTGTACTGAGTTTGTAAAAACCATTATTACGCGAAAGTCTTTTATTTTTAACTGGGTGCTTCTGTCACGAAAGATTCTTACATGCGGAGCATAAATCTCCATCACAGAGATTGCCTACTTGGAGACTTGCGCAGGGAGGAAAAGGGTGTATCTGAGGTATTAAATGAGTACTTTGCATGAGAGAAAGTCAACAATGTTATGAAGGTGGAAGTAAGTCGCTTACATGGTGAAGCAGGTATAGAATTAGAAATTGGGTTGCAGCCAAATGGCAAGGTTGTAAAGGATCTGGTTTATCCTGAGACTGTAATAACAGGTTTGGAGGTGGAGATGACGGGCAAATGGTATGAATCAGTGACAATGCAATTACGTGCAATGCAGTACATTGGGAAGACAATAGTTTTGATTGTTTTGGTGTATGATGTCAAGATTCATCCATTTTTGCACAGAATTTTATTGGCTTTTAAAAATATTTTTAATAGCTAAGATAATTCTAAGGTTCTTACATGCAATGGTCTGAGTGTGCAGAGCTTATGTTCACAATTTACCATGGAAAGTTCATACACTAAACACAGTAGAAGCAACACAGAAGGAAAAAAAGGGAACTTTTGTCACCTGAGCAAGTCCTAGATTTTCATTTTATATGTCTAGATTTTCAATATGCTCAGACTACTCAGTAGGAAAAGCATTCAAAGATAGCCAGTTACAGGTGACTCATCTTAGCCAGATCATCAGGTGATGCAGGTCAAACAGGCACCTAGGACTGGGTCTCTGCTGGTCAATAGACCTGTTAACAGGATAATGAAGCACCAAAATCACCAAAACCCTGTAGTTGTTTATTTCAAAGTCGCAATCGTGGTAATTTGTGACTCTTGGCATTTACTGAGGCATTCTAACCAGCTGGACAGACTGGCAAATCTTTGGGAATAAAAGCATTACTATCTTATGAACATGGAAATGGTCTGTAATAGCATGTGGCAAGGTAACAGTGTGGGTGGATATGGACAGTGCAGGCTTATTGTACCTTGAAAGATAAAAGAAACACAAGGATATGAGCTGAAATTTCCTGCGATCCTCAGCACCGCAATATCAAGAGCATATGTGGGTTCCTGAGCCCTGCACATAACATCCTCTGAACCAACTTTATCTGAGGTGAGCTCCTCATTCACTTCCTCCATGTTCACCATCCAATGAAGGTGAGCAAGCAGGCAACGGAAATATCACATCTTTTTATTTCAAAATATTTATTCATAAAATATCTCTATATACATACATAGTCAAACAGTTTGATTCTGTACAATCTTTGCAATCGGAGAACAAACAAACCCAAAACAATTCCAACTTATACAAAACTGCGATTTTGAGAAGATTTGTAGCTCAAGTTTAGGTGCACATTGTAAGTTTGCTCGCTGAGCGAAACCTCGCTGAGGTTTGTTTTCAGACGTTTCATCACCATGCTTGGTAACATCATCAGTGAGCCTCCAGTGAAGCACTGGTGTTATGTCCCGCCTTCCTGCAGCAATGCCAGGATGGCAGCCCCACTGGGCGAGGTGGGTGCACCTGAAGAAAAGGGAAACCCAAGGACTACTTCAAAATGGAATAATAAGCAGTGAGAAAGGTAACAAAATTCTGTGAGCAGCCACAGGGTGGACAATTAACCCCCACTAGCCCCACATCTGCCAACTGATTCAGCCACAGTAGGCAACCCATATAACACAAGGAAAAATGCAATGTTTAATTGGCTTCACCAGGTGCCCACCTCATTTGGAATGCACTGCCAACCTCACGGCATTGCCCCTGAGAAATTTGTCTGAAAGTAGGGCCAGATTGGGAGCTGGTCAAGTAAATGTTCACATTACTTTCCCAGCACCCTAAACCATCTGCAAATCCATGTTGAAGAATTGGGAAAAAATTATATTCACAGAACAGAATACAAATAAAGTGAATTATTTCAATTATGCTTCCCAATACATTAATGCATGAGCTCCACAAAAATGGGATTAGTCTCCATGGTAATGACAAATGCCTACAATTTATCCATTCATATCAAACCACAGATAATTATTGTCCACGTTTCTTTGTATAGCTTAGAGTCAGAGAGTAATAGAGATATACAGCATGGAAACAGACCATTCGGTCCATCTCATCCATGCCTACCAGATATCCTAACCTAATTTAGTTCCATTTGCCAGCACTTGGCCCATATCCCTCTTATCCCTTCCTATTTATCTACCTATCCAGGTGCCTTTTAAATGCTGCAATTGTACCAGCCTCTATCACTTCCTCTGGCAGCTTATTCCATAGACGTAGCATCCTCTGTGTGAAACAGTTGCCCCTTAGGTTCCTTTTATATCTTTCCCCTCTCACCGTAAACCTATGCCCTCTAGTTCTGGACTCTTACCATTAAGTGTATAAGTCCTGCTCTGATTTGCTTTCCCAAAATGCAGCACCTCATATTTATCTAAATTAAACTCCATCTGCCACTCCTAAGCTCATTTGCCCATCTGATCAAGATGCTCTTGTACTCTGACATAACATTCATCACTGTCCACTACACCTCCAATTTCGGTGTCATCTGCAAGCTTACTCCCTCCACCTCCTGTGTTCACATCCAAATCATTTATATAAATGATGAAAAGCTGTGGACCAGTACCGATCCATGCAGCACCCCACTGGTCACAGGCCTCCAGTCTGAAAAGCAACACGCCACCATCACCCTCTGTCTTCTACCTCCAAGCCAGTTCTGTATCCAAATGGCTAGTTCTTCCTGTATTCCATGAGATCTAACCTTGTTAACTAATCTCCCATGGGGAATCCTCTTGAACGCCTTACTGAAGTCCATATAGATCACGTCTACAGCTCTGCCCTCATCAATCTTCTTTGTTACTTCTTCAAAAACTCAATCAAGTTTGTGCAACATGATTTCCCACACACGAAGCCATGCTGACTGTCCCTAATCAGTCCTTGCCTTTCCAAATACATGTAAATCCTGTCCCTCAGATTCCTTCCAACAACTTGCCCACCACTGACAAAAGGCTCACTGGTCTATAGTTCCCTGGCTTGTCCTTACCACTTTTCTTAAATAATGGCACCACATTTGCCAACCTCCAGTCTTCAGACATCTCACCTGTGACTATTGATGATACAAATATTTCAGCAAGGGCTCAGCAATCACTTCCCTAGCTTCCCACAGAGTTCTAGGTTACACCTGTTCAGCCCTGGTGATTTATCCACTTTTGTGTGTTTCAAGACATCCAGCACCTCCTTTTCTGTAATATGGGCATTTTTCAAGCTGTCACCATCTATTTCCCCACATTCAATATCTTCCACGTCCTTCTCCACAGTAAACACTGATACAAAATACTTGTTTACTATCTCCCCCATCCCTTGCAGTTCCACACCTAGGCTGCCTTGCTGATCTTTAAGGGGTCCAATTCTCTCCCGAGTTACCCTTTTGTCTTTAGTGTCATCCGGTTTTAAAGCTGAGCAATATAACTAAGATTTGCAGCAAATTGGATTTGTTCCCTATGATAAGATGGATTTCCATTTTGGAGCACCTCAATGTTCATTTTCTTGACAAAATCTGAATTTACAAAGTGAGTGAATTTAACAGTCATCCATACTTTTTCACTGGAAATAATGTTTTATCTTCCTGAAATTACTGTATTATTAATATTATCATGGTACAAAAATATGTGATCCACTTCTGTGTGTAGCCACTCTTCCAACCAAATGCCATCAATGCAATTTGTGTTATTGCATGCCAGTTAGTCAGGTATTCCTCTGGGCAGCAAAATTAATTATCTTGGAGCAAATTACAGAACGTCTCAAGGAAGATTCCATTGCTTTTGGTATCCAACTTGCTGACAGATTTTCTTGATAACATGTCTACACTTGACAATAGGTTGCTTTCTGCAAAAATAAATGTTAATTTATGTATCTTCAACAAAGTATTCTAGATGGTTCCTCTATTCTGACTGAGAAGCGCAGTAAACTATATGTGGATAGAAGGTAACATCAAGTCGTGGTGCTTCGATGTGCAATGCATTGAGGAGCACAATGTTCATCCAAACACGAGGTCATTTCATGGTGAAAGTATTATATGTTGCATTAGTAAGGAATGAATTCAGTTCCATAATCATGGAACAGAAGTGTATGAACTCAAACTATAGAAAGCATGACGCTATGATATATTGATGATTAATCTTTAATTCCCTCAACTGATTTAATATCTGAGACTTTTATGTAAAAGAGAACACCTTTCACTGAGACTAGACATTGGGTTTTAAAATGGCTACAGAAACCACCTGACCATCTGGTCAAGTTCTCCAGGGAATTATGAAAGGGCAACCAGCTTACATTCATCACAACCCCATTGGAACTTTAAGACTACCATTGGAAGGTATGAGCTGAATCTTACTTGTTTTTCACCAAATGTGAGTTGTATTAAGTTCATTTGGAGGGGTTTTGCTACAGTGCCAAGGATGTTTCAAATCTTAGCAAACTTGTGGCATTAGTGGCCTATCCCACTTGAATGTCCCTTTCTGGCCTATCTTACCAGGTGCCATTCCCAGACTAACTCATCACTTACAGGATATCTGCCAAAAGGCCAGCATTCCTTGCATCTGTGCCATCTTTAAAAGGCTGTTGAGCACCCAGATGACCACTGACATTTCAAAGCTGTCCTGATCAGTCAAGGATATTTCCAGAAAGTGCTGGAGAGGGAAAGATGGCACTGCCACTTATTGACGAACAGATGCCTGTGGTGACAGCCTGCTGTGATATTTGGACAAGATGAACAAAATATATACAGGACAATGCAGCTTGCTGACACCATTAGTCTTATCCTTTCCTCTACATCCAGAAATGTTGGTGTGAATGAGGTGATCAATGACATCTTGGCAGAAAGTTGTGCAGCAAACAGGGAGACAGTGCATTAGGATGGTTCAGGATTAACATTAGCATTACAATGCATGGGACTGTGTGTAATGTTCTTTACCTTTAAATGTCATCACGTCAGTGGGCTTCCAGCCCCCTCTCTAATAGGTCAAAACACTTACTCTGCCCACTTCAACTGTGGTCACAGAAATTGCACATTTTTAATTTCCGAACAGATGAAAGGTGACAGCAAGTGCTCCTGAGCCTGTGGCTTCCAGCCTCTGTTTCTGTATGTTGGTCAGACCTTGAACATGGAGAAAGTAAGGACTGCAGATGCTGGAGATCAGAGCTGAAAATGTGTTGCTGGAAAAGCACAGCATGACCTGCTGCTCTTTTCCAGCAACACATTTTCAGACCTTGAACATCCCAATGTCCTTCTTGGTAGCCCTTCCTGTGAGTCCTGTAGGCATTGCACCTCACCAGGGCCCTATTCAAGCTGTCTACATGAGCCTGCAGCTGTTACCCTCTGCCTTCCCAGCCCCTCACCTATGAGGTTACACACGATTGCCCCCTTAAATTCAGAGTGTTCCTGACTATGGAGCAAACTCCTTCCCTCATGACCTCCTTCCCAGCCACACTTTATTGAATTACTCACTTAAAAATACAGCTGCCCCCTTCATAATTTTCATCTCGCCTTGCTCCCAGACTGCAGACCACAAACCTGAAGAATAATTTCCTGAGTTTCTTTCTGGCTGCAGCAGCTCCCTTGTTCCCCACATTTCTTTTTCCCTTTATTTTCCCAATAGATTGATTGTGGCCAACCCACTTAACCAGACAGTGCTGGATAACAAGTGTCCAGACCCCAGACTGATACCTGTACATCTCCACCACAGTATTAGCCCTACCCCAACCTGGAATGTTTGCCATGGAGCCACAGCACTGACTGTGATCCATTCCCCAGACTGCAGAAGCATGGACCCCTAACTGTGGCCAATCCTTTGGGTTGGCATCAGAGGATGCCTTTTACTTTCTGTGCCAGGACCCTTTGATAGATGAGTGCCTTCATGAACTTTGTTAAAGACTATTCCCCTAAGATTTTGAACCATGTCTGCCTGATTGCTGCACATGTATTTGCCATATAAACTGCTGGTCGGTGGTGCAGGTGTGAGATAGCATGGCGCCATGCAGCAAGATGTATAGAGGACCGCTGACCAGCAAGGCAAGCTGCTTGATTGTGTGACTGCGCTAATTGGCAAATCAAGGCAAGGCATGGATGCTGTGAACAGCAGGTAGCCACTAAGTGAGTGCTAAGGGAGCAAGCAAGCAACCCCGAGATCCAATCTGGTCTAATCTGTGAGCTGAATCTCTGTCCATGGTCATATAGTGTTGCCAGCTCACCCTACAATGGAAATCTATGTTTCCAAGGCAGTCGGTAAGTGGATCTGAAAGTTGCTATGATGGTCATGAGAAGGTAGAGCCAGTCGTGAGACAAATTCACCAGATCCCCGCTCTGATTTCCATGTCAAGACTTCTTCATGTCAAGCTTGTTGGCAACTTTGCTAAAATGTGAAGATTTAGGAGAGCTTGGCCGTGAAGGAAGTGTTTGTCAAGCAATAATCTTTTTAATTGGCAGCTTGCTACTGCCTAGTGAGAAAACTCGCCATGCCACTTATCAAAGACAGAGAAGATGGAATGAACTGCTCACTGCACCAAGACAGGCAATGCCAGACTTTTCATCTGATTTTATCTCAAATCTTGCCAGAGACCACATTGCTCAGAACTCTATAAGATTCCGCGCTATCATTTTTATTCTTATCGATTTTAACTACTTTTTTTGAATTCCACCTCTCTCCCACCCTGTATGCTTTTCTGTTTGCTTTTGCATCTGTGTATGTTGCAGGTTTGGGATAGGTTTTACCTTTTTAATGTTTATTTTGTAAAAAAATAGAACAAATTCCTAACTTACTAACTTGAGATCTGGCTGGCATGTTTCTTCACATTTTTACACATGGTCTAGTTCACATTGAATTGAAAATAAAGCACACCCTTTTAAAAGTTCAAACTCTGTTTTACCAAACTCAACAACAGAGTAGAATTTTGTTACAATCCAAAGCTGGTTGTCTTACATCAGAGAGAGAATTTTCAGACCTCTTTTACATCTTGTTCAATTTAAAATGTAAAAGTTAAGCCTATTGGAGCAAGGAATCTCTTATTCCCCAGACCCAGGACATTCATGAGTGAATCATAGAAAAGCTTACATTTAGATAGCACCTTTCATGAGCACCTGACACCTCAAAGTGCCATCGAGGCAGTGGAATAATTTTTGAAATGCTATAATGCAGGAAACACAGCTGCATACAGCAAACTTCCACAAACAACCATATGATAGTGACTAAGCAATGTGTTTTTGTGATGCTGATTGAATGGTGCTGATTAATCGGTGCTGATTAATCACTGGGTAGGAACGACGATAACTCTAATTTTCTTCTTTGAAATAGCATCATAAGATTCAACTGAGAGAGAAGACAGGGACTCCATTTAAATTTGTGCCACCTACATGTCGGGCAATGACCATAAGAGACCATTTAACCATCACCCCTTGACATTCACCGAATCACCCACTATGAACATTCTGGGGTTGACCATTGACCAGAAACTAACACGGACCAGCCATATAAATATAGTGGCTACAAGATCAGGTCAGAGGCTAGGAATACTTGGGTGCATAACTTGCCTCCTGACTCCCAAACCCTGTCTGTCATCCACAAGGCAGAAGACAGGAGTGTGATGGAATACTCTCACTACTTACCTGGAAGAGTGCAGCTCCAACAACATTGAAAAAGCTTGAGACTATCCAGGACAAAGCAGTCTACTTGATTGGCACAACATCCATAAACATTCACTCCTTCCAACACGGATGCTCCTTAGCAGCAGTGTGTACTATGATAATTACTAATGTACAATGAGAGAATGTTTCCTCTTATGGGAGAGTCTAGAACCAGAGAACATAGTCTGAGAGTGAAGGGGTACTGATTTAAGACTGAGATGAGGAAGAATTTCTTCTCTCAGAGGGTTGTGAGTCTTTGGAACTCCTTGCCACAGAAAGCTGTGGAAGCACAGTCCTTTAGTACACTTAAAGCTGAGACAGATAGATTTCTGATCAGTAGGGAAGTCGATGGTTATAGAGAAAGAACAGGAATGTGAGGAATGCCTGATCAGCCATGATCCTATTGAATGGTGAAGCAGGCTTAAGGGACTGAATGAACTAATCCCGTTCCTATTACTTATCATCCCATGTTCTTACTATGTCGAAGATGCACAGTAAAAATTCACTGAAGATCCTTAGACAGCATCTTCCAAACTCATGACCACTGCCATCTAGATGGAGAAGGGCAGCAAGTTACGTGGGCCAGGAAGGCAAATGGAACTGCATAGACCTTGCGGAACTGTGGAATTGTTCCCTGGTCAATATGAAAGGTGGCCTTGGCTCCTCTGATTGTATGTAGACTTTCCTGAAAATTTTCCGGGTATTTAATTAGGACTTCACTCTCTTAGCCATTTTCTAATAAAAAAAATGTTGAGCCAATCACGCTGAATCTTTCTCAACCAATTTTTCCCCATCAGGTTTGGACCCAAGCCTTTTAATACAATCAGTGAAAACTGAACCAGATGCTTCTCAGACCAGAACCAACGTTGTACCCTGAATCTGTCAAGATTCTCTGGTATGGGTTCTCAGTCTAGCTGAGGTTTTACACAAACGTAAGGGTTGGAGCCCAGAAGGAATTTTGTTAAAGACTGGTTCTGCAATCATTATTACAACCATGCCAGTATTAACCTCCAATATTGACCAGGTAACCAGTTAACCAGATGTTTATTTTCATTGGTCCTGAATTGAATGTTGCTCAGCAGTTTTTCTGTTCCAACCCAGATGTATGTGGGCTTTCCAGGATATGCACTCTCATGGATTCTGGACTATGAGTTCTCTTACTCAATTTAGGTCTAGTGGCACTGTATTGCTGTCTCGAGTCTGCATAATGGCAGACTTGCTGGCCTGGATCCTGAAGAAAATGTTAACTGTTTGGCCAAGGCTTGGCTTTGTTGTAGGCTTATGTAGAGTTCCTCTGTTCAGGAAGTGTCCTGAGTGAGACTATGCAATTGCCTTCACTTAAGTGGTGTTCCCCAAGCTTGGTCAGCCTGGTGTCGATTTCTATTAGAATACGCAGTAACTCATATGGTTGCTGCATTTTCCATGATACCTGTTTGAAGTCCAATTGGGCTTCAGCAATAGGTGCTTTTGCATGCTTACATTGTTAATCCCACATTCTATATGGTCTCTCAGCATCTCATTAAGGGTTAAACTAAATTCTCCTGCAAATCATCTTAATTTCATCAAACATTCTGACACAGATTCCCTTGGTTCTTGAACTGCTGAGTAAAGCCAATAGCATCTCAGAATTAGAGAGACTTGGTATTGTAATAGTCCTTAACTAAATCTATTAACTCTTGAAAAGTTTTAGCATCTCGTGCCTCAGGAAATGTTAAGCTTCTAATAATGGAAAAAGCTGCAGGTCCACAAGCTATTAGGAGAATTACCATTGCTTTTTATCTGCCTCAACGTTATTTGTCCGGAAAATAGTAACACATTCTTTCCGCACACGGCTCAGTCTTTGATGGCAGGATCGAAAGGGTCAAACTTCCCAAATAATGGCATGATGCCAGAAATGCTTAGCCCAACTCAAAGATGACTGTGAATTTCTTCAGGACCATATTTATTTCTCTCATCACCACTGAAATAACTCAACAGAGGCAGTATCCCATCTCCAAGTCACCCTTTATTTACATGTGCGTTGTACTTGACCCTGGTCCGACATCCTCAGAATCAGCTCTCAGAGTGAACAGAACCTCTAACACTCCTGTTTATATCTGTCAGCCAGGGATCCTTGATTGGACTAGGATAACAGCCCAGTCAGGGAACTCATATTCTATGAGGTCCACCTGGCTGACCTTGTTACAATTACTACAGTATGGTTCGGTGAAAATGACTAAGTCAGGCCTTTTCTTGATTAGCCTGTGAAACTACTCTCCCAATTTTGGCACAAATGTTAATAAAGAGCACTTTGTATTGTTGACCGGCTGTTGCATTGTTGATCATTTCCAGTGATTTAGTGACTTCTTTGTGGTTTTATTCCTATAATCAGTGTTTAGATACAACTAAATGCTCGGGCTTTTCAGCATGTATTAAACAGTCAACAATGTCATTGTGACTCTGCAGTCACACCCAGGCCAGACCAGGTGAGAACAGTAGGTTTTCCTTCTTTAAAGGATATTAATGGGTACATAAGTGTAACTGCAATTATTTATGACAGTTGACAACTATTTCCTGATCATCATTAGATGCTCTATTAATTCCAGATTTTTATTAATTGACAAGTTTTGAGAAGATTTGTGGCTCAGGTTGAGGTTCTGGATGTAGGTTTGTTCGCTGAGCTGGAAGGTTCATTTCCAGATGTGTTGTCACCCTATTAGATAACGTCTTCAGTGGGCCTTTGGGCAAAGCTTCTGTTACCTAGTAGGATGATGAAACATATGGAAATTAACCTTTTATTAATTGAATCCAAATTTCACTATCTGCCAAGGTCAGTGCAATTTGGCTCCTTTTCCCCCCAGACCATTAGCCTGGGTGTCTGGATTACTAATCCAGTGACAGTACAATTCCACCAGCTCTCCTTCATCTGTCTGTGCTAAGTCTACTAAGTAATTCCATACAATTGTATGTTATTTCTTGTTTTAAAGGTTTTGAAAAAGCTCGATGCTATTTTTGTCATGTTATGCAAAGATGATTCAACTTGTTTCATTCATCTTAAGTTTGTAAATGAATGTCAACTGGTCTCTTTTTGCGTCAAGGTTATGTACCTTCAAGACTTTCCAAAACCTGTCCACCAGCTGAAGGCACAAGTCAAGAATGTGAAGGAATACTCCCCACATGCCAGCATGAGTACAACTCCAACAACATTTAAGACGGTTGACACAATCCAGGCCAAAGCAGCCTGCTTTGTTGGCAACACATTCACAAAATTCATTACTTCCACCACTGATGCTAAGTAACAATGATATGTACCATCTAGAAGATGCACTGCAGAAGTTCACCAAGGGTCCTTAGCACTTTTCAGGTCCACCATCTCTAGGATCTAGAAGGACAAGTATAGCAGATTCATGCAAACACCACCACCTCCAAGTTCCTCTCCAAGTCACTCACTATCCTGACTTGGAAACATATTGCCATCCCTTCATTGACACTCAGTCACAATCTTAGAACTGCCTCCCTAATAGCATTGTGGGTCTACCTAGAGACCATTGTCTGCACCATATTCTCAGGGCAAATTAGGAATGGGCAATATATGCTGGCCCATGAATGAATAAAAACGTTTTTATAAGATAATTAATAACCCTTGGTTGTTACACATTAAAAATATTTTAGAATTACATATACAAACTGCTTTAGAAAAAATATCGATACAAAAATATTATCTGGATTAAGCTTACTTATGATACTCTCCTATAGTCTTATAATCTTATAAAATTTGGGCTCATAGATTGCCTCCTTGCGTGGATTGGCAAGCAAGAGTGAGTCTTCCAATATAGGGAAGAAAGACATTAAACTCAGGAACAAATTTCTAAAGATTACAATTAGAATATGTAACTTTAGTGAAGCACACTCCAGAAAGTATGCAATTCTCACTGTCAAGTTCAAGTTTACACTCTGTCCTGAAGAAGGGCTCATGCCCGAAATGTCGGTTCTCCTGCTCCTTGGATGCTGCCTGACCTGCTGCACTTTTCCAGCAACACATTTTCAACTCTGTCAAATGTGGCAAATGGCGGTTAATTTTGCAAGACTGACAACAGCAATACAGGAGACATAACTAAAAATCATTAATTCTCCAAAAAAATCATATTTATGCCTACTGAAAAAAATTCAAGGACAATATTTCATCCACAAGATGTAGGTGGTAAGGTTAATTTAAATTCCACAGCTTAAACTACTTGCCCAATAGAAGCAACACTAGTGTAACCCATATCACAGTTAAAGTCATGTTTAAGTTACCATTCTAAGACTGGTTTAAGAGCTTCATCTCAGGAATGTGACATGCAAGCAGCACTTTCTGCATATTTTCATACAGTATCAGGAGATGGTTTCTGGAATTGAGTTGAGGTGTGCTGTGTAGGAGAGTCCTAAAGTGTGCAGAATATCTTTCTCTTTAAAGTACAGGAAATGCAACCTCACTGTCTCAAAGCACATTCATAGAACCCTATTTTAAACCATGTCAAATACTAGATCATATAGAATGCAATAAAATCATTCAACAGCTACCCTAAGATGTGCACACAAACTTTTGCCTGGCATTGAGGACTGCTTCTTGTCCAGGCTGTTCACAGTTTGAAATGGACAGAGGAATGGTCCCCTTCCCACATACAGCTATGTTTCTGGAGAACAGCTGCAAATATGTTCTCTGGAGGTTCCAGCTGGCTTGATTTGCCAGGCTCAAATCCCATTGATCTGCTTCCGTTCTAGTTCTCTGTTCTCATAGTTCAAAGACCAACAAGGTCTGTAAAGAAATTACTGCCACATTGTTCAATCGACAACTGCAAGCATTACATTCAGATATAATTAGGAACACGTTAGGAAAAACAGCTCAATGGAGATAAGCCCTTTCACTGAGTACAGTTTTTCAATGGGGGCTTAGCACCAATTCCAGATAAAAATGATTAAACATTTGTAACCATTGCCTTTGAACTTCTAACTGAACATGTGGTAGAGCATTCTTCTGTGCAAATTAAAAACATCCTGGGACAAAGCTTTTTTTTTTGCCAGAAGGTTCCCAGGGTGGTTTTAAAATCATTGCAATAATCTTTAGTGTTTTTAATGTAAATTCAGCCACTTTGCACATGTGTTAATGTAATGCTAGAATCTGTGCTTGCATTGTGGATTGCCAAATATAGTAAAGTTCTGTAAGAACTGATTTAGTCTTAACAAAGGCAGGAATAAGAGATGGATGGGGAAGATCCAATAGAAAAGTGAGTGATGGAAGATGATTTTAGCCACAGAAGAACAGGAATCAGCCACACAGCTCATTTTACTTGCATTACCTCCATTAGCTGCCTTAGCTCCATGTCCTTTTAAACCTTTGTCTACCAGAAAGCTAATCAATCTTAGATGTAAAATTATCAACTATTCCAGAATTAAATAGTTTTCTTGTGGGTTTGTGTTCTACACCTCCATTATATACTTTTATGTGCCATCCTCTGTGTCAAGATTGACGATGGAGAAGGTATTTAATTGGGCAGGATTGTGATGGCAGCTCATTACTATCTTTCAGACTCTACCCTAATTCCATTTGAGGTGGAAAGGCCCACAAATAGTCCTGCTGCCGCCAATTGAAGCACTTTTTAAGGGCTTTATTTTGCTGCCATTGGCATTAAACAGACATGTCGCCATGTTAGGAGCATGACAAGCAAATGGATTGTTGTGGTCTCCCTGGATTGTAGAAGGTTGTTTCCCCCCAAGGCAATTGATGTATCTGCTGATGGGAATGGAATGTGGTGGCCACTGAGAACCACTGCCTTGTTCTTAAGCCCACCGCTTTTACATCTCCACCTGCACAACCCCCACCCTCCGGTCATGATTTACCTCTGGCCTCATTTACACTCTGATCCTGAACCTCTTGATACTGTATTTCCCACAACTGCCACCACTTGTCTAATGGCACTGCTGAGCAAAAATCGTCAGCAACACTCAGGTGTCAGGACTTCCTGTCACTCTGGAAATCCTGATCCCGTGGAAGTCTTGCAGAAGGCCCTGATTCTTGTAAATCAGAAGCCTTCTCTAAAGGAGGAAATATGGGTCTCTCAGTGGCTTTCCAGTTGGCAACCGAGACTCCTTTTACCTTCATGAAACTTTATTTATAAAATTACTTGTGAATGGCTTGGCTTTATAAATTCCTTACCTTAGATATCCTTTGCCAATGGAAAAAAGTTTATTTCTATCTACCTAAATAACTTATTTCTTAAGCCTAAAAGCTGAAATCAACTCACTCCTCACCCTTCTATAGTCCACAGAATATAAGGTTAGTTTAAACAACCTCTCTCCATAATCTATTCCTTGGAACCATAGTAATATTTTGGTGAAAATTTGAGCTGTAATCCTTCTAAGATCAATGCATCTGTTCTAACATGTATTATTTAAAACTGTACATAGTGCCATGAATTACCTTTCTAATTTATGGGTACAATCATTTCTGAAACACTGTTGGCAACCTGAGAATGGGTAGTTGGACAATGTATTAAGTGTTAAGCTAGTCTCAGAGTGAAATGATGGAAACATACATAAGTAGTTTCCTTCCTTCAGTTTTGTGATTCTTGTCTATAGATCTATGGACACCATTAATCCTTTGATTGTATTTTTCATGTTTAACTGTAGACAGGAAAGCATGGCATTTTCATCCTCCCAGGGAAGAGTTAAAATTGGTGCAGACCACTTAACCCATTTTTCCACCACCAATCTATCTTGAAGCTGAGTAGTTGAGGCATAGACTGTGGACCCTTTGCTTAGTGAATTTGTCAAGCTGAGGCAGAGACTCTCCAACATAAACAAAGCAAACATGTTTTTCAATTCAACATGATTCTCTGCAGTCCACAAAGAAAAACTTGAGCTGTTTCCACCCCAGCCCATTATTCTGCTCCTCTACATTCTCAAACCCTATATGCCTTACATCTGATAACAGCTTCCAACTATTCCATTTGCTACTGGTCAAGCAGCCTCTGGGCAAGAGCTTACCCAATACATTTAAACAAAGGTCTGTCATCAAAATGGGTTAGGCCTTTCAAAGATCTTACTAACACCTTATATAGAATCATAGAATCCCTGCAGTGTGGAAACAGGCCCTTCGGCCCAACAAGTCCACACTGACCCTCCGAAGAGTAACCCACCCAGACCACTCTGTATTTTGCCCCAGACAAATGCAATTAACTTACATGTTCCCCGAACACTATGGGCAATTTAGCATGGCCAATTTACCTAACCTGCACATCTTTGAATTGTGGGAGGAAACCGGAGCACCAGAGGAAATCCACACAGACACAGGGAGAATGTCCACACAGGCTGGGATCAAGGCTGGATTCCAAGGCTGGAATCAAATCCGGATCCCTGGCATTGTGAGGCAGCAGTGCTAACTTTACGACATACTAACTTTACATCAGCACAGCACAGAACATGCCCTTCAGCCACTATGTCTGTGTTGACCTTGACGCTATTCTAAACTAATCCCATTTGCCTGCACGTGGTCCATATTCCTCCATTCTGTGCCTCTACATGTGTTGGTCTAAATTCCTCCCAAACTTTGCTTTTGTATCTGCTTCTACCACCTCCCTACCAGCTCATTCTGGACACCTGTGTGACAGACTTTCCTTGCACATTTCCTTTAAACATTCCTCCTCTAACCACAAACATTTTGTCCTCTAATTTTTGACATTTCCACCCTGGGAAAGAGACTCCAACTGTACAGCCTATGCATAACTTTCAACACTCTTGATAATGGTAGATAAGGACAGTTCAGTAGATGATATCTACATGGACTTTAGCATGGCCTTCAACAAGATTCTACATGGATGAATGGTTAGTAAGGTTAGATCACATGGAATCCAGGGAGAGCTAGCAAATTAGATTTAAAATTGGCTTGACAATAAGAGACACAGGTTGGTGGTAGAGGGTTGTTGTTTGCCACCTTCCGAAGAGTTTACCATCTGTCCTTGGATTATAACTCCTTTCACATGTCAGAAAATCTTTTGTGTATTATGGTAGAGAGGAACATAGGCAGAGGAGACGGCATTCAGCCTGTTGAACCTGCCCCCACCATTCAACATGATCATGACTAAAAAACACTTCAATGTTGTTTTACTCACACCATTCTAATTGCCCTGAAACCACCGGTAATCAGAAATCTATTGATCTCTACCTGACACCTCTCAGAGGTTAGCCTATATAGTTCTACATTGTGGTGGAGAATTCCAAAGGTTTGCAATGTTGTGACCAAAACAATACTTCCTAATCTCTGACCAAAGTGGCATTGTCCTTATTTTTAAATTGTATTCCATAGTTTTAGATTCCTTGACCATGAGAAACATCTTATCTACATCTATCTTATAGGTTCCTATAAGCATTTTTTAATTTTCAATGAAACCACCTCATTTTTCAAAAGTTTGGAGAATGCAGGCTCTACTTGTACAAGCTTTCTTCATTGGACAGTCTGTCTATCCGAGGAACAAGACTCCTGAACCTATGTTGTAGTCCCTCTAGAGCAATAAGAAATTTCCTCTGATAAAGATACCAAAACTCTTCAAAGTATACAATTCCTATACAATTGAAGCAAGACTTCACCACTCAATCCGATTCTGTGTTTGTTTGGCATCAGTGAACTCTGGGAGGTATCAATGATTTGAAATAGTGTGCTATCCTCAGTGGAACATTTCCCCACCCTTAGCCAAGACCACTTGGATGCACTATCGGGCCCCAGCTGATTTATTCATTAGGATTAACCAAAATTATGTTTAACATGAGGGCTCATGATTAGTAACACATTCTTACCTTGCATGTTAAGCTACTCAGGTAGCTATGACCAGAAATATATACTAAAATTTCTCTCAGGAGCTCAGTAAGCTTTTCAATAGGGTAGATTGAACATAGTTTTAAGGTTTTTGGCAAGCAATGTAAGGGGGAATGTAAGACAGGCATGTTTTACATAGTGAGTGTTAATGATCTGGACCTTGTTGCTCATGAAAGTGGTGGAAACAGAGCAAATCGATGATTCCAAAAGGAAATTGGATGGATGCTTGAAGGAAGTAACATGCAGGGCTATGGTGTTGGATTTCAGAATGGGACTAACTAAATTACTCCCTGGGGAGCCAGTGCAGACTTGATTGGTTAAATGAAAGCAGACAGAGATAATTCTTTTGCCTGTTTGTTCATTGGTTTATTTCTAAATATATCACAAAAATTAATCAATAAATTTCAATGAAAAATTGGCACAGATATAGAGAATAGCCTAAGGAAGAACTGATTAATTGTTTCGGTGAAAATGTGGATCCAGATCCAAACCCTGAAATTATTAAAGCATCTGTTAACATTAGGAGACTGGACAAATTGTTTTTATGTTTTGAAAATGTGTGAGCTGTTTTATTTAGTGTTTTGCTTGTTTTAGAATATCATGGATGGCCTCAGCTGCTATAGTGGATTTTGTCACAACTGTTAAAATGTGACTTGGGTTTTCTGAGCAGAACCTCAGATTTTTTTTCCCCGTCAACCCCTGTTCAGAAATGTTATTATATCTCTGGAGCAGGTGGGACTTTAACATCGGCTTCATGGCTCAGAGTTATGGACACTGCCACTGTACCACAAGAGTTACTTCTAAGCAGAATCTATTACATTATGTAATTACTGGATATATAGAATATAATTGTCTGATTGACCTGAGTCGGCATGGATTCATGTAGAGGAAGTAATGTTTGACAAACCTGATAAAGTTTGTGGACGATGTTATTAGAAGAATTGATAAGGGGAAGCCAGTGTATATGGTGTATTTGGATTTTCAGAAGGCTTTCGACGTAGTCTCACACAGAATCTTACCAAAGGAAATGAAAGTGCATAGGATTGGGGGTAATTGTGGCTAATGGGCATTGTCTGAGGCAGTAAACAGAAATTTGGAATGAATGAGTTATTCTCTGTTTGTAAAGCTGTGCCAGGGCAGGTATTGCAAGGACCTCAGCTGTTCACAATCTGTATCAGCCACTTAGATATAGGCACCACTTGTAATATTTTCAAGCTCTTAAATTGCACAAAACTTGGTGGGAATGTAAATTGTAAGGAGGAGGCAAAGAAGCATTAAGGAAATTTAGAGAGGCTGGCAAGTAAGCAAGAACGTGGCAGGTGGAATATAATTTGGATAAGTGTGAGTACCTCGGCAGCACATACAGTGAACAAAATTGGAACGATAGTGGTTTAGCTTGGCCCCTGCAAATTTGTGAAGCATTGGCCACAAAATTGGCTGAGTGATAGAAAAGAGAAAGTTTCAGTTAATAGATATATTTATGACTGGATGAGAGTTTGTGGTGGATTTCCTCAGGGGTCAGTATTAGAACCTTTTCGATATAAATAAAATGTTCTAAATCTTGGTGTGCAGAGGACAGTTTCGCAGTTTGCAGATGAAATAAAACTTGGGAAAATTGTAAACTGTGTGGAAGGCAGAGTAGAACTCCACATGGGCACTAACGTGTTTGTGGAGTGTTTTGATAGGTGGCAGCTGACAATGTGAAGATGTGTGTAGTGATGCACTTTGGTTAAAAGAACTTGGAGAGAGTATAAAGTAAAGAGTAGCATTTGAAAGGTTGTGCAGGAGAAGAGAAAACTGAATATATATGTACACAAGTCATGAAAGTGGCCAGACAGACATGGAGAGGTTTTAATAAGGTATATAGCATTCTCCACTTCAATATTAGAAACATAGAAAATGAGAGCAGGGAGTTTATGGTGAACTTATAGAAGACACTAATTATATCTCATCTGAAGTTTCTGGGTGACATATTATGGGAAGGATGTAAATGCATTGGAGAAAGTACTGAAAACATTTGTGAGAATGATTCCAAGGTTGAGCGACTTTAGTTTGAAAAATGATGAGTGAGTTATCTGATTTTGCCTGGGTATGTAGTGGAGGTGTGTTGAACTGAGATATTCAACAAGATATTATATAGCTATTTAAATAGAAGCAATGTACAGGGTTTCAGGGAAAAGACAAGAAAATTGGCACAGCGTTAAACTTCTCAGAGAGCGAGTGCAGGCACGATTTTGTGAAGTGTGATATTATCCACTTTGGTAGGAAGGATGGAGGTGCAGGGCATTCCTTAAATGGTGAGAAATTGACAAGTGTTGATATCCAAAGTGACCTGGATTTCCTTTTGCCAAAGACACTAAAAGCCAGCATACAACACGCATGCTTCTGAAATTAATTCAGAAGCCAAGCAGTATACTAGCCTTGTTTCACAAGAAGATATAGAGACAGAAGCAAATAAGTATTTTCAATTATGAAGAACGCTAGTGAGACTGCCCCTGGAATATCACGTGTAGTTCTAATCATCTGCCTAGGGAGAAATATACTTTCCACAGAAGGAGTGCAGTAGAGGTTCAGCAGATTTATTCCTGGATGGTAGGACTGTCCTTTCAGGAGATACTGAGGAGAATGGGCCTGTATTCACCCAAGTTTCGAAGAATAAGAGTTGATTGCATTGATACCTACAAATTATTAAAGGACTCAATGGTTTTAGTGTAAGAAGAATTATTCCCCTGGCTGTCAGGTCTAGGTCCAGGGGTCACAGTCTCAGATAAGGGCAGGCCATTTAGGACTGAGATGAAGAGGAATTTCTTCACTCAGTGGTTGGAAATCTTTGGAATTTTCTATCTCAGAGGGTTGTGGAAGTTCCATCATTAGGTAAATTCAAGAAAGAGATTTCTGAATAATTAATGGCATCAAGGGATACAGGACTGGTGTGGTAATATGGTATTGAGATAGATGATCACCCATGATCCAAAATGGCAGAGCAGCCTCAATGGGTTGATTGGGCTATTCTTGCTTCTGTGCTCCTAGGTTGGTCAATGTAGAATGGGCAGAAGCTGCCATAGTGAGAAGGAAGGTCTGAATAAGAATATTTCCTTTTCATGTTTATGTTTACAGATAATTAACCAGGTAGGAAAAGCCTCAAGAAAGTCTGCATAATTGTAGTGATGTTGAGTCAGCACAATATGACAGATGGTATTTGTGCAAGAAACACAGAAGGTTAGCACACCAGTGCAACAGATAATCAGGAAGACTAATGAAATGTTAGCCCTTCTTCCAAGGAAATTGTAGTATAATGTTAAGGAAGTCTTATTGCAGGTGCTGATAAGGCCACATTAGGGGACTGTGAGCAGTTTTGGTCCCATTATTTACAGAAGACATTATTTTATTGGATGCAGTTCAGAGAAGGTTCACTAGGATGATACCTGGTATGGAGGGAGAGTCTTATGAGCAAATGCTAAATATATTTGGACTCTACTAACTGCAGTTTAGAAGAATAAGAGGTGATCTCCTTGAACTTACAGGATTCGTAAGGGACTTGACAGTTTCGATGTTGAAAGGATGTTCCCTTTATGGGGTAGTCCAGGACCAGATGACACAGTCTCGGAATAAAGGGGCACCAAGACAGGTAAGAAATAATTTCTTTTCACAGAAGATTGAGAGTCTTTGGAACCCCTTGCCACAGAGAGCTGTGAGAGCAGAGACCTTTTGTATATTTAAGGTTAAGATTGATAAATTCATAATCAGTAGGGGAATCAAAGATTATGGGAAAAGGCAGAAAAATGGACGTGAGGAATGTTGCATCAGCTTGATCCTATTGAATGGTGGAGTAGGCTGGAGGGGATGAATGGCCTACTCCTCTTCCTATTTCTTCTGGCCTTACTGATTATGTAATGCTTTTATACTATTCTTATTGGAGGGCTTTATTATCCTATGCATAATTACAGAAATATAACATTGACATTAATAATGTAAACTACCCTGCAGTCACATCAACATTTGATTCTTCAGGACCATCAGTCTAGGTATCCTGGAAGATTGGGCATCAGCTTAGATGACTAAGACAGGACAGCAACTTTTGTTTATACAGTACCTTTAATCCAAAACAAATCCTTCCACTTAATTCTCTTCCTTAAAGACCATCATTAAAACATACCTCTTTATCCAAGCTATTAATCATTCTCTCACTTGCACCAATTCTCCTTCTTTGGCTTAGCTTACACAATAGTGTTTATTTTTGCAAAATAACTTGGAACATTTTCCTACATTAAAGATGCTCAATTGTTGCAATGTGCTACCTTCACCATTATCTTCAGGGAATATGAGGCAAGTGTGATAAATCATTTGCAAAGTTGGTGTCAACAGCAGGATGTAAATGTTATGACCAGACTCCAGGGCAAGCCCTATTTTCTTACTGTTCCAGATGGAACATCACAAACTGTTATGCTCCTCGATGACTGACTCCCCTTAGTTATTCACCTGACTGTTGGTTGGTCATGGCAAGGTTAATTTTAAAGGCTCACTTCCCTTCTGGATACCTTCATCCCCAGACTTAAGTAAACCAATGTTTTGAAAGGAACCAATTATATTGTTTTAAACATGAGAAGAAATAACAATACAAAACATATATACACAGAGTAGGAATGAGGCGAGTCCAAAAAGAGAAAGGTGAAAAAAAAGGAACAGATCGGTTCCTGATTTTTTATGAAGAACAGACAAGACAATTTGCAAATATTATTGAATGGCAGCAATAGCACTTTTTTTGTGATTTTGAGACTCTTTATTACGAAGATTGGTGGAAATCCTGTTGTTCTGATTCCTTTCAACAGAAACTGAATTTCCACATTCAGAGGGAGGAAGAGTGGTCCTCTTTGTTTTAGCTGCAATGTAAGAATGTTAAAGTTACCATCCTCAAAGCTAGGGCCCAATAGCATTCATGTCCACACACTAGGATGTCCAATCAATAAAACACTCGTAGTATTGGAAACTGTTTTCAAACTTTTTAAATATATTCCTGGAAGGTGACATAGGCATGTTTGTGAGAGGTGACTTTCTGCTGAGAAAAGGAATAATCAGCCCCACACTCTGTTATCTCTTCTCTTCAGTGTGTCCCTGTGTGATATTGTCCTGACATTCTATAGGTGAGATAGTCCATCAACTTTGCACAGACTTTTACCAGATAGTCACTGAATTTACACTAGCAGTTTTACTTTACAATGTAGTAATCCTGATTTTTTTAAAAAGGAAATTCATTTTGGAATTACAAGTAAAAAGTGTCCATTAAATATTTTGGATTCTGACCTGTCATCATAACAATATATAATGTAAGCTTCAGTATGAATACAGATCATTGATGCATTGACCTGCATTTTAGTTTATGGTAGAATCAATTTATAATGAAGTCAACATTTTCCAAATGCTTAAATTTGGCTGTTTTCACATCAGGTTCCTTAGTCTGAATCAGATAAGAATTCTTCTGAACTTGTAGATGTTTTGAATCAAACCATACCATGTAAAGCATGTAAAGTTATTCAGTCTGTCAATTCCGTGGAAAAAAATGTTGAGCAAATTATCTCAAATCAACCTAATGTCGCTTGAGTCAAATACCTGCCCAATTCTGCCCTACAGCACATGCCATAAATAGCCTCACTTCCTCTTCCCTATCATATGCTAGGAAAAGTCTAATTCCTCTCATCCACTAACTTTCTGTGCCGTAGGTCCTAATGGGTTGATTCAAATACTGCCTCACTTTCTGCCACATTGTCATGATTAAAGATCATTGAAGTTGTGTTCTTTTAAACTGTCAGTATATCACTACTTTCTTTTAAAATGCTTATTAGTTCCTGTTTGCAGTTTAAAGAAAATCAAGATGGGTCAGAGGAGCTCAAAGCAATAGGAGTAAGTCAGTGAACAGCCATTTTATTTGAAATATTTCTAAAACTCTAGAAAGTAAATGGAGGATCATTCCTTTGTTTAGGTAAGGACAGTCTGTTGTCCATACTTAGCCTAGCCTAAATATTACTCCAGACCCATAGCAATGTGATTGACACAAGTGCTCTCTGAAATAGCCGAGTAAGGCAGTCAGTTCAGTGGCAATTAGGGATAGATATCAAATGCCAAGTAAAGCAGTCAGTTCAATGGCAGTTAGGGATAGATATCAAATGCTGGCCTTGCCAGCAAGGTCATGTCCCAAGAAGGAATAACATAAAATTGCAGTGAAACGAAGGACAACATTAAATTATTTATAAAGCACGTGCACATGGCTTTTATGGAGTTCCAAATGTCATTTCTAGAAGTTATCTTTGCTTGATTTTGTTCCTTTACAAAACAAAAGGATGCCTTTGAAGATAAAATTAATTTGAAAATTAAAGGCCATAGATTTCCTTGAAGATGCTTCTGTTCTTTACCTTAACTTGGCCAAAGTGTAGCAAGGACATCATTTATGCATGTGTCAGGGATTTCTGATGAAACGCCAGCAAAGTTACAACAGAAAAGTGTGACCTATTTGAAGAAAACCCATCCAAATACTAATCGTAAATATAGACAATAGACAATAGACAATAGACAATAGATGCAGGAGTAGGCCATTCTGCCCTTCGAGCCTGCACCGCCATTCAATATGATCATGGCTGATCATTCCTAATCAGTATTCTGTTCCAGCCTTATCTCCATACCCCTTGACTCCACTATCTTTAAGAGCTCTATCCAATTCTTTCTTAAATGAATCCAGAGACTGGGCCTCCACTGCCCTCTGGGGCAGAGCATTCCACACAGCCACCACTCTCTGGGTGAAGTAGTTTCTCCTCATCTCTGTCCTAAATGGTCTACCCCGTATTTTTAAGTTGTGTCCTCTGGTTCGGCACTCCCCCATCAACGGAAATATGTTCCCTCCTGCCAGAGTGTCCAGTCCTTTCATAATCCTATACGTTTCAATCAGATCCCCTCTCAGTCTTCTAAACTCAAGGGTATACAAGCCCAGTCGCTTCAGTCTTTCCATGTAAGGCAATCCTGCCATTCCAGGAATTGACCTCGTGAACCTACGCTGCACTCCCTCAATAGCCAGAATGTCTTTCCTCAAATTTGGAGACCAGAACTGTACACAGTGCTCCAGGTGTGGTCTCACCAGGGCCCTGTACAGCTGCAGAAGCACCTCTTTGCTTCTATACTCAATCCCTCTTGTTATGAAGGCCAGCATGCTATTAGCCTTCTTCACGACCTGCTGTACCTGCATGCTTGCCTTCATTGACTGGTGGACAAGAACACCCAGATCTCTCTGAATATAGTTGATGTGTTAAAGCACTTGACATTTTTAAAGCATCTTCGATGATCACATTTTGCTGAAGTAAACTGTGTTATCTAAATGTAATTCCAATAAACATTCACCTAATCCAAAAGTCACTTCCCTTTAAACTAGCAGTGGAAATCATGTCCAAATGTGGGCATGTATTTTGGGATCCAATTTTTAGTGCAGAGAGCAGGGAGAGTCACAGGATTTTTCTTTGAAACTAGAAAGAGTAAAATAATCTATACATCCTTGGTGAAGATCTAACATTGCTGTTCTTCTAATCCTAACCTTGTCACTCTTACAAAACTGAGCTACTTTGCCACATAAAAACATATGCACTTGCAATATTCTTTTTGTTCCATTATTCAATAACATGCAAAATTCTGTCAAACTGCTTCTTTTTATTCAGGATGGCATATATTAATATTGTTGCAACAAAGCTTCTGGGCAATAAAATGTTATTCGGTTACTTGGAATAATAGGGTTGACCGAATCTATACTACTGTCATCCCTGAAAGGTCCAACTGCATTAAAGTGTGGTACAGTGCCTTCAACAGCAGCAATGCTCCAGGTTCAATCACTGGTCTGTTCTGAATTGGCTTTAATCAGGAAAGGTGTCGGTGAGCTCCACAACTGAGTTCAGTTATTTTCAGACTAAGGAGGAGAAAAATATTGGGCACAGTATCCCTGCTGCAGCTTTGCAATAACAGTTGCTGATGCAGTGTGCAATACAGCATTGCAGTGTTGATGTGTTCTGTAAGAGGATCGGAGATGTGCCATGAGAGGATTAGAGGCTGGCACATCTCAGATGTCAATTTTCGTGAATGTGGAGTGCATGAAGCTGGTGCCCTTGGACCATGCTCTGAGATGTTGATGCTGGTGTCTAGCATGGAGGTTATTCAGAGCGAGAGATGAGCTGAATCTGCAATTTACTTACTCCGGCGTCCTTTAGAGTTTTTGTACTGTCTGGCTTATTTGGAGAGTTCACTAAGATGGGAGGATGAATACTAATGAGGTTAGTTGAGGCACTAAAATGTTGTTTAACAATCATTAATCTTTGTCATTTGGCATCTCTCTGCTGCCTAGCGAGAATCTCTCCATAGCACTTGTGAAAAGCATAAAAGATGGAGTGTTGGGATGGGCATATCCGTACTTCTCAAATTCTGTTGCATATCTCAATATAGCCCATGTTGTCAGACTCTTCTAAGATGCCAGCCATTGTCTTGGTCCCCATTTCTCTTGATCGGCTCTGACTGACTGAGTTGATACCCAACTGCAGAAGGCCTTTTTGGGATTCTATGGCCAGTGGAGACCCTCAGTAAGCATAGGGACACCCAGTGCATGTCAACCCAGAATTCTGAGCCTTAGCTCCAATATGGCGTCTTTACAATTGTTTGGAACAGGCTCCTAGCACTGTTTTGGACTCAAAAGGAAGGAATGCTAACACTAAGCCAAAGGCTCGACTGTCAAAGAGAAAAATATGTGAATAGGGTTGTAGACGAGAAGGAGGCTTGTGTGAAGCTTAAACCCTGGCAGAGACCAGGTGAGCCAAATTACCAACTACTCTGTTGTAAATTTAAATGTAAAACAGTTTTTCCATTGCGCAGTAAAATTACTGACAGAAGGAATTAAAATGCCCAAGAATTTCTAAGGTTCTCATGAAAATAGTGTCAAACAAAACTTTCTTGAAAATTAAATAGGATAAGGATCCAAGTAAGATAGTTTCTTAACAAAAGTTAATCATTATCTAAATGATGTTGTGAAGTACCCAGTACATAAAGCAATGCTGTTAAAACCATTGCTTTAGCAAATGTAATGCACCTGAGAAGATCTGATTCCTGTTGGTTGGTACAGCCACAGCTGCTACACATCAGTCATGTAAGTTTGTCTTTTGTTTGCACCAGAAACATTCCAGAGTTACTTCACCAAAGATCTTGAGTGTTTTCACAGTTTTTTTTTGAACAAGTATATTTTTCTTTAAAATTAGTGAAAAACCAGCTAATACAAATCTGAGCATGTTGGTAACACATTACTTGCATGTTATGGTAACACTTTGCACTTCAAAACCTTATCAAAAGTATGATGTGCATGCCTGGAAGCTGACTGGGTCAACCTATTAACTTAAATACCATGTAGGTACTCATGCAATGAGTTTCCATAGATGGGTTCATTTGAGCAAATTACTTTGTGAAGTTCCTTACAGCTGCTTTTATTTTCTCTTTGTGTTTCTGGCCGTCATGGTAACGAAAACTTTTCCTTACATAAGAAATGGTGACCTTCCCTGCATAGAACGTTTGATAGCCTTTGTTCACCAGGCCATTTTCTGACTTTACTGTTCATTTGGCCTCCAGGGAGGACATTGTATAAACAGGATACGGCACTTGGTTGGCGTGGATAGGAATTCTGTAGCTGACCCACTGGGTCACGATAGGCCTCAAGTTGCCACCTGTGCCAAATGACAGATGGGACAAGGTCAATGGATCAGAGCAGTGAAAGGGCAAGGGTGGCCAAAGAGAAATGCAATGGGCCAAGTGACAGCTCACCTGCAAAATGAACTGGTTACACAATATTGAATTTAAGTGAGTAACACACCAGGATTTATGTGAGTCCAAGTCAAGGTCACCTGCCCTAAAAGCATTGTGCAAAAGCATTCAGCTCCCATATTTATGCTGATCTGTAAAAAAATAAGAAGTAGAGCAAAACTGTATGCTTTTAAAGGCACAGTAATTCCTGGACACTTATTTTTACTCACTGTTACTTATTTTATCTTAAATAATGTGGTTCATTTGATTGAGATCAGACAATCACTTGTGAGATGATTTATTTTTTGAGATGAACATTTCCAAATCATCACTTGTTAATTTTTTTATATTAATGGCTGATTATTGAAATAAATCATTTTCTCTCAGATGAAGACAGAATAATCAGTATATCTTATAGGGTACTGCAGCAAGTTGCTTTTGGATTTCTTCAGATAACTTGTAGAGCGAGACAGGAGAATGCTTAGAGCTATTTTCCACATTGTAGTCTGTAATTATTGTTGCATAATCATCATAATTCCAAATTAAAACTAAAACCATGATAATACGGAAGTGTTCTAGCCTTATGGACCAGTTGCATTGAGTGTAAGCCTGATTGAAAGCTTGCACAAGTTAATTAGACTCATGTTTACATCTGACACATGACCCCAGTTGATATCTGATGCATGTCTCACAGTCGCCATTACATCACCACTGACTTCAATCATTTAACAAACCATGTAGGCAATGGATCAGTAACTAAATTTGTTTGGGTGAATGATTGTGTCTGTCTCTGGACAAAACACTATGAAATAAATCAGGTTCTTTACCATGAGAAATGGGATTTTAATTTGAGTTTCTTCTCAATTGCATTTCTAAATACTAGTTTATTACAACTAATAAGAAATCATTGAATGAATACCAGTGGATTGAAGATCTAGTATAATGCACAGAACTATTTCATCTGTTGAACTCTTCTCAAAATCTCAAGAAATAATCGTGGTATATGGGATGAACAGCTAGATGCTAATAGCTAGACAGCATCGACACTGATGCCAGATAATGTCAGATCACAGGGAACGGGAACCCAAGTGAAAATAACTTCTGGCAAAGTCAGTCTCAAAGAACATACCTGAAAACATTGGCTACAGCAAGTGTCAGAGCAACTTACTGTTATGGAGCCTAATCATGGCCAAGTAGAAACACACGGAACATTGTAAAAAGTTTAATTTCTTTCCACACTGGTGGATTATGCAAAGGGCCTTGATCAAGCTATGTACTGGATTAATTGGCACTACACCTTCAATCAGGTCAGGACTAGTGCCAGACTTAATCAGATGTCTGACAAACATCCAGTTAGTGTAGTGCAACATGTAATCAGCAGCAGTGCCTATTCCATTTTGATTAGGCAAAGGATCAAAGAAGAAACCATAAGATAGGAAGACATTATTTTCACCTTTGATGTTTGTTTTAACTTCCAGCATAATCCAGGCAAAGTTCAATCACTGCAGCCCAGGAGATTATTGATTTATTTATACTTGACCTGTAACTTTCATTGATATTTGCTAATATAGAACATTGAGAGATGAGGTAAGAAGGGACTATATCATTGTGGAGGTGCTGCATGAAGCCTTATCAGAATTTTTGCAGTTCAAAGAGGACCTTACATTGGCCAACACAGTGTAGTTAAATATATCCCCTGAATTAAATGAGCAAAACAGGCTTTCCATCCAGGGGACAGGGAGGCTTCTGATAAGCTGCTGATTAGAGTCATAGGGTCATAGAGATGTATAGCACAGAAACAGACACTTCAGTCCCACTTGTCCATGGCAACCAAATATCTTAAATTAATCTAGTCCCATTTGCCAGCACTTGGTCCATATCCCTCTAAACTCTTCTTATTCATATTCCCATCCAGATGCCTTATAAGTGTTGTCATTGTACAAGTCTATACCATTTCCTTTGGCAGTTCACATGCACCACCTTCTCCGTGAAAAGGTTACCCCTTAGTTTCCCTCTCACCCTTCACTTCTGCCCTCTAATTCTGGACTCTCCCACCATAGAGAAAATATCTTGTCTATTTACTTTATGATTTTATAAACCTCTATAAAGTCACACCTCAGTCTAGAATGCTCCAGGGAAATCAGCCCCAGCATATTCAACCACTCCCTATGACTCAAAACTTCCAACCTTGGCAACATCCTTGTAAATCCCTTCTGAATCCTTTCAAGTTTCACAACATCCTTCCGATAGCAGGGAGACCAGAATTTCAAACAATATCCTAAATTAGCCTAACCAATGTCCTGTAAAACTGTAAGTGACCTCCTATCTCCTATATCAGTGCACTGACCAATAAAGGAAAGCATACCAAATGCCTACTTCACTAACCTGTCTTCTGATTCAATCCACTTCATCAATTAGACTGCTACCTTTTAGATTCATAGAATAATAGAGTCCCTCCAGTGTGGAAGCAGGCTATTCAACCCATCAAGTCCACACTGACCCTCTAAAGAGCATCCCTCTCAGAACCATTCCCCTACTGCACCCTGTATTTCTCATGGATAATCCAACTACCCAACACATCCCTGAACGCTATGGGCAATTTAGCATTGCCAATCCACACAAACTGCACATCTTTGGACTGTGGGAGGAAACCAGAGCACCCAGAGATAACCCACAGTAAAAAATTTGGCAGTAACAAAACAGAAACAGTGGGAAGAGGACACACTTATTGCTTTGTGTCTGTATTGTGGCAAGAAAGTGCCTAATTGATGGCAAGCCTACCCAGCTACTAATGCAGAGTGTCATGTCCAACACAAAAGATGAAGGACTTTTGCCCAAAACATCGATTCTCTTATTCCTCGGATGCTGCCTGACCTGCTGTGCTTTTCCAGCACCACACTCTCAACTCTGATGTCCAGCATCTGCAGTCCTCCTTACTATGTATAACTTTCTCCTTACTATGTATAACTATCAAGGCCAATTCTGGATGCCTTTGACAGATAAGAACTGAACATCATGCTAGTGCAAACTGATGAACATTTATTCTTCTTTTTGCTGCCTGACTTTCCATAATCATAACCCATTTTGTTCCTGTGACATGTTGAATTTTTTTTCCAATGTCGAAGCAACAATACAGCATTGATACAACAATGATATTCTTTATTGAAGCTGAAAGTGTTTCATTTTGTTTTCAAGCTGATGCTTTTACTTTAACTTGCTGAGAAAAATTGGACAGAAAAGCAGAAGAGACAGAGAATCTTAATTTATTTTCTTCCTCTTTGGGTTTCAGGTCTTGAAGGTTTGCCTTTGAATTAGTCCTGCTTTGATCAATCGTTACTGTTTTTGCCTTTAAGTCATGAAATTTGGCTTTCAAAGAGAAAATAATGGAGTGTATACATCCCTTAATTCCTCAAAATGAACCAGGAACTCTTTTGGAGATTGATGCTTTAGCAGGAGACTTTGAAAGGGTAGGAAATGGGGTGGTTTGTGATTATTGGGAGATGGATGACCAGGTAAGTAGATATAGAGTAGCATGAAAGTCTGTAAATATGTAGAACATGGTGATAATAGCTATATGTTAACAGCTGGATAGCATCTTCAGTGATATCAGGTGTGGTCAGATCACATGGAATTGGAACATAAAGGAAGAGTGTTTTCACAAATTTCTGTTGAACCATGTATATGTATGTAGTGCAAATAGCTAATAAACATTCATTAGTTTGCATTAGTATATAATGTCTAGCTTTTGTATGTTAAATATTTACATAATGAAGTTGAATAAGAACACAATTTCAGATACCTCAATCATTTCTGGGTAGTTAGATTGAGTTCCTTGAAGAGTCAGATGGTGAGCCATGTGAACTCCTTTCAGTATTACATTATTAGTTTAGCATTATTCAAAACTTATGCACATTCTGTTATGATCCCTACAGAAATCAATACTTTTTAAATATAAATTCAAACCTCCAATGGATGATTGAAGGAATCTCATGACAAGGTTTCATGTTTTAAAATTTTTACTGTAACACACAATTGAGAGGCAACATTGACTAAACATTATTTCAATAGACAACCTATTCTTTAAAAGATAGAAATATCTCCAATTTAACCAATTAAGTAACTACAAATTTCCCTCCACAGTAATACTTCCCTATATTTCGTTAAGTAGACAGTCTACTCTCCCATAATTGGCTGAAAGTGATTCTTAGCTGCAGAGGATTTGCTTTTTTTCTTAGCCTGTTAATTCAGCGCCATAACTGACTCTCATGGTGAAAGGGAAATTGCAGATTCTTTCTTTTCATTTAATTTAGACAAATCTTAATCAATTTTGTTTACAACTTCATTAACCTAACCTCTTGAATCTAAGCACAAGCTCCCACTAGCCTTCTTGTATGATGAGGCATAGGTATTAGTGTCACTATTGCTCTGCTCTGTCTCAGAACCTTGCAGACTGAACCTGTCTTTGAGTCTCAGTCATATTTTTAAGAATATACTCTGCAAGCGGATCCAAAAATGGCTTCCTACGAACTTTCCCCTTTCAAAGCTAATCTCCACGCCAACATGAATCACATGGGCTTTGTATTCAGTATATTGTTTATATACTACTTAGTTACTCTCTCAACTTCATTCTATCTTCAAACTGAATTGATAACTTAAAATAAAACCATTTACCTGAAAATCCTATTCCAATTACTTCAATTAATAGGAGTGTCCTTGTAGAACTGAAGTCCCATCTTCCCATTGAGGATACCTTGCTAAATGGGATAGACTATGAACTGATCTTGCAACTCAAAGCTGGGCTTTCATGGAGCACCATGAGCCATCAGCAGCAGCAAAATTTTATTCAAACACAATCTGCAACTTCATGTCCTGATGGATCTCCCATGCTGTCATTACCAGCAGAATAACCCTGGTTCAGTGAAGAGTCCAGGAGGCCTTGCTAGGAACTGCAGCAGGCATATCTAAATCTGAGGTGCCAATCTGATGAATACACAACACAGGAATACCGTGTGCCCAACAACAAAAACAGCATGCAATAGACAGGGCTAAGCAATCCTATAACAGCAGATCAAATCTAACCACTGTAGTGCAGTCACCAGTTGTGAATGGTGATGGGCAATTTAATAACTAAAAGAGGGTAGGGAACTTCCAGGCTTGGGCTGAAAAATCACAAGTTCTAATCATGTCAAACAAGTGCAAAGCAATGACTATCTCCAACAAAAAAGAATCTAACCATTGCCCCTTGACATTCAATGGCATTACTATCACTGAATTTCCCCATTATCAACATCCTGGGAGTTAACCTTGACCAGAAACTGAGCTGGATTTGCCATAAAAAGATATGGTTACAAAACCAGGTTAATGGCTAAGAATTCTGGGACAAATAATTCACCCCCAGTCTCTCCAAAGAATTTCACCATCTATAAACCATAAGTCAGGAGTGTGATGAAATGCTCTCCATTTGCCTCATTGGGTGCACCTCCAACAATACTCAAGAAACTCAACACCATCCTGGACAAGGTAGCCCAGTTGCTTGGCATCTCATCCACCTCTTTCAACATTCAGTCCTTTCATTACCAATGCACAGTGACAGCAGTGTTTACCACCTGCAAGATTTGCTGCAATTATTCAACAAGGGTGCTTCAACTTCTGAACCCATGACCTTTACCATCTATAGCAGCAGAAATGTGACAGCACCACCACTGCAAGTTCTCTGCCAAGCTACACACCATCCTGGCTTAGAAATAGACCACTGCTCCTTCATAATTTCTGGACTAAAATGCTGGCATTTCCTTCCTGACAGTAATGTGCGTGTTCCTACAACCCAAGGACTGCAACGGTTCCAGGAGGCAACTCATCAGCATCCTCTCCAGGGTAATTAGGTACGATAATAAATGGCTGGTCCAGCCAACAATGTCCATGTCCCATGAACAAACACCATCAGAACCTTTTGCAGTCTTAAGCTTCTGCTTACATCTTCATCTCTACTCTCTTCATTGTTGAGCTTTCAACTGCCTGGAATTTATTTCTAAAACCCTTACACTTGCAATGTTTCTCCTCACCTTGAAAAATCTGTGAAAATACAACTGATTAACTGTAAATTCTGCCAATGATTTCTTGAGGTCTTTGAATACTTTTGGATACTTTGCTATGGTAAAGGCACTGACAAAATCAAAATTCTCTTTTATTCATTAACTAAATAACAATTGCAATTGTCTTCAAAAAACACTGTATAATTTATTTCAAAATGGAATTTTCTGAATAAATAATTACGGTCTATTTTTTCTCACCATGAGTGGTCACTTTACACTTTATGCAAGTACAGAGAAAAATAAAACTTAGAAATTAGAAGCAGCAGCTGTGCACACAAGATTCGTGACCCAGTTTCCTTCCCACCACAAACTCACATTACATGGAAACATGCAGAGTCAAATTGTCACATAGTACAGAAATCAAAACATTCTTTACCCTTTAGAGAAATGGACGTTCCACAGTTCATCAACATAGTCAATAGAACTGTCTCCTTCTTAAGAAATTTCTAATTAACACTAACACTACATGAGAAGGTCAGTGTGCAGAATTCTATTATATTTTGGGGAATGGATGCAACCTTTCTTCACTGAAACAATGTGGGCTATTTTGACAACTTGTTTACAATCAATGATTCACAATATGCATGGGGCACCATTAAGAAAGGAGTGGAAACTACATTGATTTGGGAGTTTGAAGTAAAAATGACATCCTTTTGTAAATCAAGCCTTGTCTCTCGGATGTACATTCTACCACCTGTAGAGCCTAGGAGATATCATGGCTGAAGCAACCCCTTCCTACTTCTGCCCCTTTCTCAGAGCATTGAAGTCAGTTGAGTTGACTGGATGGTTTTATGGAGAATTGGCAGACAGTGATTCTGAGTGGGCAGTAGAATTCAAACCTGGAATTTCAATGAAAATGAAAATGAAAATAAGGAACTGCAAGAGAGTCAAAACGTCAACTCTGCTTTCTCTGCACCGATGCTGTCAGACCAACTGAGTTTCTCCAACAATTTCTGTTTTTTGCCCTCTGAAAATTAAGACTGTCTTAAGTCATTTTGATTCAATTTCATATTGGAAGTGACCAATAGAATCAAAAATAGAAGCCTCAATGTCTCCAGAAGAAATAATGGAATAAACCTCCTTTTTTTGCCAAAATGTTTGTTTTAATCTCCCAATGAGCTCTATTTAAATGTTGCACAGGTAAAACTTTTTGTCTCATTGATGAATTGTTGCTGGATGAAGAAAAAAAACATAGTTGGTTATAATAGTCCCTGGAGTTAAATGACACACATTGCCCAGGTTCTCATATGTAAGGGTCAGCATGGTGGCTCAGTGTTAGCACTGCTGCCTCACAGTGCCAGAGACCTGGGTTTGATTCCAGCCTCAGGTGATTGTAAGTTTCCTCTGGGTACTCTGCTTTCCTCCCATAGTCCAAAGATGTGCAGGTTAGGTGAGCTGGCCTTGCTTAAATTGCCTATAGTGCTCAGGGATGTGTTGGTTAAGTGCCCTAGTCAGGGGTAAATGTAAAGTAATAGGGAGGCAAATGGGTCTGGGTGGGTTAATCTTTGGAGGGTCGGTTTGGATTTGGGCCAAAGGGCCTGTTTTCACACTGAAGCGATCTATGAAAATGGCTAATTGGTGGGATTCCCATATATCTTCTAACATGGGATGTGAGAATCGATGGTTAAACCAATATTTATTGTCCATCACTAAATGACCTAAAGAAGATAGTACTGAGCTACCTTCTTGAACCACTGCAGTTGATGAGGAGTAAGTAAACACACCATGCCTTCAGTGATGGATTTCCAGGGTTTTGAGTGAGCAACTGTGAAGAAACCCCAATATAGCTCCAAACCAAAACAGAGTGTAGCTTGAAGGGAAATATTCAGGTCATGGTGTTGCCATGTAACTGCTAATGTCCCAGTTTGGAAGGTGTTGAATGGAAAGAGGTGATGAATGGCTGCCACTAACTGTAGAACTGCAATCCAACATAAATCAACATAGTGACCCTCCTGATCTGCATTCCTTCAATGGAATTTTACATTACCCTTATTTCCTTTGTTTTAACATTGGTGCCTATACTTTTAGCAGAGCTCCAGGCTTTCCTTCTTATTGTGTCAGCTGTGGCTCTTCAGGTAGCAGTCTTGAGTCTGTGCCAGAAAACCATGGATTCAAGGCCTACACTAGACCTTCTGCATAAAAGTACAGGTGAACATTTCAGTTGGGTACTTGGGGATTGCCAGAAGGTGCCAACTTTCAGATGAGATGTCAAACAAAGGCCGGCAGATCTACAAGACACACCAATACTGATACTTATCCCTCAATCCATTTTACTAAAAACAAATTGGATGATGATTTTGTTCATGATTCATTAGGTAGGTTGCTAGAAGTGGCACGACACAAATAAATTTCTTCCTCATTGGCTGCTGACTGTCATATTGCTACTTTGAAGATGCAGATGAATACAAATTGGCTGTTTCATTTCCTATCTCACAGATGAAAAATGCTTGTCTGTAAAGGACATCATTGGGTAGTGATTGGTGATATTCAAATGCCCCAACATTTCCAACTCATTACTGTGCTCTCCTCTTTCAAATCACTTCTTACAATCTACATCTTCCATCAGTTCTACTTTCCCTATAACCTTTATGCCAAATTCTGTCTGACAGCCCTGCAGTGAAGTGTTTTGGGCAGTGTTATTGTTTTAAAGATACTATATTAATGCAAATAATTGCAGCGAGAGGGAAGAAGAACTGGAAATAAACAGCTGCAAGGAAATCAGAAACACAAGATAATAAAAATGTTCATGACAGGAATGTAATTCTTTCCTCATCTGTTTCATATTTTCCTCTGTGAAATTTTTCGCTTCATTTTGATTTCCCCTTTTGTAAGTCACAGTCACTAAAGTAGCTCACATTCTCTCAGTATTCATTTATCATAAGTGTATCAAAGCTTTTGTTTGAGCATGGATAGTTTCCATGTACACTTTCTTGTCAAGGCTGTTGCAGAGATGGTTCTGCATGGTAGAGTTTCCAAGGTAGAACAAATTGGTCAACAGAATTACCTATTTTAGCAACCCCACAGAAGGTGCTTCCATCAGTGCTAAACATGATAGGATCATGCTTTGGAAGCTTCAAATTGTTGGATGGTCACGGCAGCTCACTGTGCTGCATGAGCTGCTGCTCAGAATGAAGACTACTGCCACCATCTGTTTTAAGTGTAGGAACCAACAGGACCTGTTGGGTATAACGTGGCAGAGAAAAGCAACTTCCTGGAAATATCTCATAGAGTTAAAAGTATCGAGTATGTTAGCAACTAGTTGCAAGTTACATTGGCAGGACATTGTTACAGAGACTTAGAGGAGGACCAGGTGTTAGGTCTCTCGCCTTCAAGATCCAAAACTGTTCTACCTTCAAAGAACAGAAACAAACACATCCCATTCTAAAAGATGAAAGGCTTGATCTAAAATTGTTTGATGTATCATCACAGCTCCATGACACTGTACTCATTTGGCTATAAATTCTGGGTATTATGATGTTATTTTCCCCACCCACCTGATGAAGGACCTGCACTCCAAAAGTTAGTGTTTCATAATAAACCCGCTGGGCTATAACCTGGTGTTGTGTGATTTTTAACTTTCAACTCCATATGTCATTACAGTGCGCCGTGCACATTGCCATACACCAGAATAGAACATAGAATAGAGAACAATACAGCACAGAACAGGCCCTTCGGCCCTTCTGCCCTCGATGTCGTGCTGACCTGTGAACTAATCTAAGCCCACCCCCCTACACTAACCCATCATCATCCATTTGCTTATCTAAGGACTGTTTAAATATTTCTAATGTGGCTGAGTTAACTTCATTGGCCGGTAGAACATTCCACGCCCTTACCACTCTCTGACTAAAGAAACTGCCTTTAATATCTGTCTTAAATCTATCACCTCTCAATTTGCAGCTATGCTCCCTTGTACATGTCGATGTCATCATTAAAGGAAAAAGACTCTTACTGTCCATCCTATCTAATCCCCTGATCATCGTGTATGCCTCTATTAAATCTCTTATCCTTCTTCTCTCCAATGCGAACAGACCCAAGTTCCTCAGCCATTTCTCATAAGACCTTCCCTCCAAACTAGGCAACATCCTGGTAAATCTCCTTTGCATCTTTTCCAATGCTTCCACATCCTTCCTATAATCTGACGACCAGAACTGCATACAATATACCAAGTGCGGCCGCAATAGCATTTTGTACAGTTGCAGCATGACATCACGGCTCTAGAACTCAATCCCTCTACCAAGAAACCCTAACACACTGTATGCTTTCTTAACAGCACTATCAACCTGGGTGGCAACTTTCAAGGAACTATGTACATGGAGACCAAGATCCCTCTGCACATTCACACTACTAAGAACCTTTCCATTGACCCAGTATTCTGCCTTCCTGTTATTCTTCCCAAAATGAATCACCTCACAGTTATCTATATTGAACTCCATTTGCACCTATCAGCCCAATTCTGTTGTTTATCCAAGTTCCCCTGCAACCTGCAACATTCTTCCAAACAGTCCATCACTCCACCGACTCTAGTGTCATCTGCAAACTTACTAACCCATCTACATATGCCTGCATCCAAGTTATTTACAAAAATGACAAACAGCAGTGGTCCCAAAACAGATCCTAGTGGCACACCACTAGTAGCTGGACTCCAGGCTGAATATTTTCCATCAACCACCACTCGTTGCCTTCTTACAGAAAGCCAGTTTCTAACCCAAACTGCTAAATCACCCTCAACCCTATTCCTCTGCATTTTCTCAATAGCCTACTAAGTGGAACCTTATCAAAGGCTTTACTGAAGTCCATGCACACCACATCAACAGCCCTACCCTCATCTACATGCTTGGTCATCTTCACAAAAAACACAATGACATTTGTGAGACACGACCTGCCCTTGACGAAACCATGGTGACTATCTCCAATCAAATTGTTGCTTGCTAGGTGATTATAAATCCTACCTCTTATAATCCTTTCCAAAACTTTTCCTACAACAGACGTAAGGCTCACTGATCTATAATTACCTGGAGCATCTCTGTTGCCCTTCTTGAACAAGGGAACAACATTTGCAATCCACTAGTCCCCTGGTACTAAACCTGTAGACAATGACAACTCAAAGATCAAGGCCAAAGGCTCTGCCACCTCCTCCCTAGCTTCCCAGAGAATCCTTGGATAAATTCCATCTGGCCCAGGGGACTTATCTACTTTCACATATTCTTGATTGATAACATATCCTCCTTACTAACCTCAATACTGCTCATGTCCCCACCTTGCTCTTCTTAACTCTCTCTTTAAATCCTTCCAAGCTAATCTGTAACTCTCTAGCATCTCATCAAAATCATCACGTCTCAATATCATATAAGCCTCCCTCTTCCGCTTAACAAGAGATACAATTTCTTTAGTAAACCATGGTTCCCTTACCTTATCGCTTCCTCCCTGCCTGACAGGGACATACCTATCAAGGACATGCAATATCTGTTCCTCAAACCAGCTCCACATTTCGATTGTCCCTATCCCCTGCATTTTGCTAGCTCATTCTATGCCACCCAATCCTGCCTAATCGCACTATAATTGCCCTTCCCCTATCATCAACCCTTGCCCTGTAACATGTATTTATCTCTTTCCATTACTAAACTAAACGTAACCAAATTATGATTACTTTCTCCAAAGTGCTCACCTACCACTAAATCAAACACCTGGCCTGGTTCATTTCCAAGCACCAGATCCAGTGTGGCCTCCCCTCTTGTCAGCCCTTCGACATACACTGTCAGGAAACTCTTGTGCACACATTGGACAAAACTGATTCATTCTATGTTCTAGAATTATAGCATTTCCAATCAATGTTAGGGAAGTTAAAGGCCCTTATAATGATCACCCTGCTCCTTTCACTCCTGCCCCGAATCATTTTGCCAATCCTCTCCTCCACATCCCTGGAACTTTGGCACGGTGCTAACCACGGTGGCACAGTGGTTAGCACTGCTGCCTCACAGCGCCAGAGACCCGGGTTCAATTCCCGCCTCAGGCGACTGACTGTGTGAAGTTTGCACATTCTCCCCGTGTCTGCGTGGGTTTCCTCCGGGTGCTCCGGTTTCCTCCCACAGTCCAAAAGATGTGCAGATCAGGTGAATTGGCCATTGCTAAATTGCCCGTTGTGTTAGGTAAGGGGTAGATGTAGATGTAGGGGTAGGGGTATGGGTGGGTTACGCTTTGGCGGGGCGGTGTGGACTTGTTGGGCCGAAGGGCCTGTTTCCACACTGTAAGTAATCTAATCTAATCTAATCTAATCTTTGTGGAGACCTAAAATAAATTCCCAGCAGTGTGACCTCTCCTCTCCTGGTTCTAACCTCAGTCCATACCACCTCAGTAAACAAGTCCTCGTCAAAATTTATTTTCGCCATCATTATACTGTCTTTGGCTAACAAGGCCACACCTCCCCCTCTTTTACTGCCTTCCCTGATCTTAATAAAAGATCTAAACCCTGGAACCTGCAACATCCAGTCCTGACCCTGCTCTATCCATGTCTCCGAAATGGCCACAACATCGAAGTCCCAGGCACCTATCCATGCTGCAAGCTCACCTACCTTATTCCAGATACTCCTGGTGTTGAAGTAGACACACTTCAAACCAGCTTGCTGTCTGCCAGCACACTCCTGTGATCGTGAAATCCTATCCATGTCCTCCCTACTCTCATCCTCCTGTGCACTGGAACTACATCTCAGGTTCCCATGCCCCTGCTGAGCTAGTTTAAACCCACCTCAATAGCACTAGCAAATTTCCCACCCAGGATATTAGTACCTCTCTAGTTCAAGTGAAGACTGTCCTGTTAGTAGAGGTCCCACCTTCTCCAGAATTATCCAAGTATCTGAAACCCTCCCTCCTGCACCATACCTGCAGCCACGTGTTCAGCTGATATCTCTCCCTGTTCCTCGCCTCGCTATTATGTAACACAGGTATCAAACCAGAGATAACAACTCTGTCTGTTCTAACTCTCAGCTTCCACCCTAGCTCCCTGAAATCCTGCCTTACATTTCTATCCTTCTTTCTACCTATGTCATTGGTACCTTCAGGACTCCAAAGACACGATCAGAGACATCGCAAACCCTGGCACCAGGGAGGCAACATACCAACCGTGAATCTCTTTCATTCCCAACAAAACTTCTATCTGACCTTCTAACTATTGAGTCCCCAGTGACCTTTTCAGATCTGTGTGTAATAAACATCTAGTAAAGTTAGTCTAAAATGATATTGTTTTGTGGAACTCTACACTACCAGTCATTATTACTCTCGACGTTACTGAGCTGTCTTCAGTTTCATCTAAATTCAGGCGATTGTGGTTAGATACTACAACAAAGCCCAAAACGACCAGTACACTGGATCAGTGATGTTGGCAATCTGAGTGAAGTGTTTTAGGTTTAAAAAAGGTTAATGATTTTCTTCTGCTTTCAAGCATGCTAGCCCCCAGTGCTGACACAAATATGTTTTGGTTTTATCATGATGGAAGTGCCACCAGTTAAACAACTTTGCATGTCTGACTGCAGGTGCAAATTTCCATAGCTACCCTATCGTTGCAAAAACTCAGACAAAACAGCAGATCGAGGAAATGGCACACCATGTCATTTATTGCCTGCATCTTGGAGAACACAAGCAGCAACAGAAAACGTTATGGATATTCTTTGTTCACACAGAGCTCCCCTTTTGTCTGCTAGACCGATGGGAACACGGCAGGACACTCATAAATAGACAAATTTACAATCTCGCCTGTGTAAAATGCCCACAGCAGCATTCACATCCGAAGCCTCATTGTGTCCGTACACCACCTGGGATGCCAGAGGGCACGAGGTCAAAGCAAAGTCATTCTTCAGCCTTTATACAAATCAGCAGTGGCTGACTGGCCCTTTATCTATATTTAAGGCTTATATATTTTTGTAACTGGGAGGAAAAAAGTTGCAGTGCATTTCCTCATTCACATAAAAGGACAATGTGACAGTGTTGAACACCGCATCCAATCAGAGCACTTCTTTCAACCGACTGTTTATGACCACTCAGCACTGAGAGATGGAGAACCTGTCATTTTCTCTTTCATTCAGAAGCCACTTTTTTTTGTTGTCAGCTTTCACCTTTTGACCTGGGCTCCAGCAGCACTGGTCACTCAAGAGCAAAAGTTCAGCCTGCGGTTAAGTGGGCGATGTCGTCTGTCCCACTTCCTCTTACTGTTCCTGCAAAATGCTATTGTTACTCTAATTTCAAAGTTCACTCCAGCTGAGCATCATCCCCCTTGTGTGTAAGAGGAAGGAACTCTATCGCATTCCTCCCAGACGCCCAGGAATGAATGAAAAGCCTGCTCTGTTTACATTCACAGCAATTCCAGATAACAGCAATCCAGCCTCAAGACAGTGACCATAATTAAACTCATTTATTTTATTGCTGACTATAGGGCACTCAGATAAAATGGGTAATAATGTGACTCTATCCTCATTGATTTATCACCAGGACATTGAAAGAAATTACTGCCTGCTTTAAAGTTGAAGCACTCGTTTCCTGACCATTTTCTATTGATTGTGTGAAGCCCTGTCAATGTTTTTCAGTCAGATCCATTTTCTTCTTTCAAGTGTAATACCACTGACCACATTGGTTTAATAAATATAAACCATTGTTCAACAAAAGATACACCAACCATTAAAACAGCAAGGTGTGAAAAATTTCTAAGTTTTTTTCACACCCATTGACAAACCTGCAGTGCAATGAAGTGAGACATGACAAAACACGCTATCGCATGACTTACATGGGTTATGACCGTTACAAGAAAAAGCTTCACCGCACGGCAAACAAAGTATAGTTTAACTCTACAGTTCCCAAAAGCCACCAATGGCACTAGCTGCCAGTTTGGGAATGATTCCCCTCCTGTCCTCTGTATGTTTGGGCTTTTACTGGACCTGTCTGCACCCACGTCCAAGATTTACTGGTCTCCAGATCACCAGAGGCCAAAAAAAATGACCAAGATGTGCACATAGGGATCCCAGTACCAGTCTTGGTGTACTGATTCCATGGGAAAGTTTCAGCTACTGACAAAGAATTTCTCTTTGCTACACTCTGATGGTTCCAACTTACCCAAGAAATGTTTCTCAGAATAATCTTTGTCTAACTCCGAGGTAACTTCTTCAGTCAGTTACACTGATAAACTCCGAACCCCATAATTCCCCCTTGACCCCAGACCGTCTAACAGCCCTTGGCCCTTTGGCTCAATCCTGAACCCTGACTTCCCTTTTATCCTTCCTGAGCCCAATGAATCGTCATGATCTGCTGGCTAGCCTGGCTCTCTGAATTCCTGCTAATCCTCTTCAACCTTGACTCTCTCCCGCTGACTCTACCCTTATCTTTTGCATCCCCTTTCACTTATTCTCTGACTCCCTCCAAATCATTGAAAATTTGATCCACCCCGGCTACTGTCTTGGAAATTTCCGTAGGATCCTCCATCAGAAAACCAATTTCAAAATTCAGGGGAAGCTACTTTTTATTTGTCTGGTCAGGCTTAGAGAGAACAGTTCTGACATGGACTCAAAGATCCAGCAACAACTGAACCAGAAAGAATCAGTCAAGGAAGATTAAACATTTAAAATACAACAAAGAACTGCAAATGTTGAAGATCTGACATAAAAACAGAAGTTGCTGGAGAAACTCAGCAGGTTTGGCAGTGTTTGTGAAAAGAAAGCAGAATTAACAATTCGAGTCCTGTGACCCATCATCAGAGAATGAAGAACTTCAATTGTGTCCTCCTAATTAGAAGGTCTGGGTTGAGTGCAGAAATCACCTTCAGGCATTCCACCAAAACTGTAAGTGCTGGTACATGAGGTCTTTTTTTATCTCATAGATTTCAGCATTGCTTAGTTTCACATGAAATCCCGGCAGCTCCCTCCAACTGTCTTCAGTTTCCGAGGTGTCAGTGCCGTGGAGATCTCCATAATGCTCTTTCTATTTTTCCCAACTCTGTTTGCTTATTCCTCTGTTTGGATTGATCCCTCTGACATACTATACCTTCAACTTCCTGAAATACCAACATGATATACTGACCATGTTCAGCAGGTAAGTATCATTTGAGGAGAGAAACAGAGTTAATTGATGGCTTCTGATCAAGATTGAAAATAGAAATGCAGTTGTTTTGAGCAAGTGATGGTGCAGCTAAAGATAAAAAAGAACAACAGGAAAAGGGTGCAAGAAGATAAGGGTCAGGGAACATAAAAAGCCAAAAGCACTTTGTAATTGACTATACATTTGCAACTCTGTCTGGGTCAATACTTTTTGTCTGACTATACATTTAGTTTCCTTTTTGGATGAACATTCCCAGTTCAGACCATTATCTAGATAAATGGGCCCTATCAAACTGTACTTATAGGTCCCTGTCCAGATAAATGTTCCCAGTCAAACTGTATCTTCAGATCCCTGTCTAGAGGATTGGTCCCTGTGAAATTGTACCTTCAGATCACTATCTGGATCAACTCCGTCCATCAGACTATTATTCCCTCTGTGGGCCTGCACCTTTGAACCTCTGACTGCAAATTAATGCCATTTGCCCATCTGCATTACATGTCCCTCTGCCTGGAAAAGTCTTTCTCAGACTGTACACGCAACTACTCTTTTTGCATTAACAGATCATTTCTCAAACCTGTCGATTTTTTCTCAAAAGCCCCACTGCTTTCAGAGGAATTTCAAAGTAATTCTTTATCAGTAGGTCTGCCATGGAATATGCTCGATTCCCAAGCCCAGCAAGGCCCTGGTCAAGCTAAATAAAAAACATTAGTGGACAATTCACAGATAAACTTACAATTAACAGCAATGCCATCTCTTGAATCACTTCAGTTTGTTCACTAAAATAAGTAATAAACATGCTGCAGGAAAGTATCAAAATAGCAAAACTCTGCTAATTATTTGAAATATGATGATTTTTGTTGAATATAGAAAAACATTTTTCATTCACAGAGAAATCCATACTCATGCTTCAGAGTATTCAAAATAATTTCAAGACTTCATCAGTCCAGACTCAGTTTGGGGCTGCTCCTAGGTCTGAGAATAAAAATCAGGCCCGACCTTCTGAGGGAGTGCCACATTGTTGGATGCTCTGTCTTTCAGATTAGATGTTGAAGATGTCCCATCTGCCACTAGGAGGATATAGAAGATTCCCATGTTGTATTTTGAAGATGATCAGGTGAGCTGTCACTAATCAAGAATACACAGATAGGAAGAAGTTGTTTCCATTCGCAGAAGAGTTGAGAAATAAAGAAAATTAATTTACGGTCAAAAGCAACATGAGAGAAAGTTTAACATAGCTATCATTAAGATCTGGTTTGCATTGTCCGCAAGACTAGTGGAGGTAGATCCAAACAGAAGGAATTAGATAATTTACAAAACAAAAAAAATTTACATGATTACAGTGAAAGAGCAGGAGAGTAGGCCTAGTTCAGATGCTTGTGCAGAGATCTGACAATGACACAATAGGCCAACTGAACATCTACCACACAGTGATCCTACTATGATTCTATGGTTATCTGGTTATTATAATTGCTGTTGTGAGTTTTGCGTGTAAAAATTGTTTGTTCAGTTCTTACAACAGTGACTGCATTGCAGAAATACTTAGTTGTCATTGGATGTGGGTGGCATTGGTTGTGCCAACATTTATTACCTGTCCTTAATGCAAAAGTTGATCCATGTTCCTAAACTATTGAAATCCATGGAGAGCAGGTACACCACAGCGCAGTTTAGTAGGCGGGGTTCCAGGATTTAGATCCACCAACTGTATAAAATACCCAATGCTATATGAAGTTCATTCTTTCTGAGAAAATTCCACATAGGTACAGCCTCCACTTGTCAAATTACAAATTTTTACTTCCTGACCAGTGACGTCCACATCCTGTGAAGGAATAAAGTCTCTATAAGAATCAAATCTATTCCCAGTCACCAAAATCCAGATAACACAACTCTCAGAAAATAAGCATTAGGGGTCCCCACCCATCAGCCTGGATACTGTTGGAGCTAAATCATTTCATGTACTACAATTCTAGTTATATTGCTGCTTATCTGGGCAGGACATCCTCCCTTTTAAGGCATTACTATATATGGTTATGTGGTGGCACATATGAAGATCACTGCATGATGAGTCAGCCTGGATGACCAAGCATCAATAATGCCTTGGTCTTCAGACTAGTATGGCTCATGTATAAGCTATTAAATCTATCAATTCAATTCAATATTTAATTTAGAAGAATAACATCAATGGGTTTCTCCTTTTAAGGTGGATAGTCAGTGACTTTGTTAGACTGCTCTGGACAAGTGTGAATTCTCAACAGACAGAAAGCAAGACATTAGGAAAGCAATTCCACTCTTCATCAAATATATGCACAACGAATCCTGATAAAGTATGATCATAACTAGTTCCACCAGTTGAGGTCATGAGTTCCTGCAGTAGCTTGTCCATCTGCAACTTATTCTAAGTTCACACTGAACCCTGGATATATTTATTTATATTTTCACACTTAGTTTCCAGGTTTAACTTCCAGGCAGCTGCCATTCCATGTCTTGTATTTTGTTTCCTTTCCTATTAGTGTAGCAGTTTGTACATCTCAGTCACATGTTCATCTATAGGCATTTGGGTCTAATACCAAGCATCAGGAATACAGTATCTAATACAAGGGGTTTTGGCAAAAAGATATGCTTGTGCGAAGAATAACTCACCCTCTAGGGTGCTCACTGGCAGGTTGGTGTACATGTGAACTGTCCCAGTATGGTTCTGGATCTCACACTAAACAGGAAGCATTTTAACATTAAAAAGAAAACAAACAACTACAGATGCCGGAAATCAGAAGAAGGTTCTGAAGAAGGGTCACTGGACCCAAAACGTTAACAATGTTTTCTCTCCACAGATACTGCCAGACCTACTGAGGTTTTTGCAACAATTTCTGGTTGTGTTTGAGCATTTTATCATGCCTAGAAGTTCTGAACCATAAAAACTGTCGAAGCATGATATTTTGCTGCAGTTTAAAAAAAGACCTGTGCAAACAATATGCTGTATTTGTGTGACAATAAAGCTGATTTCTATCCAGATGTCATAAGTATTAAGATGACACAATAATTACATCATTTTGAATTAAAGCAGAGTAAACATATCGAGTCCCTTCTAGAGTCATCTACACTAATGTTTACTCTGACATCTACTCTGCTTTCTCTTCACAGATGCTGACAGACCTGCTGAGTTTTTCCATCAGCTTCTGTTCTTGTATGATATCATTATAGTTGGTGGTGCTTCAGGCACTTCTGAGTATTAACCCGTTTAGGCACATACACCTTTATAGAAACCCCTATCCTCATGTCATTTGCTCACAAACTCACACTCCAGCAGAACTTCCCCAGGAATAGGAATTGATTATTCTGTGGTGAGGACTATATGCCTGCAATTCCAATGCATGATGGGGCAGTCCTTCTAATCTGTTGTGGAATGTCATCAGGAAATCAGTGGATGCAGTTTCTCTGGATTTTTGCATTGGTTTCCTACAAAAGATGGCGGTCAACTAGGGAACCTCACCATTCCCCCTACAGAAATTCTATTATATTTTTCCCAAATCATGACTGGTTTGGCTGAAATATATACATAATAATATCAAACTGCTTTAGTTGTACTGCTGTAATTTTGCAGCATTAAGTATTAATAGAGATCACCCCTCATCCTTCTAAATTCTATCGAGTACAGACCCAGAGTCCTCAAACATTTCTCTTATGATCATCCCTTCATCCCAAGAATGCATTTGGATACAAAGGTCTTGATGAATTTCTTCAGCCAGAGAGGGGTGAATATACGGAACTAATTTTTGCAGAAGGCTGTGAAGGCTAAGTCATTGAGTGTATTTAAGACAGAGATAGATAGGTTTTTGATTAATAATAGGATCAAGGGAAAGGGAGAAGGCAGTAGAATGGGGTTGATAAGAATATCAGCCATGATTGAACAGCAGAGCTAAATGTCCTAATTCTGCTCCCAGATCTTATGGTCAAATAGCTGTTGATCAGTGATGTCAGAAAGGAGGGAGGAATGTGCTACAGGAATCCAAATGAACCATGTCGCTGTAAGTTAGAGAACCTTCTTTAATTTGTACTATTATGGTTTCCAGTCCTCATTTGTCAAAGCCACCCAGAACCTGTCCATTTTATTTCTATAATTTTCTCTTCCACATTTTATCATTTCTACCTTGTGCATCCTCTGGACCCAGTGAAGCCTTATTTTCACTCTGGTAGGATTAAGACCGATAAACAGTGCAATGAAGCAAAGAAAATAGTAATTTCTGGAGAAACTCAGCAGGTCAGGCAGCATCTGTAGAGAGAAACAGAGTTAGCATTTTGAATTTAGTGCCCCATCTTCAGAAACAGTAAAATGAATAGGAATCTCCAAAATGTAGTCAGGATGTATTTATTTCATTTAAATCCTGACATCTGTTTTTCCATTTTCATTTGTGGGGTGGCATGGTGGCTCAGTAGTTAACACTGCTGCCTCACAGCGCCAGTGACCCAGGTTCGATTCCAGCCTTGGACGACTGTCTGTGTGGAGTTTGCACATTCTCCCCATGTCTGCATGGGTTTCCTCCAAATGCTCCGACTTCCTCCTACAGTCCAAAGATGTGCAGGTTAGGTGAATTGGCCGTGCTAAATTGCCAGTAGTGTTAGGTGCATTAGTCATGGGTGAATGTAAGGGAATGGGTTTGGGTGGGTTGCTCTTCGGAGGTCGGTGTAGATTTGTTAGGCTAAAGGGCCTGTTTCCACACTGTAGGGAATCTAATCTAATCTAATCCTGGGCAGGACTTTGATAGGAAATACATGAAGATCTGAACGCAGCACACTGACAACATCCCTGCTCCCCAGCAATACAAGTAATTTTTTCACAAGCTGTTTGGGCTGCTTCTAACCTTTCCTCTTCTTTCCACTCTCTTCATTCACTGCAAAAGCCTAAGCAGGTTCCCACTAAGACCATCTGTTAAATTTATGGTTAGTTGCCAATAATGTTATCAAGGCCAGGCATTCATAGGGAAAGAAGGATCACAGTTGAGCTGGTCAAAATTCAGGATGCTAGCTACCTCAAGGCAGGTTAATAAATAATTATACCACTTGTTTGTCTTCTGTCAAATGAAGTTAAAATCAACTAAAGTATAAAAGTAAAATAGTGTTCGGATTAATAGAAGCTGCTTCAGTAATAATTGTTTCTGAATCTGATGATAAATCATTGGTTATGCTCCATCTGAGATGCTTAATGCTATATTGCTGATGCACATGCATTAAGGACATCTATATACGTGACCACGTCATTGACTTCATGGCAAATGCACTTACTTTGAAACATAGGCAAAAGTGAGTACTGCAGATGCTGGAGATCAGAGTCAAGATTAGAGAAGTGCTGGAAAAGCACAGCAGGTCAGGCTTCCTCGGATGCTGCCTGACCTGCTGTGCTTTTCCAACAGCACTCTAATCTTTACTTTGAAACATTCACAGGTCTTTATTGTCATAACTAGAAACACAATAGACTCCAACTTAGAACTCACACAACTCTGGAGATAACAAGTAACCTAACCAGAACAGGCACATTGCCATGACTATAACTTTAACTAAGGATCAATGATCCAACTAGATTTGACTTTCCTTTTAATGCAGTCCTTTGATGTACTTTTTTTTTCTACTGTAGCTATATGTCTGCTTTAGAAAACACTTGTCTTTTCCATAAATCAGACCAACAAATCATCATCCAATCACTTGATCAGTCTTATTCTGAACCACAAATGGTAAAAAGTTAATTAGAACTAATTTTAAAGATGAGATAAGTTGAACGGGGTCAACAAGTGTTCAATAAATGGAGAAATAATGAAAATGCTTCATAGTTTTGGCAGCCTGTGTTCTTTCATTAATTTTTTACAGAATACAAAACATTATGAACATTCAGTATGAACTATAATGTTTATGTTGTTTGAATTGGAGAGTCTCAGCAGGGAACTATCAGGAAAACCGGAAATTAATTAATTTTTGATGGGAAATGTGACACTAACAATAATGTTTCCCTTCACAAAACTCTTTAAGATATTAATAAGTAAAACAGAATAGAAGGTATAATTAAGGGCCATTTTGTCTTCTGACCTGGAAAATGTGGTTTGGCTTATCAGTTCCATATATCATATAATTTCTTTGTCTTTGCATTGGTTGCAAACTAGCGACAATTGAGTATAACAAGAATGGGTGTGATATCTTCTGCACATGCGATGTTAATTCTTATGGACACAAGAATATGTAGACGTCACTGACAAAACTGGCATTCTCTATCCCTTGAAAAGGGGGTTGTTGGCATTCTTCTTGAGACACAAAAGCTCACAGTTCCCGGCATCTCCGCCATTTTTATGCCAAATTATAGTGAAACCAGTATAAAACAGCTATTCACAGATATTACAAACAAATTGGAAGATGCGAGAGATTATCAAGAGAACTATCCTTTGTGAAGGGAGAGACAGTTGCTTCCTCTCCTCTTTTTAGATTCAACTTGGAAAAAAACAAGGTTGCCAACTCCAGTGTAGCACTGAGGATGTGCTGCATTAATGGAAGTGCTACCTTTTGAATGAGGTGTTAAACTCACCTGCCAGCTTTGGTGGCTGTTAAAGCTTCTAAGACACTCATTCAAAGAATAGTGGTGGAGTTATCCTAAGATCCTCATCCTTAATCATTCATAAAAACAGATCATCTAGTTCTTAAAAAATTGCTGGGTTTTTGTGTGCACACGGACTTCTGTGTTTCCTATATTACAATAATGACTGTGCTTCAAAAGAAATTCTTTGGCAGCAAGCATTTTAAGATATCCTATGTTTGGGAAAGATGATATATAATTGCAAATCTTTATCTATCTTTCATCCTTAAAAGAGCAAAAGTAATTGAGGGCAGCCAGACCATTGAGGTTGCATCAAAGGCACATGGCACACACTCACATGTCAATGCAACAAGAATATCCTATTTCTTTTATCGAAGGAAGATTTGATCTCCAATGCTGTCATGTTCTCCAACAAGCATCCTCGACCACAGTCACCTCTCTGCGACTTGCTTGTAAGATAATCTAAGCCATCTCCAAAAGTCCTTATGCACAGTAGCTCAATGTTGCTGCTTCACAGTGCCAGGATCCGGGTTCGATTCAAGCCTCGGGTAACTTACTTTGTGGAGTTTGCACATAATCCCCGTGTCTGCGTGGGTTTCCTCCGAGTGCTCTACTTTCCTTCCAAAGTTCAAAGATTTGCAGGTTAGGTGGATTGGCCATACTAAATTGCCCATAGTATCAAGGGATGCGCAGACGAGATGGATTAGCTATAGGAAATGCAGGGTTACAGGGATTAGGTAGAGGATGGATCTGGGTGGGATGCTCTTCAGCAAGTCAGTGTGAACTCAATGGGCTGAATTGCCTGCTTCCACACTGTAGGGATTCTAGGATTCTTCTACAATTCTTATAAGAGTTCATTCCACACTACCACTAGGGGCACTGTGACTCAAGAGAAAAAGCTGGGTATTGGTACTTCAAGAAGGTCATTGATACACTGCACACTTCAGGATCCCCGTGGATGACCTGCAAAAACTTGGCATGATTGCCATTCATTTGGGGAGTAGGATTCTGGAATCTGAGGAGTCACAGAATGCAGTACATGAACGAATGTGCTTCTTTGATCAGTGTCCATATATAAACAAAATCACAGCAAGATGGGACTCACTTTCTCAATCTGGAGCTTGTTTGTGCTCCCAAGGGAAATCCCACAATTCTTTTATTTTAAGAAGTTCCCTATGTCTACATTCTTTACCAGAAAAAGTCAAAACTCTCAAGAGGATATTTGGCAATCAAGGCTGTTTTCTACAACCATGGCTGTTGATAATTATATTCTTTCCCAGGAATGCAGTTGAACGTTATTACAAGATCCATTTATGTACCAGAAATCATTAACCAGCAAGCCAAACATATTGATGGAGCTTTCCAGTTACTGGACTGACCAGAGTTGAATTACAAGTGCAATATTGTCCTGGCTTCCAGTTTCAGTTTATGAATATTTATTTGTTAGCCTAACGCTTAGGCTCACAAATATAGTTAAAAGTTATTACAATTAGAGTATGATAAGTTTAAATTTAGATTTTATGTACTCTCATTTAAGTATAGGAGTTGAGAAGTCATGTTGAAGCTGTACAGGACATTGGTTAGGCCACTTTTGGAATATTGTATTCAATTCTGGTTTCCCTGCTATAGGAAAGAATTTATGAATCTTGAAAGGATTCAGAAATGATTTTTAAGGATGTTGCCAGGATTGGAGGGTTTGAGCTATTGGGAGAGGCTGAATAGGCTAGGGCTATTTTCTCTGGAGTGTCAGAGGCTTATGAATTTATAGAGGTTTATAAAAGCATGAGGGGCATGGATAATGTAAATAAACAAGATCTTTTCCCCGTGGTAGGGGAGTCAAGGGCATAGATTTAGGGTAAGAGGGGAAATATTTAAAAGGGGCATGAGAGGCAACTTTTTCATGCAGTGGGTGATGCATGTATAGAATGAAATGCCAGAGGAAGTGATGGAGGCTGGTGCAATTACAATATTTGAAAAGCATCTGGATGGGTATCTGAACAGGAAAGGTTTAGAGAGATATGGGCCAAGAGCTGGGAAATGGGGGTTGATTTATCTAGGATACTTGGTCAGCATGGACAAGTTGGACCAAAGGCACTGTTTCCATGAGGTACATTTTTATGACTCAATGACTCTACGTGGTACATGTTATAAACTTCTGAACTTACTCTGATAGTGCTGACTATAATCACTTACCTTAATCCACCCAACCTAGAATGAGTGAACTGCATTATGATGATTTAGAATCTTCAATCTCAAGAAGTTGGTTGAATTGTTTTTTATTTCATTGTAAATAATTGATTCTGTTGTTAAATGAATCCTTGAATTGGCAAGAAGACATTGATATTAACCTAAATAGGCTTAATGCCTGGTTTGTTTTGTTCTGCAGTGCAGCAAGTCAAGATTAGTATCAGTTGGCATATTGGTTAATTAGTCACTCTGAATAAATATCACATTCATCTCTATTTGCATAGTTAACTGAAAGGCAATGAGATGAGATCCATAAGTGTCTCATCATTCTCAATTCAATTGAGAAGCAATAGCAGCACATACAGGTACAAAGAAAACAATGTTGAGGTTAAAATCCATGGGGAATATGTAGAGACAATGTGTGCGTGCGCAGTAAACTGAACCAAAGATTAAAGTTACACCTAGTGAAATGCTTTGATAGAGTCACACTCTCATATAAAATGAAATAGAGACATTTCTGTTTTCAACATTTTTAACTTCTTGAGCTTAAATCAATCACACAGTGTAAATATTATTCAACAAAAAAATCCGGGATGTTCTGTATGTTCTGTGCAGGGGGAAGATGTGAACATATAACATGTTTGGGCTGGACCATATTAATCGTTGGCTTCCTCGAGCTAGCAAAGCATACATGCAAACAATGGTTTCTTTTCACCTTGTTCACATACCAAGTATAGAATGTAGCATATGCTAAAAAAAACTAGACACACTTTTATAACATATTAAATAGGCTGAAAATCCAATAACATGGAGATAATTAATAGTAGTTACTGAGCAATCACTGCATTTTTGAGGAAAGAACCTATCAACATGAATGAAAATTATGAAGAAAAGACAACAATGATAGTGTTGGTCATATTCTTAGGCAGTACAGCCTGCTGAAAGAGGTAATTGAAGGAATTTTAGAGGATGTAGACCATTATAAATGTGAGATTTTGTAAAATTGGTATGGTTTGGGATTGAGTGTTTAATTTAATGTAAAATGAAGTGAAGAGGATTATGCAAACTGTTCTTGAATTTTGGTGACAGCGAGGTTAGCTTTGTCCAGATTGTTTGACTGGGAAGAGGTGCTACATGTTCACATCTGTAAACAATGATGAGAGTGGCTGTTCTGATAGTAGATAAACTGTCTTCCCATTGAGAATACCCTCTGTCATTGTGTGGCACTACCACTGGGCGAAATAGGGTAAAATTTGAACAGATCTAACAACTCAAGACTGGGAATCCATGAAGTACTGTTGGGCATAAAATTGTACTTCAGCACGATCTATGACTCTATTTCATTCCTACCTTACCACTACCATCAAAGTAAGGCATCAACTCTGGTTCGATGAAGAGTGCGGAAGGACATGCTAGGACCAGCACAGGCATAACTAAAAATGAGGTGAAAACTTGGTAAATATACAACAGAGAACTACATGTGTGAGAAACCAACAAGTGATATGCAGGGCAAAGTGGTCCTACAACTAACAGGTCAGAGCTAAGCTCAGCAGCCTTGAAACATCTAGTTTTAGATTAGATTAGATTACTTACAGTGTGGAAACAGGCCCTTCGGCCCAACAAGTCCACACCGACCCTCTGAAGAGCAACCCACCCAGACCCATTCCCCTGGATTTACCCCTTCACCTAACACTACAGGCAATTTAGCATGACCAATTCACCTAACCTGCACATTTTTTGGACTGTGGAAGGAAACCGGAGCACCCAGAGGAAACCCAGGCAGACACAGGGAGGATGTGCAAACTCCACATAGACAGTTGCCTGAGGCGGGAATTGAACCCGGGTCTCTGATGCTGTGAAGCAGCAGTGCTAACCACTGAGCCACCGTGCAGCCCACAAAGTTGTGTATGATGGTGGAAAATTAAGCAATTCACTGGAAGAGGAGACCCCACAAGTATCTCAGTTCTCAATTATGGCAGAGTCCAGCATATCAGTGCAAAAGATAAGACAGAAGTACTTACAAAAATCTTCAGCCAGAAAAGCCAAGTAGATGATTGATTTCAGCCTCCGTCAAAGGTCCAAACACCAACGATGCCAGTCTCCAGTCTATTCAACTCACCTATGTGATGTCAAGAGATGATTAGAGATATTGAAAAGGCTAAAGGCACTAACAACATCCCTGCAATCATACTGAAGATGTGCTCCAGGACATGCCTTGCTCCTAACCAAGCTGGTCCAAGAACAACAACATTGGCATCTACCTGACAATGTGGTAGATTGTCGAGGTATGCCCTGTACACAAAAAGCATACAAATCCAACACAGTCAATCCCTGCCCAATCATTAGTGATCATTAGTGTAGTGATGGGAAGGGCCAGCAACAGTGCTATCACACAGCATTTGCTTGGCATTAACTTACTAACTGACGCCTAGATTGGGTTCTGTCAGGGCTATTCAAATCATAAGTCCATTACTGCTTTGGTTCAAACATGAGCAGAAGAGCTGAATTCCAGAAATTAAGTGAGAGTAACAATCCTTTGATCAAAGACATCATCGATCGAGCAGTTCAAGTAAAACTGGAATCAATAGGAATCAGACACAAAGCTCCCCAGTGGTTGGAGTTCCACCACATAAAGAAAGACAGTTGCATTTGTTGGAAGTCAGTCATCTCAACTCTAGGATATCCCTGCAGGAGTTCCTCACAGTAGTGTCCTAGGCCCAACCATCTTCAGCTGCTTCATCAATGACCTTCCCCCCATCATATGGTCAGAAATATGGATGTTTACCAATGATTGCATAATGTTCAGCACCATTCATGACTCCTCAGGTATTGAAGCAGTTCATGTTCAACTGCAACAAGATCTGGACAATATCCAGGCTTGGGTTGACAAGTGGCAGGTAAATTTGCACCACAAATGCCAAGCAATGATCACCTCCAATAAGAGACCATCTACCTATCACACCTTGACACTCAATGGTGTTAGCATAACTGAATCCTGATGAAGAGCTTATGCTCAAAACGTCGACTCTCCTGCTCCTCAGTTGCTGCCTCACCAGCTGAGCTTTTCTAGCACCACACATTTTGACTCTGATAACTGAATCTCCTTCTATCAACATCCTGGGGGTTACCATTGACCAGAAACTCAACTGGACTCACCACATAACACAGTGGCTACAAAAACAGGTCAGAATCTAGGAAAGTAACTCACCTCCCACCTCACCAAAGCCTGTCCACCATCTTAGATTTTCAGAAAGCATTTGATAAAGTGCCACATTGAAAGGTTATTGCAGCAAATAAAAGCTCATGGTGTCCAGGGTAGACTATTGACATGAATAGAAGAACAGCTGGTGAAACAGGAAGCAGAGAATAGGCATAAATGGCTCCTTTTCAAGTTGGCAAGGTGTAATGAGTGGTGTGCCTCAGGGATTGGTGCTGAGGCCTTCACTCTTTACAATTTCTTTAATTGATTTTGATGATGAGTTGGAAGGTAAGCTTGCTAAACTTGCTGGTGAAATAACAGTCAGTGAGGAATAAGTTGCTAAAAGGGCATAGGATCAACAAAAGATGCGCATAGGTTAAACGAGTAGGTAAAAATATGATAATTGAGAACATTATGAGAAAATTTAAAAATTGCACATTTTTACCAGAAGAAATTTTAAAAAGGCATATTATTTAAACTGCAGAGATGTAGAAGAATCCTTCCAGGTGTCTTAGTGCATGAATCACAATAAGTTAGTATGCGGGCACAGCAAGTTATTCAAAAAGCGAATAGAATATTATCATTGTTTGCTGCTTCAATTATATAGGGAACTGTTGACTACATCTGGAGTATTGTATACATTGCAGGTCAATTATTCGAGGAAGGATGGATTCGCTTGGAAGCAGTTAAGAGAAAGTTTGCTGGACTAATACCTTGAACAGATGAGTTTTCTTATAACAAAAGCTTAGACAAGCTAGGCTTGTACACAGAACAGTTTAGAAGAGTAAGGGGAAGTTTAATTGGAACATATAATATTCCAAACATTCTTGACAGGGTAGATGTGAAGATGATGTTTAGATAGAAATCTAGAACTAGGGGTCACTATTTACAAATCGGGTGGCTCACTTCAAAGAGAGATGAGGCAAAAACATTTCCCAGAGGGTTATGAATGTTTGGAACTCTCTTCCTGAAAAGGCCGTGTAAACAGAGTCTTTAAATATAATCAAGGCAGGAGTGGATAGATTATTGGTAAGCGTGGGGTGAAAGCTTAGCAGGGGTTGATGGAAATGTGGATTTGAGGTTTCAATCCCCTCTGATTGTATTAAGTGATGGAGTTGGCCTGAGGGACTGAATGGCCCACTCCTGCTCCTTTTTCATACATTTGTATGAACTAGGTGTTATATAAATGCAAGCTCTTTCACTTGGGGGTTCTATTCTCATTCTGCAGAAAGTAGGATTCTAAACTGCAACATGAATAACTTTGGCCTTTTCCACCTGTTTAAATGAAATTCTTCCATTCAGCAGCTTGGCTGAGAGCTGAGGGAATTTCAGTGACAAGCAAATCCAAAACTTGAACTTTCAACCTTCTGTTGACGGGCAATCCACAGATTGCTTGAACCAGTGGGCCATTGTACAGCTTCAGTTTGTTATTTTTATGTACTGCTAACATCAGCTTGATTTACTTACTGAAGATATTTATACAGGATATCCAAGTTAAGCTGCGATTCTTATTTACAATGGTTTCCTGCCCTAGGGCAGTTAACAGACACAATGCAGCACAGGAGACAGGGTAGATGCAACAACAGATCAATATGAAGCATTGTTAACTATTTGTGTGCCTAAATTACACACTGAAATTTCAGGATCTTGTCTGCTCCTCAGTAAAAAGCTTGAAATGCCGCAAATTGACTGCACATCTACAAGACAAAATTGTGCTCTTAGCTTCACAAAATTAGATCCTTTTTGTTAACTTTTCTTTTGGGGAGACAAGGAGACAGGGTTGACTTTGAGTGTAACTATAAGGTTACTAGCAATTGGAAACCATTGCTTCCTGCAGCAGCAGCATTCCTTTCCACAACACAATGGTTCAGCTCTACCCAGCTGCTATATCTCATTAACACGCATTTGACCATTACAGCAGACATTTGAGTGCTGACACTTGAAAGGCAGGCACTGGCAGGCCATCAGCTATGGCAACAGGAAATCGCCTGAAGACAACAATGAAAAAAAACACCAGCTGCAACAGCCAAAGCAAAATAACTTCACATGCTTGGTGTTGAATTTTTGTTTGAAATTTACATTTTTTTATTAGATTATAAACTATATTCAGTTTTACTCCAAGTAAAGATAAAGATGGTTAAGAATAATATGAGCCTAGTATTTCTTGGAATTAATTTTTTGAATGAGTAAAGAACAGAGCATTAAACACGATCACTTCACAGAACTTAAATATATTGCAATTCATGCAGAAATCTGAACTTATAACAATGCATTACAAATTACAGGGTAAAGGTGCTAAGGTCATAATGTCACTGGACTAGCATTCGAGTGGCTCAGATTCATGTTCAAGGGGCTTAGTTTCAAATCCCAACACAGCAGATGGTGGAATTTAAATTCAATTAATATATCGAGAATAGAAAACTAGTCTTAGTAATGGTGACTATAAAACTATCATTGATTGTTGCAAAAACCCATCTGGTTCACTAAAACGTAAAATCACTTATTGTCTTACCAGACAATAAGGATGATCTTTCATTAGAGACAGCTATGACTGGTGGTGGTTTAACCTAAGGGTCACCATGCCTCAGGCAAGAGGAGAGATTGAGAAAGAGAATTCTTCCCAATACCCTCAGCTGGTGCAGGAATTGAACATGTGCTGTTGACATTTATATTGCAAACCAGCTGAGCTAACCAATTCCAATAAATTCTCATTCCCTGTTTACTCTGGTTCACTAATGTCCTGAGGGAACTAAATGTGCCATCTTCACCTGGTTTGGGCCACATGTAGCTGCAGAACCACAATAATGTGGTTGATTCTTAACCATTCTCTGATGAAGGGCTTTTGCCTGAAACATCAATTCTCCTACTCCTTGGATGCTGCCTGTCCTGCTGTGCTTTTCCAGCACCACTCTAATCTTGACTCTAATCTCCAGCATCTGCAGTCTTCACTTTCACCCTGGGGAGTTTTATCAAACAGAGAGACCTATGTGTGCAAGTAGATAGTTCCTTGCAAGTGGCTTCACAGGTAGACAGGGTGGTGAAGAAATTGTTTAGCATGCTTGCTTTCGTTGGTCTAAGAATTGAGTACAGGAGTCGGGAAATCTCGTTACTGTTGTACAAGTCATCGGTATAAGATCCTATACACAGGCCACATTTGGAGTACTGCATACTGTTCTGGCCGCCCTGCAAAGGGAAGGATATTATTAAACTGGAAAGGCTGCAAAAATGACTTACATGGATGTTACTGATACTGAAAGGTTTTATTTATAAGGAGAGGCTACATAAACTGGGACTGTTTTCCCTGAGTGTAGGGGCTGAGGAGTGACTTTATAGAGTTATAAAAATAATGAGGGGCATAGACAAGGTGACTATCTAAAGTCTTTTTCCAGAGTAAGGGAGTCAAAAATGGGAGGGCATAGACTTAAGGTGAGAGGGGTAAAATTTAAAAGGGACCTGAGGGGCAACATTTTCACGCAGAAGGTGGTGCATATATTCATCCAGGTGCCTTTTGAATGTTTAATTGTACGAGCCTCCACCACTTCCTCTGGCAGCTCATCCCAAACATGCACCACCCTCTGTGTGAAAAAGCTGGCCTTTAGGTCCATTTTATATCTTTTCCCTCTCACCCTAAACCTATACCCTCTAGTTCTGGCCTCCCCCACCACAGGGAAAAGACCTTGGTCTATTTACCCTATCCATGCCCCTCATAAGTTTATAAGCCCCTATAAGGTCACCCCTCAGCCTCCGACTCTCCAGGGAAAACAGTTGCAGCATATTCAGACTCAAACTCTACAACCCTGGCAACATCCTTGTAAATCTTTTATGGACCCTTTCAAGTTTCACCTGGCATACGTGGGAATGACAGCGGACTGATTAAAGGGGATAAGGTGGCTTGGAAATAAACTTAACAATTAAAAAAGAAACAAGGCATAGTACAAATTCTCTTCACACATAACACCATTGACAATAAATCAGTTGGATTAAATCTATAAAGTAGAATATGATATTGTTTTATAGTCTGATACATTAGACCATGATATCGTGTAGAACGTTAGAGTGTACTACACCAGGTGAGTGTTCACACTAAACTATTGTGTGCACTGTGAGATAGCTAAAGTACATGATTGATTATCACTGTCTTATGATGATCAGCACGCTTTTGAATATCAAACCTGCAGAGCATTCTACCTATCTTTAAACTGTCAATTAACTCAGTTACACTGACTCTAATTCTATGAAATGCCAACTTTAAAAAAAAATGATATTGTACATGTTGCCTATCGACGTTCCTATACACTGTACTCAGATACAAACATGTAAATTATGATTGTCACTTAGCCCATCGAGTCTGCTCGCCCATTCAATAAAATTATATCCAGTTTGATTATTCCACATTCCCAAGTACCCCAAATAACATTTTACCCTTTACTTCTCAAAATCTATCCATCTCTGTGTTAAAAATATTCAAACACCATGTTTCCACCACCTTTTAAGGAAGAGAGTTCCAGAGACCCTACAACTACACAGTGACACTGTGGTTAGCACTACTGCCTCATCGCACTAGTGACCTGGGTTTGATTCTAGTCTTGGTTGACTGCGTGTGGAGTTCATATGTCCTCCCCATATCTCTGTGGGTTTACATCGGGTGCTTTGGTTTCCTCCCACAGTCCAAAGATGTGCAAGTTAAATGGATTGGCCATGCTAAATTGCCCTGCAGTGTCCAAGGATGTGCAGGCTAAGTAGATCAGCCATGGTGGGGTGCAGGGTTATGAGGCTAGCATGGGGACTGGACTTGGGTGAGATGCTTCGGAAGGCCAGTGCAACTCAATGGGCCAAATAGACTCTTCCTGCACTGTAGGCATTCTATGACTCAAAACTTTACAAACTCTCCTTGAGGAAATATTTCACCTCATCTCCATCATAACATGTGACACCTTTCTTTTAAACAGTGACCCCTAGTTCGAGATTGTCCCACAGCAGGAGACATCTTTTCCATATTTGCCCTGTCAAGCACACAAGTATTTGATAATTTTATATTAATTTGGATCACTGTGACTCCTTGTTTCAGATTTCTTGTGTGCAGCTGCGAGATTCTTTGTGTGGTTGCAGCTTTACATCCTTTATACCCTGCATAGCAGCCACAAATTTGTGAATGTGTAATAGATTCCGTGATCCCATATTTCAAATCCAAAAAAATGTGACAAAGAAATGAGTGGTCTTACATGATCTCTCGGTTTAACTCCTATCATTTTTTGCTTTCTAATGGCTGTCTCTGGATGAAATTAGTCTTCAGCTTAAAATTGCTTGTGACTATTATTTTTTTATTAGCTCGCTTTTCCAATGTTCCCAGTATCTTCTGACTTTTATTGGTATTTATATGCAGTCTGCAATCGACTTTCACTTTTGACCCTTGCCTTACATTTGTTTTCAATCCAAGCTGCCTGTCTGGCCAACTCAGCTCACAGCTTGACCTTACAGAATAAGGCCAAATAGCTTCAAATTTAGAGATGTAAGGTGAAAAGTTAACTATTTCACACAAATGGTCTTGAATCAGTGAGTCAGATTGCAGAGAGGCTTTGAGTGTGTGTATGTGTGTGTGTGTGAGATAAAGACTGATTACAAAGTTTCAGGTGAGATGGGGGACAAAACAGCTTCACATAGACTTGTATCATGATGGATGAGCACATAAAATAATAAAGTGTGACAAAACAACTCTTTAGAAACTCAGATTTTTCATACTGAATAGAAAGATGTCATTCTATGAACTTTGAGCCAATGCTTCAAAAACTGGACAAAACCGGTTTTGAAAATGGCTGCTAAGTTTAATATTTTGGTTTAATTCTTTAATGACGTATGAGTCTTGCTGGTAGTAATGGTAATTGTTTCCCAATTATAATTTCATCTGAACTGAGTGACTTGTTTGGCCATTTCAAAAGTTAAGCGCATTACTGTGGGTTTTGGCCAGATGAGGTAAGGATAGCACATTTCCTACTGTACCGGTTATGAGACCATAAGACATAGGAGCAGAAACTAAGCCATTCAGCCCATTGAGTCTGCTTCTCCACTCGATCAACCCCATTCTCCCACTTTGTCCCCATAACCCTTGATCCCCATGACAATCAAGAACCAATCTATCTCCATTTTAAATAAACTCAATGACCTGGCCTCCTCAGACTTCTGTGGCAGTGAATTCCATAGCTTCACCATTCTCTGGCTGAAGAAGGTTCTCTTTATCTCCATTCTAAAAAGTCTTCCCTCTCCTCTAAGCATATGCTCAGATCCTAGTCTCTCCTACCAATGGAAATATCTTCCCATCATCCATTTTGTCCAGCCGATTCAGTATTCTGTAAGTCTCAATTAGATCACCCCTCATCCTTCTAAACTCCATCGAGTATAATCCCAAATTGATGACAGTTGTCATGGTCATCACGACTGAGATTTTATTCTAGATTTTATTAACTAAATTAAAACTGATCTCATGTATCCAGAGTTAGCCTTTGCCTCTGGGCTATTAGTTCAGAAACATTACCAGTACACCAGTATCTTCCACCAGAGATCCAAACAGTACTGGGATTCATCAGATAACAATTTAAAATGAACACTCGCAGAATTTATACATCTCATTTTTTAAGGATAGGCAACACAAAAGGACAATCAAATTTCCAGGCTGCCACTTTTTCTGCAAAATGTTCAACAAAATGGAAGGTCAAAGCTCAGTTTGTTCCAGATGTAAGTGAATGGGCACTGTAAACCTGCCATTTGTATCATAATGTTTTTCTCCATCCAAGCTAGACTTTGTAAATCTTAAATGTGTTAAACCACGACACAATAGATCATTGGAATCAACAGAAATGCTAACTCTAACTCTTTGTGGTTTTTATCACTGGGTAATTAATCTGGAGACCCAGATAACATTCTGGAGAACTGGTTTCAAATCCCATCACTGCAAAGAGCTGATTTTTAATTTAATTTTTAAAAATCAGAAATTAGGAGTTTAATGTTGTCTATGAAACCATTGTTGATTGTTGGAAAATCCTTCTGGTTCACCAATATCCTTTAAGGAAGGACATTTCCTGTTCTTAACTGCTCTGGTCTGTTCTACATGTGACTCCTGGCCTACATGTGATTCCAGACCCACAGCAACAGTGGGGACTCTTTACTGCCTTTTGAAATGGTCTAACAAAACACTTTTCTTTAATAATTCTCCAGTGAACATCATTGATTTTTTTACCCAATTCACTCGTTGGGATGTGGGCATCGCTGGTTGACCAGCATTTCATTGCCAATCCCTAATTGCTCGTGTGAAAGTGGTGGTGAGCTGCCTTCTTGGACTGTTGCTGTCCAAATGCTGTAGGTTGACCCACAATGACCTTAGGGAGGGAAGTATAGGATTTCAACCCAGCGACAGTGCTGGAAAGCAATATATTTCCAAATCAAAACTATGAATGGCTTGGAGGGAAACTTGCATTGTTGTGGTGTTCCCATGTATTTGCTGCCTTTGTCCTTCTGGATGGAAGTGGTCATGGGTAAGTTGTAACAATTATAACAATTGCTATGAAGTCTCAAAAAAGAAATGAAATTAGATTACCTGGTATCAACGTAGACAATGGTGAAAACAGCTCTGAAAACTCTGAAAAGGCTTCCTTATCAGTACCTGAGGATTAGTGCCAAAAATAAGGAAAGCTGTCTCACTAGTCAAGTAACAGGCTGACATAGTCATAGTCGTGGAATCCTACATCACAGACAATGTCCCAGATACTACATTACCATTCTGGCATATGTCCGAACCCATCAGCAGGGCAGGCCTAGCAGAGTTGGTGGCACAGTACTATACAGTCAGGAGGGAGTTGGCCTAGGAGATGACTCTGGATCACAGTTTAGGTCATACATGGGCAAGAAAATTCATCTAATTATAATCGGACAATCAAGAAAAGAGTTATGTTAATTATAACACCTTGCAAAAAAATTAGTATTTGCTGATTATCTGCTTGCTTTAAGAACACTCAAATTTCTTTTCATTAACTTTGGCTATGCAGCACTGAAGCAGAAATATTATGTTTCTACTAAATTTCATAGATGATAATGAGATCCATCATTCTCAAGACTAATCAGGTTATTTGAGGTTATTAATGAGGTTAATGAGATACAGTGCTGGTAATCATCAACTTACTATTATTTTATGAATCAAACTGAGAACCTTCTCCATGCCTTGGACCCAATAATCCATCAAATAAACCCTTTTCCAATGTATTCATGCTATTTGGGCATTTCTAGCTAGACTGATATTTATTGCCCTTCCCTAATCGCCATGGAGAACTTGATGAGCCTTCTTCTTGAACTCATGCAGTCCTGTGTGTATTGAGAAGCCCACAGTGCTGTTAGGAAGGTAGTTCCATCATACTGACCATGTTTATGTTCCTTTAAGAGTGGCCATGGCCAATATGAAAATAAGGAAAGCTTTATTACTGACTCAGATGGGAAATTGAGCTTTGACAAGGCAATAACTAAAGTTGGTAGCAAATTTCCTCAGCGAAGATTTTGACAAAAACTAGCACATCTGCAGACAGTGGGTTAGGTAGACATTATTTGACCTGCAGCTAGTCCTCAGTCAAGAAGTTTTAATCCTGATGTTATGGTTGCTTGCAACTTATGTCTGATACAAAATCTACCTGAACTTAGTGGATGGCATTTTATATTCTCACCTTATCTGAGTACATATCATCCAAACTGAGTTTGAGGTTATGGTCAAATTGTAGAATTGTTGGTGCTGTATCACTGGAGAAAGGAATTCCTTTGTGAGAACAAATCTACAAAACCTCCTTCCTCAATAAGCTGAATGAGCATGCTGATCAAAAGCATTTTCCTGAACTTGCTTCAGAAGTCCCAGTTACCCACTCCTCTAAGGTTCTTGAATCTCTGTAATTTCTCTCCAAATCTGCCTCCCTACCTTTCCTCCTAGATAGTCCACTAGAGTACACCCAGGAGTGTAATTGTACCTTTAATTGTTTCATAATCCTGTCTAGGAGTTGATGGGAAGGGTGAGGGCAGTAACAAATTAAAAATACTATACATGAATGCACGAAGCATTAGAAATAAGATGGATGAGCTTGAGGCTCTTTTGGAAATTGGCAGATAAGATATTGTGGGGATAACTGAGATGTGGCTTCAAGTGGACAGGGCCTGGGAAATGAATATTCAAGGCTACACGTGCTATCGTAAGGACAGACCAACGGGCAGAGGGGGTGGGGTGGCCCTGTTGGTAAGGGATGATATTCAGTCCCTTGCACGGAGGGGGGACCTAGAATCAGGGGATGTAGAGTCAGTATGGATAGAGCTGAGAAATTCTAAGGGTAAAAAGACCTTCTTGGGAGTTATCTACAGGCCCCAAACAGTAGTCTGGATGTCGGATGTAAGTTGAATCAGGAGCTGAAATTGGCCTGTTGCAAAGCTGTTACTACAATTATTGTGGGGGATTTCAACATGCAGGTAGACTCGGAGAATCAGGATGATATTGGACCTCAAGAAAGAGACTTTGTGGAGTGCCTCCGAGATGAATTCTTAGAACAGCTGATGCTGGAGCCTACCAGGGAGAAGGCAATTCTGGATCTGGTATTGTGCAATGAACCAGAATTGATCAGGGACCTCAAAGTGAAGGAGCCATTGGGAAGTAGTGACCATAATACAATAAGCTTCAATCTGCAATTTGAGAGGGAGAGGGTACAATCGGAAGTGACAATATTTCAGTTGAATAAAGGGAACTATGGAGCTATGAGGGAGGAGCTGGCCAAAGTTCAATGGTGCAATACCTTAACAGGGATGACAGTGGAGGAATAATGGCAGATATTTCTGAGTATAATGCAGAAGATGCAGGATCAGTTCATTCCAAAAAGGAAGAAAGATCCTAGGACGAGGGAAGTTAAGAAACATGTAAAGTTAAAAGAGAAAAAGTATAACATAGCAAAGATAAGTGGGAAAACAGAGGACTGGGAAGCTTTTAAAAAAAACAACAGAGGATTACTAAGAAGGAAATACGCAGAGAAAAAATGAGTTACGAAGGTCAACTGGCCAAAAATACAAAGGATGATAGTAAAAGCTTTTTTAGGTGCGTGAAAGGCAAAAAAATGGTTAAGACTAAAATTGGGTCCTTGAAGACAGAAACAGGGGAATATATTACGGGGAACAAAGAAATGGCAGAAGAATTGAATTGGTACTTCGGGTCTGTGTTCACTGGGGAAGACACAAGCAATCTCCCTGAGGTAATAGTGGCTGAAGGACCTGAACTGAAGGGAATTTATATTTGCCAGGAATTGGTGTTGGAGAGACTGTTAGGTCTGAAGGTTGATAAGTCCCCAGGGCCTGATGGTCTACATCCCAGGGTACTGAAGGAGGTGGCTCGAGAAATCGTGGATGTGTTGGTGATTATTTTCCAGAGTTTGATAGATTCGGGATCAGTTCCTGCGGATTGGAGGGTGGCTAATGTTGTATCACTTTTTAAGGAAGGTGGGAGAGAGAAAGCAGGAAATTATAGACCAGTTAGTCTGACCTCATGGTGGGAAAGATGCTGGAGTCTATTATTAAAGGATGGAATTACGTCACATCTGGATGGTAGTAACCAGATAGGTCAGAGTCAGTATGGATTTATGAAGGGAAAATCATGCTTGACTAATCTTCTGGAATTGTTTGAGGATGTAACTCTGAAGATGGATGAGGGAGATCCAGTAGATGTAGTGTATCTGGTCTGTCAGAAAGCTTTTGATAAAGTCCCACATAGGAGGTTAGTGAGCAAAATTAGGGCGCATGGTATTGGGGGCAAAGTACTAACTTGGATTGAAAGTTGGTTGGCTGACAGGAAACAAAGAGTTTCGGCTCCATTTCAGAATGGCAGGCAGTGACCAGTGGGGTACACAGGGATCAGTGCTGGGACCACAGCTTTTTACAATATATATTAATGATATAGAAGATGGTATTAGTAATAACATAAGCAAACTTGCTGATGATACTAAGCTGGGTGGCAGGGTGAAATGTGAGGAGGATGTTAGGAGATTACAGGGTGACCTGGACAGGTTAGGTGAGTGGTCATATGCATGACAGATGCAGTTTAATGTGGATAAATGTATGGTTATCTACTTTGGTGGCGAGAACAGGAAGGCATATTACTACCTAAATGGAATCAATTTAGGTAATGGGGCAGTACAAAGAGATCTGGGTGTTCTTGTACACCAGTCAATGAAGGTAAGCATTCTGGATTAGTGGTGCTAGAAGAGCACAGCAATTCAGGCAGCATCCAAGAAGCAGCGAAAGCATGCAGGTACAGCAGGTAGTGAAGAAGGCTAATAGCATGCTGGCCTTCATAACAAGAGGGATTGAGTACAGAAGCAAAGATGTTGTTCTGCAGCTGTACAGGGCCCTGGCAAGACCACACCTGGAGTACTCTGTGCAGTTCTGGTCTCCAAATTTGAGGAAAGACATTCTGGCTATTGAGGGAGTGCAGTGTAGGTTCACGAGATTAATTCCTGGAATGGCGGGACTACCTTACGCTGACAGACTGGAGCGACTGGGCTTGTATACCCTTGAGTTTAGAAGACTGAGAGGGGATCTGATTGAGACATATAAGATTATTAAAGGATTGGACACTCTGGAGGCAGGAAACATGTTTCCGCTGATGGGTGAGTGCTGAACCAGACGACACAGCTTAAAAATACGGGGTAGACCATTTAGGACAGAGATGAGGAGAAATTCTTCACCCAGAGAGTGGTGGCTGTGTGGAATGCTCTGCCCCAGAGGGCAGTGGAGGCCCAGTCTCTGGATTCATTTAAGAAAGAGTTGGATACAGATCTCAAGGATAGTGGAATCAAGGGTTATGGAGATAAGGCAGGAACAGGATACTGATTAAGGATGATCAACCATGATCATGTTGAATGGTGGTGCAGGCTCGAAGGGCAGAATGGCCTACTCCTGCACCTATTGTCTATTGTCTATTGTCTACATTCTGCACCATATTGATACACTAAGATTGAGGGGGAGAAGTATTGTAAAAATAACATAAATGAAGATTAAATAAAAGTGGAAGAGGCAGTATGATTACAAGTTTTAAAAGACATTGGACAGGTACATGGATAGGAAAGATTTAGTGGGATATGGGCCAAATACAGGTAAATGGGACTAGTTCCATTTAGGAAACTTGATCAGCGTGGACAAGTTGGCCTAAAGGGCCTGTTTCCACACTGTATAACTCTATAACTATGATACATAACCCCATACTTTGCTACTACCTTTAGTAATTGCTTTGTAAAAAGCTCCATTTCCCTTCTAAGTCATAGTGAACAGAGGGAAAGACCTTGAAAGGAATGTGTCAGGTGTTCAAGGTTTGAGTAAAATGAGCAGAAATTGGGCTTGTGCTGGACTCCTCCAGTGCGCAATAATTGAAATTACCTTATGTTTTGAATCTGAAGCTACTGTAATAGCATTTTCTTTATCTCATCCATTAGGATCACTTGGGTGTGAGTGCCTTTTAATGTTTATCTAGTATGCTCGTTCTGACACTTGTGAAATGAACCCAATTTACTTCATTGCAGAAGTTAGACCCTTTTTGAATCAAGTTGGATCTATGTTGAACAAGACAGTTCAACTCACTGTATCATTTGTGTTCATGGATTTGAAATGAATAATACAGACTGACTGGGGGGACTAAAGGATGTTTATAGTGTGTTACTATAAGAGAGTTATGTTACTAAAAAAAAGTCTGCATCACACCTTTTTTCAAAGCAGTGTCCCTAATGTGGCAGAAAGTTTGAATAGATAACTGAGCTTGCTCAGTTGTTTGAGCACTTCCCAGCAAGGAAGTTCAGCTTAAGGTTTTAGACAGAATTAGGTTTACTCATTGGCAAAATGTCTTTCTTTGTTCTTAATCCAGACTGCACCTGGTTATGTCTTGGTTCATGACCCATATACAAGGAATCTGCGGGAACCACAATTGCCTGAAAGCAAAGCCAGAGGAGGTAGTATGTAAGTGACTGAAAGCAGAAATGATGAGTATACTGTATCAAAAGCCATGTATGTACTCCATTGATAAGTGCTAAGAAAATCTAAATTCATGGAGGATAATCATTTAAGACTTTCGAAAATTGTTGATTAATTTCACAGCAACTAAAATAAATTGTCCAAACTTGGTAACATTTGGCTGAGCACAGTTTTTAATGTTGCTTAAACTTATACCTTGAATTTCTTTCGATGTTTAGATAAATATCTTGCTGTCATATCTTGCAACCTTAAATGTTAAATTATGTTAACTATCTTCCAACATATTAGTGTATTGTCAGTAATTTCTAAACAACATTCAACCATAATGTATATGACACAGATATTACTATTGTAAATGTTAGTGCCATTTGTAAACCGATCTCAGAAATTGATGCAACCAAATGCATTATTTAGCAGTATTAATTAATAACTGGAGGTGTACTTGAGTCTGGTTTTGAAATATGATCTTTAGTCTTGCATATTTGTAATGTTCTATTGCTGTGTGACTAATTGCTCAGAAATACCTGAAAAAACAAGAGAACTGGGCTTTCATCTCACTCACTCTCACAAAACGCACACTTGTTCTCAGTCATTCGCTCACTCACCGATTATCTAACGTTATGTATGTCAATTTTGCAGAGGCATGTGGAGTTGGCAGAGGTGGCTCTGTTGATATATATATACTTCTAGCATGGAACTGAACTACGCATACCAGAAATGTCCCAAGTTGAATTCTCTGTCTATGTTAAGTAAGCTGATATCATTCAGGGAGATGGTAAGAGCAATGGTTTGGTAATTTTTTTGTGAATATTAATTAAAAGTGACTTTGAGTGGATGTCGGTTGGGGAGAATATCTGATTTAGCTGTAATGCATTCATTGCTGGATAGTCTTTTGCATGAATGCTTGTTGTCCAGTTCATTTGGCTGGTGTTCTAACTGGTGACAGTAATCACAGTGCTGTATCCCAAGTGGGAGGCTGCACCATAGGAGTGAGAGAGGAAGGTTCAAATTATTGAAAACAATTCAAAATATCATCTATTGAGTATCACCAAAATAAGATCAGAAATCATTCTATCTGTTGGTGACCTAACCTGCAAATAAACTTCAAAAGATGTTACCACACAACAAATTCTGGCTACTTTAAATCATCAACCAGTGCAAAAACTCAGTGTTACCTTAAAGAGGATGGTGACTATGATTATGAATGTTTTACAAGTGTCCATCTTTTATTAATGAAATTGTTGCATGATCCAATAAAACCAGAGGACAAATCAGAGAAAAATAGTGCGAGAAAACTTACTCATGACAGAAAGATATAAAATCCTGGAAATTATAATTAATTTCCTGACTGTTGCTTTGTTATGGAGTCAGATGGCAAGAACCTTTGGTTAAACTAGTCCATGCTGACCAAGTTTCCCAAACTTAACTAGTCCCACTTGCCTGCATTTAGCCCATATGCCTCTAAATCTTTTCTGTTCATGTCCCTATCTAAGTATCTTTTAAATGTTGTAATTGTACCTGCACCTACCACTTCCTCTGGCAGTTCATTTCATACACAAACCACCCTCTGTGTGAAAACATTGCTCCTCAGGTCCCTTTTAAATTTTTCTCCTCTCACCTCAAAAATATATCCTGTAGTTTTGAACTCCCTACCCTAGGGAAAAGACCTTTGCTATTGACCTTGTCTATGACCACATGATTTTATAAAATAAGTAGCTTTATCTCCCACTTTCTTGCCCAAATTGTCCAAACCTGCCACTTGTATGTTCTTTCCTACTCTGACCTTATCTATATCTCTTCTTATTTATTCAACACTTTTTACCTATTAATTTAGAGATCTCCAGGCACTACAATTGTCAGTAAACTGAACTTACAACTTTGCCCTTTTATGATATCAAATATGTATTTGGTTTATCTTTGGGTCCTTGCGCTATTTTGAATAATAATTATAGTGCGTTAGTTTGGAGTTTTGTTTCTGCCATAATATATTATACAAACATTTATTGATGATGACACAAGTTTGAGTACTTTACATAATCCAGGAAGCAATGCAGTTTTTTATAATCTTCAGGAGTCAATCACACTTACAGTCTTACAGCCTAACTGTAGCCTGATTTCATGGGTATCATAGAACTCCAGTTCAAGTTGATTAGTTGATTAGTTTATTTCAGACGAATTTAATTTAGATAAATGCAAGCCGCTGCAATTTGGTAGGGCAAATCATGGCAAGACTTATACACTTAATGGTAGGGTCCTGGGGAGTGTTGCTGAACAAGGAAACCTTACAGTGTAGGTTCATAGATTAGATTAGATTAGATTAGATTACTTACAGTGTGGAAACAGGCCCTTCGGCCCAACAAGTCCACACCGCCCCGCCTAAGCGCAACCCACCCATATCCCTATATCTACCCCTTACCTAACACTACGGGTAATTTAGCATGGCCAATTCACCTAACCTGCACATCTTTGGACTGTGGGAGGAAACCGGAGCACCCGGAGAAAACCCACGCAGACACGGGGAGAATGTGCAAACTCCACACAGTCAGTCGCCTGAGGCGGGAATTGAACCCGGGTCTCTGGCGCTGTGAGGCAGGAGTGCTAACCACTGTGCCACCGTGCCACCCTACAAAGAAGAATTGTAGGTAGACAGGTTGGTGAAGAAGGCATTTGGTATGATTTCCTTTGTTGGTCGGTGCACTGAGTATGGGAGTTGGGAGATGATGTTGCAGCTGTACTGGACATTGATGAGGCCACTTTGGGATATTGCGTTTAATTCAAGTCTTCCTGCTGTAAGAAAGACATTGTGAAATTTGAAACGGTTCAGAAAAGATGTACAATGATGTTGCCAGAGATGGGGGGTTTGAGCTATAAGGAGAGGCTGAATAGGCTGGGACTATTTTCCCTGGAGTGTCAGAGGCTGAGGGGTGACCTTATAGATGTTTATGAAATCATAAGAGGCATGGATAGGGTGAATACCAAAATCTTTTCCTCGGGGTAGGGGAGTCCAAACCTAGAGAGCATAGATGTAAGGTGGGACAATAGATAATAGACAATAGGTGCATCAGTAGGCCATTCGACCCTTCGACCTGCACCACTATTCATTGTGATCATGGGTGATCATCCACAATCAGTATCCTGTTCCTGCCTTATCCCCATAACCCTTGATTCCACTAAAGAGCCTTATCCATCTCTTTCTTGAAAGTATCCAGAAACTTGGCCTCCACTGCCTTCTGGGGCAGAGCATTCCATATATCCACCACTCTCTGGGTAAAGAAGTTTCTCCTCAACTCTGTTCTAATGGCCTCCCCCTTATTTTTAAACTGTGTCGTCCGGTTCTGGACTCACCCATCAGCGGAAACAGGCTTCCTGCCTCCAAAGTGTCCAATCCTTTAATAATCTTATACATGTCAGTCAGATCCCAGTATAAACTCAAGTGTATACAAGCCCAGTCACTCCAATCTTTCAACAAATGACAGTCCCGCCATTCTGGAAACTGACCTCGTGAACCTACGCTGCACTCCCTCAATAACCAGAATGTCCTTCCTCAAATTTGGAGATGAAAACTGCACACAATTCTCCAGGTGCGGTCTCACCAGGGCCCTGTCCAGCTGCAGAAGGACCTCTTTGTTCCTATACTCAATTTCTCTTGTTGTGAAGGGCGGCATACCATTAGCTTTCTTCACTGCTGCCTACTGTACCTGCATGCTTGCTTTCAATTACTGATGCACAAGAGTACCTAGATCTCATTGTACTTTCCCTTTACCTCACTTGACTCCATTTAGATTGTAATCTGTCTTCCCGTTCTTGCCACCAAAGTGGATAAACACACATTTATCACATTAAACTGCATTTGTCATACATCCGTCCACTCACCTAGCCAAGTCACCCTGTATTGTCATAGCATCTTCCTCACATTTTACCCTGCCACCCAGCTTTGTGTCATGAGCAAATTTGCTAATATTACTTTTAATCCCTTCAGCTATATCATTAATGTATACTGTAAACAGGCTGCGGTCCCAGCACTGAACCTTGTGGTACCCTACTGGTCACTGCCTGCCATTCCAAAAGGGACCCATTTATCACTACTCTTTGCCAGCCAATTTTCAATCCAAATCAGTATTTTGCCCTAATTTTACTCACTAATCTCCAATGTGGGACTTAATCAAAGGCTTTCTGAATGTTCGGGTACACTACATCCATGGATCTCCCTTGTCCATCTTCATAGTTGCATCCTCAAAAAATTCCAGAAGATTAGTCAAGCACGATTTCCCCTTCCTAAATCCATGCTGACTCTGACCTATCCTGTTACTGCTATCCAAATGAATCGTAATTTCATCTTTTATAATTGACTCCAGCACCTTTCCCACCACTGACGTCAGGCTAACCGGTCTATAATTCCCTGTTATTTCTCTCCCTCCCTTCTTGAAAAATGGGACAACATTAGCCAACCTTCAATCCACAGGAACTGATCCTGAATCTATAGAACATTGGAAAATGATTACCAATGCATCTATGATTTCTAGAGCTACCTTCTTAAGTACCTTGGGATGCTGACCATCAGGTCCCGGGGACTTATCAACCTTCAGACCGAACAGTCTATCCAACACCATTTCCTGCCTAATATAAATTCCCTTCGGTTCATCCATTACTCTAGGTCCTTCAGCCACTATTACATCTGGGAGATTGCTTGTGTCTTCCCCAGTGAAGACAGATCCAAAGTACCTATTCAACTCTTCTGCCATTTCCTTGTTCCCCATAATAAATGTACCCGTTTCTGTCTTCAAGGGCCCAATTTTAGTCTTAACCATTATTTTTCTTTTCACGTACCTAAAAAAGCTTTTACTATCTTCCTTTATATTTTTGGCCAGTTTGCCTTCACACCTCATTTTTTTCCTCCACGTATTGCCTTTTTAGTTATCCTCTGTTGTTCTTTAAATGTTTCCCAGTCCTCCAGCTTCCCTCTTATCTTTGCTATGTCGTACTTCTCTTTCATCTTTATACAGTCCTTAACTTCCCTCGTCAGCCACAGCCGCCCCTGCCTTCCCTTAGGCTCTTTCTTCCTCTTTGGAATGAACTGATCCTGCACTTTCTGCATAATATCCAGAAATACCTGCCATTGTTGTTCCACTGCCATCCCTGCGAGGGAATTGAACTACTGAACTTTGGCCAGCTCCTGCCTCCTAGCTCCATAGTTCCCTTTGTTCAACTGCAATACTGACACTTCCGATTCTCCCTTCTCCCTCTCAAATTGCAGATTAAACCTTATCATATTTTGGGAGGAGAAAGATTTAAAAGGGACCTAAGGGGCAACTTTTTTACGTGGAGTGTTGTGGAAGTATGGAATGAGCTGTCAGAGGAAGTGGTAGAGGCCAGTACAATTACAGCATTTAAAAAGCATCTGGATGGGTATATGAAAAAGAAGGGTTTAGTGGGATATAGGTCAAATGCTGACAAATGTGACTAAATTAATTTAGGATATCTGGTTGGCATGGATGAGTTGGGCTGAAGGGTCTGTTTCCATGCTGTATAGCACTATGATTTTAATTCAGAACATTTGCATTATCCTCCTGTAATGTTCATATTTAATTGAATGAAAACTGAACCCTTGGCTTCAAAGGCATTTTGTGATATATGTTTGATCTACTGGAATGTCTTATGTCTCAGAAAATATTTATGGGAAGAGAAATTGCGAAAAGTATTTTAGAACAGATAAAACATGAGATTTAGAATTAGTAGCTAACAGTCAAGTGCTAGAAATTACATCTTTATTGTAATGTGCTGCAATGCAAAACCTCACTGAAACCAAAGATGCATTTTTCAATTTTTCACTGTTGTGTTCAGTCTATGGAACAGTGCCTGGTGAATATCTTGCTGATATACTGGACACTTCTGCCTTGAAGGCTTGTCTCAATAATTTATCTAAAGCCATTACAATAGATCAGTAAGGAAAGTAATGTTTACTTAATGACCTCAGTGAACATCAGCTCCAATTAGGAAAAAGTATAAAACACATGGTTCTTGTGACTCAGTAGTAGTGTCCTTGCCTCTTGACCAGGAGGCCTTGGTTGAATTCTCATCTGTGTGCAATAACATTCTGACCAAGTTGACTGGAAAACACAGATTTCTAAATGTAAATAAGCAAGCTGATTGAACATCTAAGTTGCCTCTAAATTGGACTTTATTTAGTTGGTTTTAACAATAATTGTGTAAGAGATTGCACACTAGTATATAGTTTTTAGTGTCCACATAATTTCACAGTGACTGCGGTATATTTTATTTCTTTGTTGAGTTTGTTGTTGGGATGGGAGCACACTGGCTAGGCTAACATTTACTCTCCATCCCAAATTGCCCTGGAGAAATTGATAATGACCTGCAGTCCATGATGGGGACACACACAAGGGACTTCGGATTTTTGACCCCATAAAGGAACAGCATAATAATTCCAAATAAGGATGGTGTATGAGTAGATGGGAAATTTTAGGCAGTAGTATTTCCATCTATGTTCTTTCTAAGTAGTGTTTATGGGTTTGGTTGCTTGTGCTGCTTATGAAGTCTTAATGAGTTACTACAGTGCATCTTTTAGTGGTACAGACTGGGCTCTGGCGCTGGAGTGTTAAAGGTGGTGGACCTGGTAATGCAAGTTGGCTGTTTTGTTCTGGGTGGCATTGAGCTTCTTGAGTGTTGTTGGAGCTGCACTCATCCAGTGAAGTGCACAGTGTTCCAACACATCCTGACTTGTACCTTGTAAATAGTGGACTGGCAATGGGCAGACGGGAGGTTAGTTGATCAGGACAGAATTCCCAGCCTCTGACCTGAATGTAACGATAGTTCAACTGACTTGTCCATTTGCCATGTGATACAGTTAGCTGATTAAAAGCTGAATCAATAGTCTAAATATTAGCACCTCCCATAAAGAGTGGATGAGCAATGAATAAGTTTGCTTTGAGAAACATGACTCCAACTCACCATTCAAGTCTCTGCCTTCTTTTGTACTGGCAGACAACATGCATTTTACATAGGGGTGGATGGATGGAAACTCAAGACCCCAAGAAAACTTTGTTCATAGTCACCCCCATGTGTTGAATGAAAGTAAATTGTGAGGAGCTTCACTTCACCTGCCGAAGGAGCAGTGCTGTAAAAGCATGTGACTTCAAATAAATTGTTGAACAATAACCTGGTATTGTGTGATTTCTGACCAGAGTAGAGAAGGGAAAGAGGCATCTGCGAGAGTGCTGGTGGAAAGAGAAATAGGCTGTAAGGGGTGTGCTGAGGAGTGGGGGAGTAGGCTGCAAGGGGTTGATGGAGGGGAGAAGGAAGCTACAAGGTAGTTTGAGGAGAGAGGGAGGTTGCAAGTAGGTCTGGGAATCTACAAAGGTGAGAGGATGGTTTTGAACCAGTCAACAAAGGAGTACAGAAAAACCTCGATTATCCGAACATCAATTATCTGAATTTCAGATTATCTGAACAAGATCTCAAGGTCACAGCAAAACACTATCCATTATCCGAACAATCCATTATCTGAACTCTCAGTTATCCAAACAAAATACTCCCCGCCCATCCGCTTTGGATAATCAAGGTTGTTCTGTACTCAGCTAACTAGAATCCAGGAAAATTTTTAAGTACTGAGTGAATGAATTCCTGCATAAAATTTAATATGAAAAGTGAAAGATAATGCACTTTGGAAGAAATAAGACAAAGATGTACTCAGTGACTGGCAGGACACTGGGAAGTACAACAAAACAGTGATCTTAGAGTATTTGTCCACAAATCCCTGAAGGTGGCTGGACATTTTAATAAGATGGTTAAGAAGGCATACAGCACACTTGCCTTTATCAGTTGTGGTAAGAGTTGGGAGGTTATGTTAGAGCTGTACAAACCTAGCTGGAGTATTGTGTGTACCTCTGACATTACGGGAAAGATGTGATTGCACTGGAGGGGGTATAGAAGAGATTCACCAGAATGTTGCTGGGATTGGAGCATTTTAAGTGAAGAGAGGCTGGATAAGCTTGGGCTGTTGTCTTCAGACCAAAGAAGGCTGAGAGGGGATCTGATTGAGATGCATAAGATCATGAGAGGTAGGGACAGAGTGAATAGGAAACAGGTCTTCCCTTCTTTGAGGGGTCAATAACAATGAGGCATAATTTTACAGTGAAGAACAGATGGTTTAGAGGGGATTTGGGGAAAGATTTTTTTCACTCAGTGGATAGTGGGAATCTGGATTTCAGTGCATGGGAGGGTAATAGAGAGTTACCCCTCACAATCTTTAAAAGATATGTGGATGAGCACTTGTAATGTCAGAATATTTGAGGCTATGGGTCAAATTATTTTCTATAGTTATGATCATACAGCAAAAATATGAAAAATCCTTCTGCTGGGGTAATCACATACTTGTATCTTAAAACATTACTCTTCAATTATTTTTACATGGAACACAGTGCATTGGATTTGTTATTATTCTTATTATTACATTGGATGTTACAAATTTGTTAACTTCATCTACTTTTTAAAGAGGTATTTTATCCAAGACTTTGCATGACATTTTCTCAAATACTGGTAATCCTGAGAAAGTTATAATGGCAGAAATGGAAGAATTTAAAGATAAATCTGAGTCTGTCACAACAATTAAACTCGCTTTGCTTTCATGTTTTTCATCATGCATTCTTGAGAAACTTTGTATAAGCTTGTTTCTTTGAAATAATCTCTCTATAAAGTGCGAACATGTTTCCTTTCTCTTGAATACATTTTTTAAAATGCGAAGTTGTGGAAATACTTCCTGATGTGCTTCAGTTTTCCTTGAGAAATGTCCATCAAATGCTATTTTCAGCTGCTGTGCCATAGGATTGTCACAAGAATTCCAAAAATTCCTCCTGGTTACAAGTTTTTTCACATCTTTTCAGTCTAAGTGCCTTTCATAAATCTTCAGTTTTTCCAGAATATTTCTGAAGCAAATTTTGAGGAAACAGCCATTATCAGGCATCAACATGTAGAATAAATGCACAGAAAATCTAGCTACATGACTGAGTGCAAAGCAGAGTAAAGAAGAACCTAATATTTTTGACAAGGTTTTCTTTGGACTCATTTGACTTTGAGACAAACTTTGTATTTGCAACTCTTTTGGTAATGAAAATGCTGGGAAGAATTTAATGCCTTCACCCATGGGGCATTTGGAAATGAGGACAGAGGTTGGTGGATTGGGAGCATGGGTGAAGTGGGGTGCCCACCACCTTTCCTCCTTCAATTGGGTTAGTTAAGTTCTACACACAAATGCTAATGGATTGCCTTTTTGCCACACCCTGGCAAGGGATAATTGGATAGGATGGACTTGCTGGGATACACAGGCCGGAGGTAGGATTAAACCTATGGGATCCAGGGGAAATGCTAAGCAGGTACCACCATTGATCACCACCGACAAACACAATAAAAGCTGCCAAGCTGAAAGTGGTGCAGGCCTCTCCAATTGAATCTCAGTGGCAGCAGAATAAGGCCCTTAAATGGCCATTAATTGACCAGTTAATGACCTCAATTGAAGTATGGGCAGGCAGACATCTCAACACTGTACCTTAAAATTGTGGTCAGGTGGTTGGTTACAGTATAGGCACAATGCCCATAATATGTAATCTTGGCAGCAAGGAATGCATATGGATTGAATACTGACTGGTCAAGAGAATTGTAGTCAGACTGGTGTTTTCATTTTATGTGGGGCCTTGACTTAGGTCAACTCCAAATACTTAAACGCAGAATCCAATCACGACAACTTAGAAGCAATAATCAATTGCTTTTTACGCATCTTTTGGTTAGCACTGCTGCCTCACAACACCAGGGACCTAGGTTCGATTCCAGCCTCAAGCGACTGTCTGTGTGAAATTTGTACATTCTCCCCATGTCTGCATGGGTTTCCTCGGGGTGCACCGGTTTCCTCCCACAATCCAAAAGATATGACTCTATGACTCTATGTGCAGGTTAGGTGAATTGTCCATGCTAAATTGTCTATAGTGTTAGGTGCATTAGTCAGAGGTAAATGTAAGGGAATGGGTCTAGGTGGGTTACTCTTCAGAGGGTCAGTGTGGACTTGGTGGGCCAAATGGCCAGTTTCCTGACTGTAGATAATCTAACCTAATCTAATCTTTTATAGTGTTCACTCATTTTCACATTAACTAGGAGGTTGCCAATCTCTGTCATGTTCATTGCTTTCTTAACACACATTGGCTTCAGTAATGAGTTACAGACTGCTAGTCTCTGTGGCTTGCATTGCTTTTTAGCATACAGGAAGAGGCAAAGTTTGTGATGTGAGAGAGTATTGAACAGTTTATTTATTAGTCAGACAGAGGGTGCACATGTTACTGTGCTGCGAGGCAAAAGTGAGGACTGCAGATGCTGGAAACCAGATTTAAGATCAGAGTGTTGCTGGAAAAGCACAACAGGTCATGCAGCATCCAAGGAGCAGGAAAATCGACATTTCAGGCAAAAGCCCTTCATCAGGAATAGAGGCGGGGAGCCTCCAGGGTGGAGAGATAAATGAGGGGTGGGGGTGGGGGTGGGGGGTGATGGATGGTGGTTGTGGTGGTGATGGTAGTGGAGCTGGGGAGAAGGTAGCAAAGAGTACAATAGGTGAATGGGAGTGGGGATGGAGGTGAAAGGTCAGAGAGGAGAATGGGAGAAGGTAGCAAAGAGTACAATAGGTGAATAGGGGTGGGGATGGAGGTGATAGGTCAGACAGGAGGGTGGGGGAAGGTAGCAAAGAGTACAGGAGGTGAATAGGGGTGGGGATGGAGGTGATAGGTCAGAGAGGAGGGTGGAGCGGATAGGTGGGAAGGGAGATTGGCAGATAGGACTGGTCATGAGGACAGTGCTGAGCTGGAAGGTTGGAACTGGGGTAGGGTGGGGGGTAGGGGCAATTGAGTACAATTCTCGTCTCCCTCCTATAAGAATGATGTTGTGAAACTTGAAAGGGTACAGAAAAGGTTTACACAGGTTTTGCCAGGGTTAGAGGATTTGGGCTACAGGGAGAGATTAAATAGGCTGAGGCCGTTTTCCCGGGAGCACCTGAAGCTGTAGGCTGACCTTATAGAAATTTATAAATTCATGAAGGGCATGGATGGGGAAATAGATAAAGTATTTTCCTTGCGGTGGGGGAGTTTAGAACTAGAGGACATAGGTTTAGGGTGAGAAGGGAAAGATTTAAAAGGGTCCAATGGGGCAACAGAGGGAGTGCATGTGTGGAATAAGCTGCCAAAGGAAGTGGTAGAGGCTGGTACAATTAAAACATTTAAGAGGCACCTGGATGGGTATATGAATAGGAAGGGTTTAGAGGGATAAGGGCCAAGTGCTGGCAAATGGGACTAGATTAATTTACGATATCAGGTCAGCATGACGAGTTGGACCAAAGGGCCTGTTTCTGTGCTGTATATCTCTATGACTCTATGACTATTTAATAACATCTTTCCTGCAGCAGAGCAATCAGAATTGTACACAATACTCCAGAAGAGGCCTCATCGACATCCTGTACAATCTCAACTTGACATTTTAACTCACATATACAAGGGTCTGAGCAATGAAGGCAAGCATGCTAAGTACCTCCCTGTCTACCAGAGACACAAATGTAAAAAAAAATGTACCTGAACCCCTAGATCTCTTTGTTCTACAACACTGTCCAAGCTCCTGTTGTTAATTGCCTAAGTCCAGCCTTTGTTTGTTTTACCAAAATGCAATACCTCACATTTATCCAAATTAAACTCTATCTGCCACTTCTCAACTAATTGATCAATATCTCTTTGTAATCTTAGAATACCTTTTTCACAATCATCAATCTTCTTCCTGCAGTGTTAGGTGACTTGTTTCACTTGGGGCATAGAACTGATCCAAACTTTCATCTGTGTCTGATCTGGTGATGCAAACTCCTATGGTGAATCTCAGTAGAAAGTACCACACTCCTTTCCACCACCTATGCACCAACTCCTCCAGGTCCCTGCCCTGTGAAGTGGGAGCTCACTTGCCTTCCTTTGGACTATGCCTTCAAAGCCAAGACTTAATCAATGCATTGTGATGATTTGTTCCGCTTGGTAGCATCAGAAATGGTGTGAAGCTGGCCAGTAAATGCGTCACCAGAGACATATATATGCTTTTGTCTCTCTGACCACAGAGAAACATATCTACAGACTGGCTGCATAAATAGTAAGGCAAAGAGTGGAGGATTATATGAGAAAAGTCACTTAGGCCCTAACCAGAATCCTCAAGCCACTTGTCAGCTCATGCTAACTGCAAGTGTAAATTTCACTCCATGGGAAGAGGTGGGTGGTGGGAGTGGGGCAGAATGAAACTCCATCAAGGGATATGGTACTCAGGTGATCAAATAGAGTTCCGTCACAGATCAGCCATCTTCCCAGTGAATGGCAGAGCAGACTCTAATATTTAAATAGCTTCTGTTCACAAAAATGAAAACTTGTGCATTTAAAAGATTAAAGTAGGACATACCTGTGTTCCTAATGAAAAAGCAGAAGCACTAAATGAAATAATGTATAGTGTATTCACCAGAGAAGACTTAACTCATTTAGATGGTGACCATCTATAAATTGATAAAATTTAAATTAATAAAAAGGGTGTTTTGGAATTATTGCTTATGTAAGTGCAAATACAACTCCAGGTCCAGATGGAATCTCTCCATGGATATTAAAGCTAGCAGTGGATGAATGTCTCCAATATTCAGCAATCGCTTCCAAAAGTCAATTAACACTGGCTACTGACCAGAACAGTGGAGACAAGGTACCATATGCTACGTATTTACAAAAAGGGCCAAACATCAGCCAGAGAACTAGTGAGTGGTTTCTCTTACCGGCATAGCTTGTAAATTTCTTGAATATATTGTTCATTCTCATATTATGAAGCAATTTGAAGCTCACAATATCCTGTTAGATAGTCAGCATTGTTTTGGAGCAAAAAGATCGACCGAAACAAAGTTTTGAAATTTTATTGAAGAGCCAGCTTCCAGTCTTGAAAAGGAGGAAACATGGTACCACTGGAATTTTTTGAATGCCTGTGACAATATTGCTCATTAAAACTCCTCTCCAAATTTTACTGCTTTGAGATGAGAAGACATTATTTGAATTGATTTAGCCCTCCCTTATCAACTGTAGATAAACAGTGAAATGTGATGGGAAACCATACCTCTCTTGAGTGTCCCAGGGAACTGAGACATTTAAACTTCTTGATAAAATAAAGGATTCTCCAAACCAGTATCAAAATTAAATGTAATGACTAGCAGATGTCTGTGTGGTTAGCACAACAGGGACAACTCTCAACATCAATTCAATCTTCCCGACAATGTGATTTCCTGGAAATGCAAAAATGGCAGGGCCACTGGGAGATTTCAACTGCAAAAAGATGCCATGCCATTTCAATACAAATAAATAGAATCCACTAACAAGTAGATTTAAGTTGTGTAATTAAATACTCCAACAGGCTGATAAACAACTATATCTGAGAGTTCATCATGTAAACAATCTTCAATTTGCATATCACATTTAGCAGATGATGTCCAAATAAAAAATCCCATATTCAGGGGAACCTTTGGTATTGCAATGACAACACCAGAGTTATGACTTGTCAAACTTTTGTTTGTCCACTTCTGGAATATGCAAGTTGTCTGTGGGATCCTTGTATGCTGAGAGACATAAATAAACTGAAAGTGGTGTACAGCAGGTGTGCACAATCCAATATAAATCAATATGAGAATTATGCCAGTGTCACACCCTCCATCAAAGATTTGTGATAGGAATCACTACATCAAAGGACGGAGTACAGTAGACTTACCCTGCTCCATAATATCTAGAATGGACTAATGCAAATTAACAGAAACAATTGCCTAGTATAATCAGCAAGGTCATCATCCACATAAACTACAAAATGCATTTGTTTCCAGGAGAGTATGTCAACAAATTTTCTTCAAAAGGATAGTCCAGAAATGCAACATGATGCAAAAGGAAATAGCGCTAAAAGCTACCCGCTGCACATGCATCTGAACCCCACTCCTCAAATCCTCTTCTCTCCATGAACCCTAGTCTATGATTCTTCACGATAAGTTAAGAAGCCCTCCAGTCAGCAAATCACATTCAACAAACTTCACCCTATCGCTTAAGAAGGTAAGAGGATAGATTAAATTATTGTTTCTGAAGTGCCACATAACAGGCTTGTTAGCAAATTTAAAGCTTTTAGAATAAGAAGCACAATGCAGTATAGACATGAAGTTAAGCTGTGTGACAGGAAACAGGGAATATTGGTGACGGATGGTTAATAACATCATCTCTCATTCTTCTAAACAGCAATGGGTTCAGGTCTCACCTGCCCTGACATTGTTTTCTCAAAAACTCTTTCAAGATAGAATTATTTGGTAATAAAGTTCATCGAGGCTAATAAATGTATTAAAATAGAAAATGAACCACAGGACTGGATTTTCACATAGCCATCAGGGACCCAATGTTTGTCCCAGGACCATGGTTGTCAAGATACTTGCCCACATGCTTGTACGTGAACTGGGCTCCTAATTAGTTGATATCACATTCACCATTTAGTTAAAGTTGCTAAGTGAGTTCATGAGGTGAGAGGTTCATTAAAAAGACTAGCAACATTGTCCAGCTGAGCTTGGATAGGTCAAAAGACTGTATGAGTCTCAAACTACAGGTGGTCTCAAAAGCCTGCTGAATTAAAGAAAGCCCACAGTCACCTAGATAGCAGACTTGTCTGACAAAATGACATCAGCTTCTGAAAATGTCCTGTAATTGGCCGACGTAAATGGCCTAATTGGCTGTCTGAGTGCTTGACCCTTTTTTTTTACTGAATCCTGTGACGAACTGAACCATGGGATACTTGCCTAGAGGTGGGACAGCATTGGAAAGCAATCTTGTCCAGGGCTTTCTGCATATTGGCCACTCCATACACTCACCTGTCAAACCAAACTACATGAGATTGGTTATGGCCAGAGACATCAGAAAAATCATCGACCCAATTTATAATTGGTACTGATTTAGCTAATCTCTGCCAGTAGGGGGCAGTTAAACTGGCCAGAGTTTGAGAGGTAAATGTAAACTACCTACTGGAATTAAACAGGTCAATATAATAAGTGACAGGATAGTTGGATTTTGGCTGTGCTAACTCCTAGACTCCTGCTGTAAGATCTCCGAGGAATCATGCCCAGTCAAGAGTCAATAGCTTCAAAAGAGAAATAAAGAAATCCAAAGTTTCTGGAAATGACTGCATAATAATGATGAGGAAACATGCAGGTTCATTGTGGGATTAGCACACTCCGGCTGTTTTGACATGTGCTGAAACTGTTGAAAACACTGGAGCTACACATTCCTGAAATAATTTCAGTGACTAACTCTTTGATTATATTGTCTTCATTGTAGCAGTTTAACCAAGTTCAGAAACAAGGCTGGCACAGTTTATTATGGCTTTTAGGAGGTTCTGAGGGAACCATAAAAGTTTTGTTTCCCTTGTACTATGATCAAGAGAGTGAGCAGATTTTGCATTCAAAAGAAAAATTTTGGGCATATTTTAAGCACACTGCCTCCTAAAATGGAATGACACACTGGGGATTGATAAATATACAGTAATTAAATATGCACAAATATCTTCAGGCGAAGGAAGATTAACAGAAATAATGATATCACGCAATGCAAATTTATTGATAAATATTTAAAATTTACCAGATTGTTACTTCAAACAAGAGGCAACTTCTACCATCCATTCAAGTCTGTAAAACCTTTCTGAAATGGGCAGAAATGGACCACCATTTGCTTTTTAATCTGCTCTGCTGTGTTGTGTAGCTGTGTATTCAGAGGAACTACAGTCATCATAGATCAAGGTGGAGCACAGCAAATGTTGACTTCACTTCATAAATGGGTAGATAATATGTGTTATTTCGGCTCATTGTACACATGCTGTTTAATAGTTCCTTTGAAGCTGCCTAATGAAATGTCAGGGTAGATCTCAGTGCTGAATGCTCTCAGAACAAAGCTTCTTGTAGTAGAATTGCAAAACCTCATACAGCAGAAATATGTATTAGGAAACCAAGAGAAAACGTAATTTCCCATAATAATAGCTCTTTGCTGCACTTCCATTGGTGCACTCTAGTTGTGTGAATCTCAATACTTCGGGCTCCAATGTGAGAAAGAGAATTATTCAGTTATATCTATTATTGTTTTAATTCCGAAAACTAGTTGGTAAAGGATGATACTGGAGCCAATCTTTCCTCAGTCTTCCATTTATTTACAGAGTGAAATCTTACAAACATATACCTCCTAACTCAACCACACACAGTTTCAAGAAGTGCTTCTTTTATATGGTCTAGTAAAACCACAACTAATCTCTTCCAAAAGTCTAAGATCAAATACAATTGTTGTACAATTAACAACCACTATGTTCAGGATTTAAGGTAGGCATTAGAAAATCATGGTCCTTGCAAAATTTACCTCATCTTCTGTACATTTGAAACAGTTGGTCAGCTTTATGAATGACTTTCTACATAGGTCTCATGTTACATTATATTGATCATTTTCAAACCAGAAAGAAGCATAAACAAAAATGGAGGAAACAGATGGCATAATGTTGGCTAAAAAAACTTCTCAACAGGTTGTTAAAAATAAAGAAACAAAGCATTTTTCTTCTCTCTATAATTGTAATGTTAGAATTTCTTCCCAGTAACTTTGCCTATCTGCTTTCTTCATTGTTTTGTTTTAGATTTGCAGCTCATCACCAAAGTAACAATTATCATTTGAGACTTGGATGTATCACATACACATTTAAGTTGCCTCTGGGGCCAGGTGTGAATATAAAATGCTCATTTTAAAGTTCTGTCTGCACAAAAATGCTCTTTCATTTAGCTGCCAATCACAAGTGTTAAGTGCATTAACTGCAGATCAGCAAAGTCTAAACTGAGCTTAAAATGAACAAGCATATGCAACACACAGCATGTCTGAAACCAAACTAAATTTAATGCTACTCCAGATGCTAAACGGTTTCATGGTTCAATACATTTCTTGATGCATGAAATGTCAATAATATTCCCAGCAAGAATGGAGTAGATAGCATAAATCTGCTATCAATTTTGCTCGGAGGTCATATTACTGTAAATGGCTAGATTACGTTAACCCATCTAATTTATAACTACTCTTAATGCACTGTAGTTTACTGGAAAATTAATCAATTGGATTAAGTATCTGGCCTACACCCACGTAATTTTCTGGGAAAATTACTTCTATTTAGGAATAGAATTTTGGTTATGAATTCTGTTAGCTGTAATTCACAGAGACCCTTTTTCAATAGACTCTGTAGACTGTTTGCTGTAGTCTATTGTTTAACTGGACTCTGACTATGAAGTAAACTGACTTTGCGTAATATAGACTGTTTGCTTCGAGTGTTGCCATAATCTCTGCCTACATCCAACTCAATGACTGGCGCAATAGTGACAATGGACAGTCTCTGAATTCCCCTCTTCAATTTTCTTATTTCCTCACCCGAAACCTTTCAATTAGTCAGTACAATTCATCGTTAGCAACATTTTCGCTAGTTCCTTTTAGGCCTGACAATTCTCCATGTGTGGACCTTGACAGTGAATATCAGTTATGTATTCCTGCGAGACACACCCAAGAGGTTTTGTGGTACAATGGCAGCACCACTGTCTCTGAGCTAGAAGCTCCAGGTTCAATCAGGATTCGATTACCAAAGATTTGGTATTTGCATTTATGATTGGGCCAGGGAGATTGAATACTGACTCATAGGTCCTTCCAATATAAATAATGGTAGGCAGTAAGTACAGGAGAGTTTTCTGGTCAGCCATGCAAAGGAAAGAAAGTTGGAGCCTTTACCGTCACTATTCAGAGTACCAAGCTACAAAATGCACGTAAAAATGTATTTTGCCACAAGAAACTCAGACTCCTTGTGTGCTGGATTTGTCAGTGTGAATCGGACTGGTGACTATAACATCAGGTTCGATCCATGTTCTGGTTGGGGGTGATTTCAAGACCTGTCACCTCTTGGCCTAGCTATTTGTAGAGATTATAGCACCGTGGGACAGGCTTGCCTTCGGGCAAGGAACAGAGGAAAGAAATGTACTCAAAACCATACACTTCTAACCAGTAGTGTTTGAATAAAAGTTTGACACCAAAGCTCTCAATGCAATCAATTCTAGTACCCTTTTGATCAACTGCAGCAGTTAGAGCAAGCTAAATATAGCGCACTGACCTGAAGCAACCACTCTGTTTTCAATACTAACTCAACTGATGAACATTTTCAGAATTAAGGAATGGGTGTTATTTTGTTTTGAAAACCTGGAGCTTTTCTGGTTCATTTGACTGTGATCCACATTAGACAACTCTTCAGTGTTTTGTGTTTTCCTTTTCAAACCCTAAGGACAGGGCATCATCTGAGTACGCAGAGACGAAAATAGTTTCAAAAATGTAATGTGCTACAGGAGAAAAGTATTAATCCCATTTAAGTGTTTGCAGAAAAACAATAGATTGTTTTGAAGATTTTCAATGATGCTACCCTATAAGATAGCATGGTAGTGACCTGATGGCGTGCACTCTCCCTTACTTGTGCTCTGTTTGGAGGAACTCCTGAACTCTCATGACTGAATAAATTTTACACATAACACACTCCCAGCTCAACATCATGACAAAGTCTCAAAGGACCAACATATTATCCACAACAAAGTTGAAGATTTCATTCGTGTAGTTCAGATGAAAAAGAAGCTCATTAATTGCAGGCAATCGTGGATGACAATATGTACTGTCACACTCTATGTTTTTATCTATTTTCACATGTCACTGAGGTTGAGTGCTGGAAATCAAACTCCACTATTCACAGTCATCACACTAAAATATGCAAAAATTCTCCAAATTACCTGGGCTGCTTGTGCTACATGACCCCAGAATAAAATTATTGGCTGCCAACTGCAGACAAGGGCGAGGCATAAGATCAACCTCAGTGCACCAGTAATTGTGAACAATAATGAATCAAACATGATCCCTCCCCCCTCGTGCACTCTCCTATTATTAACCAATACCACAAAACATTCAGTACCAACCTGATAGCCTATACCTAAATGCCTCTCTACACTCCTCCAATAATTTTAATTCCCTCCATGCCAGATATTATCTTGTACCCATCTCCACGGCCCTCACATGCCCCACACTAATCTGTGCTCTTCTATCTGCACGCATCGTCTTTCATGTGAGTATGCCAATCATTACCATTCATCTCCATTCATCTCCAAAACCCTTTGTAGCACTTACAACACACAATGGCCCTATACCCATTCCCTTGTAAACTCTTGTGCCAGCCAATGCCCCTGAATCCTTCCAATGGCCCTTTATTTCCCCCCTGGCAATTTACTGCCAACTCATGCTCCACAATCACCACCATCTATCCTTCCTTCTCCATGTTGGCTCACTTATTATCCACCATTGCTAAATCTCAGGAGCTACCCTAACACAAAATAAGGTTGTGCCTGTTAATGTTTTGTATGTAAGTATAGATATATTATATTTTATATATTGTCCTTGAGAAGTTGCTGATAAGCTGTTTTCTTGAACAATTGTAGTTGATTTTGTGCAGCACATTCCCACTTCTGACTTTATGATGAGAGGAAAAGTATTGATGAAGCAACTGAAAAAAGCTGGGCCAAGAACATACCTTGAGGAATCTCTGCAGTGACATCCTGCATCTGAGATGAGTGACCTCCAACAGCCACAAACACATACATATTATATATATGTGTGTGCATGTGTGTGTGTAAGAAAACTTCAATGCATTATAATTCCATCAACTAATCTCTTACGAAAACAAGCACTTATTCTCTAAGTGTTGGAAGTTGTCTATCAAGCTTTTTATTTTGTAGGTACCCCATTGTGACAATTATTTGTTAGAAAGTGAAGCTCGCAGCACAAGTCTTTTTGTGGCACATATGACTAGCACACTTATTTTCTCGTTTAACTGAACCTAGTTTTTAGCAGCTCTTTGACAGCTTGGCAAGCAGTTATTTGACAACTTTGACAGTTCCAATGAGTCTATGCACTTTTGGCAAATTTGTACTTCTAAAGATTCCATGCTGCAATACTGGAATCTACCTGGTAAAGTGAAAAATTGCTAAAGTATGTCCAGTAGTCAAATGAGAGGGCAAATCCAATCCAGTCAATTACCACCCCATTCACTCGTGATCATTGGTAAATGATAGAGAGGGTATTTAACAGTACTATCAAATAGCACATTCTTATGAATAATCTGCTCACTAAGACTCAATTCAGGTTGTACTACATGAAATCTCTGCAAAATTGGAGTCATAGCTGGTACAAAGAAAGATGTTTATGATTGTTAGAGGTCACTCATCTTAGATGCAGCACGTCACAGCAGAGATTCCTCAAGTTTTTTCTGTTGCTTCATCAATGTCTTTCCTCTCATCATAAGGTCAGAAGTGGGAATGTTCTACACAAAATGGACTGCAGTGGTTCTAGAAAATAGCTCATCAACAACTTCTGAAGGACAATTAGGGATGGCAGTTAAAACTGGCTCAGCTCACAACACCCACATCCACTGAAGAATAAAACAATCCAAAAGAGCACATGATCTCCTTTAAAAAAATAACTGACACTGTCTGCCTTAAATTACCCAATCACAGAAAGGGCACCTGACCCCATTTCCTCAGCCAGAAAAGTATCTCAAGATCAAGGTCACATGGCTGCTTTATCTTTCCCAAGGGAAACCCTGTGTCTCCAAATGAATTCACCAAGAGTAGACCTGCTGTTAGTAAGTTTAATGCACATGCTCCATATTCCAATGCACAGGAATGCCAAAATTCCATTTCAGTGGAGGGAGCTGGTTATTTAAATGGCCAGTTGCCTTTGCAAAATGTGCATGTGCAAAATCTAGCTTGAAGCCATTCCTATACCTTGGAAGGGGCATGATTGAGTGTTGTGGGGGTGCAAAAGGGGGAATTTCAGATTTCAGCCACAGACCATTTTCACTCTGACAGAGATTGTCTCCCTTCTGGCTGAACTCTGAGCCAAGATTTCAAGTTTGAAGACTTTTACCATAACAAACAAACTAAAAGCAACATTATCTTAACATTATGCAGCAGCCAGTTTATATGGTAAATTTCAGAAAGGTTTTCCTATTTAAATGTTAAAGTGGCCACAGTTAAATTTTGTCTCTACCCTTGAAGGGGACTTTAAGTATTATAAACCAGTTCAAAACTATTCTGTACTCCCAGTGATTTGCTTTATTTTTCCTTCTGTGAGGAGATAACCTTAAAGCCCAGGACTGACTTTCATGGGCAGTATTATCCAGAAGTTTCTACCCTCTAGCCAAACCAAGGCATATGTTTCAACTTTCTTAAATCCATTCAAATTTGATTTCCTTAATCTGAAAGTGAACTACCAACTGCTTTCTGCACAGTAAACAATATACACTGGTTGTAGCTCTCAGGTCTCTCTTTTTGGTCTATATTAGTGAAATTCAAGCATATATTGGCAAACCAATCTGGCAATGGCTTTTTATGGATTCTATCTTGAAAAACTCAAAGCCAACATGAATCCCATTGCCCTTTTACCCAGATAGAATTGCTAATTAGTCATCTTTTATAGCCCCAGTTCTATCCTTTAATGTTCCAATTCCATTTGTTTTAAACTTAAACTTTACCTCACCGGTCAGTTCTATCACCTCATAGGAGCAAATTACTGCAGATATTGGAATCTGTACTGAAAGCAACAAATGCTGGAGATCACAGCGGGTCAGACAGTACCCATGGAGTGAGAGCAAGCTGATGTTTTGAGTCTAGGTGACTATTCATCAGAGCTGAAGGGAAGTGTGGTGGGGTCAGCATTTATGCTGTAGTTGTGAGGAAGGTGATGGAGTGTGGGGATGCTGGGTATAGGGTAATGGTGAAGAAAAGATGTTGATAGTTCAGATTAAACTACAGCATAAATGCTGTCCCCTCCATATTTCACTTCAGCTCTTCAAGTCATCTAGACTTGAAACTTTAGCTTGCTCTCTCTCCATGGATGCTGTCTGACCTGCTGTGATCTCCAGCATTTGTTGCTTTCAGTACAGATTCCAATATCTGCAGTAATTTGCTTCTATGAAGTGATAGAACTGACCGGTGAGTTTTGTTGTTTTCAGTCCTAATACTTCCCCGTGAAAGAGGGAGACTAACGTTTTTCACATGGTCAGTACAAATCGCAGTGCAACGGGTCTTTAGGTGTAAACATCTTGCATCTTTTTCTCAGAAAAACAATTTGCCTTTGAGCGCACACCTCGCCCCCGCCCCGAAAAATCAACAACACAGGTACTCAAGCCCATCTATTTCATTTTAAAGACAAAGTCGCAAAACATTACAATCTTATGCATTTGGGTTATGTAACAGTGTCAATGTCAGATTGATCTGAGCTTTCTCTTGTAGTTTTCAGAAAGTAGATGATTCCACCATATACAAACATAAAAAGTTTTATTGGAAGAATTGCAGTTATCTGATTGTCCGCATCACAATGTGTGTCAGTTTGTTGACACTGCCTAAATATCAAGTTGCTCTAGTCTTCTTGGTACAGCAATGTGTATAAGTTCATCATGGAAGCACTGGTATAAAAAAGTTACATTAGTAAATAAGTCAAAATGTTGAATGCATTGCTTGTTTTCGTGATGACTAATATGTTACATTAGACACATTCAGGTTACACCTACTGAGAAGATTATGAAGCCTCAACTTAGTTCTATTATATATGGCCTACCCTTACTCTAAGAAACCATAGAAAGCTTTGAAGGCTGTAATAACTTGTCTGAACCAAAATAAACAAGCTGAACAGGCAAATCAAACAATAGCCCTCTCATCCAAAGCTAACAGTTATATATAACATTGGTTGCTGCTGCACTTAATTGACCTCCAACAGCTTCATGGGAGGGATGAAAGGAAAATCAGTTTTGAACTTTAAAAGATCCCAATTCAGTGTTCCTACATATCTCAATTTTCTTTCCATTAGGTGTGTTTAGGCATCAGATTGATGGACAGCTTTAAATACATGTGAACATGCACAAAGGAGAATTTCCTCTTGCTCATGAACACTGGTACTGTGCACATCTTTACATTTATTTTCCACTATCATATTGCATGGCAAGTAGGACCTGGCTATTTGGGATTAGTAGAGGTCTTGTCTCTTATTTAGATTACCTAGTAGTTTATTATCCGAATACTTTGATTGTCAGACATCTAATAAAGGAGAATGGGTTTAATGGGATGGAGGAGGCATTCCCAAATAACTGATTGATCATAATATTTCAACATTACCTCATGTACAAAGTATTATGTCTTTCTATTTGTTTCTGAATCAAGCCCCACAAATAAACAAAGTAAAATGCAGTGCAGTTACAAATATATGATCATCTTCCTTGGCTAATCACAGCAACATACTCAACTATGATATGGGCTGCAGAGATGCTGGGATGCAATATAACCATCATTGATGAGTCACAACCAAAAGTAATACATTGTGCAGCACTGTGGTAGTATCATGGCCCTTCCAGTAGTTATCCCATTAACGATGATTTGATCTCTTGCAATCAATGAATAGGTTTTCCACAATGATTTTGCCCTACTTTAGGAAAAAAGAGCAAAGATTACCTCAAACCATCACACTACATGTTAGCTATCATTCAGGTAGATGCCTTTTATGAAGGTAGCAGGAGTGGAAAAATGTATTTTAAAATTCCCTGGCAATGAAATAGAAGCATCTAATTGCTCTGCCTCTGGAATCTGGGAGGTGAGCTGATTCAACGTTATGTATCAGTTGTTTTCCATTAACAATATTTTCTGGTCTCTATTGGTACAATTGTAGAGACACTTATCTTGCCGATTTGATTCTTTAGCTGTCTTGTGATCATTGTGGGGTTTGCATTTATTAAACTTAGTCAAAATAGATCCTTCATAATAGCCAGTTTAACATGTCCACAATTTCATGCTGTAAATCATTGGCACTGATATTGTCATTCTTATGTATGTGCGATCTGGCACAACATTTGCCTTGGCAAGCCTGCCTTGACTTAATACATGAGGAGTTTAATGCTTGGCCTGACTCTTTCATATGTAAGTGTCACTTAACCCAATTCAGGCATCTCACAGACATAGTCAGATGCACATGTAAATTAACAGAAATTGTTAAGTGATCAAAGATTCACGTCCATGCAGTTCACCTTATACCAGTTTGGTGGTCTTGCAAAAAATGCATCATTGTTTAATCATAACTGTAAATCTCAGGCTGATCATATAATCACATTTCAGGATATTGGGATTTTTTTGCAGGAAAGAATTTTTAAAAAGTTACTTCTAATAAACAATTTTCGTAACAAATCAGAGTTAGAAGTAATGAATAACTAAGGCTAGGTAAAAACAATGACTGCAGATGCTGGAAACTGCCAAGACTTGCAACAAGTTTATTAAAGCTAGATTTTGACACTGATGCTCAAGCCGATCAGGAGTCAATTATGCAATCTTGGAGTTCCCACCAACTTTATTGTGTGCAGCAGTAGGATGGGGATAGGGATGGGGAATGGAATGTTCCTTTCTTGGAGAGTTTTCCAGTAGACTACAGGTTGGAAATCCTTTATCCAAATACCTTGAGACCAATAGTTTATCCGATAAAGGATACTTTTGGTTTTCAGATACACTTACCATTTTCGGTCCGTTCAGATCTGTTTGCCTCTGAACAAACTGGAAAGCAAAGTTTATTTTTCAGAAGGGTCTGAATGAAACTAAAAGCAAACTTCTCTCCAAAGGACCCAAATGAACCTCAAACTAAAGTTTTCTTTCCAAAAGGCCAAACTCAGCATGTCGACACATCCAGCCAAAAGTGTGTACCGCAGATGCTGGAGATCAGAGTCAAGATTAGAGTGGTGCTGGAAAAGCACACAGGTCAGGCAGCATCTGAGGAGCAGGAAAATAGACGTTTAAGGCAAAAGCCCTTCCTGATGTGTGTTTTTCTGGCACCACTCTAATCTTGACTCTAATGTCGCCATATCTATTTGGGCTTGTTTTCAAAATTTTTTTGGTGTTAAGGTCTATCTAGTTTACAGAAAAATGATTAAAGGCTACCCCATCTGCACTCTCACAGTAAGAAATATGCTGATCATTCCGCCTGTCAAAGAATACGAGTCAGGAATTGTGCTCCATCTCATCAGATGTTTCCAAGAATTTTGTGAGAAGCTAGAGAAGTGATTGCTGAGCCCTTTGTTGGGGTATTTGTATCATCAATAGCCACAGATATGGTGCCAGAAGTCTGGAGGTTGGCTAACGTGGTGAAACTATTTAATAAAAGTGTAAGGAAAAGCCAGGCAACTATAGACCAGTGAGCCTGACATCTGTGGTGGGTAAGTTTTTGGAGGACATTCTGAGGGACGGAATTTACATGAATTTGGAAAGGCAAGGACTGGTTAGATATAGTCAACATAGCTTTTTGGGAAATCAAGTGTCTCTAATTTGATTGAGTTTTTGAAGAATTGACAGAAAGGACTGATGAAACCAGAGCAGTGGATATTGTCTATATGGACTTCAGCAAGGTGTTCAACAAGGTTCCACACGGTAGACTGGTTAGCAAGGTTAGATCACATGCAATCTAGGGAGAACTATCCATTTAGATACAAAATTGGCTCAAAGGTAGGAGACAGAGGGTGGTGGTGGAGGGTTGTTTTTCAGACAATGGCTCTCTGACAGCCGTGTGCTGCAAGGATTGGTATTGGATCCATTGCATTTTGTCAACTACATAAATGATTTGGATGTGAATATAGGAGGAATGGTTAGTAAGTTTGCAGATGACACCAAAATTGTTGCTGCAGTGGACAGTGAGGGAGATTACATCAGAGTACAATGGGACTTTGATCAAATGGACCAATGTGCCAACGAGTGGCGGATGGCGTTTAGTTTAGATAAATGTGAGCTGTTGCATTTTGGTAAGGCAAATCAGCACAGACAAACCAAGAAACCTTAGAGTCGGAGATAGACAGGTTAGTGAAGAAGGCATTTGGTATGCCTGCCTTCACTGGTCAGTGCATTAAGTACAAAAGTTTGGTTGTCTAGTTGCTGCTGTATAGGATGTTGTTAGGCCATTTTTAGAATACTGTTTTCATTTCTCCTCTCCCTGATGTAGGAAAGATATTCTTAAATTTGAGAGGGTGCAGAAAAGACTGACAAGGATATTGTTGGGGTTGGAGGGTTTGAGCTATAGGGAAAGGCTGAATGGGCTGGGGCTGTTTTTTCATGGAGTGTCGGAAGCTGAGGGGTGATCTTATAGAATTTTATAAAATCATGAGGGGCATGGATAGGGTGAATAGCCAAGATGTCTTTCCTGGGGTAGGGGAGTCCAAAACTGGAGGGTACAGATGTAAGGTGAGAGGGGAAAGATTTAAGAGGGACCTAAGGGCCAGCTTTTTCATGCAAAGGGTGGTGCATGTATGATGAGTACATGAATTGGAAGGGTTTAGAGAGATATGGGCCAAATGCTGGCTAGATTTATGTTGGATATCTTGTCAGCATTGTCAAGTTCAACTGATGGATCTCTTTCCATGCTATACATCTCTATGACTCTATGAAAGAGCACATATTAGTCGTCTAGCTCTGTTGAAAAAATTTTGTGAGGGCTTTTCCCAGTTTAAAAAGTGAGTTGAACATCCACAAAGGTCAAGGGGAAGTACAGAAAAAAAATTAAAATAGACCTCATAAAATTCTGATTCTTATATGGGAGTCCAAATCTTGAGAGTATTGGTTTAAGGTGAGAGGGGAAAGATCTAAAAAGGACCTGAAGGGTAATTAACTCACACAGAGGGTAATGTATGAATGGAACAAGCTTCCAGAGGAGTGGAGGAGGCTGGTACAATTGCAATATTTAAAAGGCATCTGGATGGATATATGAATAGTAAGCATTTAAAGTTGTTTGAGTCAAATGCTGGTATATGGGACTGGATCAGTTTGAGATATCTGGTCAGCATGGAAGGTCAGACCAAATGGCGTGTTTCCATGCTGAGTGTGTGAGTCTATGACTCTATGTACCTCATTCTACAGGTACACAAAGTCCTGGTTAGATTATTCCTACAGTAGTGTGATCTGTTCTTGAAATCACAGTTTAGAAAGGATATCTTAGCTTTGGAAAGAGTGCAGCATAAATTTGCCAGAATGATACAAGGGTTAAATTATGAATAAGGTAGAATTGTGTTCTTTGAAATTTAAAAGGTTAATGGGTGGCTTGAAAGAAATTTTCAAAATATTAAGGGGAACTGATAGTTTATTTATATCTGATACAATTCACGTGGTTGGGGAACCAAGATCTAAGGGGCATAGTCTGATATTACGGTCCAGTGGAAAGCAGCAACTATTATATAAAAAAATTTATAACTGCACATTCACCCTATGTCTGTGCGGGTTTCCTCCCATGATCCAAAGATGTGCAGGTTAGGTGGATTAACCACGCTAAATTGCCTCACAGTTTTCAGGAATGATCAGGATAGTTGGATTAGCCAAGGGAAATGTGGGATTAGGATGGGTCTGAGTGGAATGTTCTTCAGAGAGTCAATGCAGAAATGATGGGCAAAATGGCTTCTTTCTGCACTGTAGGGATTCTATGACAGTAGGTTACTTTACTCTATACCACTGAAGAATTTTCCCCAATCCCAACTTTTAAAATGACTCAAAGGATCTTTCAGCTTTACTTTATTCTGTCCCTTAAATAGACACTTAATTCACCAAAATCAGCCCCTAGCTAAACTTGTGTTTTCCCCTTCCAGCCAAGTAATTTCCAATCCTCCAGCTGATTTTCGCAGTAAGAGTTACACAGGAGAGTCTTCTTGTTCTTCGACTCTTGATCATTGTTTGTATGTTCTTATATTCCTTCTAGCCTAAACAAAGCTAATATTTCAGCCTCATTTAAATCCATATGACCTTGGTCTCTTCAATTAGAGCATAAGTTTCAACCTGCATTTTGCATGGGAAACAATAAAGACTGGTTGCCACTATTTGTCTGCTCTCTGTCTGTCTCCCTCTCTCGCTACCTCACTCAGGCTCTTATAGGCTGAAGTATCTCTCAGATTCAGGGATTTCTTCAGAAACCCAATCTCACAATGATTTTCTTCTGAATTTCCTTCCTAAAAGCTCTGTGGCCATTCCCCTCAATAACAAGTTTTGGATACTATTGGGGGGGAGCGACTTACCAGGAGTAAGCCATGGGGTACAGGTCTCAGGCACAGAGTCTCAGAAGGCAAGTGGGGAGATAAGCAGAGCATTAGTCATTGGGAACTCCACAGTTAAGGGGATGGATAGGAGGATCTGTGGGAACAAGAGAGACTTACGGTTGGTGTGTTGCCTCCCAGATGCCAGGGCTCGTGATGTTTCTGGAATCCTTGAAGGGGGAAGGGAGCAGCCCCAAGTCATGATCCACATAGGTACTAACTACATAGGTAGGAAAAGGGATGGGGATTTAAGGCAGAAATTCAGGGACTTCGAGTGGAGCCTAGTTTTAGAACAAACAGAGTTGTTACCTCTGGTTTGTTGCCCATGCCACGTGCTAGCGAGGTGAGGAATAGGGAGAGAGAGGAGTTGAACACATGGCGAAAGGGATAGGGCAGGAGAGTGGGTTTCAGATACCTGGATAACTGGGGCTCATTCTGTGGTAGCTGAGACCACTACAAACCTGAACCAGAGGGGTACCTATATCCTGGGAGGTGGGAATTTGCTAATGCTATTCGGGAGAGTTTAAACTAATTCAGCAGGGGAATGGGAACCTAAATTGGAGTTCCAGGGTCAAGGAAGCTGAGAGTAGTGAGGTCGGAAATATGGTTTCAAGGTCGCAAGAGTTCACCGGCAGATGGAGGAAGGTGGTTTGAAGTTGTCTAATTCAATGCCAGGAACATCCAGCATACAGTGGGTGAACGTGCAGCATGGGTTGGTACATGGGACTTTGATGTTGTGGCAATTTCACAGAAATGGATAGAGCAGGGACAGGAATGGTTGTTGCAGGTTCCAGGATTTAGATGATTCAGTAAGAAGAGAGAAGACGGTAAAAGAGGGGGAGGTGTGGCATTGTTAGTCAAGGACAATATTATGGTGGCAGAAATGACATTTGAGGACTTGTCTACTAAAGTAGTATGGGCTGAGGTTAGAAACAGAAAAGAAAAGAAAAGGCCACACTGTTGGGAATTTTCTATAGGCCTCCAAATAGTTCCAGAGATATAGAGGAAAGGATAGCAAAAATAACTCTGGATAGGAGCGAGAGGAACAGGGTAGTTGTTATGGGGGACTTTAACTTTCTAACTATTGACTGGAAATACTATAGTTTGAGTATTTTAGATGGGTCAGTTTTTGTCCAGTCTGTGCAGGATGGTTTCCTGACACAGTATGTAGACAAGCCAAAAAGGGACAAGGTCACATTGGATTTGGTCCTGGGTAATGAACCTGGCCAGGTGTTAGATTTGAATGTAGGTGAGCACTTTGGTGATAGTGACATCAGTTTGCTTATATTTACTTTGGCAATGGAAAGGGATAGGTATATAATGCAGAGCAAGAGTTATTGCTGGGGGAAAGGCAATTATGATGCAATTAGGCAAGATTTAGGATGCATAGGATGGGGAAGGAAACTGTAGGGGTTGGACACAATTGAACTGTGGAGTTTATTCAAGGAAATAGCTACTGCGTGTACTTAATAATGATGTACCTGTCAGGCATGGAGGAAGTGGTTGAATGAGGGAGCCCTGGTTTACTATAAAAGTTGAATCTATTGTCAAGAGGAAGGAGAAGGCTTATTTTAGGATGAGACGTGAAGGCTCAGTTAGGGCAGTTGAGTGTTACAAGTTAGTCAGGAAAGACCTAAAGAGAGAGCTAAGAAGAGCCAGGAGGGGACATGAGAAGCCATTGGCAGGTAGGATCAAGGAAATCCCTAAAGCTTTCTATCAGTATATCATGAATAAAAGAATGACTAGAGAAAGATTAGGGCCAATCAAGGATAGTAGTGGGAAGTTGTGCGTCAAATCCAATGAGATAGGAGAAACGCTAAATGAATATGTTTTGTCAATATTCATACTGGAAAAGGACAATGTTGTTGAGTAGAATACTGAGATTCAGCCGAGACTGTGGTGCTGGAAAAGCACAGCAGGTCAGACAGCATCTAAGAAGCAGGGCAAAAGCCCTTCATCAAGAATCATCAGATAAAGGCTGCTAGTCTAGAAGGTATTGACCTGAAAATGTGTTGCTGGAAAAGCGCAGCCAGTCAGGCAGCATCCAAGAAGCAGGAGAATTGACGTTTCGGACATGAGCCCTTCCTCATTCCTGAAGAAGGGCTCATGCCTGAAACGTCAATTCCCCTGCTCCTTGGATGCTGCCTGACCTGCTGCGCTTTTCCAGCAACACATTTTCAGCTCTGATCTCCAACATCTGCAGTCCTCACTTTCTCCTAGAAGGTATTGACGTTCACAAGGAGGAGGTGTTAACAATTCTGGAAAGTATGAAAATAGATAAGTCCCCTGGGCCAAATAGGATTTATCCTAAGATTTTCTGGGAAGCCAGGGTGGAGATTGCAGACACTTTGGCTTTGATCTTTATGTCATCATTGTCTACAGGAATAGTGCCAGAAGACTGGAGGATAGCAAATGTTGACCCCTTGTTCAAGAAGGGGAGTAGAGACAACCCTGGTAATTATAGACCAGTGAGCCTTACTCCAGTTGTGGGTAAAATGTTGGAAAAGATTATAAGAAATAGGATTTATAATCATCTAGAGAGAAATAAGTTGATTAGGAATAGTCAACACCATTTTGTGATGGGTAGGTCGTGCCTCACAAACCTTATTGAGTTCTTTGAGGTGGTGACCAAACAGATGGAAGAGGGTAAAGCAGTTGATGTGGTGTATATGGATTTCAGTAAGGCATTTGATAAGGTTTCCCACAGTAGGCTATTGCACAAAATACAGAGGCATGGGATTGTGGGTGATTTAGTGGTTTGGATCAGAACTTGGCTAGCTGAAAGAAGACAGAGGTTAGTGGTTGATGGGAAATGTTCATCCTGGAGTTCCGTTACTAGTGGCGTACCGCAAGAATCTGTTTTGTGTCCAAGGATGGGGTGGTAAGTTTGTGGATGACACTAAGTTCGGTGGAGTTGTGGGTAGTGCTGAAGAATGCTGCTGGTTACAGAGGGACATAGATAAGCTGTAGAGCTGGGCTGAGAGGTTGCAAATGGAGTTTACTGCAGAAAAGCGTGAGGTGATTCACTTTGGAAGGAGCAACAGGAATAAGGAGTACTGGGCTAATGGTAAGATTCTTCATAGCATAGATGAGCAGAGAGAGCTCAGTGTCCATGTGCATAGATCCCTGAAAGTTGCCACCCAGGTTGATAGGGTGTTTAAGAAGGCATACAGTGTGTTAGCTTTTATTGGTAGAGGGATTGAGTTTCGGAGCCACAAGGTCAGGCTGTAGTTGTACAAAACTGAGGTGCAGCCACACTTGGAGTATTACATACAGCTCTGATCACCGCATTACAGGAAGGATGTGGAAGCTTTGGAAAGGACTCAGAGGAGATTTATTAGGATGTTGCCTGGTATGGAGAGAAGGTCTTATGAGGAAAGGCTGAGGAACTTGAGACTATTTTCATTAGAGAGAAGAAGTTTGAGAGGTGACTTAATTGAGATACACAAGATAATTAGAGGGTTAGATAGGGTGGATACTGAGAGTCTCTTTCCTCAGATGGTGATGGCTAGCATGAGGGGACATAGATTTAAATTGAGGGGTGATAGATATAGGACAGATGTCAGAGGTAGTTTCTTTAGTCAGAGAGTAGTAGGGGTGTGGAATGCCCTGTCTGTAACAGTAGTAGACTCTCCAACTTTAAGGACATTTAAATGATCATTGGATAAACATATGGATGAAAATGGTATAGTGGAGGATAGATGGGCTTCAGATTATTCCACAGATCGGCACAACATCGAGGGCCAAAGATCCTATACTGCGCTATAATGTTCTATGTTCTAAAGCACATACCCATCTCAATATGAGCCACAAAGGCCTTGAATCCAGGTAAAGCATTAATTAGCTAGCCTCTAGATGCACAACTCCATTCTATCTTGGAATTAAATTGACTGTTTAGTGGTAAGCCATTTATAAGATCTTAGATTTCTTTTTATATTCATTCACAGCGTGAGAGCATTGCTGGTTGGGTTAGTGTTTTTTGTCATCCCTAATTACCCAGAAGACAGTTAAGAGTCAACCATATTGCTATGGGTCTGCAGTTGCACGTAGGCCAGATCAGGTAAGATTAGCAGTTTCCTTCCTTAAAGGACATTAATGAACCAGCTGTGTTTTTCCCAACAATTGATTCATGGTCATCAAACTCTTCCAGATTTTCTTACTGAATTCAAATTTCACCATCTGCCACGGCAGGATTCTGGGTATCTTGGTTAACAATCTCATGATAATACCACGAGGCTATCACCTCCTCATCATACTGTCACCTCTCTTTATGACCGGATTGAGACCAGAAACTGGATTGATACACGATCAATACAAATGAACTGTCATTGTCTGCAACTATGAATATTACTTCTTCCTAGTAAGTCAAACTATCCTCAGCCCCCTATGCTACACTTCAATAACAAAGTCACTCAAGCTTGTTGTCATTACACAATTCAGAACAGGTACATCAACCTTTTTATTTCTATTTCAACTTAAACTCATGAACCAGTCCTCGAACAGAATGATCTTACAAAAACTCTGTATCCACTAAAATTTCAGAAGGGAAATCATAGAATTATAGAATGATTGAATCCCAAGCACATGGAAGCAAACCATTAGGTCCAACGAGTCCACACCGAACCTCTGAAGAGCACCCCACCCAGATGCACACCCCTCCCCTATCCCCTTAATCCTGCATTTCCCATGGCTCATCCACCTAGTCTGCACAACCCTGGACAAATCAGGAACCATTTAAACTTCCAAAGGTTAATAGAAATTTGGAACTCAGCTCTGCAAATCGCAATTGAAGTTAAGTCAATGTGAAATCTTGTCATCAAAAGGAATTAATAGATGTTGGTAAAGACAAGAATATGGAGTTAGATTATAGATCAACATGATCACATTGAATGGCAGATCAGAGTAGAAGGGCAAATCCCCATGTTCATATTTTCTTTAAGAAGAAATTTCAGAGTCAGAAATACAGGACATACCATTAGACCCCCTTGATTGAGAAATCAAGCATGACAGCCCATCGGTATGGACTAATTTTGTGAGTTGTACTCTTTATTTTGACAGATTATACTAATTGAATGAAATAAGTTTAATGGTAGTTGTTGTTCGGTATGTATTCCCACAGAGAAATAAAACAGCTAAAGTCTTGAGTGAAGTCTCATATTATGGGTTTGGGTTGCTTTTAAACACATTAAGTACAAATAAGAAAGATATGATTGCTCAAACATATCACAAAGGGATCCTATTGTTATCTTCATCTGTCAAACAGATAGGAAGAGGCAGTGGTATTGCAGTAATGTCACTGGCCAAGTAATCTGAAGGCCCAGACAAATGTTTTCTGGGGTCATTGGTTTGAATCCCACCATGACAGATGGTGAAAATTGGATTCAATACATTTTTAAAATGTCTGCATCGACAGGTGGCCATGTTATCAGTTATTGCAAAAACCCATATGGTTCACTGATGTTAGTTCGAGAAGGAAATCTGCCTTCCCTACCTGCACTGGCATAAATGTGACTCCAGCCCCACAGCAACTCTATCTTGTCAATTGGGGAAGGGCAATAAATGCTGGCCTAGCCAGCGATGCCCACACCCCATGAATAAATAAAAAAATAAGATAAATCAGTGTGAGTAATTTCCAGTGAAAGTAATATGTACTTAAAATAGTGCTATTAATATTAAACACCAGAAAGACCCTACAGAGGTCAAAAAGATACATTCTGCACCTTTATTATTAATGCAAACATACACTGGAAGCTTGCAAAAATCAACTGATATTATATATTATCAATTTGTTCGGAAATTTCGAGAAAAACATTATTAGTGATATCCAATTCAAAACATATGGCTTTTTTGAATCAGTAAAGGGCACTCTAAATCAATTAACCCGGAACAAAACAGGTCTCAACCACAAGGTCTTTAGGATTAAGAGTCATTCCATTGCAGCAGGAAAATCGACGTTTCGAGCAAAAGCCCTTCATCAGGAATGAGGAGCTCCTGCCCGAAATGTTGATTCTCCTGCTCCTCGGATACTGCCTGATCTGCTGTGCGTTTCCAGCACCACTCTAATCTTGACTCTGATTTCCAGCATGTGCAGTCCTCACCTTCGCCTCGTGCATTCCATTTTTTAAGTGCTATAAAACAGCAAATATCTTTCTCAGAGAAATGGACTGCCTGTCACCTAATTGCAGTAATTCCTTCTAAAAATATGTCTCAAATTGGGAAGCATTATTTGCTGTCTTGTACTATGATTTATAATTATTAGCTTAAATGAAAATGAAACTGTTCTTGTGCATGTTACATTAAGCAAATTATCACCATATTTGGAAAACTGCAGGGGTACATATTATTAATAAAATTAATCCAGCATGCCGGAATATTGCACAAGGTAATTGATTATGCATCTTCTTGGATGAGCTTTTACAGATGCAAAAGTACATTTTCTTACACTTATTTCTTGGTAGAGTTTTTGCATTCCTGAGTTAGCTTTCAAATTCTAGTGAATGTTCATATGTTTAATAAGGTTGGCAGCCTTAACACCTTCATTTGAGGAGGTGTGTCCAGAGGAGGAGTGCAAAACAGAAACAAGCTAATTCTGAGCAGGTTTGATTCTTAAACATGACCATCACTTCAACAATTAAGTAATGGGTTCAGAATTTTCTGCAAGAACATCATTATCATATGTTGTGACCAATGTGCTTTTACTTACTCATGGTTTTGACTACGAATTACTTCTTTCTGTCAATAACATTAACTGACAGCTTCCCAGAGCTATAACATCAGATAGTGCCTTGGAAATAGCCCTTTATAGAAAGGGAGGCAACTCATTTTATCTCAAAGTTAGATTAGATTAGATTAGATTAGCTTTACAATTATTGTCACATGCACCGAAATATAGCGAAAAGCATTGTTTTGCATGCTACTCGCACAGAGTTACCACTGTCTAGCACCATCTTGGATTTTTGTTTAAATAGTATGTTATTACAGCAATATCTCTTATATTTTGTGGGGTACAGTTCCCGCTTGCACACCTAGCTGCGATCTCTTTGGTTCTCCTTCCTGCTGCTGGATATCGGCCAGGTCTTGGTTTCAGGTTCGACCTTTACCGCTGCTGCCACTCCTGTGATCATGTGCAAGCTGGACCATGGGCCTGAGTGCTCTCCAGCCGGGTCTTGGTTCTAAGCACCTCCACCACCATTATTCCCATTCCTCCCATGCTGACCACGGGCCCAGGCAAAAGAGTCGGTGAACCTGCAGAGTGGAAAAAAATCCGTGGAAAGACAATGAAGACATTACGGCACCGAGAACATGAATGATGAAGGTATGTGGGAGAACGCAGTCTACAGCATTGTAGTATTTTTCTATGGATCCATGTATTCATATGAAGATTTTGAAATCTGATACTTTGTCTGGATTCAAATTAGGATCAATATGCACATCAAGCATGCTGACACCATGTTTGGGTGATCGGGTGGTAAGGTCTGCGCAAGTGAAGAATTGTGTGAATCAGTCTTCCAACGTGAGAGCTTCTGATGAAGGTAATGCATTGTCGAGCGAAGTAGAATGAAGTTTTGAAACAGTTATTTGAAAATCTCGGCAATTTGCTTAACATTTCATGATCATGCTGATATTACAACATGAACAATGCATTCTGAGAGACGATTTGAATTTCATCCTATTTTCTGCACATCTTGGAAGGATACACAAGTGTACTACAATCTATTATCAGATACAATTTACTGAGTTATATCGAGCATACTCAATATGGTGGCGAAAGAGAAGGTCAATCACCAGAATTTAATCATGTCCATAAACTTGGAAAATATCAGTGACAACCCAGCACCCGAGCTCAAAATGAATTTCATGTAGAATAAGAGGTTCTCTTGATGCTTGAGGTTGTTGAAGTTGACATGTTTCATTCGGATTAATCAGTTCATTAATGTCCTTACAAATGCTGGGTGAATAGATGGATTCACATGCAATCTTTTGATCTTTATTGATTTCCATATGTCCAATATGCATATGAACAAACATTTCATGACATAGAGTCAGAGAGTCATAGCGATGTACAGCACAGAAAAAGAAACTTTAGTCCAACTCATCCATGCTGACCAGATATCCCAGCCAAATCTAGTCCCATTTGCCAGCAGCCAACCCATTTTCCTCCAAACCCTTCCTATTCATATACCTATCCATTTGCCTTTTAAATGTTGCAATTGTACTCGCATCCACCTCTGGCAGCTCATTCCATAAACGTACTACCCTCTGTGTGAAAAAGTTGCCACTTAGATCTCTTTTATATCTCTTCCCTCTTACCCTAAACCTGTGCCCACGAGCTCTGGATTCCCCCATGACAGGGAAAATAATTTGTCTATTTATCCTATCCATGCCCCTCATCATTTTAGACACCTCTATAAAGTCACTCCTTAGTCTCCGACGCCCCAGGAAAAAACAGCCCCAGCCAGTTCAGCCTCTCCCAAAAGCTCAAAACCTCCAACCCTGGCAACATCCGTGTAAGTCTTTTCTAAACCCTTTCAAGTTTCACAACATCTTTCCGATAGGAAGGAGACCAGAATTGCATGCAATATTCCAATAGTGGCCCAACCAATGTCCTGTACAGACACAACATGACCTCCCAACTCCTGTATTCAATACTCTGACCAATAAAGGAAAGCATACCAAACGCCTTCTTCACTATCCTATCTACCTGCGACTCCACTTTCAAGGAGCTATGAACCTGCACTCCAAGGTCTCTTTGTTCAGCAACACTCTCTAGAACCTTACCATTAAGTGTATAAGTCCTGCGAAGATTTGCTTTCCCAAAATGCAGCACCTCGCATTTATCTAAATTAAACTCCATCTGCCACTTCTCAGTCCATTGGCCCATCTGATCAAATCCCATTGTAATTTGAGGTAACCTTCTTCACTGTCTACTACAGCTCCAATTTTGGTGTCATCTGCAAACTTACTAACTATACCTCTTATGTTCACATCCAAATCATTTATATAAATGATGAAAAGTAGTGGACCCAGCACCGATCCTTGTGGCACTCCCCTGGTCATAGGCCTCCAGTCTGAAAACCAACCCTCCACCACCACCCTCTGTCTTCTAACTTTGAGCCAGTTCTGTATCCAAATGGCGAGTTCTCCCTATATTCCGTGAGATCTAACCTTGCTAACCAGTCTCCCTTGTCAAACGCCTTACTGAAGTCCATATAGATCATCCTCATCAATCCTCTTTGTTACGTTTTCAGAAACTCATTCAAGTTCATGATACATGATTTCCCACAAACAAAGCCATGTTGACTATCCCTAATCAGTCCTTGCCTTTCCAAATATATGTACATCCTGCCCCTCAGGATTCCCTCCAACAACTTGCCCACCACCGACATCAAGCTCACTGGTCCCTGGCTTGTCCTTACAAACTGTCTTAAATAGTGGCACCACATTAGCCAACCTCCAGTCTTCTGGCACCTCACCTGTGACTATCGAAGACAAAATATTACAGCAAGGGGCCCAGAAATTACTTCCCTAGCTACCCACAGAAGGATACACCTGACCAGGTCCTGGGGACTTATCCACTTTTATGTGTTTCAAGACATCTAGCACTTCTTTCTCTGTAGCATGGACAATTTTCAAGATGTCACCATCTATTTCTCTACATTCTATATCTTCCATGTCCTTTTCCACAGTAAAGACTGAAGCAAAATACTTGTTTAGTGTCTCCCCCATCTCCTGCAGCTCCACACAAAGGCTGCCTTGCTGATCTTTAAGGAGCCTTTTCTCTCCCTAATTACCTTTTATCCTTAATATATTTGTAAAAACCCTTTGGATTCTCCTTAACTCTTTTAGCCAAAGCTATCTCATGTCTCCTTTTTGCTCTCCTATTTCCCTCTTAAGTATACTCCTACTGCCTTTATACTATTCTAAGGATTCACTTAATCTATTCTGTCTATACCTGACCAATGCTTCCTTCTTTTTCCTAACCAAAACCTTAATTTCTTTCATCATCCAGCTTTCCCTATATCTACCAGCCTTTCCTTTCACCCTAACAGGCATATACTGTCTCTGGACTCTCACTATCTCATTCTGAAGGCTTCCCATTTTCCAGCCATCCCTTTACCTGCAAACATTTGCCCCCAATCAGCTTTTGAAAGTTTTTGCGTAATGCCATCAAAATGAGCCTTCCTCCAACTTAGAAGTTCAACTTTTAGATCTGGTCTATCCTTTTCCATCACTATTTTAAAACTAATAGAATTATGGTCGCTGGCCCCAAAGTGCTCCCCCACTGACACCTTAGTCACCTGCCCTGCCTTATTTTTCAAGAGTAGGACAAGTTTTGAACCTTCTCGAGTAGGTACATACACATACTGAATTAGAAAATTGTCTCGTACACACTTAACAAATTCCTCTCCATCTAAACCCTTAACACTCTGACAGTCCAAATCTATGTTTCAAAAGTTAAAATCCCTACCATAACCACCCTATTATTCTTACAGATAACTGAAAATGCCTTACAAATTTGTTTCTTAATTTCCCACTGACTATTAGAGGGTCTATAACACAACCCCAATAAGGTGATCATCCATTTCTTATTTCTTAGTTTCACCCAAAGAACTTCCCCGGATGTATTTCCAGAAATATTCTCCCTCAGTACAGCTGCAAAGCCATCCCTGATCAAAAATGGCACATCCCCTCCTCTCTTGCCTCCATTTCTGTCCTCCTGTAGCATTTGTATCCTGGAACATTAAGCTGCCATCCTGTCCAGCCCTGAGCCACGTTTCTGTAATTGCTATGATATCCTAGTCCCTGATTTGCCCTGAGTTCATCTGCCTTCCCTGTCAGGCCTCTTGCATTGAAATAAATGAAATTTAATTTATCAGTCCTACCTTGTTCTCTGCATTGTCCCTGCCTGCCCTGACTGTTTGACTCGCTCTTTTTCTCAACTGTACCAGTCTCAGATTGATGTCTTTCCTCACTATCTCCCTGCGTCCCACACCCCCACCTTGCTAGTTTAAATCCTCCAGAGCAGCTCTAACAAATCTCCCTGCCAGTTTATTAGTCCCCTTCCAATTCTGGTGTAATCCATTCTTCTTGTACAGGTTACTTTTACCCCAGAAGACATTCTAATGATGCAAGAATGTGAATCCTTCTCCAGCACACCAGCTCTTTAATCACACATTCATCTGCTCTATCCTCCTATTCCTGCCCTCAGTAGCTGTAGCACCAGGAGTAATCCAGATATTACTACTCTCGAAGGCCCCTTTTTAAAATTCCTGCCTAACTCCCTATATTCTTCCTTCAGAATTCTTTTTCCTTCTTATGTCGTTGGTTCCAATGTGTACAATAACATCCTGCTCGGCTCTCTCCCCCTTGAGAACATTCTGCATTTTCTCTGAGACATCCTTGATCCTGACACCAGGGAGGCAACACACCATTCTGATGTTTTGCTGCTGGCCACAGAAACGTCTGTCTGTGCCTCAGACTGGAGAGTCCCCTAACACAATCGATCTCTTGGAAGCTAACATACCCCTGATTGCATTAGAGCCAGTCTCAATGCCGGAAACTTGGTTGTTGGTGCTACATTCCCCTGAGAACCCATCACCCCCTACATTTTCCAACAAGCATACTTGTTTGAAATGGGGATAGCCACAGAAGACTCCTGCACTACCTGTCTACCTCTCTTACCTTTCCTGGAGTTAACCCATCTACCTGACAGTATCTGTGGCTTTTCTCTCTTCCTATAACTGCCATCCATCACACCCCCTTGTTCTTGTAAATTCCTCATTGCCTCAAACTGTCGCTCCAACCGATCCATTCAATCTGACAGGATTTGCAACCAGCGGCATTTATTGCAGATATAATCCTCAGTGACATGTAAACTCTCCCTAAACTCCAACATCTGACAAGAAGAACATTCTTCTACTAAGGGCCATTTTTGCTTCTTCCAATCGGCAGACCTAGAAAATAGCACCGTCTTATTCCTCTACAAACGTTGCTCCAGGCTAACTTAATACTAATGGCTTATATTTTTAACTTTAATCAGGAGACATATCTCAATAAAACATATAATCAAGAAAGAACCCACAAATTCACTACTGCAGACTTACTGTAAGGCTCCAAGGCCACACTTAAAACTATTCATTTATCTGTCTCTCTGCTGTGACCTCTCACAAACAGGTTCCTCCAAGATCAGTTGTGAATTTCACTGTTTGTTAAGTTTTCCTTGACACACTCCGATGTCCAGTGATACATTGATTCAACAGCAAAGGCAGTAACTGCGCAGGTTCACTGCTGTGTCAGTTAGCAGTGTGGGATCCTTTCTCTCTCTCTTTCTCCTGCGCTGACCTGACCATGTGCTGCCTATTGTCTGTCCCTCTTCCTTTTAAAAGTGCCATGACTTTTTTTCTCCAAAGTTCCAAAACAATGTAACAGCATATTAAACAGTAATTGCTGCTCCTGGAATTTGAGGATCTCACCTTCAACACCTAAAATACCTCAAAAAAGAAGCAGCCTGTTCCAACCAGAAATTTTTCCCATCTTCCATCTTGGATTACCCAGCATCAAACTTTGGAATAATCATTTGTTTGCTTTTGAAGATTACATTCCTAGACAGTGTTGGTTCATTTCTGATTGGGCAGAAAGTACTTGCTTGGTTCAATATATGGTTCAATGTGTCCAATCCATCTTCTGCTGATGACCATCTTGAGTGCTGCAGTAGGTCATCATCAAATGTAGTTTGCTGTAAGTGTTCTGCTTTGTGATGAACAGATTGAGGTAGATTGGTGCAGACATAACACAGATTTGATAATATCTGCTTCTCGGTATTAGAGAATATCTTTGTTCTTAATGAGATTTCAAAGTTGACTAAGAACATTGTAAATAGTTATCTTTGATCTTGGTTTTTATTGTACTTCTACATTGTGCCCTTGGAGCAAGTAGTCGTGAGATTACTTGTGAGAGATTTTTGACAGATTATTATTTTCATTGGTGTATGGTTGGTACAAATACTGAAATGTTTGCTGAGTATTGATGTGCGAAACATTTGTCTTCCAAAAGCTGGACCAAGATTTTCATCTGAACTATTGTGAGAACTTTCAAATCCAAAGTAATGCCATCCTGTAATAGACATATTGCAAGGCCTTCTTGACATAAATCTACTTCCAATGTTGTAAGCCTCGAGGGATCATAATATTGAAGGATAGATTTCCTGGTTGAGAAAGTATTTCTGAGAAATTAAAAAATATGCAGGTGACCTTCCTCCATATGCATGATGCATCTTTGAGGAGCAAATCATGAAGAAGAGACACTTTGTTCACAAAATTTATAAAATGTGGGAATAAAAATTTGAAGAAACCTTTGTGAATCATATTTGATTTATGGTGAAACCATCCTTGGTATGTCTTTTATTGTGGTCGGTTTAGGTCTAATAGTTTTCAAAGAGTAGATTGATCTGAAGAAGTTGATTTGGCTTTGCTTGCTGTTGAAAATGAAGTGGTGTTGCCTGCCACTCCATGAGTGGATTGAGGTTGGTGACATGTTCCTGTTTAGTTTTCCTGAGAACTGTAATGTCTTCTGTGATACAGAGACAACTAGCAAATTCTTAATGATACAATCCCTGTGTTGCTTCACTATTTCCTAGCTATTGATAGTCAAAATGGTAATCTGCAAAAACAGTGTCTACAAAGTGCGTTCTTGAAGTTGTCAGTTCCTGGGGGAAAGATATGTACGGATCAACATTCATTCTTGACATTGAGCTTGGGAAAATGTCTGCTACCTGAGAACTTGAGGTCAAGCTCTCCCAGGGTAAGATGTGGATTATATAATTTATAATCAGTCACTCTGGATATAAAATACATATAGGGTGTCATGTTTCTTCAAAATAAAAGTAACAGAGTTGCACCAATCAGTATTCTGCTCAATATTTCCAATGTTATTGCTGTGTATCAAAAAATCCTATTCCAGTTTGAGTTGTCTTGAATGTGAACACTGCATTTACAAGTGGTGACGGAAAGGGGATCAGGGTCAGTGCTGAGTTGTGCATCATCTTTCAGTTGTAAGGTTTTAAAATTGCCAAAAAAAATCAAACCACTATGAAAATTTGCTGCGAAAGAAGTGCACTGGTATTCGGTCTTCAGAGAAAAGCAGCTTTCATTATAATTAAACAACTATGCTAGTGATAAGGTATTATGATAATGATAAACTCATGTGACAATGCCTGACAGCAAGACAAACAAACTAAGAATCGAAGGAGGCCATTCAGTCTATTTTGATCCACACTTAGGCAGCAGGAACAACAAGTTGCATTTACTTTTAGGGTATTAAAACAAATTAAACGACTCTATATTCATATAGAGAATGCCTAGCTATTGTTCTTGCTTGTAAGAATTTTAATCAGTACCTTGTCTGGGAGACACAAAATGACAGTGGATCCAAACACAAACTGCTTCAAAGCATCTTTCTTAAACTACTTCATTCTGCTCCAAAGTATCTGCAGAGAATGTTACTTTATTTGCAGTTACATCATCTGGGTATCATTTAAAGGCAAAAGATATACATCAGTGATATGCTGACAAAGCAAAACACTGTGAATAAAAATTGAAGAAGCTAAGCTAAGCATGACATTTTCCTGATTCAATAAGAAACAACAGTTTGACATACTCTGGGAGTTATCAACCCATCAGAAACATTGAATCAAAAAGACAGGCATCTTGCTCAGATTAAGAAATTTGAGCAATAAGATGCAACTCTTCGAGTGCTGCAAGAAGTGATGATGAAATGATGGCCTGAAAACATTAAAACCAAGAGTTTTGTTATAAGACAGCACTAGGCTTACAAAAGTGAAGTGATAGCCCAAGATGACATCATCTTCTTCAAAAGAAGTAGAGAAATTGCCCTGAAAAAAATATTGAAAGAGATAGTGAACCTCAAACATGCAAGACATTGAGACTAATCTGGATAAGGCAAGAGAAATGCTCTACTGGCCAAACATGAACAATGAATTTAAAGATTACATCAGCCAGTAAAGTGCTTTTAATGAGTTCCAAGTTAAGCAAGCCCAATTGTCACTTATGACACATGATATCCTATACAGACCACGAATGAAGCTTGGAGTAGACCTCTTCACTCTCATGAGAACTGATTATCTTGTCATCAACTACTGTTCTGACTACTGGGAGTTAGACCAGCTGACATCAATGACTACCAATGAGATTACAAAATGCCTGAAAGCACACTTCAGTCATGACAGCATTCCAGACATAATGATGTGACAAAGCCCCTCAGTTCACGATTCGAGCATTCAGCTGGTTCATAAAGGTTTGGGAAATTCAACACCATCCATCATCTTCACACCATGCATCCCCAATCAAATGGAAAGGCTTTGGAAGCAGTGAAACTCACCAAAGGGATCAAAATGAAATCAGGCAAGTCCAGTACAGACATGTACAAGGCAATCCGTGTGAACGGAAATGTAGCTACTGAAGGAATGGAAAGTTGTCCAGTCCAAAAGCAATGATACCACCACACCCAAGCTATTCTTCCAAATACAAGTAAAACCTACTACCTTTATACAAAAATAACACAATAATGTCATGCAGAATGTCATACTGATATCATCACTTAGCTTTGTTAAAAGGTACATGCTTGCTTAATTATAGGTACATACAATATTACAACAATACTCATACATCGTTTGACCTTTTTTAAAACTAACAACTAACCTACATACTTTTACCTATTGGAAACAAGCTGCTGGGTATTGAAAATAAACAAAAACTGGCAAATGCATATAATCAATGCTGTAGGTTCCATTTGATGTGCCTCTCCATGTTTTCTTCTCTCGGATGCACAGATATATAACTTTATTTTACATTTTAAGAACTCAGTCTAAACTAAAGTAACAAATACAAGACCTATGAGATGTACACATTCAGTTAATCAGCTAATTTAAAAATAAATATGCTCATAGATCTCCTCTGACATTGCTCACTGTACGTTAAGTGGTACAGTGTTTTGTAAGGACTGCAGTATTAAACAACTTTTTTTAAAATAAATGTCATCCAATACTTGACGCTGCTAAGATAACATTCTGTCCTTGGAAAGCTGAATGTGGGTTAAAAACAGTGTAATTGTTATTTGGCTGGAGAACATTGTCGATTGAAGTGTGTTTGCCAGTTCCAGTCCATAACCCAGAATGACCTAGTATGTTAGGTTTGTTTTGATTCCATAACAGAGTATGATGCCTAGTGTGTGATATTAGCAGCATGACTTCAGGAGATAGTTGACCTGCCATTTTTAGAAGATATTAATCGCTAGATATTAATTAGCCCTATTTTCATTTAGTCACCTTTTGATATTTGCATTGTTTAGCTTGTACTAAAATGTTGGTATTTTAGAGATCTTGATACAATTTCCATTTATACATATAAATCTGTTTTAAAAATACAAACATCTGCACCCATAAAACTAGAATTGAAAGATAGCTGTGCCAGCAAAAACATCTCAAAATCTGACATACATTTGCATTAGTCACTAGCGAGGGAGCAAACATTTAAACAAATATGAGGCACAAGCCCTGTCATTCTTGGCACTCTAGCCAATCCAAGAAACACATTTTTATATTGCCAAGGAATGTCACTACACAGCAAATAAACATATTCTGGTTCTCCAAGTGTTGATATCCCTATTTTTCAGGTCATTTAATGCTAACGGTCTTCAGTTTGAACTCCCACGTGTTTTCCACTGGGAGAATTCTTTCACCATTTTGGCATTAATGCAAACACCAGAGAGCTAGACAATCTGTGCCAATGCCAGTTTCACACTTCTGAAGTCATTTAAGAGCTGCTTAACTGCTATAAGTGCGCCCATTAATGTGAAGCCAGCTGGAGAGAGTGCAGTGCTGGGTCTATTATATCCTTAGCTGTGTGGGATAGAATCTTACACCTAAACCCAAACTTTAGATGTGGCCCAGGCTTTTTTTCTGCCTCAAAGCCTCTTAACAGCATTAGAACCATGCACCAGCTGGCCTGTCATGATGTTTAGATAATTTAAGCACAAGACCTGTTTGCATCATCAAGTTCGCTCAAGAAGTTCAAAGACATGCCCAGAAGTATAAAGGTCAGCTAACACTAATACGTAAAGTGTGGCCAATGGACAAATATAGATTTTGAGGAATTCGACCAACATGGTATTGTTTGTGTTGTCATCCACGTCTTCAAAGTGTGTGAGCTATTCAGAGATATGTACACTCAAGTGTGTGAGGGTACCGACTTTCTGGCCTAACAAGAAGACTGATGTAAAATAAACAAGGTGTATTTTATTGCATAATAACTACAAGAATTGCAGATGCTGTAAATCAGAAATAAAAACAGAAATTGTTGAAAAAGCTCAACAGGCCTGGCAGGACCTGTAGAGAGAAATCAGAGCTAATGCTTTGGGTCCAGTGACACTGTTCTGAGAAAGGATCACTCGATCTGAAATTTTAACACTGATTTCTCTCCATCGATGCTGCCAGACCTATTGAACTTTTCCAGTAATTGCTAGTTTTGCTTGTCATTTATTCCATCTCAGCAATTATCTAAGCTTTGTATGACTATTAAGACTTTTGGGAGGACCTAGCCTTAGGCTTATCTCCCACAAGATCCTAGTTTACTCTCCCACCAAATCCTTACACTCTCATCACACAATGAGTGGTGTTTATAACACTCAATGAAGTATTAACCCTTGCAGACTTTTATAAAACACATGGTTTAACAGTAGACGTGAATGTGCAACTTGTTTCAAACTCCAACTAAGGTATAAACTTATTAGTATTTGTAATAATTTCCAATAGAGGTCAGATTGCTCAATAAATCAGATAACTCCTTAGATATGGGAAGAGAAGTGTGTGAGTATGAATATATACTCCTACTCTTATTTCAGCCTTATGTTTTATGTGAAGGAATTGGTTTTCATTTTGAATGATTTAGCATGATTGAGTATGCATGGTGCCCTTGGATTCAAAATAGTTTTATCTTGACAGACACAAGGTTAGAATACACCCCTTGCTTCATAAGTGAAGTTTGTTATGACTGAGATAATTTCTTTCATCAAGATTAATCTTTCAATACATAAGACAGACGAGGAAACACAGGGAGATGGTTCTGGATGGTAAGCTTGATGGACTAGGAGCTGCACCAAATTGAATTTCTTACACAAGCAATCATTCTAGGGATAGAAACTGGACACTATCTAGGACAAAGCAGACTACTTGGTTTGAATCCCTTCAACCCTTTTAAGCATACACCTCCTCCACACATATGCGCAGTGGTAACAATGAGTACCATCTATATGATGCGCTACATCAAAAGCCCTTTTGACAGTACCTTCCCAATCCCCAATCTCTGCCAACTAGAAGTACAAGAGCAGTAGATACTCAGGAGCCCCATCAACTGCAAGTACCCCTCCAAATCACTCAGTGTCCTGATGCAGAAATACTATTCCATCACTTTGAACTTCCTCCTTAGCAGGATCCTGGGTGCATCTACTGCAGATAGACTGCTGCAGTTCAAGGAAATTTTTCACTGCTACCACCGCAAGAGCAATCGATTAACAATAGCTGGCCTTACCCACTATGCCTTCATCCCATGAAATGACATTTTTAAAAAATGTCTTGCAAACTGAAGGGTTTGAAACGCCATAAGGATGTTTGCATGGCTGTTTATTACCATATACTGAGCATAGGCAGTATATAATATATATTACATTATGTATGTCACAACTGCACAAAATGTAATAACAAAGCTCCAATGCTTCTTTGCAGTTGAAGAATCCACAACTTGATCACTGGTACTTTCAGGCGATTGGCACCTGAAATGTTTTCATTCGCCGGATTTATAATTCATAGGATTGGAAAGCACAGAACATTTCAACACCCTGGGAGTGCAATAGTTCTACTGTGGAGGTTTAACCAGCCTTCAGTGAGATTCAGAGGGAAGTACCTCTTTCAGTCAGAGAGTCAGAGGAAATAGATATCTTAGTGGACTTCTATCATCAGAAGCTGCTCGGTCATGTGCACACTTGCTGTTAGTCTGAATGTTTTTAATGTTTCTGTGTCTAACATCCTGAGGATGGATAAGATGATCCGGTCTGAGGCCTAAAGCACTGTAAGTGCCAGCTGCTGTGACAAGTGCTGAAGAAACTTGAGACCATCAGCTGGAGATTCCTGCACACAACATGCTGCTGATCGTGGTATTTGTGCAAGTGGCAGGAGCAAGGGGAGGGAGTTGTAACTTTTGGAACTTCCTGTAACTTCCTATGCAGTCCAAATGGCATTTTAGAATTAGAATCCCTACAGTGTGGAAACAGGCCTTTTGGCCCAACAAGTCCACACTGACTATCCGAAGAATATCCCACCCAGACCCATTCCCCTACCCTATTACTCTACATTACCCCTGACTAATGCACCTAACCTAAACATCCCTGAACACAATTGGCAATTTAGCATGGCCAATTCACCTAACCTGCACATCTTTGGATTTATTCAAATCTCACATCTTTTTTGCTACAAAGCCTCAAAATGGGTAAGAGCTTCAAATTCCATAGTCAAACCAGTAAAATTCCTTTGCCATGTATTCTGTTATCCCATGTAAAATAAGTGTTAATGGCCAGTTAAGTTTTTAACTTGTGAGTTAGTCATTCTTTCACATTGAGCTCTCTGTTATGTTACTGACACGATTTGATTCAAAGCTATGTGCATTGCTTTCAATGATGACTGAACACTACTTGATAATGATGAGGACCTGTTTCTGCAAGCCTCAATTTTAGGGAGCCAACTTTAAAGTAGTGTGAATAAGATTTGCAGTCCACATCCAACATGATCATTGAACTTTCAGTTCTAAGTCCAGTTCCTTTCAGATTGACTGAAGGATCATCAGCAATATTACTTAATTTATTGGCCACATGTTAAGCAGGCAACTTCTCAGCATCAACTGCACTGTGACAGGACTGCCCAACTTGACTGCACTGTTGGATTCCCCAAGGTACATAGTATCAATGGTTCAAGCGCCAAATATTGTAGATGCTGGAAATCCACAAAAAAACAAAATTGATGGCAATGCTATATCTACTGAATACTTAGTACATTTTCTGTGCTTATTCCACAGGATCATTGTTGGCACTTAGGAAGCTAACCTGGTTTCTAAGCAAAATTACATGCCATATACGAACAGAAAAATTGTTCTTATTCATCAGTGTGTAATGGTCAGTGACATACCAACATTGCACCACAGCAATCAATGGACAGTGCCGAGGCAGGAGTCACAATGTTTTGATAAGACTCATGTGCACCAGGTTGATTTGAAGATAGTGGAACTTTACAAAAAACTTGCTTTGCAGCTTGTTTTTTTTTCTGTGGAGGCAAAGTATGGATTAAATACAGATGTCATTTTCTGGTTCATTATAAAATGGAATTTGTAAGGATTATATCTGTTATGTATTATTACAGGTGAGACAATGTTACTTTCAGATATAAGTCTCATAGCCATTGGTGAGTCACATTGGTAAGTATTCAACCAGGTCTTGGGTTTGATAAGATTTGTTTTGTGCTTTTACAGAGTGCAAATTTATTGAATAAAACCTTTTGATTGGGTTGCATTGATCAATTAAGTTGTGTGTTCTTTAGTTCCAACTGGAGCTGACTAACTGCCCAGTACAGAAAAACTGGTTATGAATAGAAATCAACCAGCCTGAGAAGGAGAAAAGAAAAAGGATCTTTTTTAACTCACTAGTGTGTCTCAATATTAGACTCACAGGAGAGGAATCGTACCTGACTTCGCAACTGGTAAGAGAGAGGGAGGAGAAGAACGGCAAATTCCTTGCTCTCAAACAAAATCAAAACTGAGAAAATTCAAACTTTAAATGGGGGGAGCTCAACGTAAGTGATGTCTCAGAAAAATTACATGTTAGTTCGAACAGTTCGGCTCAGGGGACAAATCTAAGCATATTACGTCAAATTTCAGAAGTTCTTGAGTGTAAAGAGGACCTGTTTATGCATTCCAAATTAAAAAAAACAAAATGGCAGACAATTTAGTGACATCGGAAAGACTTTGAAGAAGGCTGGAAAGACTACACTATGGCAGCTAGAATCGTAGATGGATTGGTAGTACCAGTGTCCCTCAGTCAATACAATCTTTATGTATTTAGAAGTTTTATCTAGTCAAATAAACCCGGAATCAAAATGTTCCAGGAGTTAATTGATATTTTGGAGGACCAATATGTCCCAAAGCCCCTACTAATCACATACAGGTTCTGATTTCATAAGAGGAATCCACTGGAAGGGGAATTGGTGGCTCAATTCATCATGTCCCTAATGGGCCTCACGGAGCACTGAATTTGGAAACGTTTTAGATGAGGCTGTAAGAGACAGACTGCTATTTGGCCTATACAATGAGGCCATCCAATGAAGGCTACTGACTGAGGGAAATCTAAATCTTAAAACTACATTGGTCATTGTAGAGTCTATGGAATTAGCAGCTGAAAAATCTACACAGCTAGGGCCCAATACTCAAGTGCATAAAATGGAGACCACACAAAAGAAGGATACACAGCAGCAGTAGTGCCACCAATCTGGCAGATATGGGCATTCTGAAGCTACAAGAAAGGTGTGCGAGTAAACCACATTGCTAGGGCCTGCTGGAGAAAACAGAGCAGTCTGGCAAAATGCCTGCCAAAGTCAAATCAGTTAAACCCAAGGAAGAAGAGCCATGTGGTACACTATGAGGAAGAGGTAGACATGAATCAAACATCTCTGATAAAGACTTGAAATTGAACATACTGCTAGTCCAGGGTGAAATACATAAATTTCGGGTCATGTCTAAGTTGGAGGGTCAACCCATCAAAATAGAGGTAGGCAATAGGGCGGCAGTTTCACTTATTCCCAAAATAGTTTAGAACCAAAAGCAGAGACAACTGCCATTCACAAATTCCAATATCAACCTCACAACATACATATTGCTGGTGGTGCCCATAAAAGTGTATGTAATGGTGAGGGTGCAACTGCAGGACCAAGCCATTGAGCTACCCCTGCAAGTTGTGAAAGAAAATTATAGTCTTTCTTGCACATTCATGGCTACAGAAGCTAGAATTGAACTGATGATCTGTGAATAAATAGTTTGAATCTAAAACAAATCTTCAAGTCAGCTTAAATAAGTGCCATTTTGTTTTTAAAGACTCTTTTGAAGATATGAAATGAGCCTAGGTTAAACTCAGATTGAAACCAGGTAGTTAACACAAAAGTCTGAGAGCATTCCATATACCTTCTGTCCAAAAGTAGAGGCAAAACAAGTGAGACGAGTGGACCCAGCAATCTTGAACCAGTCAAGTCACCATAGTCTTACCAGACTGTAGGGCTCTCAGTACAGAGAGATGACTGCTGGTGAGGACCACCACACTTTAGGTGAGAGGAGAGGTTGAGAAGGAAAGTCCTTCATGGTAACCTTAGCTGGTGCAGGGATTGAACCCATTCAACCACATTGTTTTTGCAAGCCAACTGTTCAGCCAACTGACCCCTAACTCAAATCAGTAACAGCCAGTGATTGAGCAGTCCTGATTGTACCTGTTTTGAAATATGACATATCAATTAAATCTACAGTAACTTCAAAATTACTGTTAATCCTGCCCTTTGTGTAGATAAATACCTAATGCCCTTGATCACAGATCTGTTCAGCAGCCTGATAGGGAGCCAAACTTCACGAAGATGGATCTTTTACAGGCCTACCTGCAGATGGGAGCATTGCTGAATCTGAACACTTGCCAACTATGGTGACACTTTGGGGCTTGTTTTGCTATACATGGCTCTCCTTTTGGATAACGTCAGCCCCAGCCTTATTTCAGAGGTCTATGCACCAAATCTTAATTGAATTAAAAGGGATACAATACTTCCTCAATGATATCTTGTTCACCAGCTCTGCAGAGGAGGAGCACTTGAGAAATCTGGAGGAGAACCCAAACCAGCTGCACACATGGATTACGAGTAAGAAAGGAAATCTGTTACTTCTTCCAGGACTTGATCGAATACTTAGCATGCATCAGCAAAAGCAAGGGGCTTCACAAAACACCAAGAAAATGGGTGCAGTCACGGAGGTTCCTTAGTCTACAAATATGTCCCAATTAAGGTCTTTCCTGGGTCTCGTGAACTATTATCGCAAATTCATTCCAAGTTTGGTGACATTATTGAAGCTGTTACACAATCTTCTCTGCAGTCTTGGAATTGGAACCCAGACTGGAAGTGAGTGTACTTCACTGTCAACAGACACTCCAGAGGTTGGACATTCTGATTCATTTGGACTTTAGGTTGCCTTTCTAATTGGCACACAGCACCTCATCCCAACAAAATACCACACCCAATAGAGAGGAGAGGCCAATTGCCTTCGCTTCATGCTTTCTCACTAGTGCAGAATCAGAATTGGAGAATTGGAGAAGGAGGCCTTCAGTATCATTTCTGGGGTGAGGAGATTTTACCACTATTTATACAACTGCCATTTCATTCTGCTGATGGATCAATGTCCCCTCACGTCCCTCATACACTGGAATCCCCTCAATGGCAACCAGTCAGCTTTGGAGATGGGCCTTATTCATTCAATATAAAATTCAGGCACTCAGAGTGACATGTAAATGCAGATACATTGTCCATGCTGACCCTGCCTTCCAGTGAAGGGTAATCCAGTAATGGGTCAAAGATTCTCTACTCCTCCCATTCAGAAAATGTGCTGGTGATGGTGACACAAGTAAGGAATTATGCCAGAAATGACCTTGTTTTAAGTAAGATGATGGATCTGGAAATCAAGTCCTGAAGGTGGGAGTTGTCAGGTCAGAATGGCTGTCTACAATGGGGATGAGAATGATCATCCCTCCGAACATACAATATAAGGAGCTGGGACTATTGCCCAAGGACAATTTAAGGATGATGAAGATATAAGAACTCACGTGAAACTGTTTTTAGTGGCCAAATTTGAATACAAGATCGAAGAAAAAGCAAGGTTGTGCCAAAATCAGAAATGCACTGTCATTGTCAATGTGACACTCCTGGAAATGACCCAAGATGCCATGGCAGCATGTCTAGTTTGATTTTGCTTGACCCTTTGAGGGTCAAATGCTGCCAGTAGTAGTTGATGCCCATTTTAAGTGGCAGGAGGTGACAGTAATGAAGTCCACTTCTTGCAGTCCTGACCACTGAGAAACTGAACAAAATGTTTCCAAGGTTCAGTAACCTAGAGTAGTTTGTCAATGACAAGGATCCTCCGTTCCCAGTGCAGGAATTTATCGACTACATGAAATGTTACAGTATTCAACACATTAATTTGGTGCCCTTTTATCCCTCGTACTATGGTCTTGCAGAAAGATTTGAGCTATCATTATTGCCATCAATAAAAGTGGGAAGGGTCACTGGTTTACTGAGTCAAAAGCTTCCAGACCCTGGCAGCACCCAGAACTCACTGGTGTACAAGTTACCAATCACATTCAAGTTGTTACGTTCTGAAGAAATGCAGAAAATTGTCAAGAAGAATCACTTTGTGCAGATATCCAGAGGGATAGAGACTCCAGGATGTACTCTTTTCTTCCAGGTGACCAAGTACCAGTCTGGAACTACAGCATGACTGGCAAGTGGATATCTGCCAAGATCCTTGCCCAGAGAGGTCCCATCTCCCACACAGTCCAGGCCTGGTATGAGATCATGTGGTAATGGGATGTTGACCAGCTGTTATTGACATGCCCTGGACTATTGGAACCATCCATCACCTCAGTGCCTCAAGAAGGGACCTCTGCCTTACTTACTGAAGGCAATATTTCATCCCCAGAGCAAACCATTGTAGCCAATGAGGATACCATCTCTGTGGAAGAAACAAGTCTTCTTTACCTGAGACTTCCCGTATCCCTAAAGTGAATCCTACACCAGAAGTAAGAAGACAGCCACAGTAAAAACAGGTGACCTTCAAGTAGACTTCCTTATTAAGTGGTGCCTCCTGTTTGTTGTATCTAATGGAGCTTTACATCATCTTCATTTAAATAGTTTTGCTGCCTGTACATATATGTTGTGTTTGGAATAATGTAAATGTTGGGCTTTGTTTGTTTAAGAGGAAATTTTAAAGCAAAGGGGGGGATTGTTATATATTATAGTTGGTGTATTTTATGCTGGCACAGTGTCCCTTTATGAGGTGAGTCACATGACAACTGGTGTCCCACATCAGTGAATCTTCAGGCAGGCTCGTAGGCTTTTTCATACTCGTGTTGTGCTTTCACAGAGGACACACCTATGAAATAAAACCTCCCTACTGGGTTGCAGTGAACAACAAGTGAGTGTATACTTTAGTTCTGACTGAAGCCTAGTAACTGCTCAGCACAGAATAGTATCTTTTTTTATTTTTGATTGTGAACTGAAATGAAAACCAAGGAGCAAGTTACCTGGCATTCATTGTAAGCATTGTTTGTTTAAGCAGTGGGGCAGTTTACTAGATATGAGCTGGCATCAGGACATGCAGTCGAAGGGAGATTCAACCAAAACCAAATAGTTGATTAGTCTATGGAATAGTGACCTGTTGTTGTGATTGGCTCCCAGGTGGGTGTGAATCTTTGATGAATATCCATTGGATTTCTGGATAGGAAGTAGCTGTCCTTCTCTCTGCAATAAAAGTATCTGAAGCCTGAAGAAAGCCAGTTTTTGTTTAATTTTCCTCCTCATCAATTGCTTAAAGCTGTGACTCTTAATCAATAAGTCAGAAATACCACAAGTGTGAACCAGTTTCCCTGTGAAAGTAACTGGGAGTATCTGAAGGAGGAAGAGCAATGAGAAGCTGATCCTGAAAATGCAAGAAGGTCATCCCAGTGAGTGTTGTGGATAAGGAGCTTTGAACTGCCTTCCCAGTCTGTTCTTTTCCCCATCACATCCATGTGTTTCTGCCTGTATGTATGTGTGTATCAGTAAGACTGGGGGAAGGTGTATTTATAATGGGTTAGAGTTTTAACTAGTCGAGTTTTATATATCAATGGTTTATAATTGTTTATCCATAGCTAGAATCTATATATTTCTTGTTAAGTACAGAACTTGGTCCATGCTTTCTGTCAACCTGGATCTAAAAGACACATACATTGGGGAAATTTGTGTACTTATTTTAAAATCTAACTTTTGTGATGACTCCAAGAATGATGGGACTTGATTTCCAGTGCACATTCCCCCAAGTGAGGTATTTAGGAAACACTTCTGTCTTATTCTTGGAATGACCCCTCTATTAATTGGCTGAGATGAATTAACATTGGTGTTATATCACTGTAACAAGAAAGAATCCCACCCATTTTCTGAGATTTTGGTGCGGAAGATAGAAATAAGTATCACTAAAGTTAAGTTTCTTTCTTAAGAATGAAAAGCGTGTTGTACTAAGAAACACACTTCACCTGTTTAGCTGAAAAAATATACATAGCTGCTGAAACTTGGTCAAGCAGATACTGAGCTTTTCTTAGTTTAGTATTCCCAGGGTTCCAACGCATTGCTGAAGCATTGAAAAGAAATTATTGCTAAACCAAGTTTTCATATTGGCTTTGAGCTGGAGGAACAGCAAATTTAACTGGTTGTGCCAAGTTTGGCTTCAATGGGGCTTGACTGAGATTGAGCTGACTGCTACCCAGACACTTTTCATGGGCTGTTTGGTCATCCTGGCTCATGGGCGCTTTCCCAAAAAACATCAGAATATATGATGTCTTGCAAATGATTCATTGCAAACCAGGTCCACCCTCTAGCAGCCATCAATGCATTGTGGAACTCTGCAAAGTATTTGTAATTTATTGCATTTTCATTTTCACATTTTTACAGTTTTTTATGTGTAAATACCACTCTTATGAATGTTGTTATGAAGCTCACTTCTGGCACAATGCAAAGTACAGAGTTTTGCAGATGCACACAGATTTGATAAATAGTTGTGTTACTATGGTTATGGAACAGCTGCTGCAGTTGACATGCCTACCCTGAGTGAGATTGTCTGCACATTGTGGCAGGTGCATACCACGGTTCCAGCTACTATTTATTTCGCCATGACACTAATTTCATTGTCTAATTCCAGCTCCACTCTTAACAAACATCTGTTAGCAGAACACGAAGGAATTTAGCTGCATATATGGAGCTTTGAGTCAACGAGTGTACTCTTTCCATTCGCTGAGTACCTCCTCAACAAATCACTGAGGAAATGTTTTTCTTCATGGGAGCTTTCTACAATATATCTGTGTGGAAATGTATGCATTTGAGCTGCTTCATAAACAGAGGGCTACTTATTCAACACATGTATTAATAATGTTAGACACACAATTGGAACTGTGACTCTGCATGAGGAATACATAGAACTGAAACGAAGCCAAACCCATTGGCCAAACATTTCTTCATCCCCAGGTGATGTGAAACAGCAAATTAGGTTAGTGCAAATGAATTCAGCATTGAATTGCTTACACTGTGTTACTAATTCTCTGCGTCCACACGTGTGCTTTTAATTTATGACCTTTCTTTGTTATTTCCTCCCAGGCAAAATTCATCCACATTTTTCCCAGGATGTCTGGATGTGTACAGCAATGGGCAGTCACAGACTCTTTGTGACATAGAAAATGACTGAGGTTTGGGACTGTTTCCCAGCCCAGATGTCACTGGTGTCTGCTGCCCCTCACCACATCGCATTCTTACGTGAGGTGACTATTGAACAGAACACTTCTGGTGTCTTCATCAGTTGAGGGTGGCAGGGAGAACTGAGATGCAGAAGGCCCAATGAAAGGTCTGTAGCATTGGATGACTACTTACCTTATTCGACAAAGATAAATGCTACTCTGACAAGTAGGTGAACAACTGAGTAGTCTTAAGGTAGAGCCTGTGGATCATTTGAAAAGAGGATGGCACAAGCGTGAGAGAGCTGTCTGAGTGGAGGAGGCCAGTGACAGTGACTATGGCTGCCACTATGTCAGCCAGGAGGTTCCCTTATTAGAGATTTGAGGCAGAGGAGAAAACAGCCCTTTAACATGCTACTGGCCAGTGATCCGTCCCCACGGCAAGTACCAGTTTTAGCAGGGGACATATCCAATGCTGGCAATGTTCTGTCAGTGTAGGATCACGTTCTGTGCTTAGAGTCTTGATTAGATTGATCAGCAGTGAAGGGAGCTGTCAGTTCCCATGTGGTGGCCCATCATTTTAGAGTCAGAGTCACATAGATGTACAGCAGGGAAACAGACCCTTCAGTCCATCTCATCCATGCTGACCAGATATCCCAACCTAATTTCGTCCCATTTGCCAGCACCCAGCCCATATCCCTCTAAATCCTTCCTATTCACATGCCTTTTAAATGTTGCAATAGTACCAGCCCCCACCACGTCCTCTGGCAGCTCATTCCATACACACACAACCCTCTGCAAGAAAAATTTGCCCCTTAGGTCCCTTTTATATCTTTCCCCTCTCACTCTAAACCTATGCCCTCTAGTTCTGGACTCCCCCCACGCCAGGGAAAAAAATCTTGTCTATTTGCCCTATCCATGCCTCTCATGATTTCATAAACTTCTATAAGGTCACCCCTCAGTCCCCATTGCTCCAAGGAAAACAGCCCCAGCCTATTCAGCCTTTCCCTGTAGCTCAAATCCTCAAATCTTTGTAAATCTTTTCTGAACCCTTTCAAGTTTCACAACATCCTTCCGATAGGAAGGAGACCAAAATTGCATGCAATATTCTAAAAGTGCCTAACCAATGTCCTGTACAGCCACAATTGACTTCCCAACTCAATATTCAATACTCTGACCAATAAAGGAAAGCATACCAAATGCTGCCTTCACTATCCTATCTACCTGCGATTCTACTTGCAAGGAGCTATGAACCTGCACTCCAAGGTCTCTTTGTTCAGCAACATTCCCTAGGACCTTACCACTAAGTGTATAAATATTGCTCTGATTTGCTTTTCCAAAATGAACCTGGCTTTAAACTTTGAACTTGGCTTGGTGAAGAAACAGATTTCTTCCAAATCATATTGCTCGGCCTCTCCCCTACCTTCCCCTATTCATCAAAACTACCTACAAGGGGCCAAGAGGATTCCATTGGTTACTGTACAAATCTTATAGATGCCTGAGCAATGTGGGCGATGCCAAGATGCATGACAGAACTAGGTGAGTCTTAGCTCATCACCAAGATCATCCTGCCACATCCTTTACTCAAGCGACATGGCCAGATTCTCAGTAGGCAGCAGCGTGTTGCCAATTGATAACATCTATCATTTGCTATGGTTCTTGTTGGTGGCCCATCATTAATATTCCAGTTGCAATCTTACAAATGTGCTCATCAAGCAAGCCATTAGGAAAACCTGATGTGGAAATCGGAGCATGTGCTTGGTGGTTTCAACTCGCTCCATCCTCCGAATGAGTTCCAACCTGCCCTTGGCCAAATTGTAGAGCAGGGCATGAACCACCAGTACCAGCTGCATGTACCCTTCCACCATGGACACTGGGACCCAAATTTCAATGAGCCATCGCCACAATCCTGGAATACCTCCATGCCCTAACTGTGCTCCCTGCAAGGTCACACTTGACACTTGTCTAGCAGAGTACACAAACAATCAGCAGTCACAGTCCAGAGAGGAGTTTTGATGGGAAATTACTAGGAAGAGAAAGAACTGCAGTGCTATTTCACTTGAAAGACTGGAAAAGCCTGATCTTCAGAAAATAAAAGATATGTGAAATTCTGAGAACAAGCTTGCTGCACTTCAGACTTGGATGGATTTGTTATCTTCAGCTCGCAGTCAGACAGATTGATGAATAACTGCTTGGCAAAAAAGGACATTTCACCACAGATAAGCTGCTCCCGCCTTTTTCGCATCCACTTGCTGCCACTAATGACTAACTGTTATTACTGGCTTTTAGAGTCCACCATGATCATATTCATGGTTTACTATATGTTATCACATGTAACATACAATAAATGAGAGTTGAGTCAGACATCTTGAAGTTTTTTTATGACATTAACTATTTTACAAGGCTATGATATCACAAGGAGCCACACATAGTCTGGGTTCTAAGCTTACTGATGTTACTTTACATCACATACACATAACTGATTGACTACATTAATTCCAATACACGGACTGAAGGCAGGATATCCAGTATATCTATATACTGGACAGAAGGGAATTGGTTTAACTCAGTTGGCTGGATTGTTGGTTTACAGAACAGTATGATGCCAATAGTGTAGATTCCATTCCCATCACCGGTTTAAGGATACCATGAAGGGCTCCCCTTCTCAACCTCTTCCCTTACCTAAGGCTTGTGGCCCTCGGTTAAATCACCACCAGTCACTTCTCTCTAATGAAAGAGAATTGGTCAAACTATGGCAACACAACTGGAAAGAAACATGCTGAGATGTTATGTAATTGTCTTAAAGATGCAGGCCATCCACTATGGAATCTATGTTATAAAACAACAAGGGCCAGTCAACTGTTCTACAGTGCTTTAACCCATTTTTCATTCTGTTGGGGAAGAATGTGCTAGATGAGAAACATTAACAAAATTTAGGATTAAATCTCAAAGATATGCATAATTAATACCATGCCATCATTAAAATATATAAACATTGGGAAGAAATTCTTTAGTATCATTTTATCAATGCTAGGATACAGACTTGACCTGCCATGCACACAAATCAGGGCTGATAATGGGCCTACTCTAAATAATCCAGGCAATACTATCAGTGCCTTCATAGGCTCCTTGCTCTTTTGCAGCTGTGGATTTTCTCAATTTGTTCATGGGATGTGGGCACAATTGGCTCAACTAGAATATCTGTAAGCAAAACAGCAGCACTTGTGAATAAATCTGAAAACTTGTGAATAAATCTGTTGGACTATAACCTGGTGTCATATGACTTCTGACTTCATCCACACAAGTTCAACACCAACACCTCCATCTCACAATTTTCCTCAAATCTTCCTTCCCAATAAACCCTTGCTTCCCTAGCATTCCTGGTAAGCTATGTGTGTCTGCTTCTGTGAAGACAGGACAAAAGTAATTGTTTAATTGTCCTACATTCAGAATTGCCTTTGCAATTTTTTTTTATTTTTAGAAAGTTTTGGTGCTTTGAACCCTACCGTTTTGAACCACTGCAGTGGGTAAGAGTGTAACGCAAGGTGCTGTCAGAAAGGGAGTTCCAGGATTTTAGATTAATGGCAGTGAAGGAATGATGGTACATTTGAAAGTCAAGATGGTGATTTGCCTGGAGGGCAGTTGCAGGTGGTGGTCTTCCCATGAATCTGCTACCCGTGGTCCTTCTAGGTGTTAGACATTGCAAATTTGGAAGGTTAGGCCACTTTTGGAATATTGTGTGCAGTTCTGGTCTCCTTCCTATCAGAAAGATGTGAAACTTTAAAGGGTTCAGAAAAGATTTACAAGGATGTTGCCAAGGTTGGAGGGTTTGAGCTATAAGGAGAGGTTGAATAGGCTGGGGCTGTTTTCCCTACAGCATCGGAAGCTCTATAAAGTTTATAAAATCATGAGAGGCATGGATAAGGTAAGTAGTCAAAGTCTTTTTCCTGGGGTGGGTGAGTCCAGAACTAGAGGGCATAGGTTTAGGATGAGAGGGGAAAGATATAAAAGAGACTTAAGGGGTGACTTTTTCACGCAGAGGGTAGTACCTGTATGAAATGAGCTGCCAGAGGAAGTGGTGGAGGCTGGTACAACTGCAATATTTAAAAGGCATCTGGATGGTACATGAATAGGAAGAGTGTGGAGGGATATGGGCTGGGTGATTGCCGGTGGGACTAGATTGGGTTGGGATATCTGGTCGGCATGGACGAGTTGGACCAAAGAGTCTGTTTCCTTGCTGTACATCTCTATAATTCTATGACTATGGTGGAGGAGCAGGGGTGAGTGCATCAGTATTTCAGTCTTTGCTATTCTGGTTTCACATAAGTACACCAGAAAGAGTATAAGAGTACTTTTAAGATTTCCAAGACATATAGAGTATACTTTCAGGATATGGAATTGGTATTTTAGACCTACGATGAGGAGATATTTCTTCACCCAGGGATGTGAATCTTTGGAATTCTCTGCCTAGGGGCTATGCATGTTCAGTGTTTGAGACAGAGAGTGATGGATTTCAGGACACCAATGGAGTCAAGATGTAGAGGAGGGCAGGAAAGTGGAACAGACATGATCATATTGAATGGCTTTCAGTACCCCAGAGCCTGCTCCTAATCCTCCTCTTTATTCCTTCATGTTTCACATGAGCATTGAAAACGTGATTCCAACTAAGCCTTTCGCTGGGAGCTGAGATTGTATCGACACGGTGAAACTCAGTAGAAAAGCCTTGTTAACTGCTTAGCTTTCTAGGATGCTAAATTTCACAAGGGGTCTGCAAATAGGACTTAGACCTCTTCCTCATTTACATATGTAAGGGGCCTAATGGCTCCAGGGATACTTGAAAAATGTTCAGTGTGACATTGGCTTCATTGTGCCTGCACTAAAACAAGTACAACAAGGTTCAATTTCTACTTGCAGTACATCAGGAAATGGTGGTTTCTAGTAAATAAACCACTTATATCTAGAGCAGTCATGAGTTGTATGACTTGTACCACTTGATGACTCATTTTCCATAAGGCACTGAATGCCATGAAGTGTCCTTTTATGTTTATTTGGAGAAGCTGCTAGTAAGGAAAACTAAGAGTAAAATGTATAATTTAATCTAGTTTTGCTATTTCATTACATTCTGTTGATTCTGTGAAACTTAAGAGGCTTGAGTATTTACAAGAAAATAAAGAGGCTTCATATAAAATGTGTTTTGAAATAGCATTTCACATGCATTGCCTGTCTGATTGACTAGTTAGTAATAACTGAGTTATGAGGATGAGTTCAAAACTATATCAGGATACTAAAGCATTCTAAATTGGACTGATTTATTGTGTTCAAAATGTATCTTGCAAAGTCAAGTTTTCAACCTCATATTATAAAGACAATTAAATGTAACTGTTTCATTCACACAGTATGTTTTGTGCCCTCAGGACAGACCTGAAGTCTTTGAAGAGAGTAAAGTCACTGTGTTAGCATATGAAAAGGAGCAATTAATTTGTGCTCAGCAAACTCATAAACAAAAACCAGTTAATGATCAAAACGGTTTTTTTGGGTGATGGTGGATCCATTGTAGCAGGATGGCATCCATTCTATGTGTGACATGTCACTCCAAGGCTGATGTGCTCCACACAAGAAGAATTTGTTTCGCTTGAGAAGCATTGCATACCTCCAACATGAAGAGGGCAACAGTGTTGAAACAGAATATTGCTGGCCACATCCCTTGCTGCACAGGATGTCACCACTCAGGGAGTGGGGAAACAAGTGAAGCAGCAGGTAAGTCATTAAGAGTCCACTCTGTGGTAATTTCACAAATTAAAAACTGAATTCTACCATGCTGTAATAATCATTGTTTTCATAAAACCAAATGCTCGAGTCTGAGTGTAGTGAAAGTTATATTTCTATCTGTATGGGTTGCTGTGTCACTTAATGGTGGAGTTGGCCATTAACGTAGCCTTAATAAAAATATCGGCAGGTCAATTACTCTAATACCTCTTTCACAGCTCTGAGAGAATATCTTTGAATCGTAAGCAAATAAAAATCACTAGGCTATTGAGTTTATTAGGATAAAACTATATTTGCAAATGATTGATGAAGATCATCAATGTCTGTAAGCTACGCTTCCTTACTGCATCAAAAGATGTTTTGATAGTACAGTGTGGCATGCACATATACTAATCTAGATCACTTGTAAATATTTACTCAAACAAATATTTATCAACATTTTTGCAAATATATATTCCCAATTCCAAATGATATTTTTAAAAGTGATATGGGAGAGGCAAATAACTTCATAACCATTGTTCATAATATGGCCTTTCTCCATTTAAAGCCAATGCTAGTGTGAGTATATAATCAGCAAAATCACTAGATACGTGTTGTAATATTTTATTGCCCCACACCTCCACTGGTGAGTGTAAGTTGAAAAGTAGAGGTTGTAATTGACAAGGGTCAGATATGGATTAATTTTCCATTTCTCCCAACTTCTCAACAGACCACAACAATATGTAGTTTAGAGATGTGTCTTACTCCCCTCAAGTGCTGTGACTCTAGAGCACAAAATAGGCTTTTGGTGAGTTTAAATCAAAAGAAGGTATCGACCTTTATTTTTGTACAAAACCCAGAATGTAACTGCAATAATTATCCATTCTCCAATCACACAGATATACAAACAAGTAAAAGGTGATTGCAAAAGGATAGTTTCATGCACTGATATCATCAAGGAGAATTCAAAGGTCATAATTAAATTTTCTCTTGAAAGCGGTCATCATAAGTATTGTAGACTTGGAACTTCTCTTTTTAGTAAAAAGAAAAAAGTTAAAGTCAAAGCTGGCTGTTGATGAATTGACTCTGGTTTAACCTGAGCAAGAAAAGCAGATTTCTGGCTTCTTCCATCTTTTGTGTTCAAACTCATATTCCACAGATACACCAACAGCTCAATTTCTCTGTTGGAGGTAACTTCTTCAAGTCAGGATTATTTTCTTTCTAAAGCAAGATGGGTTCCTGCTGAGGTCCTTGTCCTAGTCTGATTGATTGCTTTTGTGCTGTTCTTAGAATTATATTTATTTGCTATCTCAAGACAGATTTTGCTATATGGTGACAGTATCAAAGTTTCTATTGTCCACACAAAAGGGTTAATGGCTACACAATTGGTTACACAATGGCTGATGTCTAAATATACCTCATTTACATTCCAACTATGAATGGAAATATTTTTACTTGCAATCCCATCTTCGTGGGCTGACACATACAACAACCACTGTTACTTAAGTTTCTTCAATTGAAATGAGGAGTGAGTGGTCATCACCACCTGAGTAGGTAGTTTTTATGTTACGTGACCTCCCAGACAAGCTCGGTCATGTCTGTACAGAAGCCATAACATAAGCCACCTGACCCCTGGATTCCATTTTCTTCAGGGAAAATGTTAATATTCTGTGTTCCTTTAAAAAGGTCAAGATGTCCACTGTCATAGGACATTGACAAGTATGTGACATGGGTGTTGCAAGGATAAGAGATTGAGCTGTCAGATTCAGATACCTCTCCTCAGAGGAGATGCCCTGGATGACTTTTCCACAATATTGTGGGCTGTTTTCCTTCTGGATTTAGAGGCAATTATCACAGGAGCTGAAAGAGGGTAGCACAGCTGTTATTTTTAGTGTAGGCAGGAACATGTCCAGTAAACAGTGCAGAAAACATGCAGGGTGTGTGGTAATGAGGGTTGGGGTGGGTGACAATGAATGAGGGAAGATACTGCAGTCAATAATGAAAGTAGTAAAGCAGGAACCTTGTTTGGGAGGTATAATAGCAGAGATAGTGAGTGTGACATACTGAAAAGAACATGATCGCACTCTCACTGGCAGAATGGAGAAACTCATTGATTTTTTTCCTGTAGTCCTGGGCTTTCCTCCAGATGGCTGGGACTGAACTGGCCCGGATGGAAACCTCAGACCAAGCTGGCATGGTCTTATGTCAAGGCCACCACTGCTACAAAGCAGCCAACAATGTTCCCTTCTCTATCATGACTGAGGGAAATGTCAGGATCTGTATAGGGCTAGTGCTTGTCTTGGTGCATAATGGGATTTTAAAGATGTTGGTCCATTCTAGGATATCCTGGTATTACGTGTTGCTCCAGGTGGTCAAAGGGGCTAGAATAGAACAAGAAGGGTGCCTTAGCGTTGTGATAAATAGTTAATGAAACAAGAGCTGAAAATGTGTTGCTGGAAAAGCGCAGCAGGTCAGGCAGCATCCAAGGAGCAGGAGAATCGACGTTTCGGGCATGAGCCCTTCTTCAGGAATGAGGAAAGTGTGTCCAGCAGGCTAAGATAAAAGGTAGGGAGGAGGGACTTGGGGGAGGGGCGTTGGAAATGCGATAGGTGGAAGGAGGTTAAGGTGAGGGTGATAAGGTGAGGGTGATATGCCGGAGTGGGGGTGGGGGTGGGGGCGGAGAGGTCAGGAAGAAGATTGCAGGTTAGGAAGGTGGACCCCAGGTCATCTCCTCTGCCCAGATTTTCTCCTAGTTAATGAAACAAGTTTGGTAAGGTGCAGTGAGAAAACCTGCTGGGCCATGTGGAGAGAAACAGTTCATAAAATCTTGATGAAACTGATACTTAACCAAAAAAAAAGGATTCAACCCAGTGTTCCTGGCAATTTCGACATTGTGAGATGTATGCTTGTGTATTACCAGGATTAGAGAGGAATTAGTAAATTAAAATTTGGAATTGCATGCATGTGTTGTCTTGAAATTCTATTAAAGCTTAATTCAGCCCAACACTTTAACTTTTGGCTTACATTCTTCATAATCTTTCCAAAGTGGAGTCTCTTTTACTACTGTTGCTTTATTTCCACTTTTCAATCAGTCTGTGTTTGAAGCCTGAAGTAATACCACTGCAGCTTACTGTTTCCTTTCCAGAGGTTTTGTGTAACTAGATTCCAGACCAGAGGTCAGCCATAATTCAGATTTTATTCCAAGGTGGGCTTCAGTGGAATAATTCTGAAAATCAGGAATTTGAATTAGAAATGATGTGATCAGTTGTCTCCTTGCAATATTGACTAACTTGGCTGCAGTTCATCCAGGGTTATATTAATAGAGTCTCATTCTGCAGATTTCAGCTGCAAGGAACTTCCACAAAAGAAATTAACTCTTGAATCGAAGGGGTCTCCATTTTAACCTTATATGAGGAACTGAATATAATCTATCCCCCTCTTAACAAAATGTCAACAGCATTTCCTTTGAAGTTTGTGGCTATCAGAGTCTCTGGTTTATTGCAAATGGATACTTAATTTTGCTAAATCAGCTCTGCAGAATGGTGAATTGAATGAATGAATGAATTGAATTTATTGTCACGTGTACCAAGGCACAGTGAAAAGTTTTGTCTTGTGAGCAATACAGGCAGATCACTTAGTTAGATAGCATAGACAAGTAAATAATAGGTAACCAGTGGCAAAACAAAAACACAAATGCTAAGAGTTTGTGAGTCCATTCAGTATTCTGCAACAGGAGGATAGAAACTGCTTTGAAATCGGCTGGTGCATGTGTTCAGACTTCTGTACCTTCTCCCCGATGGTAGAGGTTGTAGAAAAACATTGCCAGGGTGGGATGGATCTTTGAGAATGCTGGCAGCCTTTTCTTAACAGTGGATGGATTCTATAGATGGGAGGTTGGCCCTTTTGATTGTCAGGACTGAGTTCACCACTCTCTGTAACCGTCTCCAATTTTGAATGGTACAGTTGCCATACCAGGTGGTGATATATCCAGACAGAATGCTCTCGATAGCGTACCTATAAAAGTTGACAAGGGTATTTGCTGTCATGCCAAATTTTCTCATGAGGAAGAGGAGACATGGTTGGGCCTTTGTAACCAGTGCGTCCACATGAAGAGTCCAAGAAAGCTTGTTGTTGATGACCACTCCCAGGAGCTTGATACTTTCCACTCATTCCACCTCCGTGCTGTTAATGTATAGGGGGCCATGAGTAACATTCCTCCGAAAGTCAATAATGAGTTCCTTGGTTTTGTCGTTATCGACAGCTAGGTTGTTCTAGTGCACCATTTTTCCAGGTTTTCCCCTCCTGTCTGCAGTCTGTCTTGCCATCATCTGAAATTCCACCGACTACGGTGGTGTCATCAGTGAACTTGTAAATGGCATTAGTCTGGTATTTCACAATGTAGTCATGGATATACAATAAGTACAGTAGGGGGCTGAGTACGCACCCCTGGGGGGCTCCAGTGTTGAGCGTTAGTGAGGATGAAATATTGTCTGCAATCTTCACTGATTGTGGCCTGTGGGTCAGGAACTTGAGGATCCAATTGCAGAGTGGGGCTTAGTCTGAGATCACAAAGTTTAGTAATCAGTCTCAAGGGGATAATAGTGTTGAAGGTTGAACTGTAGTCAATGAGTACGATTCTTATGTAGCTGTTCTTGGTGTCAAGATGTTCTAGGGAGGAGTGAAGAGTAAGTGATAGGGCATCTGATGTAGATTTGTTGGTCCTCAAGGTAAATTAGTGGGTCAAGAGTAGGGGGGGAAGTGAAGAGTTGATCAATACCATGACCAGCCTTTCAAAGAACTTCATGCCACTGAGCAGTAGTCATTGAGACATGCTGCATGAGCCTTCTTAGGCACAGGGATGATGTTGGCCCTCTTGAAACAGGCAGGGACAGTGGCCTGCTGCAGGGAGAGGTTGAAGATGTCAGAGAAGACCTCTGCCAGTTGATCTGCACATGCTCTGAGTGCGCAGCCTCGTACTCTGTCTGGTCCCATCAATTTCCTTGGATTCACACGAAGGGAAACTGATCTGACCTGTGATGTAGTGACTGTTGGGATAGGTTCGTCAGGACTTGTCAGAATAGGTGGTCTCTGACAAAACACACATGACCAAAAGTAACTTACATGAAAATGATCAGCGATGCATTTGGAGAAATGCTTATAAACTCATGAAGTCAAGACACACAACCTTATCCCCATTCTTCCATTCCAGTGTGTTGTCTAACTTCAGACACACTGCTAGGTTTCAAGCTCTAGCAAGCTATCCTCAACAAGAAGGCTAGATAGTAGGAGAGAAAATCATGCTTCCTTCAATGCTTGCTGACATATTCCTCTCGTTGTAGCCAGGGAGCAGATCCCTTGCCAGTCCTCGATGTTTTCGAAAGTTATGTGGCTGAAATTTGGACCGTTAGAAAAATAAGTACTTCAGTCCCCTCCAAAAGCACATGTGAATCAGCAGGAGTAGCAAATATACACTAGCAACTATTAGAAACTGTTTTCAAAAGTTCATAATTTGATACCGGTCTTTCATTCCTTGGTTTACATGAGCCATGGATGTCAGTTATTTCTTTGTTACAAGCCTTTAATGACACTGCGATTTAACTGAAAGTCCCTCCTTGACAGTGTTTTGGGTTGCAGTGGTTCAAGAATGCAATGTTTTCAAGGGTAATTCAGGATGGGCAATAAATGCTGGCCCAGCCAATAAAGCCCTCATGCCTAGGATAAATAATTTTAAACGTACAATGGTGGTACAAGGTGCACAGAAGTTTATCAAGGTGCTGGGCAATCGAAAACCAAAGGACTATCAATTGCGCAAAATTCAACCATTCTCAAAGTATCCCACACTGTCCCATTCAGAACACTTCGGGTACTACTTAGATTATGTTTATGGTATTTCAATAACTTTATACATAGTAGATTACAATAATGATATTATGGTTATGAGTTATAAATTATTTCGCATGAGAACTTTGCGCCTTGCAGTTTATCCTGTGCAGTCAAATTTTATTGCCTCATATACTGTCTCACTTGGATAAACTCTGTACATTCCTTTCTCTGCCCACACCTACTTTTTATTACTTGAATTAGCTGCCATGTGGTAGCTATTATATCCACAAAGTATTTAATTATGATATGGTTTTTCTTTATATTCCTACTTTTAAGAAGACTTAAAGAAGAGTCATCTTAGAACTAACATAATGAAGTATTTAAGTGTGCACGTTGAATATATATCCAAAAGACATGGCATTTTAGTCACCTCTTATGACAACAATTACTTCAATAAACATGCCACAAGATAAATATATATCATAAATAATTATTCTGAACTGGTGATAATTAAGAGAATAATCCAAAACATGAAGTAATTCTGATTCTATTTCTCTTCCAGTGCAGCCCGGTCTTTAAGACGCACTTTTAATGAAGGAGAGTAGGTACAGCACCTAAATAGCGCAGTCCCATCTGTGTGGAGAGGAGAGAATTTATTTAATTGTGACCCTAATAGACCAGAAACAAATGATGACAGAGCATTCAATGTGATTTTTTAGGGCTAGTTCCATGTTTAAAAAGTATTTTTTTTTCTGAAATACACGTATTCCTTTACAAAACGATACACTGGTACTGGAGGAGGAGTGGTGGGAACGACGGGTGACATTACACAGCCAAACGCAGATGAGTTTTGATATTTTTGTGAGTTAAATCCCCGAAAGTGATATCCATTCAGAATCCTGACATTATTAACCACCCTAGTAATCCCCATTTGTAGCTATTCATTCACCTAGGCTGACCTTTAACCACCCCTTTGTCTGTCCAACTGTTTTTCTCCCCTCTCTTTGGGCTTTTTCACCACCTATCATTTACTCCTCTCCCCAGTTCCCACCCTATCTTCTGCATGAATGCTAACCGTTTCCTAGCTACCATCAGTTCTGAAGACGGTCACTGGTCCTGAAACATTAACTCTGCTTTCTGTCCATAGATACTGCCAGACCTCCTGAGTTCTTCCAGCAATTTCTGTTATTGTTTTCAGCATGTTCACCACACCCCCACCTCCCCACCAACCCCACCAAACCTCCTGACATTGAGTTCCTCAATTGTACAATGAGTCCCCTCCCCCATTAGGACATAGGACCTGTTTAATTTGAGTGGCTTTCCCAAATGGCTGTTCCTCCACCTACTGCTGCTGGAACGTCAGTGGCTCTGAAAGAGGTACTTCGGACTCTTTGGTAAGTTGGTCATGAATTGGTTTATTGACTAATATGGAAAATTCACATGTAGAAGCCAACTGCCAAACGAGTGCCACCTTTTGGGGGGGGGGTGCGGCTTTTTGTATCGCACTGGCATTTCTGCCGAAAAGGTACATCCTCAATCATCACACTTGACTTGAAGTATCTTTCAAGAGTACTTAGTCATGTCAAACATTAACATGTGTTCTTGCCAGCTCTGCAGTGAAATGCTGGGTGAGAAGGTCCCTGGATGACATCATTGAAGGACCTTAGGTGGTCAAATAATGGCCTTAAGCCATGCCTCCCCAATCATGTGAGCATCCATCATGTGGGAATGATGGTTAGTTTAGGCGCTGTGACAAATCTTTTCACTTTTTTTGTCAAAATCCACATGACAATAAATTGCTATTCTGTTCTAAATTGCTATTCTAGTTTCCCACTGAGAAACCATGGTAACCTGCCTCCCATGTTGAGGAGGTGGGGGGTCTTCAACTACCCCACTCTGGGGCAATCCAAGAAATGGATGTGATGCAAGGCATAGCCTCTGAAAACTACAACCCTTCTCTTGCCTTGAACCTCCTGATCCCATCCTCCCAACAACCCCTTGCAGCAAGAAGGAAAGTGAACTGTCTTACCTTCTGGATCCTCCAAAGAGTAGGCCTGAACTGGCAGAGTTTAGGACTCAGAAGCTGCTGGATTTTGTTTGGCCTCTTATTAAGTCAACTGGCAGGTGATCTGATGAGTTATCTTGGTGGTGGGGAATGACAGGTTGACTGCCGTATTTAAAAAAAAGGAAAATTATGCCCAGGATGCCTGCGATCAGTTGGATTTGCTCTAGCATCCTCATCTCCAACCAATTTTTCTGATTAAGTTGCTAAAGAACAAAATTATGTTGTCACTATGAGTGAACGTCTGGGAGCCAAGTGAACATATCTTTCAACAGAGTGTTTTCTTAACAAATGAAAGATAAGGGTTAGAAAGGCAACGGTGGAAGGTTGGAGAAAGAGGGTAAGTTAAATTTTGGATGGATTCGTTAGCATATCATATACAGAAAGATAAATGATTGCTTTGAAGAAGATAATGGTACGCTGCTTTCTTAAATTGCTGCAATTATTGTGATGTCGATACTTCAATCCTATTAAGAAGGGACTCCAGGTTTTTGATGCAACAACAAGGATACTAATGTAGTTCCAAGTCAGTATGTCATGTGGCATGGAGTGGAACTTGCAGATGAACATCATCATGTGTACTTGCCATCCTTATCATTCATAATGGCAAAGATCTCAGTTTTGGAAGGTGCCACATGAGTTGCTTCAGTGCATCCAGTAGATAGTGGACATCTCTACTCTGTGTATCAGTGGTGGAAATGTTATAACCAGTCTCTGCATGAGGTTCCCCAATTTGTTCCTGATAGGATGTTGCAAATCATTAAGTTCATTGCGAAGAGTGATGAACAGGTTCTCTTCCCTTATCCACAAAAGTTAATTTAAAAAGTATCCCTTCCTTTGTGGGTATCTTTCTCCCACAACTGAATTTATGTTTTAAAAGGAAACAATTTAACCAGGCTTTCCTTAGTTAACGCTCACATGTGTTGTTAATTACTCAGCACAGGAAGAAATAATTACACAATACATATTATGAATAATGAGTGAGTCCAAAAATATAAAAGGTTACAAGAAGGTACACAAATCAGTCTCTGGACCATTCATGAAGTGTAGATTGCAGAATGATGTAGCTGTTACACTGGGTAGTGCTGGTAATGTTGATATTGGTGGCTGAGTAGTCAATTTTGAGATTCTTGGCTTTATAATCTAAGGATTTTATTTTTGTCCTGGTTTCTTTTGATGGTGCATTGCTGGCAGCACTGAGAATCAGAGACCACATTTTCTTATTTTACCTGCAGTACAGGGGTGTTTAATGGCTGTACCCAAGTTATGACCATCATAGCACACCAGCCCACACTTTAGTCATACACAAAGTAACAATGGCAATTGGTTTTTAAACTGTTTGTTTTGGAACATCCTTGGAAGTGTATTTCACAAAAAATATATGCAGGAGCTGGCTACCTGCTGAGAGCGGTGTCTCCGTCTCAAACAGTTGAATACAATTCTGCTGCTGTTGATGGCCCATAGTGCCTCAGGAATGCCCACTTGCTATATCAGGGGAAACCTTGTGGTACTGTCACTAGACTATTAATTCAGTGATGCAGGTACTATTCTGGGGACCTAGGTTCAAATCTCTCAGATGCCAGATGGTAAAATTTGAATTCAATAAAAATCTAGAATCAAAAATATGAGAACCATGAAACTGTAACTGATTGTTGAGAAAAAAAACTCAAGTAGTTCACTAATATCCTTTTAGGAAGGAAATCTGCCATCCTTACCTGGTCTGCGATTTCAGTATGTGGTTGACACTTAAATGACCTCTGGACAACTAGAGAAGGGTAGTAAAAGCTGGCCCAGTCAGTGACACAAACATTCTGTGGATGAATTATGAATTAAAAACACTATTGTATTCAGCATATTGGTATTGTCTCACAATATATTAGAGGGAATGCTCAATGAGTAGATGGTAATTTGTTTCCACAAAACAGTGTGGTGACAATATTGGATGGATGGATCTGCTGCAGACAGATTGGCGAAGATAAGGTCACATTTGTTCTTCCCTCTTGTTCTCTCACCATTTGTAGTTGGTCAAGTCTAGCAGCAGTGTAGTTGAGGAGTCAGCTGGCTCAGTCAGTATTGGTGCAGCTGAGACACACTTGAAAATGAACATTGAAATCTCCAATCCAGAATCAAACCTGCAGCCTTATTACCCTCAGTGCATCTTCTATCTGCTGTTCAACATGGAGTAGAACTGATTTATAGTTGAATGGAGGGGAGGTGGCGGTGGTATGTTGTAATCAGTTGGAGGTTTCTTTGCCCATGTTCAGAGTCAATGATGTGAACTCCCTCATGACTGTATACCATTGTGTCACTTCCTCAGCTGAGTCTGCCCTATTGGTGGGACAGAATATACCAGGGATTGGCAATGGGATGTCTGGGGTATTGTCTGTCAGCCCTGATTCCGTGAGAATGCTGTTGCTCGAGTGGTCTGTGGAAACTCTCCCAAGTTTGGCCCAAGTCTCCAGATTAGCAAGAAGATTTGGCAGATTTCATAGTGGGTTGACAGAACTGAATGGCTTGCAAAGTCATTCATTGGGCAAGTAAGAGTCAACCAAATTGAATTTACAGTCTTCAAAGCAATTCACAAACTCAAGTGGCAAAGGTGCAGGATTCATCCTGGCTTCCCAACACTTCGATCTCTCATTTGCTACAATGTTTAAGGAGGGCACCAAAGACTTGTCTGCAAACATTAAGTTAAGTTCCATTTGGAGAATCTCTTCCAGACTTCTCTAAAGTCACAGAGAAAGTAATCAGAGAGGTTATATATGCAGATGCTGTGTCATAGCTTGTCACAGCAAGAGAGACAATCAGACTGTGACAAACATGCTGCCAAAAACCCTTGTCTCCAAATCAGTGTGCAAACCAGTGAGGGATATGTTTCAGGAAACACCAGGCACATGCTATGAAGAACCAGACGTAACTGTTGACAGCACCAGCCCGAAGGCTATAGAAAAATTCTCAGATATCCTCTCAGGTGTTGTTGACCCCTAAATTGCCTAAGCTTGTTATGCAGTGCATGCATAAACTTCCAAGTATCTAATTATACAATAATGGGAACCTGCAGGTAAAGCAATAGGAGCCCCTTGTGATCTGAACTGGATGTTGTCCTGACACATAATTCTCCAATCTTTGAATAGTCGAATTGAGAAACATTTTAGTTAACTGCAGTCAAACATGAATTATTAAGTTATTCTCACTTACAGGCGAGAATTAAACATAAAGATTTACGGTTGTATGCAAATGTCGCTTATTTTACTCAATTTACCATTTTATTTATTAGAAAAAACAATCACATGCTCTACCCCTTTAGCTGCCCTTTTGCCACTACCTTGCTTTCCAGAGAACTTCTCACAAACTGAACTGATCTCTACAGCCAGCCTGTCTTTGAGCTCTTCTATGCAAAACCTAGAAGACTTCCTCATTCAAACACTTGGCAGGTGAACTGTCCAGAAAAACAGATGATTTTCCTTCCTCCTTGGAGTATGAGACTTGAGGGCAACCTCCTGCTTTTCTCAAATGTAAAGGGAGCATTCTGGTTTGATGCAAAAGGAATGATGCGTTTCATTACTCAGTTGAAACTAAGCTGTGAGACATGCCATTGTACAGACTGGCTTGTCTATCTTTAATGTCTGTCTTTAGTGCCTGTCTCTCAATAAGTAAACCTTTTGTTACAGTTGACTCTCTTTTTTTTTGCACCTGTGCAAAACTGCATTTTTCAAAAAATATACAAACTTTAAAGACAGTAGTCTTCTAAATAAGCATAAATATAAGTGTACGGATAAATGAATCCTGATATATGTACCAGTCATTCACGGGAATTCCCACATGGCTTAAATACGTTGGTGCTTAAATCCTGACTAGGCTTCAATCTAGCTCCATACAAAATGTGGTTTGAGGTTAATACATGTTCCTGGTATGTTCTTTTGCTAACAGAGCCACTCCCAAGCGAGACTGGAAGTTACATTCAGCATTCAAATGCCGCTAGCAAGTTGATAATTACCTAATACCTGAAAGTCTGCTGGCATGGAATGACTGATTATTATTTCCCTGACAAAAATGATCTGGTTAATTCGAAGAAAAACATTTGAGATTGTTTGCAAAGCTGAACAGGTAGCAATCTGGTTTAAGGAATTTATTCTTTTACAAAAATAAAGCATTGTTTTGCAGTCTGCAAACGTCAGTGGTTTTAATAAGTCCTGAATTGTCTACCTTCATTGACAAACAGAAAAGTACCTTCATTGACAAACAGAAAAGTACCTTCATTGACAAACAGAAAAGCAAGTGTTCCGAATGACCCTCTGCCTGTCATGTGTAAAAAATGGGCAACCTGCTATTTGCCTTTATAACTGGCTGAGATAAGACCAGAATAAATGGTTTCTTAATCAGCAAGCAGAAAAAGAATGCACTCTCTATTTAGATTTTCAATAACTGCAAATGGTCTTTCAAAATTGACACAAATTAGTTCTTCTGTCAGATGGCGACAAACTAAAACACACCTGACTGTTTAAAGCTCTCAGAAATAACTATTTCGCTGATACCCCATAAAAGTAAAACAATTTCATTAATTAAAAGTTATTAGTTAGCACTCCTTATTTTGAAGAAGAAATTACTGTTCTAAGAAGCCTGAATCAAAAAGCACCATAGCCATGCTGAACAGCAATCCCATTGAGAAAGTGCAACAGGGCTGAGTACTGAAATAAAATTGGAGCCTAAAAGTAGTAAATGAGATTACCTTGAATGACTGTGCAAATATTTAATTTTGAAATGAAACTGTCTCTTTAAACAAATTGCTACAGGGACACAAAGGAGATAATTTTGACTTTGTGTGTGATCTTGCAAAATAGTGAAAGCAAATTGGCAGCCTGCTGTACATTTCTATCCCAATTTGTGTTCTGACTGAATTCAATGGAAATAATTATCAGAAGAGAAGTCCATATGCAAATAGGTGAATTGGTCATGCTAAATTGCCCGTAGTGTTAGGTAAGGGGTAGATGTAGATGTAGGGGTATGGGTGGGTTACGCTTCGGCGGGGCGGTGTGGACTTGTTGGGCCGAAGGGCCTGTTTCCACACTGTAAGTAATCTAATCTAATCTAATCTAAACTGCGTCATATACACCTGTGAGTGCCAGTTTCAAATTAAAGCTTGTTCTAAGTCACCAACTCAGCTAGAATTGTAGCTGCAATATTAATAATGCCTTCAGCAACCATAGGTTAGTGAAGGCAACAAGAAATTGTCCGTAGTTTTTAGAGTCATAGAGTCATAGAGATGTACAGCATGGAAACAGACCCTTCGGTCCAACTCGTCCGTACCAACCAGATATCCCAACCCAATCTAGTCCCATTTGCCAGCACTTGGTCCATATCCCTCTAAACCCTTCCTATTCATATGCCTTTTAAATGTTGCAATTGTACTAGCTTTCACCACATCCTCTGGCAGCTCATTCCATGCATGCACCATCCTCTGCATGCACCATCCTTTAGGCCCCTTTTATATTTTTCCCCTCTCACGCTAAACCTATGCCCTCTAGTTCTCAACTCCCCCACCCCAGGGAAAAGACTTTGCCTATTTATCCTATCCATGCCCCTCATAATTTTGTAAACCTCCATAAGGTCACCCCTCAGCCTCCGACGCTCCAGGGAAAACAGCCCCAGCCTGTTCAGCCTCTCCCTTTAGCTCAAATCTTCCAACCCTGGCAACATCCTTGTAAATCTTTTCTAAACCCTTTCAAGTTTCACAACATCCTTCCTATAGGACAGAGACCAGAATTGCATACAGTATTCCAAAGTGCCCTAACAACGTCCTGTACAGCCGCAACATGACCTCCCACCTCCTATACTCAATGCTCTGACCAATAAAGGAAAGCATACCAAACGCCGCCTTCACTATCCTATCTACCAAGACTCCACTTTCAAGGAGCTATGAACCTGCACTCCAAGGTCTCTTGTAACACTCCCTAGGACCTTCTACTAGAAAGTACAGATTTGAGAATTGATTGGGCAGAGCTATGAGTATACCTACAGTTGAATGATTTGCCAGTAGAGTATTTTATTGTCACTTGTGTGAGGTAGCAGAAGTTACCTCGATCCCAATAAATTGAGCATGAACACAATCAATGTTTTCAGATGAGGAGGGGCAAAGATTATCATTAAATAAAGACCATTTCTTTTTAGAAAACCTTTAAATATGCTGAATGTTTTGTTAATCCAGTTTTTTTTCCACATACACACATATATAAACTGATCTAGGATACAACTACAGTCTTAGATGGTATGTGTGTATCTAATTTTTGACAACTTTATTGGAAGGCCACTTGTATGTGTTCCATCATTGAAGGATACTATTCTTTGGGATGGGGGTGTGGGGCAGTAGAATGCATTTATATTCTTTGAAAAAAATGTTGTGTGTCCATCTAATACTGGCAGTCAAGTGAATCAAATGCCTGAATGCTGCAGTGTATGTGAGATTACATTTTTACTTCAGAGGGACTCTGTGGTTGCTCTACATCTACTTTCTGTCAGTCCAATAAAATGGAGGTGTATATTTATCTTTTCTGATGTACTCATGGTAGTCTGTATATTTATTGGGGTCTCTGGTGATTTAGCATGCTATGAAATAGAGTCATAGAATCATAGGGTCCTGGAGCACTGAGACAGGCTCTTTGGTCCAAACTGGACCATGCCGACCAAAATGTCCATCTACGCTAACCCCATTTCCCTGCACTTGGCCCATATCCTTCTAAACCTTACCTATCCGTGTATTTGTCCAAATGCCTTTTACCTGTTGTTAATGCACCTGCCTCAACCACTTCTGCTGGCAGCTCATTCCAAAGGCATACCAACCTCTGTGTAAAAGAGTTGCACCTCAGGTTCTCTTTTATTCTTTCCCCTCTAACCTTAAACTGATGCCCTCTCATCCTTAATTCCCCAACCCTGGGAAAAAAACTGAATTAATTCACTCTATCCATGTCTCTCACGATCTTATATGCAAGATACACAATTCACTATGGTCAAAAACCAAAATACATATGTGTGTTATAAAAACAATCTCATGAAGAATAGTTGAGAGTGTGCTGTGTTCTGTCTCATTTAATTAAAGATACAGCTAAGTGAATATAATGTTGTACAACATATGTGTATTTCATAAAATGTATTTTATAATACATCTTTACCCACATTGTTTTAAGACAGCGTGGTATTTAAAATATCCAACTCCACAATACTTTTTAGGAGGTGGGATGTCATGTTGAGGTTGTACAGGATGTTGGTGAGGCTTCTTCTGGAGTACTGTGTGCAGTTTTGGTTACCCTGCTCTAGGAAGGATATTATCAAATTGGAGGGGATTCAGAAGAGAGTTACCAGGACGTTGCCAGGAATAGAGGGTTTGATTAAAAAAAATAGCCTGGATAGAGTCATAGTGTCATAGAGATGTACAGCATGGAAACGGACCCTTCAGTCCAACCCGTCCATGCCAACCAGATATCCCAACGCAATCTAGTCCCACCTGCCAGCACCCGGCCCATATCCCTCCAAACCCTTCTTATTCATATACCCATCCAATGCCTTTTAAATGTTGCAATTGAACCAGCCTCCACCACTTCCTTTGGCAGCTCATTCCATACACGTACCACCCTCTGTGTGAAAAAGTTGCCCTTTAGGTCTCTTTTATATCTTACCCCTCTCACCCTAAACCTATGTCCTCTAGTTCTGGACTCCCCAACCCCAGGGAAAACACTTTGGGTCTATTTATCCTATCCATGCCCCTCATAATTTTGTAAACATCTATAAGGTCACTCCTCAGCCTCCAACGTTCCAGGAAAACAGCCCCAGCCTGTTCAGCCTCTCCCTATAGCTCAAATCCTTCAACCTTGAGCTGGGACTTTTTTCACTGGAGGGTAGGAGGTTGAGGGGTGACCTTATCAACATTTATAAAATCATGAGGGACAGAGAGAAGGTGAATAGCAAGGGTCTTTTCCCTAGACTGCAAGAATTCAAACGCGGGGGTATATTTTTAGGGAAGGTAATGATCTAGTGGTATTATTGCTAGACAATTAATCCAGAATCTCAGCTAATTTCTGAGTTCAAATCCTGCATGGCAGATAGTAGAATTTGAATTCAACAAAGAATCAGGAATTAAGGGTCAAATGATGACCATGAACCCAATATCAAGTGTTGGAAAACCCCTTCTGATTAAGTAATGTCCTTTAGGCAAGCAAACTGTCATCTTTACCTGGTCTGGCCTACATGTGACTCTGGACCCAATGTGATTGATTCTTAACACCCTCTGGGCAATTAGGGATGGGCAGTAAATGCTGGCCTGGCCAGAGATGCCTATATTCAGCGAGTGAATAAAAATGAGAAATTTTTAAAAAGGACAGGAGGTGCAAATGTTTTAGACTGAGAGTGGTTCATGTGTGGAATGAATTGCCAGAGGAAGTGGTGGAATGCAGGTACAGTTACAACATTTAAAAGACATTTGGAAAGTACATAAATAGGAAAAATTTGGAGGGATATGGGCCAAATGCAGGTAAATAGGACTAGTTTAGTTTGAGGATATGGTTGGCATGAACTTGTTGGAGTAAAATGTCTGTTTCCATGCTGTATGACTGTATGAGTCTACAACTTGGGTAAAGCACAACGTCTGGATCTGACTAGCTAAGTAATTCATGATAAAGGTGAGTTATTAGATTCGATTATTATTGGATCATGAGTTGTGAATTAATATCTGATTGCTCCATAAATCATATTTTCATGTTCTTTAATTATTACAAGCATTATCAAAAAAAAAAATCATTAAGAATAAGATGCAGCATATAATGCAAAACAAAGTTTTTGTTTCTGAATCCAAATTGTTTGGTTTTGTATATACTTTCACTGAATGGAAAAAGAATTAGTTTCAGTCCAATTCCTGTCATCCACCCATATGTGTAAGTAAACAATGCTGATAAGTAACTATGCACATTTTAAGCTTTCCTTGTCTGCGTACCTGGAAGGGATGTTTGCACACACTTACCTGTGTAGTCACATATCAGAAGTCCCTCAATATCCGCCCCAAAGCAAATAGCCTTTTTATGATTTTCTGTCACATCATTGCAATTGTTCATGCAGTCACCATGGAGTTTTTGGGCTTGCCGGATATGAACAACCTCTGTAGCCACTTGGGAAAGAATGTATCGGGAAGAGATAGGATATGTTAGCAAACATAACCCAAAGAGTAATCTCAGAGAAGGAGGAAGATGGAATTGTAGTCACTATTATTGTGTACTGTGAAACCAGTCAATCTAAAAACAAATAGGAAAGCATTAAAGCTTTATCAAAGTATTAATTAAATGAAAACTGTAATTAGTAATCCTTACTGTTAATAAATGTGAGCCCCTTATTATCTCAGCAATAATATGCCAGAGATTGCAAGTAAAGAGTCAGGCTACATATGCATGCAACATTTTATTGGTTTGCGATTCTGACAATGTGTCCATTTGAATTTCATGTCAAAATTTCATGTATGTATGATGCAGAAGCTGAAATTGGTGCCTGAAGCAAGACTTCGAATGTTTGTAATTGCTGTCTATTTTTTGCCCTTCGTGATATATGCATTGTGAGGAAAACAGAATTGAAATATTTATTGTTATGCTGCAATATTAATCACAATGTTAAAACATGTTCATTATTTTAGAACCTAAGTGTGCAAAATCATCATGGGCAGCATAATTTCTTCAAAATCACTGATATACTCTACAAGTGGTCACTAAGTTCAAGAAAGTTAACATCAGATAGTACTCTGTCCAATGCATCATAGAATCCTACACCTTGGACCATGAGTGTTGAATGGATATGTTTTAATGTATGGAACATCTTTATTCTACATTTGTACTTGCACACAAATGCCTTTCTCTGTTAGTTTTGTTTTTATTCGTAATAAACTGAGATGAAAAGCCAAAGACTTATTACATCTTGCAAGATGTAACAGACAAAAATGAAATATATGGTAGATCAACGCTAGCAATTAGCTTTCTCCCTGTCAGACCCCTCAGATGTCTCACATTTTCCTAAAATCACCTTGAAACTGCTCTGTCCAGCAGCAGGTGAAACACAAGCTATACCAAGTCCCTGAGTTTTCTCCTGTCCTGAGGTCAGGCCTCCAACAACCCTGGAAGGTTCCTGATTTTAACAAAACACACAAGCTAGGCACCCTCTCGCCTACTGCCATTGTAAAATCACCAAAGTAAGGAGAGCCAAGATTAAGACTGAAGCTTTCACTTCTGACCTTACTTGGAGGCTTGTCATTAGGAGTGGAGACATGATACAATTTCATTTTCTGAGCCTGCCTGTCTCAAAATGCAATAATGAAAATGCTGTAAAGCCTTGACTTCTATGTAATTTATTCTTTTGGTAACAGCTCTGCCTGCCTCTACTAGGCTGATCCGAGAAACAATCCTAGTTATCTTTAATGACTAATGACTTTGTAAGCTTATCACATTTCCACCACTATTTGCAAGGCTTTGTCAAAGGCTAATAACACTTTTCTGATTGTACGAACTGTCTAAATACTATATAACTTTCACTATTATTACCCTCAGCTCTAATTATTAAGCCATTTGCATTCCCTGATATCCTTGCACATACCAGCACTGAAAATCTGAATTAATTCAAAGGTGCTTCTTATTGTGTTCTAACAAGATATACTCCAAAACTAAATAAAAGTATTTCACACACCATTTCCTATGTTATTAAACTTGACAATCCTAATGACAATTCCACTTTTGTTAGTCATGACTGATGGAATGCCAGGGGGAAAATCAATCCAATAAAGATCTACTGGAAATTTGGAAAGGAAAGAATATGACACTTTGGGTCTTTATCACCCACTCAGAGTAGGACCTTGGAAAATATGCAATTAAATCTTCTTTCTTTATCTTGCTAGGTAAAACTCAGAGTGCAGTTAGCAGCTTCGAAAATCAGTTTTGGTTGCCAGTGTAAACTTGTCAAATTCTACACTTCCAATCTGTCGTGGAATTAGGCAAACTCAAATATAGCTGGAGTTTCAACCCATAATAGATCAGAGATCACAACATGTCAACCGACACAGTGTATATTTGCTTAATTCTCCTTTATAATTAACTCAGTTATTCCCATTGCACCTGCAATTTTACAGTTATTGTGTGTGTGTATCGACTGAATGCACATGCTATACACATGCAAAAGCACAGTTTCTTTTCACTGGTTCTGAAGATGCATTTGTTCCTCATTGTCCTTTCGAGCATATAAGATGTCTCAATATAAAGAAAGTTTAAATTCTGGATGAAGTTGAATTATCTTTGTGTAATTGTTAGCTACAGTGAGCAATGATATCTGCGTCTTTTTAATCTTTTTTAAGATGAGCAGCCTCTGTATTGAATAAATGCCAAGATACAGAATACTACAGAACAAGGGTGAATATGACCTCTAGACCAATATTCAACACCCTTTAGCATCTCTTTCCTCAAATGGAAAGCAACATATAAAAAAATATTTTCCTCTGTTTCATTTCACAGTCAGTTTTGGCTCCCTCTTCTTCCAGGTAGTAATTTAGTTTAGTCTCAGGGTTTCTATGTGATTGCCAAACAGGAAAAGACCAGCAGGCTACCTCATACAACTGTGATGTCCTAAGCATCACGTCATGAAATCTCTAATCCCAGACCTATTCTGCACCCCCACCCCCCCACCACCCCGTCACTATCTGCACTGAGCAGTCCAAAAACAATGGCTCCTGGTTTTACGGATTACACCTCATACATGAGTGGTCATTGAACGTGCAGACTGTCAACAAGAAGCAGGGATGATCTGACCATAAGTAGTGATAAAGTAGGGATTTTTGCCATCAGCTACATCAGTACATTATAACTACAATATTGGTGACAAAATGAAACATTTTCCAGGTTTATCCTGTCCGTGCAAGACAGAACAATCTGGCAATCACTGCCCAATTAGAATTCTCTTAAAGTGGTTTTCAAAGTGTTATCAATGGCAGGTACTCAAGGATAGCCTGCTCATTGATACTCAGTTCGGGTTCTGACAAAACCATTTGGCTCCTGACTTTGCTCCAAGATCAATAGCTGAATGCTGGGAGTTAGTAGGAATGAAAGCCTGTGATATTGAGCTTACAAACGATTTTGGGTATGATAGTTCACAGAGAGATATCGATTCGTTAAATAAGTGGGCAAAAAGTTCTCAAATAGAGTACAAGGTGAAAAAATGTGGAGATAGAAGGGTAAACAAAAGAACAGTATGAAAAAGAACTGTAGCAATTTACAACACAAGGGGACAGAGAAAGTCAGCACACCGATGCAGCAGGTAATCAGGAAGGCTAATGGAATGTTGGTGTTTATTTTATATTAAGTGGGTGGGGCGTTAGAATATAAAAGTAGGAAGTCTTGCTGCAATTGTACAAGGTGTGGTGAGGTCACATCTAAAGTAATGTGGGTAGTTTATCCCCTTATTTGAGAAAAGATATTATTTAATTGGAGGCAGTTCAGAGAAGGTTCATTAGAAAGATCCTCAGTATGGTGGGATTATTTTATGTGCAAAGGTTAAACAGGTTGGGACTCTATTCATTGGAATTTGAAAGACTGAGACGTAAGCTTGTTGAAAAATATAGGATTCTTAAGGGGCTTGATAAGGTAAATAGAGTCATAGAGATGTACAGCATGGAAACAGACCCTTTGGTCCAACTCCTCCATGCCGACCAGACATCCCAACCCAATCTAGTCCCACCTGCCAGCACCCAGTCCGTATCCCTCCAAACCCTTCCTATTCATATACCCATCTAGATGCATTTTAAATGTTGCAATTGTACTAGCCTCCACCTGGCAGCCCATTCCACACACGTAACACCCTCTGTATGAAAAAGTTGTCCCTTAGACAACGAAAGTTGTCTCTTTTATATCTTTCCCCTCTCACCTCATGGGACCAGATGGGACTGTCCCAGAATTAAGGGCACCAATTTAAGACTGAGATGAGAAGGAATTTCTTCTTTCAGTCTTTGAAATTCCTTGCCACAGAGAGCTGTAGAATCGGAATCCTTGTGAATATTTAATACTGAAATAGATTCTTGATCCAGTAGGGGAATCAAAGGTTACTGGATAGAGTGATCAGCATTGATCCTATTAAATGGCAGAGTAGGCTCGAGGGACTGAATGGCCTACTCCTGTTACTATTTTGTATGGTCTTACAATAAGATTAACATCATCCAGGGCAAAGTAGTACACTTGATTGACACCCCACTTACACATTCAGCAGTCACCCTATCCATTCAATAACTAAACATTCACTCCCTTCACCACAAATGCACAGTAGCAGCAGTGTGTACAATCTATTGGATACCCTCCGCAACTTATCAAGGCTCCTTTAACAGGACACACTGGACCTATGACCTCTACTACCTTGAAGGCCAAGGGCATTAGACATATGGGAACACCACTACAGACAAGTTCTCCTCCAAGTCATATGATATCCTGAATACCAATAATATTGGTAGTCCTTCACTATTAATGGGTTAGGCAACAAAGTGTTCAAGGACTTTGGAGATGGAAGAAATGTTAGAGGTGGGGCAACAGTTGTCAAAGATAGCTGCTGACAAGAAGGGACTGTTGGTGACAAAATGGAAGGGAAGAAAGCACGCATCCAAGGAAAGGGAACCAATTGCAATGTTTCAAGTCAAGACATAGTGTCTATTGTTTCATGGGAATTGGGTTGGGAGAGTGGGACCAGCACAGAGGCTCAATGGTTAGCGTTGGTCACAGTGCCAGAAACATGAATTCCATTCCAGCCTTGTGTGACTGTCTCTGAGGAGTCTGGGAGCTCCGGTTTCCTCGCACAGTCCAAAGACTTCACCTGACAAAAAGCAATGCTCAGAAAGCTTGTGATTTCATATAAATCTACTGGACCATAACCTGGTGTTATGTGATTTCTGACCTTGTCCAAAGATGTGCAGGTTAGACGGATTGGCCACATTAAATTGCCCTGTAGTGTGCAGGCGATATGGACTAGCCTTTGGAAATGAGATGTTAAAGGAATAGGGTAGGAATAGTGCAAACTCAATGGGCCAAATGGCCACTTGCCATATTGCAGAAATTCTGTGACCCTGCGCAGGGGATTTTCTCTCCTTATTTGTCACTTTATTATTCCCAATTATTTTTATAAGTTTACTAAACAATACAGAATTATGGATAGCTTTGGATTCACAGCTATTCAGAAACGAATTGAGGTAACCTCAAATATTTTTGTGTCTGGCCTCTGTACCTGACAGACAAAGGAGAATTTTCTGCAATCAAATTCAAAGGTAGAGATAAAAAGACATTGTCCCTGACTCTTTGCTTCACCAAATCCCTCTGTTAAAATAAAAATTATCCCTGAATATTTTGAAAAGAGAGTTCAAATGGAATGTGGTTGTTGATCCATAACCAAGTATAATTATGAACTTTGAAACAAGAAACAGTTGATTATGGAGTGCAGCCACTTTAAACACGGAAACATCCGCCCAGAAAGATTTGGAATTGAATACAAGTTGTGAGATTTTTTACTGCAATTGGTTTTGATGTCAAAAGAAATATTTTAAATATTTGACACTTCAAGACACAACTATTAACTAGCATTCAGATCTATAATTGTGTAATTTGATGAGACTTGCAAGCAAATTTAAAAGCAATAATTTTCATGTGAATAGAGTTTGAGAGTATTAAACCAGTCTGCACTATAATTTAAGATTCTCCTACACCAAGGATACAAAATCAAAGAAAGCACAATGAGCAGAATAGTTGTTCCCAGCAATAACTGGCATCCAGATCTAAAGAAAAATGCAAGGTGCTAATTGTTATTTTTGGTTTTCTGCAATACTGTATGATCTTCAGGATAAGAAGCACACAGCTGTCATTCAATTTGTGTTTTCATCCAAATGTTATGAAAATTTGGTACTGTAATTTATGACAATAACTGCTAGTGAATTGCAGTGAGTATTAGAATCAAAGTGATTGCTACCTTCATTATTTTCTGCTTTTCCTTGAAATTGTTCAGTTTAGTCCTGCCTGTTGTTGCTGAGTTTTCGCACAGTTTTCTTTGTTTTCCTGGACATTACTAGAACTATGTGGATGCGAACAATGTTATTACTATAGCAGGGATGTGGAATGCTATCATTTTCCCACAGTATCATACAAACCTTGCCATGACAATACAGATGCTGTGCTGTAGACTTACTAAGTATTAATGCACGTACATTTCTTGGTAATGTGTGTGAATGTATTTTTGCTAATAAGTAACTCCAACTTCGTAAAATTTATCAGATTTGTTGAAGGATATCTGATACCCTTATACTCTACTTTTGGCCTTTTCTGATGTACCTTGCTTTTATAGCTCAGTTTGGTTGATATTTGATAGGAGATCAGCTCTAACCTCCAACCTTTCACTGTGTTGTAATTTTTCTTGTCTTTGCCTATTTTATTGATATTGCTATGGTCATTGCCCTCCTGAACTTTCCTCTTGTTCATCTGAAGCAAGAACTCACCCTGTACACCATGCTCTGCATTCTTCATCTGCTGAAATCAGGATTTACGAGGGGATTCGCTTGCTGTTGACCATGAACTGAGGGCAGTACCAGGAGTGAGCAGCTCAAGAGCCACCTGAAATTGCTGCTGGTGCTTTGTTTTAATATCGCAGGCAAAATGCTACAATCTGCCCGATCTTTAGAGACAGCTTGCCCATATTGAAAAGTTCCATTTTAGGTCTCTTGCCTACCAGCAGCAACCTTCAGTTAAGCTCTCGGGGTGGGTGGTGAAGAGACCAGGAGATCAGAGAGGAGTTAATGGCTGGTTAGCATCTGACCTCAGGAATGCAGTGGATCTGGGAAGGAGGATCCTTACTCCTTGCAATAAAGCAATAGACTTCATCATTAATGTAAACTTAACTTCTTGGCTCCTTTCCAAGATATCATTCCAGAAATTGGCCTTTGTTGCACCCATTCTATATTCACAGAACAAGTGTATGATTTCTGCACTGCCAAGCAGATTTCTAATCTATCTCTAAGCTATGAAATACTTCTCCGCCTCATTTTTTTGCTTCAGTCTGTACCTTTATAAAGTTTTCGACCTAACTTCAGACCACCTAAGAACAATTTTTTTGATTTGTCTGGTCTCCTTGCCTTCTCGTAATGATATCTTCTTATAGTGGAACTTTTCTCTTCATCTAGATTTCTTAACACAAAAAAGTGTTAATTCTTGATGCCTGTTATTCCCAAAAAAGATGGTAAAGAATTAAGCTGACTTCAAACCTGTAATAATAATGAGGTTCCCCAAGTTATTGAAGTTGGGGTACCCTAAATCATTAAGCTCCAGGGATAAATTGGCTCCACTTCTTTACTCACCCATCCCCCACTAGATCACAACAAGATTAAATCACAATAGATCCCTCTCTACTGTTTGATTTTCTCCCACACCAAATGAATTTATGTTTTAAAAGACAATTTAACCAGGCACTCTTGAGTTAATGAAAGGGTGCATTTATTAATTATTAAATGTGTGAAGTAATAATGGCATCCACAAAAACACAGATTAGAAATGAGTTCAAAAAGAATTAAAGTTAAAAAGATATATTGGCCAGCATCTGGGCTCTTCCTGAAGAGTGTAATGTGGAACATTGATAGTTAAGCAGTCGATTTTGAGATTCTTGGCTTGGTAGATTAGGCGAAATTCTTTTGTCCTGTTTCTTTGTTAGCTGGCTTCTCGCACTCAGAATTATAGAGTTCCTTTGCCTACAATACAAGGATGAATCGTGGATAGTTCTTTAACTATGACTCGCACAGCACACCAGCACTCTCTCACCCGGGTTAGTGCACATGAGCAGCTCAGCTCACTTCTTCCATAGCAGGTACAGATCAGGATTGAATTAGCTTTTAACCATTGTTCTTCTGTATTCATGAAAAGGGAGAACACAAGCTTATTTCCCAAACAGATTGTTATCATTTTGCTCATAATGTTTGCAGTCTGAGAAAACTCTTAGGAGATTACTGTTCAGTTAGTAGCACGTTTCTCCCTTTTAATTCCACTCTTTTGAAGCTTCCTTGGCATCTTATCAGGTATGACATTCCATGACCTCCCTCTCTTTCCTCTGACAACCACTGAATGTACATTCATTGTCAGTTTTTTTTTGGCTCCCCTACTCCTTTTTTGAAAAGACACATGTTGGAATTCAGAATTCAATATGTCTCGAGGTGATCCAGGGTTTTGGTCCATAGACATGACAACTGATTGCTAGGTCACAGATCACCTTCAGGATTTCCTTCCTCCTCCAATCTCTATTATATTTGTGTAGAGATCACCATGTTAATCTTTCCACCAAGTTGTATTGTTATCTGTTAAAGAACAGGCACCTTTACTAGCTACAACGTTTCATTTAGTTTTCATATAACACAACAGAAGATGATTGCACAGTGCACTTTTTATATCACTAACTTACTACAACACCCTGATGTAAACAGAAACAAATATTTACACTTAAATATAGCACAAAGTTTAAAACCTAAGTAGGATCATCAAATGATCCATAATGACTTATTGTTTTTATTACTAGGAAGGCTGATTGGAGAATTTAAAGTATAGCCAAAAAAAGACTTATCTCAAAGAACTCATGTTCTGTTAATTCCCAGCTTGTAAACACTGATTTAACTGTTAGGAAGTAAACTTGGAAAAACCATCACAGGAAATACAAAGTCTGCCAGAATTAGAGACAGAAATAGGTTAAAGATTTGAAGTGGAAACTCTCATTAGAATTCATAGGCATTTTTTCTTCCTTTGCAGCATTCAAGCTTTTCGCTTTGAAAATCAATCCAAACTATCTGACATTCATCAGCGTCACATGAAAATAACAGAAAGTACGTCTACAGCTCTCAGGTGACAGAAGTGTTGTAAGAAGAAGGTAAGTTACACAACTGTGTACTTTTAATTGGATACAGTCAAAATTTGTCTTGTCACAAGTCATCACGCATGACTCATTTTTAATATTCTGATGAGATTTAGGTCCAACTATAAAGTGCGTAGGTCTCCATTCTATTTAAAATTCTTTTAAACAGGTACATTGCAGAGATTATACAGCACTGTAAAAATTGGTTAGGTCTTTGGGTGGATTCTTCCTTACAAGCCCAATTACATTTGTCTCATTTTTCACGGGAGCATAGGTAAAGGTTTAATGGAAGGGTTGCTATGGACGTGGGTGTGGGAAATTTAAATGGATCACAGCTGTGATGCACATTTTGGTGAAATTAAATCAATATGCTCACTTACTGAGTATGGCTGAAGGAAAATACTGATTTTCGAAAACCAAGATCGCAAAGACTGGTTCCAGGGCAGAGGGAGTTTTGGCAGATGGTTAGGTTAGGGAAGCTGGGATTGTTATCCTGGGAGCAAAGGAGATTGAGGAGCAATATGATAGAGGTGTGCAAGATTATTGAAGGTTTAGATGAGGTAGGTAAAGAAAAGCTGTTTTCATTAGCTGATGAAACCAGGTCAAGTGTCACTTTTTTAAGTTTTTGGGCCAGAGGTTCAGGAGACACTGAGACAAAGTGGCCGTGCACCACTGTCTATAGGGAGGTGGAAGGAGAGCCAATCAGTGATTTCAAAAAGAAGTGCCAACATATTTAAGGGGAATGAATTTGGAGGGTTCTGTGTATAGCATAAGTAAGTGAGATAGACAGGCATCAAGGATCTAATGGGCCAAATGGCCTTCCTCTGTGCCATAATGACTCTATGGGTTAGATTTTATGTTTACCCAGTCTGCAAGGCAGAGAACTATAGACCGGTGAGCCTGACCTCAGTGGTGGACAAGTTGTTGGAGGGAATCCTGAGGGACAGGATGTACACGTATTTTGAAAGGCAAGGACTGATTTGGGATAGTCAACATGACTTTGTGCATGGGAAATCATGTCTCACAAACTTGATTGAGTTTTTTGAAGAAGTAACAAAGTGGATTGATGAGGGCAGAGCAGTAGATGTGATCTTTATGGACTTCAATAAGGCATTCGACAAGGTTCCCCATAGGAGACGGATTAGCAAGGTTAGATCTCATAGAATACAGGGAGAACTAGCCACTTGGATACAGAACTGGCTCAAAGATAGAAGACAGAGGGTGGTGGTGGAGGGTTGTTTGTCAGACTGGAGGCCTGTGACCGGTGGAGTGCCACAAGGATTGGTGCTGGACCCTCTACTTTTTGTCATTTACATAAATGATTTGGATGCAAACATAAGAGGTGCAGTTAGTAATTTTGCAGATGACACCAAAATTGGAGGTGTAGTGGACAGCGAGGAGGGTTACCTCAGATTACAACAGGATCTGGACCAGATGGGCCAATGGGCTGAGAAGTGGCAGATGGAGTTTAATTCAGATAAATGCGAGGTGCTGCATTTTGGGAAAGCAAATCTTAGCAGCACTTATACACTTAATGGTAAGGTCCTAGGGAGTGTTGCTGAACAAAGAGACCTTGGAGTGCAAGTTCATAGCTCCTTGAAAGTGGAGTCACAGGTAGATAAGATAGTGAAGAAGGTGTTTGGTATGCTTTCCTTTATTGGTCAGAGTATTGAGTACAGGAGTTGGGAGGTCATGTTGCGGCTTTACAGTACATTGGTTAGGCCACTATTGGAATATTGCATGCAATTCTGGTCTCCTTCCTATCAGAAAAATGTTGTGAAACTTGAAAGGGTTCAGAAAGGATTTACAAGGATGTTGCCAGGGTTGAAGCATCTGAGCTACAGGGAGAGGCTGAATAGGCTGGGGCTGTTTTCCCTGGAGCATCAGAAGCTGAAGGGTGACCTTATAGAGGTTTACAAAATTATGAGGGGCATGGATAGGATAAATAGACAAATTCTTTTCCCTGGGGTCGGGGAGTCCAGAACTAGAGGGCATAGGTTTAGGATGAGAGGGGAAAGATATAAAAGAGACCTAAGAGGCAACCTTTTCACGCAGAGGACAGTACGTGTATGGAATGAGTTGCCAGAGGATGTGGTGGAGGCTGGCACAATTGTAACATTTAAGAGACATTTGGATGGGTATATGAATAGGAAGGGCTTGGAGAGATATGGGCCGGGTGCTGGCAGGTGGGACTAGTTTGGGTTGGGATATCTAGTTGGCTTGGATGGGTTAGACCGAAGGGTCTGTTTCCGTGCTATACATCTCTATGACTCTAAGTCTGAAGGCAGGTGTGCTTGTTAAATCTAGCTAACCCCTTAACCATCCCTAGCCCCATCACAACTCTGCCAACAGCATAAAGTGACCGTTCTGCCAGTGGGCTGATGCTGGCCCTTATGAGCAATTAATTTCCACTTGAAGGCCTCATTCTGCAGCAAGGGTTTAACTGTTGGTGGGAGGAGATCACTCCAAGTGGCCAACCTGGCAGGTTTCACTATATTGACTGGAGGCAGAGGGGGGGCTATCTTCTTAAGGGAGCTCCTGAGCGCATCAAGGGTACTGCCCGAGGTTGCGCCATCACCATGGATTCTCAAGCATTAGCCCAGTTCCACCCGACAAGTCCCCTCACCAGGGGCCTGCCAGTTTGGCACCAGGGAAGATGACCAAGGATATCCTCAAGTCCTGATCTGTAAGCATCTGGCCCAAACATTGGCTGACTGCTCTTGAAGGTGGGGCAGTATGTTCCACAGGGACAGAAAGCCAATGTCAGCTGATGCCCAGTGCTGCATGCAACTGCATGTGTGCACAAACCCAGAACCACACACGTACAGCAAAGAAATGACCCATTGAAATAGAGTTCGTCAGGGAGAGGTAGGACAAGTGGAGAGTGAACTTTGTGGGGAGAAAGGGAAGACAGTGAGGAGAGAGGGAGATTGGGGCTGGGAGAGAGACAGCGAGGACCAGAGCAAAGGGAGGATCATAGGGAGAGTGTTGATGGAGTCATTGTGTCAGTGATGGGGAGAAAAAGGACCACCATCTTTTGACTAGTTGGATTCACAAAACAGCATTCCCATTCCCACCCACACCAGCAGTAATATGGTTGCCAGTGCGAGGTCTTGCACTTTGGCAAAAAGAATAAAAGCATGGACTACTTTCTAAATGGTGAGAAAATTAATAAAGCCAAAGCACAAAGGGATCTGGGAGTGCTAGTCGAGGATTCTCTAAAGGTAAACATGCAGGTTGAGTCTGTGATTAAGAAAGCGAATGCAATGTTGTCTCTTATCTCAAGAGGGTTGGAATATAAAAGCAGAGATGTACTACTAAGACTTTATAAAGCTCTGGTTAGGCCCCATTTGGAGTACTGTGTCCAGTTTTGGTCCCCACACCTCAGGAAGGACATACTGGCACTGGAACGTGTCCAGCGGAGATTCACACGGATGATCCCTGGAATGACAGGTCTAGCATATGAGGAACGGCTGAGGATACTGGGATTGTATTCGTTGGAGTTTAGAAGATTAAGGGGAGATCTAATAGAGACGTACAAAATAATACATGGCTTTGAAAAGGTGGATGCTAGAAAATTGTTTCTGTTAGGCGAGGAGACTAGGACCCGTGGACACAGCCTTAGAATTAGAGGGGGTCATTTCAGAACGGAAATGCGGAGACATTTCTTCAGCCAGAGAGTGGTGGGCCTGTGGAATTCATTGCCACGGAGTGCAGTGGAAGCCGGGACGCTAAATGTCTTCAAGGCCGAGATTGATAGGTTCTTGTTGTCTAGAGGAATTAAGGGCTACGGGGAGAACGCTGGCAAGTGGAGCTGAAATGCGCATCAGCCATGATTGAATGGTGGAGTGGACTCGATGGGCCGAATGGCCTTACTTCCACTCCTATGTCTTATGGTCTTATGGTCTTATTACTGAGAGCAGCTTTCAATTTATTGACTGAAATTAAACTCCATTTACCGTGGTAAGACTTGAGTTTATGTTCCCAGAGCATTAGCATGGGCCACTGGATTGTTCGTCCAATAACATTGCCAGTACACCGCTATCTCCTCGTGTGATTGTAATTTTATTTCAAAACATATGATTATTTGGGAAGTTGGAAACAAAAGTACTGTCTACAACATGGGTTTCTCTCCAGCAGAGATGGAGTAACTGGGAGACTCGAACAAAAGACTTTACTTGACAGAGGATGCAGCAATGACAGTATGAGACTTTAACATGAACAGTTTCCATTATAAATATGTGTGGAAATTTATAATGGGAAAATTTGACAAATAAAATGACGAGCAAAGCACTGCGAGAACAAGTAAAGCTCTGTATGTAAGATGTGAATGCCAATGTAAATGTGATAGATTAGAGGTAAATATGTAGTCCATAACTGCACAAGAATGTAGATCCTTATATATTGCAAACTAAGATAAAGTGTGCATATACAATCTGTAAATTCTTATGCTGAACCAATAAGGACTTCAAACCCTCACATGGGCTGGACATTTCTAACACAGCAATGAAAATTGTTATTGCATGGCCCCTGTAGGGAACTTGCACAAAGATTCAGTTCTTACAGGTTAAGTGAGATAAATTAGCATACTGGAGACACACTGTTCTCAGCAAGTGGCCTGGAGTGCACCACTGACTGGCAGCTGCAACAGCCGTCAGAACTGGATCCACTCGGTAATTACCAGTTCGGAAATGTCTTTGCCGTGATTGTGACAGACAGTAACCAACTGTGCTTTGATTGCGAAGAGGAATGGGCAAGGCGGACCCCGGAGAGTAAAACCCACGTACAACCAGCTGCAACCTGCAGGTCACACTACCATGTTAGCAAAATGATGTTATTCAATATTTGCCAAACATTGAAGTGATTCATCACCGCGCATAAGTGGATCTAAAATTTCTATAATGGCCTGCACAAGATTAACAGTAGGTATCGGGTTCCACTGTGCTGACCCAGTTGGGAAACAAAACAGTGTGGTGCCAGTTGGAAAGGCGCACACAGCAGTAGCTCCTTTCAAATATCAGCTCTCCATAATAGGAGGAGAAAGGAAATTGCACACTCAGAATTTGGTGAACTCCTTAGAAATTGTATTACATCGGTTTATCCCAAAAGGTGTGCCAGTGACATATACTGAGTGCAGGTCAGGGTGCTTTGACCAAGGAGGGTGATATTAACAATAAATATTTTCCCCTGGAATTATTCAGAAGTTTGCCCCTCTCCCTCAAATCTTGTGTTCTGGAAGGAGAAAAATAAAAGGTGAAGGTGTACCATATACAAGTAGTTTTTCTATAACGCAACGGTGCAACTCCACATTGAAGAAAAATCGCACAGTGCTTAGTGTTGGCGATGTAATCGCGTAAGAGCCAACACACGTTTTAAAAGTTAGCGCTATAGAAACAGTATCCCCAATTTGGCAATCGCGTTACAGCAAAACTTACATCAACAATACATGTTATAGCAGAAGGACCTGTAAATCATACACTGTAGTTTCATATTGTCTTGCCACTAAAGCATGATATTGTACAAAGATTTACATATATAATAAAAGGAAGTTACCTATTGTATTAATGCTCTTGTATTTTAACTTGTCTAATATGTCAACAAAGCAGATTAAATAAGATTAATCCATTTTTGAAAAGTAGAAGTGTTGTAATCAACTGGGTTTATGTGTAATCCTTCAATATTAGGTCGCATCAAATTTACAAGCGTTGCCTCTCAAATAAAACTCACCTTTTTGTTTCTGATGTTTTGTAACTTGATCTGAATATTATTCCCACTTTTATACTTTAAAATGAAGCATTTATTGGCTAGCATCATTTTTTTAAAAAGTCTGTGGATAATCACAGTAATTTTTTTTTAGATTGAAGCAAATCTCCAGATTTTAATGTGACCAATTTGAGGACCTATAATGACATGGTTCTCTTCAACAGTCTGATTCGTAAGTACCAATAACTTTTAAAGATTGTTAACATCATGCCTGCCACCAGCAAGCCCAGTGAAACTTGTTTCAAGTCAAACCTAAATTAACTGCCTGCCGACGATGGAGCTAGAATTCACAACTAAAAGACAGCATCCATTTGTAGACCTCCTTCTCAGGCACTGAATTAAGTCAACCCTCTTTGACAGGCGTAGTAACCCAATACCCGGTCCCAGCAGGCCTTCAGTTCTCCAAGGCAATGTCAGTGATTAACCAGTCAGGCTGGCTTGTGAATGAATAATCAGTCAGCCTGGCTTGTTAATGAAACATGAAGTGATAGACCTGTCACTTCAGCACTCGGCTCCAGACAACACTACAAGTCATTACCTCCATGTGGAGTATTGTCTTGGACAAACAGCAGGAAACAGCTTCTTGCGAGCTTCAGATCAGTGCTATACCTTCTAGGTGGACTGTGTGGATCTGTGTTTTGATAAGGCCTTCTCCAGTACTAAAGTTTAATCTGGTTTACCACCAATTCTTCCAAATTGCCACAGCCATATTAAGCATCTTAAGTATCAAGTACCAAAATAAAATTAAACCAAACGCACCAAGAATATTACAAAAACAAATGTTTCTATGACTAAAAATGAACAAATCAGTAAATCTTAATAGTGTAATGGGCAGTGCGCCAAGATACTGAAGTTCTGTGAATAAGTAGTGAACTGGAGGTGCTCAGTAAGAGACATAAAAGGGTGAAAGTCAATATTAAAGGCGTTGTTTTCATGTAGAATATTTCTAATGATCATTAAATCGAGTTGTGTAACTGCTGTATATATGGGAAGTTGTTATTCAAATAAGTATGGATAAATTAAATTTTGAAGTAGTGGGTGAAGATATGAAAGCTAATTCACTAGTTCAGGGGCAACTGGCCCAGCAAGTGTGTGACAACTCTGGAATAGAAACAGCGAGTTAGACTTGACAGATTAACTCATTTTAATAACTTACTTGGGTTTGATTGCTTATGGAATGTCACAAAGGTGAAAGGGGCTGGGTGTCACCATTGCAGAGCATGCAGGTTTTAAATAGCTGTAACACAAAGTTAGAGATGCATCCAGATGAATGTATCTGATCATAGACAGAGGATAAAAATATTGGAGCCTTTTCAAAATCTGAAAACTGATATAGGTCTTTTCAGCCCTCAAAAAGGCTGGGCATGTGTTGAAGAACAATAGTTAAAAAGCAAAACAACAAAATAAGAAGGGACAAAATTGATTCTGAGGGCAAAAGTGACTGTGGAACATCTGCCAAACAGTTGAGCAGATAGCAATCAGCACTAAGAAGATTGCACATGCTGCAATGTGTAGTATGTAATCTCTCCCATGCTTACTGTTCATGCAGGCACCCATGCCAAACCTTCAAATTACTGCACAACTCTCAAGTGAATGCCACTTCTCAGCAGGCACATAGTGAACATGTACTGTAGACAATAATCGAAGGCTTTGTCACACTCACCTACATAAACATGATATTCCATTGTAAAGGAATGAAAAGAGCTGGCCATGCCAATTAAACGTTATTTATTTGCTTAGATCCATACAGTGCGTGTTATTGTCGCTCTAACAAGGAATGAGCCAAAAGCATAATCATTGAGAGTATCCGTGATCTTGCCAACCACTGGTCATGCTAGCTCTAAGTTGCAGACGACAGTGGTTTGTCCTGTTGAAATGTAGGATCACTGAATTTGCTGACTACCCTGACATCCCTGCTTTCACCTGACTCCACCTCATTCAGGCAGCATTTCACAAGATGTGAATAAAATAATGGTACAGAGTTTGTCTTTGAAAATTGCATATTAATAAAAGTGCTGAAACTCTGGAGACCAGTGTCTAAGACAGCATGCTGCAATAATCAGGTATATCATAACAGACAGCCAAAGGCTGGTTGTAACTTCTTATACACATGACTCTTCCCCTTGCCTCTGTAAACCTGAGTCATCCAAACTGTGTTGCCCATGTCTTCACTTGCAATAAGTCCCATTCCCCTCTCACTCTTGCTTTCTGTGACCTTCATTAGGTCTAAGCCAAGCAATGTCTTGATTTAAAATAATTCTCTTGGTTTCCAATCCCTCCACAGTCTTACACCTCCAACCTTCGAAATCTCTTCCAGCTCCATAACCGACAATAACATCTGTGCCCCTCTAACTCTAGCCTCTTTTCTGTCCCCACTTGTTCAACCATTTATAGTTTAACGATTCATGGCAGGACTTTCAGTTGCCTGGGGTCCATTCTCTGGAATGCCCTCCCTAAAGCTCTCCACCTCACTGCTTCACTTTCAACCTTTAAGAAACTCCTTCAAAACTAGCTCTTTAACAAAGCTTTTGCTTATCTGACCTAATATCTCTTTATGCGTCTTGGTGTCATAGCTTGTTTAATAATACCGCTTGAGGGATACCTTCAGCCTTTGTTAGGTTAAACATGCAATGGAATCAGTACAAAGAGCCAATCACAAATGTCATTGTTCTAGGTATACAACAAAATAATTTTGTGTTCTAAAGCTGGGGTCATGGAAGCTTTTGAAGAAAAAGAAAAGCACATCAAACACACTCATTGAGAAAACTGCAACACTGGAAGGTAAAAAGAAGCTGGCATCAAATCTATTACATTAATTGGCCATTCCTGTGTGTAAAGTGCTCACCTACTCTGCCAGACTATGGAAATGGCCTTGTGATGAGAAGAGGAAGAATCAATCACAGATGCATAACAGGTAGGTATTCATTAACAAAGCATCTGAAAGAGAAGAGGTGGGATCTGACTATGCGCCATACATTACAATTATCAAGTCAATTTGAAGTGGTAATCAACGACGCTTATAAAATATTGGGATGTGTATCAAATGCATTTGAGTTCAAATCTACACAGTTACTTAATCTGGTTTCCACAGCACAAAGTGATCCTAATTCCATGCAAAATCATTCACAGACGACTCAAAGTGGTGGGTTCAGGAAATGGGAATGGCTGGAAACATTTGCTGCTGTTTCCACATGCTCAGGATAGAAACTGTATTCCATCTCTCATCTCTGACCATTACAATCTTGAAAAACATGCAAATTGTTTTTTTTAAAAAAGTCATGAACAATTGAGGGATTGCTCAAGTCTGTGGGAGGGAATGGAGTGAGGGGTGAATACTTATTCATGTCGACTTAAGGTTTTGAGAGAGTTAACATTTGCAAGCATGCGAGTTCTTTTCCTACCTAAAATTCTTGTCCTAACACTCTACAGGTGACCTGACCTTTTCCTTCCACTGAAGCTTATTCGAGTTTTTGTGTCCTTGTCTGTAACCAATTGTAAAATATTACTTCCGCACAAACACACACATTTGCATATTCTGTCCAATCTGCAATTCTCCATCAACTCTCTTCAAGACTCCTTGTAATTTATCCTTTATACTCATGTCAGGGATTCTTACAAATAAGGAACTTCAATTGGATTTACAGACTCATCAACTTTGGTTTAGTTAACATGTGACACAGTTCTGTTTTTTGGGCATTACATTATTCCCAATGTGATGGTGCATTTACAGTGCAGTTTCACCTGCACCACCAATATGCACTCAGAAAGTTTCCTTCCCCTTTTCTGTCACAACGTGCTGAGGTTCTATCTGTCCCCATGTGGTGAAGGATCGGTCTGGCCTCGTTGCCATGGACTGCTCCAAGTAGTAGGACTGTTCCATATCACCTGTCCTTCATTGAGAAATCTGCAAAGAGAAATACCTTTTGACCACAAGTCCATCAGAAAGTAGTCAATGCATAGCATCCTCGCGATGCTATTGGAAAAGGGTCATGTATCCTGTCATGTTGCTTCCTGAGCAGAACCGTCAAAATCATTTCGCAGAATACCTCAACCCCAGAACTTTCCAATAAGCACCAAGACATCGCTAGGCTAGTGGTGAGAAGGGCATTACCTGTGAGATCCTTCATGTATGCCCAGTCTGTCTGCACCACCATACACTGCTCTTGAAGTGGGCTGCAGTGATGGGGGCAGTGAGACTGTCACACATCGCGTTTAAGCAAAGGAAGACTGGAGAAAGATGTAGTTGTTTTTGTCAAGGTTCAGCCTGAGGAGCTCCGTGACGCAGGACTCTGCGGTCTATGGGCTGTTACCTGGGACAAACATCAACTGTGCCTGGAGGACCATCAACTCGATGAAAGATGCTCTTTGGTCTGCCAGAAACCCATTGGTTTTCCAGAACTAGGGGTTGACCCTGACTGAATGTTGCAGACTGGCACATTCCAAGGTCTAGGACTAGTGCTGAGGGACCCACTGAAGCTTAGGGCAGCTGCTGCCAAGGCATGGTAGATGAAGACCATCATCCAAAGTATAATGGGAGTCCATTCACTTATCAAACTCTCCCCGCAACTCCCCTCTCCCAGTTCCTCAATGCATGTAAATAGAGTCTTGTACAAGTAAGAAAGACCTTTGGTTTGTTTGTCAGAGTCAAACCCCAATGTTTGCTTGTTCCTTCATATGCTACTGTATAGAACCGAACTACTTTAGTGACTATGTATGTATACAAAGATAATGTATATTTGTGAAATTTAAAAAAAAACTAGGAGCAGCCCTGGGTCTTTTGCTGAGGTGAAGGAAGCCTGCTTAGTAGCGGGGAGTGTTGGCCTTGGAGTGTTTGACCCAGGGACATTTGTGTCTAGAAGATCCTGGATGAATTTTGCTCAGAGGAAGGTGCATCTTCCTCACCTTGAACTTTCACAGAGCTGAGAGAGCTACAGACAGGCTGGATATGGAAGGCAAGACTATCTCTGGAATTTCCTAAGATGAGCTCTCTGGCATGCCTGGATGTGGCTCCTACTCCTGGCAGTGCGTTCCACACTAACTACCCTCTGTGTGAAAAAGCATGGCCTCAGGTCCCTTTTTAACCGTTCCCCTGTCATAATAAAAGTAAGCCCCCAAGTTTGAAGTCCTTCACCCTAGGTAAAAGGCCTTTGCTCATCACCTTATGAATGTCCTTCTTGGTTTTACAAACCTCTATAAAGTCACCACTCAACCTCCAATGAAAAAAGTCACAGATTATCCAACCTATCCTTATAACATAAACCCTCCAGTCCTGGCAACATTCTGGTAATTTTTTTCTGAACCCTGTACAATTTAATAATATCCTTCCTATAGGGAACTGACCAGAACTATACATATTATCCAAAAGTGGCTTCACCAATGTCCTGTATAACCTCAATTTATATCCCAATTCCTCTACTCAATCATCAGAGCAATGAAACCAAGCATGCTAAATGCCTTCTAAACCACCCTGTCCACCTGTGATGAAACTTCCAAAGAAATATGTACCTGAACTCCTAGGTGTCTCTGTTCGCAACACTCCCCAGGATCCTACCATTTCTTGTAAAAATCCTGCCCTTGTTTGTTTTCACTAAAGTGCAGTACCGCATATTAATTCAAATTAAACTCCATCTGCCATTCCTCAACCCTTTGGCCCAATTATCCAAAATCTCTTTGTTATCTTAGATAACCACCTTCACCGTTAATTATACCACCAACTTTGGTGTAATCCATAAACTTAATAACCATGCTTCCTAAATTCTCATCCAAATCATTCATATAAATGAACAAACAAAAGTGGTCCCAGCACAAAGCCCTACAAAATGCCACTGGTCACAAGCCTCCAGTCCAAAAATCAATCTACTACTCCCACCCTCTGTCTCCTACCTTTAAGTCAATTTTGTATCCAATTGGCAAGCTGTCCCTGAATCACATGTGATCTAACTTTACTAAGTAGTTAACCATGTGGAATAATGTTTGAAAACTTTTCCAGCGCTCTTTGAGGATAATAACAAGCAAAATTGACAGGGGGAGCTCGTGTATATATAATAAGTATGGATTTTCAGATGGTATTTGATTAGGTGCCAGATAAAAGATTATTGCATAGGATAGGAGCTTGTGGTATAAGGGTAATGCATTAGCATGGATTGATTAACACACAAGACAGGGTTCAGTTGAAAAGGTTGGAAATAATTTGCTGGTGGATTGCCACAAGGTTGGGTACTCGGGCCTCAATTATTCATGAAGCAGAGGCCTGGTTTAATGCATCCAAATTTGCTGATGATACAAAACAGGAGGGAGGCCATGTTGCATTGAGGACACAGGAATCTGCAAGAGGATATTGATAAATTGGATGAGTAGACAAAATTTGTCAGAAGGAACATAATTTGGGGGAGTATGAGGCCATGCACTTTGGTAGGAAGAATCAAAGGACAGACTATTATTGAATTGGAGAGAGACTCTCAAAGAAAGTGCAGTATAAATGGATCTGAGTAACTTGTGCACAAAATGCTAGCATGCAGGTGCAGGAAGTCAATAAGAAAGCAAATAAAAATGTGGCTTTTCTTGCTAGGGAGTTGGAGTTTAAAACAGGAATGTCATTGATGAGGCTATACCTGGAATACTGTGTATAATTCTGGTCCCCATATTTAAAACATGGATTCATTGACATTAAAAACAGTTTGAAAGAGTTTCACCAGGCTGATTTATGGGATGAAGAGGTTGACTTAACAAGAATAGCTAAACAAGTTGAGCCTTTATTCATTGGAGTTTAGAAGATTGAGGGGTGATATAACTGGAACGCATGGTTTTGAAGGTGGCTTGAAAGGGGAGATGTTGAGAGATTTTTCCATGAAATCTTTAACTAAAGGACATAGTTACAGGATAAGGGGACACTCATTTAGAACTGAGATGAAAAGGAATTTCTTCTCCTGGAATGTCTGGAATTCTCTACACCAGAGAACTTTTGAGGCTAGATCACTGAAAGTATTTGAAAAGGATGTAGAAAAATTTTGAAATATCAGGTTGCTAAGGGCTACAAAGAGCTGACACAACAGAGGAATTGAGTCTGGTGCAAATCAGTCACTATCTTGCTATAAGGCAGGTCAGGTTTGAGGGGCTGAATGGTCCATTTGTGTTCCTTTTTTTTTGTTTTATTCCTGTGGAACATTCTTATGATCCCAGTTAATGGTACTACTGGACAAGTCAGATCTAGAATGAAACCTAGCCTGAAACTTCTTTTGTTTCAATTTCTTTATTAACAGAACAGTTTATTACACAATAGAAAAGTGCAAAAAGCAAGTTGTCTGAACATAGAAGATAGTTCGAATCATCTTAAAACACACAACAAAAAACTTATTTGTGGCACTATCAATTAGAGACTGATGTCAGAGAAAATACATTACTGCATCAACTCTTAAGTTTCCACTTGACAAAGAAACTTATGGTTTATTTGCAATGGACTGGGGAAACAGTTCAGTGATTCCTTTCCAAGGTTGCCAACATGACCATTTCATGATAATATGAGAGCCTAAATTTTCTCAGTTCTAGTAAAACTACAAATTTCTAACCAAAGGCTCCTGATTTGTATGTTTATTGAATGGAACTCCTCTGCTGAGATAACTGGGTGCCTGAACTGCCCTGACCTCTTATAGGAGCCACACTAAAGCTACTTCTAAACTCATCCCTTTCTGAACTAGAAATAAGTCTTTTGGCTTAAATATTTACCTTATCAGTTGTTAACCCAACGATATAAAGATATTTCTATTAACCACAGGGAATCTGCAATCACTTGCTTTATGAAAAATGCTAGGTTTATGTTAATGTTCCAGAAGGACTTTCTGCCCTTGTTTTCTGTTTAAAAACTTCACGGAAATAACCAATATCTATCTCCCACTATTTTGAATTTCAGATTCCAAGAATGATATTTATATATATATAAATTATGCATGTTTCATAATAATGCCATTTGTTTTCTGTGCTTATTTATGATTCATTTCAAATTTAAAGATCAATACTTCAAGCCAATATCCAAAATAATTATGTGAACAGTGAACCAAAAGCAAGACAGAATGCAGTATGTTAACGTTAACATAGAAATGTAGAAGTAGGATAATGTGTAGACCATTCAACCTTTTGAGACTGCTCCATCATCAACTGGATTATAGCTGACCTGCTCCTCCTGCACCACTTCATGATACCTTGGCACCTTTAATATTGATCTCTGTTTTGAACATATTCAATGACTGAGTCACCTCAGTACTCTGGAGCAGTCCAAGGATTCACCATTCGCATTCATCCACCACCCTCTTTATGAAATTATTCTTAACTCAACTCAAATTCTCTGCCTCCCTTCTGAAGAGTTTTAAAATTTAATTTTTGATCTATTTTCCTAATTCCATAGACCTTAACCTTCTGCTGTAATCTTTGATATGGTAATCTTATCGAAAGCTTTCTGACAGTCAGTGTACATCACATCCAACGTGGGCTACATACCACATGCTTCCACAGTGTGACCAGCCCACCAACAATTCACCTACTTTCATACTCAGCCCCATAGCATGGAAGGTAGGCAACGATTGAAATCGGCAGACCATCCACCATATGCAAATAAATAAGGTCAATGAACCCTTCCCCTCCCACCAAACACCCCTTACTTACCCAGGTCCCCAGATTCTCTGGGCTCTGGAGGTGTTAGCCAATTAGATTGGTTGACAGCTCCAGAGGGTGGAACCTCCTGCCACTGGGGGACAGAAGTCACACTGTGTACTAATATAGCCCAGGTACAATGTATTCTCACTGTGACACCTCTTCTGGGCTGGTCAGCTGGCTGCCAACCTTCCTTCCAATGGTGGGAGGGAAGTCTGTCTGCCCTTCCCACCTCCACACTTTCCTACCTTATATGTCCCCTAAGTACCATAACAGAACTCCTTAAAGACCTAATGCAGGTTTGTCAAGCACAATATTCCATTTTGAAGTCCGCATTAGCTGTCTCTAATTATTTTTTTCCATCTGGAGATTTAGCAGTTACAAAGTAGATTTCAATGTATCTAGTTTGTAATTACCTGAGATTCTCGAACCCCAGAGAATTTGCAGCACAGAAAGAGGCCATTGTGTCTATGCTGGCTGAATAGATTAGCCACCAAATCTAATCCAACAGATCTGCACCTGGTCTATGGCCCTCCAGGTTACAGCACTTCAGCGTTAAATTCATTTTCAAATTGAGGAGTGAATTCCACACATCCAGCACCCTCTGGAGTTTTTTTTTCATCTCATGTTCTGTCCCATCATTTTTACCTTAATTCTGTAGCCCCTTGTAACTGACCTCTCTGTTTGGGGAGACAAGTCTTCACTCTCCTCTCTATCCAAGCAGTTCATTACTTTGTGAGGTATTTTGCAAATGATTAACATGTGGTGGGCCCTCTGACAGGAGAGAATAATGTCAAAACAAAATTGTTGCGGATAATTGACATGTACTTTGGTTCAGAATTTACAATAAAGAAAGGTACTTGCAGGATGAAATCCTGAATTGCTTGAGGAAATATTGTTATATAAAAGTATTGGAGAAGATAGTTAAGCTGAAGGAGAATAAAGCAGTTAAAAGTGCTAAGACCTGTTGCGAAATATATCAGAGTCCTGAGGAAAACTGAGGAAGAAATAACGGAGGCTTTGGCATTATAATTTGACTCTCAATAAGAGCCTAATGTGTGTGGGAAAACTGTCCAAATATCCATTTTTGGATATCAGATTAGCTTCTTCCTTTTTTGGTCTCTTTCCTTATTTTCTTCTCTGCCCATCATGCTTTTGATCCGACCCCACATAAATTGGTTTTCATTGTAGTTTATTTCTAACCCTGTTCTTTGCTAGCAGAATCCCAGTAATTGTTTCCTCTCCTTTTCTAACAATACACAGATGTTCTGCGTTTTTGACCATGAGCAGCATCTCAGCGTTTTCAGTCACATAGCTCCGCAAGATCTTCACTGCTGTATCAAGGATGGAGGATAGGCCCATGCAAACCTTAAAAGGGAACAAACAGGACTTGGGTGACCAGAGTGGTAACTGCATCCTAAATTCTCACAAAAGAGTTGAAAGGCCATACAACTATCAATGCACAAAAAAAAACAGGAAGCAAGGCACAGCTGAACAAGAGTAAAACCATAACGCCTAAGTCCTGAGGGAGCACGGGTCTATTGAAGGCAAACATATCAGATGAACTCCCAACAGGATGTAACAATTTTATGGGCAAATTTAAAGACTTTTGTAAGTGATTCAAGTTTTCGTGAGCTTATGTTAAAAATTTTATGGTTATATAGTTGAATAAACAAAATGGCACTCAAAAGAAATCAGGTGGAAGCTAGTTTTTTAAGCTGATGCTCAGTTTGGTATTTGTACCTGGCTCCATGTTGGAGAATTTAGGGGATTAATGAGCAAGAGATTGGTTATTTTTGTGGTAGTATGTTTGCTTCCAGTTGGTACTGCCTATGTGCCCACCTGTCTTAGCAGTAGTTAGTTCTGAAGAAAGGTCACTGTTCTTGAAACGTTAACACTCTTTTCTCTCCACAGATGCTGCCAAACCGATTGAGTTTTTTCAAGCAATTTCTTGTTTCAGGTTCCTGGCATCCGCAGATCTTTGTTTTATTTTAAAGTTAAGTAGACTATTGAGGTCGTGACGAGCATGTGAGATCCATAATTTAAATCACGGTTCAGGTGAGAAGAGTTTATTAGGCCCACAGGCGCCAGGCTTTATTTGAGAATGTATGGAAGGTACTAGATATTATTTGTTGGTCTGCAAAAATCAGAAATCATCCATTTTAAATCATTAGAATCCTTACGGTGTGGGAGTAGGCCATTCAGTCCGTCAAGTCCACATCACCCCTCTGAACAGCATCCTACCCAACCCCTGTAACCTTGCAGTTCCCATGGCTAATCCAATTGGTCTGCGCATCTCAGACTGTGGGAGGAAACCAGAGCACCCAGAGGAAATTCACGCAGACACTGGGAGAATGTGCGAACTCCGCACAGAGAGTCATCCGTGGGTGGAATCAAACATGGATCCCTGACTCTGTGAGGCAGCAGTGCTAACCACTGAGCTACAGTGCCATTGTTGATGACAGAAATGTGAAAAACCTCTATTTTGACTACTGAAGGTTCTTGTATCCTCTCTTTACTCACTCTCCACACCTCATCCATACCAACCCCTGCCATCTAATTCTCTGTACTATCTCCAATTGTTCCTCTCTAACCCCTATGCAAACCATGGTCTGTATCTTCTCTCAAGGCCCTTTATACTACTTTACCCCTACACCTATACCCACACCGCATCAACTTCAGATTCCTGATCCAACTTGTGCCCATCTGCCCATCTCCCATGGTGCCTCATAACCCCTAAGCCACCTTATCTATTCCTCACTAATCTCCTAGGCAACCCTACCTCCTTAGTTCTTGATACACCCATGCCACCCTTCGTCAGTCTGTTCAACACCCATGGCCCCTCATAGCCCTAATTCTCCCAAATATGCCTACAACTCTTCATAGCTGCTATGCCATCTCAGTGCCAATTCATACTTCCCAAATATCCCATGTCCTTTAATCTCCATGCAAATCCACTAAATATGTAGCATGGACAAAGCTCAGGACACATGCTGACAGAAGATAAAATATCTGTTTATTTATGATGTTACTATTGGAAAAGAAAATGCACTCATTGATGTAAAATAAAATTCATACTTTGAATTTCCTTCAAATAATCCCTTCGAGAAATGAACATTCCACTTTAGGGTGTAATTCAATGTGTAAATAAACATTTCCATTCCATCAACATTTGTAGTTGTCCATCAGTCATGCAACAGAAAATCAAACAATGGCTTATGGCAACTGAACATAAAATACCTAGCACTGTGACTTTTAATCTGCCCATTTTTTTGGACGATATCTTAATTTTGACTGTCCCTAGCACCAACTTAGTCATTGATAAAGTGATGGAAGGGGCCATTGACAATGTGCTTGCTAAGCAATAACCGGCTAATATCTGCTGATAACAACACACACACACACACACACACACACACACACACACACACACACACACACACACACACACACACACACACACACACAAAATGTTTAAAGGCAAGAACAAATTGGAAGAAATCACAAGCAAAATCTCTCTAAGTATCGTCTCAAATTGACCAAGTTACTGTGTTTAATTATTATGTAAGATCCAAAACAAAATAAGATGAGACAACTCATTTGTGTATCTCTCAATGTTTTAATGTAACTGATTAATAATTTAAATTTACATATTCTAATTACTAACAAAATCAGGAGATTAACAAGTGATAATTAAAAGTGTTATAACTGTGATCATAACAGAGATAAACAAATAATTTGAAACTATTTGCTTCAACATTTGTTTTTAAAATGAACTGTTTCATTCAGTTTAATGAGCTTTTTGAAATTTATGGGACATAATACAAAAGCTGTAAGTGTGTACAGAGTGTTCTGCCCTTTTGATTTCTCTCCCACGCATACACATCCTGTCTGTATAAAAAAAGTTAGAAAATTCATGATTACATCCTTTACCAGAATAAAGTTTTAATTTGTCAACTGGTTTCTCTACAAGTCATTTTGAACAACTAAGCAAATACTGTTAGAAGTTGCAGTAAAATATTCCATCAGCATAGTTGGCTGTATACAACTGTTTCTGGGAAACAAGGTACCCTGAACATGTTCAAACTATATGATCCAAATTCAGCTCACCACATCATAGTTCCGGACGTAAATATTATGTCAAAGTCCAGCAGGATAAAAAGCTTTCCAAAATTATTTCGAGCTATCCTGAAGAAAAGAATAATGTACTGCCACCTGGTGGCTTTTTCCTTAGGCACTGGACGTGGAATCATTTTTATGTTAAAAATTGTGATAACCTTTGGACAAGAAGTAATTTAGTTATCAATCTACAAATATATATGACTGATTCTTGTGACAATGCACACCAGAGCTTGCAAAGGGTGAGTCTAGCACCAGAGGGCTTCGTCTCAGAATAAATGGATGCTAATTTAAGACTGAGATGAGGAGCAACTTCTTCTCTGAGGGTTGTGAGTGTTTCGAGCTCCTTGCCACAGCGAGGTGTGCGGGGCAGAGTCCTTGTGTATATGGAAGATACATTCTCAATCAGAAGGGGAATCCAGGGTTGTGGGGACGCAACAGGAACAGGAACGTAGGAATGTCGGATTGAATGGTGGAGCAGGCTCGACGGGCCGAACAGCCTACTCTTGTTCTCATTTCTTATGGTCTATGGTCTTTGATTGGTTCTGGTTTCCAATCTGAAACTTAATGTACAAGAGATAATGCAAGTTACTTTTGGATTTCTGTGATTGTTTATGCTAATTGTTGTTATGATGGCTAGTCATTTAAAGACTGGACACTAGTCATTTGATCATTTTGACGAAAACCTGACTCTGTAGTCAGGTTGCTTAAAGCAAAAAGTCTAATATTAGGAACAGTCAAGCAACAAAGAGCAAAAGATAGATGGACTTTAAGAGAGAGGAGTTACAAATTAGTTTGAAACCAAGCAAAATAACCCCTTGAAGTGGGGTAGTGTTGTATTATTTTTACATCATTGTAAGTTGTAGACATAAGAGCATCTGATATAATGATTGCTCTGTATGTTCATCTGATGAGACAATAGCAGAGTAATAATTATTTCATGTTTCATCTCACCATTTGGTCCCTATTCAGAGACAACTACATGTGATAGACTTAATTATCCAATTCTGATTCTTAAGCTTTATCATCAAGCAAGCAGATGTAGCGTAATCTGTCCATAAAATATCCTATAAATGTTGACAGACCAGTGAACTTGAGAAGGTAACTAAAGCAGACAGGAGTTTCCAACAAGATCTACTATTCAAAAATGGGTCAAATCCTGGCATTCATGTCTAATAGCTCTGTTGGTGTCCCTACACCTAATGGTGCAGCGGTGAGCTGCCTTCTAATGGTGCAATGAAGGATGCAATAAATACTGGCCTAGCCAGCGACACCCACATCCCCTGACCAACTCAAAAACAAAGAAATACCTTACAGAACAGTACACTTAACAGAAAGCATTTTGAAGGACTAGGGCTGAACACTGAGGAAAGCATACACTGTTCAAGAACACCGTGCATTTAGAAATTTTTAAATGACATTCATAGCGTGGTAAACATAATTCATACAGACTAATATTATATATTGATGCACTGAAATTATACAATTTGATATGAACTCAATGATTAAATTTCACCTAAATATCATCATTATAGTATCAGCATTAACCCTTTTTAATGAAATGAGCTAAGGCCTCCATTACAAAAGTGGAGACAAGAATTGAAGAAAAGCACTTTATATTAAATATTCCATCCTATAATTCCAGAGTTTGGAACTTTCAGAAAGCTTCTGACATCGTTCCTGACTGGCAAGTAGTGTCTAAGGCAGGGAGTAGGAGATAAAGTATGATGCCAGAGACAGATAAAATAATTAGAAGTAATATAAGCTCATTCAGGAAACTTTTAATCTTCCAAACAACTAGTGAAACAAGGTCTATAATTGTTAGCAAGGCAGTAACATATCAACGAGGAAACAAGCAAATGGAGCAATGTTACAGTATAATGATTAGGAAGGAAAATTATGCAAGAACAAGTAAAAACACAAGACTACTTGGATTTTGGGAAATGTGGCATAAACAAAGAGGTTTAATCATTTAGATTCCATTCTGTTGTACAGTATTTGAATTTGGGTGAAAAAAAGAGAGATGCTCTTCAAATTTCATGTCTCGCACTCTCTGGGACAGAATCACAAGAGCATCAAATTTTGAAGCAAACACCAACTTATACAAAGTTAAAAATCACACAACACCAAGTTATAGTCCAACAGGTTTAATTGGAAGCACACTAGCTTTTGGAGCAACGCTCCTTCATCAGGTGATACCTGATTCCACTATCACTTGATGAAGGAGCGTCGCTCCGAAAGCTAGTGTGCTTCCAATTAAACCTGTTGGACTATAACCTGGTGTTGTGTGATTTTTAACTTTGTACACCCCAGTCCAACACCAGCATCTCCAAATCATAACAACGTATACTACAGAGAAGAGGATACCAACCAATCAGCAGTCTCTTCTCATATAAAAAGTTTCATTTTTGATCCTGGGAGCCTGGTCTGAGATGATCATCCAGGTCAGGATGGTTTGTATTTGCAGAAAAATGCCCAATAGTGCCACAAGGTCAATCAGTTTTCCTATTTTGCCAGGGGAAGTGCCACACTGTACTGAATACGGTGGAAAGTGGAATAGCTGATGTGGATCTGGATGACCAAGTGATCAGAACACAGCAGACTCATTTTTGAGGTAGTGTGTTGGTCACATGCCAATGTGCGGCACCTTCACCAGGTTTGTTCGCATGCTGAGACCAGGGTCATGATGGAGCAGACATTAGGGCTGATAAGTTCTGGTTTCTCAGCCTGATCTGCTATTGAAGGGACCCTCCAGTAGAGTTTGAAAGGAGTGTGTCCATCTTCTTGGCTGTTTGGTCCTGAAGAAGGGTTACATCTGAAATGTTGACTTCTCCACCTTCTAATGCTGCCTGGCTTGCTGCGTTCTTCCAGCCCCCTGCCTGTCTATTTTGGATTCCAGCATCTTCAGTTTTTTTGTCTCTCTGCATAGTTGGAGCAGATTACAAGGTGACATGATAGATGCTGAGGGGCAGGGGAATGAGAGCAGTCTCCCAAGGAGGTGGATGAAGTCATTAAGCTGGAGAAAACTCTCTTTGTCGATGACACAGCGGCACGGTGGCTCAGTGGTTAGGACTGTTGCCTCACAGCATCGCGGACCATGTTTCAATCCCACCTTCGGGCGACAGTCTATGTGGAGTTTGTATACTCTCCCCATTTCTCTCTGGGTGCTACAGATTTCCTCCCTAATTCCAAAGATATGCAGGATATGTGGATTGGCTACGCGAAATTGCCCATAGTGTCCAGGGATGTGTAGTCTAATGGAATATCCATGGAAAATGTTGAGAATACTGAGATACAGGCTACTAGACTAGGTGGGATTGAGGTTCACGAGGAAGAGGTATTAGAAATCCTGCAGAGTGTGAAAATAGATAAGTCCCCTGGGCCAGTTGGGATTTATCCTAGGATCCTCTGGGAAGCCATGGAGGAGATTGCTGAGCCTTTGGCATTGATCTTTAAATCGTCATTGTCTACAGGAATAGTGCCAGAAGACTGGAGGATAGCAAATGTGGTTCCCCTGTTCAAGAAGGGGAGAAGAGACAACCCTGGTAATTATAGACCAGTGAGCATTACTTCAGTTGTTGGTAAAGTGTTGGAAAAGATGATAAGAGATAGGATTTATAATCATCTAGAAAAGAATAATTTGATTAGGGATAGTCAGCACAGTTTTGTGAAGGGTAGGTCGTGCCTCACAAACCTTATTGAGTTCTTTGAGAAGGTGACCAAACAGGTCAATGAGAGTAAACCAGTTGATGTGGTGTATATGGATTTCAGCAAGGCATTTGATAAGGTTCCCCACAGTAGGCTATTGCACAAAGTGTGAAGGAATGGGATTGTGGGAGATACAGCAGTTTGGATCAGTAATTGGCTTGCTGAAAGAATACAGAGGGTAGTGGTTGATGGGAAATGTTCATCCTGGAGTCCAGTTATCAGTGGTGTACTGCAAGGGTCAGTGTTGGGTCCACTGCTGTTCGTCATTTTTATAAATGACCTGGATGAGGGCGTAGAAGGGTGGGTTAGTAAATTTGCAGACGACACTAAGGTCGGTGGAGTTGTGGATAGTGATGAAGGATGTTGTAGGTTACAGAGAGACATAGGTAAGCTGCAGAGCTGGGCTGAGAATTGGCAAATGGAGTTTAATGTGGACAAGTGTGAGGTAATTCATTTTGGATGGAGTAACCGGAATGCAAAGTACTGGGCTAATGGTCAGATTCTTGGTAGTGTAGATGAGCAGAGAGATCTCGGTGTCCATGTCCACAGATCCTTGAAAGTTGCCACCCAGGTTGACAGGGTTGTTAAGAAGGCATACAGTGTTTTAGCTTTTATTAATAGAGGGATCGAGTTCCGGAACCATGAGGTTATGCTGCAGCTGTACAAAACTCTGGTGCGGCTGCACTTGGAGTATTGTGTACAGTTCTGGTCACCGTATTATAAGAAGGATGCGAAAGCTTTGGAAAGGGTGCAGAGGAGATTTACTAGGATGTTGCCTGGTGTGGAGGGAAGTCTTACGAGGAAAGGCTGAGGGACTTGAGGCTGTTTTCGTTAGAGAGAAGAAGGTTGAGAGGTGTCTTAATAGAGACATATAAGATAATCAGACGGTTAGATAGGGTGGACAGGGAGAGCCTTTTTCCAAGTATGGGGACGGTGAGCACGAGGGGGCATAGCTTTAAATTGCCACTGCAGGAATTGCAAAACCTGCCCACACCTCCTCCCTCACCTCCATCCAAGGCCCCAAAAGAGCCTTCCACATCCATCAAAGTTTTACCTGCACATCCACCAATATCATTTATTGTATCCGTTGCTCCCGATGCGGTCTCCTCTACACTGGGGAGACTGGACGCCTCCTAGCAGAGCGCTTTAGGAACATCTCTGGGATACCCGCACCAATCAACCACACCGCCCTGTGGCCCAACATTTCAACTCCCCCTCCCACTCTGCCGAGGACATGGAGGTCCTGGGCCTCCTTCACCGCCGCTCCCTCACCACCTGATGCCTGGAGGAAGAACCTCTGAACACTTCAATCCCAGGGCATCAATGTGAACTTCACCAGTTTCCTAATTTCCCCTTCCCCCACCTCACCCCAGTCCCAAATGTCTAGCTCAGCACCGCCCCCATGACTTGTCATACTACCTATCTTCCTTTCCACCTATCCACTCCACCCTCCTCTCTAACCTATCACCTTCATTCCCAACCCCATTCACCTATTGTACTCTTTGCTACTTTTTCCCCACCCCCACCCTCCTCTCATTTATCTCTCCACCCTACAGGCACTCTGCCTCTATTCTTGATGAAGGGCTTTTGCCCAAAACGTTGATTTTCCTGCTCCTCAGATGCTGCCTGAACTGCTGTGCTTTTCCAGCACCACTGTAATCCAGAATCTGGTTTCCAGAGTCTGCAGTCATTGTTTTTACCCCGTACGTAGAATAGTGTAGGTAAGATGGGCTTCAGATTGGTAAGACAGGTCGGCGCAACATCGAGGGCCGAAGGGCCTGGACTGCGCTGTAATGTTCTATGTTCTACGAAATGCAGGAGTACAAGGATAGGGTAGGGAGTTGGGTCTGGGTGGGATATTTTGAGGGTTGGTGTGGACTTGATGGGCTGAATAGCCTGCTTCCAAACTGCAGGGATTCTATGACATTCAATGACAGAGCTCAATTGCATTGGGTGCTACAAGGCAGATTCCTGAAGAGATTCAGGCAATGTCGATTCTCCTGCTCCTTGGATGCTGCCTGACCTGCTGTGCTTTTCCAGTGCCACACTTTTCAGTTTTGATCTCCAGGATCTGCAGTCCTCACTTTCTGCTAGATTCCTGAGGAAGGGTTACATCTGAAATGTTGACTTTTCCATCTCCTGATGTAGCCTGGTTTGCTGTGTTCTTCCAGCCTCCTGCCTGTCTACTTTGGATTCCAGCATCTGCAGTTTTTTTTGTCTCCAACAAGGCAGATTGAGCCTGACTGACACCCCATTTCCAGGAGATGAGAGCTGGGTGCAGCAGACCATTGTAACTTGTTATGGTCACAATGTCAGTATTTGGTTTACACTATGGGGATAGCCTGCAGCCTGTATTCATTTCTTTTGTGTTCTAATTTGCTGCCTGTCGATAAAAGCTCATATTTGGACGTTTCCAATTGTTCCTCTGGATGTGATGTCCCCTTACTGGACAATGGCAAGACATAAGTAACCACTGGGCTTTGGGGAACGAGTAACAGGGACTTAGAGAGGGAGTTTAGATGGGATATATCTAAGGACTGATAAACTGTGTGGGTTGGCGGTTAAACAACATTTAAGGTGAAGAAATAAGGTTGAATGTGCAGTTGAGCACCGGCCATTCTGTCTGTGTGCAATGAGCAGTATAACTTTGTGCCATGATGTTACCCTTGAGGGGCAATGCTCATCTGGGTGCACAGTAGCCTTTCAAAGATGGAGCGGATGCAAAGGAAGGGATGTTAAGTCTTTCAGCAGATAACCACTGAGTGGCGATCTGTTCTGGGAACAGTGTTGTAAAACACGGATATCAGGAACACAGTAGGGATGTGATAGGTACTTAGTATGGTGAGTTTGGTAAAGTAGAGTGAGAAAGCTCACAGGGTCTTGAGGCAAGAACCCTTCCAAAAAAAAAGCATATGCAACTCACACTTAGCCAAAAATCATAAGATTCAGAACATGGACTTTGATGGCAGCCATCACTTAACCGCAGCATCAACTCACTTGCCAAATGTAGTGTCTCTAAATTGTCACACTGCTTGTTTAACAATCAGTACCAGATCAAAAATTTCTTTCAAATATTTATTGGGAAGACAAAACCATTGCCTTTGCTTCTTGCCACAGATTCCATTCCTTTATCACTAACTCCATTCTGATCCACTGTTTGAAACTAATCCAAATTATTCACAATTTTAGTACCATATCTGGCCCCAAATGTGTATGTTCACTACAACTGCCTATTTCTGCACTATTGCTAATGATCTATCCAGCTACACTTTATCAAAACCTTCTGTCATTCAACTTATACATTCTTAGACACTCCACTATCTGCCAAATTAACAAAACATTCAACTAGATCAGGCAAGTATCACCCAATCCTCATAAACAAATACTAATACCCTTGTGCAGGTCCTCTGACACCCTGGACAGAATCTCCTCTCTTTACTCGCTTGGTCAGAATGTGGTGAGACACCTGAACCGTGTCTTCAGAAGAAGGAACACCATATGTTCTTCCAATCAAGGTAGCTTGGAGGACATCAGGGGGTTATTTTCTTCAGTCAAGTGCTAGGGGGCAGAAATCCCACCCACAAGAGCTGCTGGCCAACCACAGGTGCTATATGAGGGGGTAAGAATTTCTCAGTTTGGAATTCAAAGGGTGAAGGAAAGAAAGGGGTTGATTCTTAATAGTTATCTCCCCAGCCCGATGCCTGGTTCATCAACCGTGCACAAATTACTTCAGATCAAGTTTCTATCTTACGCTATCAACTGACAGGCAGCCAACGTGGGTCTCCAGTCAGTTAGGCTGCCCATTGTGTGTCCCACCCCAACCTGAGATAAATGCAGCTGGCGCAGGAATAGGTTTCTGAGTGGTCCTTAAATTATTCTTAATTGACCACTTAAAGGCGTCAATTGGCAATGGGATGGGAAGGTCGAGATTGGACCTTCTTGCCCAGTATGTAATGCCAACAGAAATGGATTTATGGGATACCATCATTCCCACCTAATTAAAATGCCTTCTCACATTTAGGACTGTTGCCTCTGTCATGATAGACTCCAGTAGTTTCACCACAACTGACATTACATTGATGGAGTTGTGGTGTCTTGCTTTCAGTGTTGTGCCATTGAGGACGTGAAGATGTAGCAGCATTTACCACATTGCACAAAGTGTACAGACTGTGTCTCCTGGTAATGATGATGTAAGTCATGGATGGTGAAGGCTTTTGTCTGCAAACATGGCAAAATCAGAAAGAGGATGTGGTTGTGGGTAAGCCAAGAGTTATTGGGGAAACAGTCAGTGTATGAGCCACCAACTAAACCACAGGCAAAGCAGCTTGGGAAAGCTCCTCAACATTTTAATTAAGAATTTAAGAAACTTCCACAATGTGAAGAAAGAAAAGTAGCTCAAAATTGTTATTGTAAGTCACTTCTATTGTGGTAAAAGGGAAAGAATTATGGGAATTAGCAACAATGAAATTCCAAGTTGTTGATTCATCTCCACTTTGGTTTTTGCCAGATGTCAAATTGAGTGCAGTAAGTTTAAAACAAAATACCCTACTTCCAAACTCCCAACACCACCAGCTGCTCCTGAGTGACACCATATGGGAAATGAAATAGTGAATGTCATGTCATTAGGGAAGGTAGAGAATTGGCTGTGCAATGTCCATACTGTTTTCAACAAAGAATGTGAAAAACATAGCAGACCTTTTACTTACCTGACAACAAGCAAGTCGCTCCAAAAAGTCAGAGGGAATTCTGTGTTCTGGGATTCCATGACATGTTGCAGGATTTTAACTTCAGAGTGCAGTCTGATTGACAGGCTGGGCCTCTAGTCGAGCAGGGAACTTGTCAATGAAAGCCACCACTGCAGCTAAGAGGATTGGTGGGGTTGGGCATAAATTGGATGATTGGAGTGAAGAATGGAGGGTCATTAAGGGAGGCTACTTTTTGTCATTTACATAAATGATTTGGATGCAAGCATAAGAGGTACAGTTAGTAAGTTTGCAGATGACACCAAAATTGGAAGTGTAGTGGACAGCGAAGAGGGTTACCTCAGATTACAACAGGATCTAGGCCAGATGGACAAATGGGCTGAGAAGTGGCAGATGGAGTTTAATTCAGATAAATGCGAGGTGCTGCATTTTGGGAAAGCAAATCTTAGCAGGACTTATACACTTAATGGTTAGGTCCTAGGGAGTGTTGCTGAACAAAGAGACCTTGGAGTGCAGGTTCATAGCTCCATGAAAGTGGAGTCACAGATAGATAGAATAGTGAAGAGGGTGTTTGGTATGCTTTCTTTTATTGGTCAGGGTATTGAGTACAGGACATTGGTTAGGACACTGTTGGAATATTGTGTGCAATTCTGGTCTCCTTCCTATCGGAAAGATGTTGTGAAACTTGAAAGAGTTCAGAAAAGACTAACAAGGATGTTGCCAGGTTGAAGGATCTGAGCTACAGGGAGAGGCTGAACAGGCTGGGGCAGTTTTCCCTGGAGCGTCAGAGGCTGAGGGGTGTCCTTATAGAGGTTTACAAAATTATGAGGGGCATGGATAGGATAAATAGACAAATTCTTTTCCCTGGGGTTGGGGAGTCCAGAACTAGATGGCATAGGTTTAGGGTGAGAGGAAAAAGATATAATAGAGACCTAAGGGGCAACTTTTTCACGCAGAGGGTGGTACGTGTATGGAATGACCTGCCAGAGGAAGTGGTGGATGCTGGTACAATTGCAACATTAAAGAGGCATTTGGATGGGTATATGAACAGGAAGGGTTTGGAAGGATATGGCCTGGGTGCTGGCAGGTGGGACTAGATTGGGTTGGGATATCTGGTAGGCATGGACGGGTTGGACCGAAGGGTCTGCTTCCATGTTGTACATCTCCATGACTCGGGCAAGGATGTTGAACACCTTAGGGTAGGGTGGACGGTGTGGGGATTGGAGTTCAGAAGTCGGGGGTTGAGGTCAAAGGGCTTGTATTTCTCAGGTAGCACAGGTTCTGGTTGGGGTTGGAGGGCTTGGGCCAATGAGAGGGCTGCTTGATGGTAGAGGATTCTCAGCCAGGAGGTCGGTGTGAATGGTAAAGGGTTGCAGACAAACTTACTGAGGTGATTAGAAGTGAACGATAAAGCAGTGTACTAAAGTTGGAGGCTGTGACAGCAGTGTGATGAAGGAAATTGTGGGATGAGGCCATAGATAGGATTTGTAAATGTGAATGATGACAAATACGTGAGTTGGGGATTGATGCAGATTGAAGACCATGAGCTTGATGAGCAAACAGGATTTGGCCAGGCAAATAAAAAACATGTGGGTGGGAATTTGTTTAGGGTGGAGATCAGGAGGCCTTACAGTTTCAGAAAAGTCAAGTCTGGAGGTATAGAAAGTACATGTAAGAATTTAAGTGCAGTCCTAATGGCAAAGGAAGGCAATTTAATGGCAATGAAAGTAAAATATTCATACTTTAAAGTAAATTTTTCTGAGCTCCTGAATGCCGTCATGCTATGGCATATCTTGACTTGACACACCTTGAAGAGCTTTTGTGGTTGAAATTTAGATCACCAATGGTGTAAAAGTCCTATTGCTGCCAACATTTAAAATGGATGGGGGAGTGAGCAGGAGATATACATTCTGCTCAAGACAGACTGCGGAATATTGCTGACCTCCAGCTAAGACAGTGGAAATCCCTCAGCACTTTCCCTACGTAGCATCCAGGCACAGGGCCTTCAGGATAATGAACATGTTCCTTGTGGGAGCAATACTGATAATTTCGAGAATTTCATCCAGGTGGCGAGGGTGCAGAATGCTCTCAAAGGGGAGAGGGACCAGCAGGACGTCAATGTACACATTGGTACGAACAACATAGGAAGGGAAAAGGATGAGGTTCTGAAGGCAGAATATAGAAAGTTAGACAGGAATTTTTTAAAAAGAGGCCCTCGAGTAGTAATGCTTGATAACTCCCAGTGCTACAAGCTCATGAGGGCAGGAATAGGAGGATAGAGCAGATGACTGCGTGGCTGAAGAGCTAGTGTATGGGACAAGGGTTCACATTTTTGGATCATTGGAATCTCTTCTGGGGTAGAAGTGACCTGTACAAGAAGGACAGATTGCACCTAAATTGGAAGGGGACTAACATACTGACAAGGAGATTTGCTCGAGCTGCTCAGGAGAATTTAAACAAGTAAGGAGGAGCAGTGGGACCTAGTGAGACTGAGGAAAGAGATCAATGTGAGACTCGTACAGTTGGGAAAAGAAGTGAGTCAAACAGTCAGGGCAGGCAGGAACAAAACAGAACAAGGTAAGACTGATAAATTAAACTACATTTATTTCAATGCAAGAGGCCTAGGAAGGAAGGCAGATGAACTCAGGGCATGGTTAGGAACATAGCAATTACAGAAAATGGCTCAAGAATGGACAGGACTGGCAGCTTAATGTTCCAGGATACAAATGCTATGGGAAGGATAGAAAGGGAGGCAAGACAGGAGGGAGATTGGCATTTTTGATAAGGGATAGCATTACAGCTGTACTGAGGGAGGATATTCCCGGAAATACATCCAGGGAAATTATTTGGGTGGAATTGAGAAATAAATAAAGGATGATCACCTTATTGGGATTGTATTATAGACCCCCTAATAGCCAGTGGGAAATTGAAAAACAAATTTGGAAGTGGATTTAAGTTATCTGCAAGAACAATAGGGTGGTTATGGTAGGGGATGTTAATTTTCCAAACATAGACTGGAACTGCCATAGTGTCAAGGGTTTAGATGGAGAGGAATTTGTTAAGGGTGTGCAAGAAAATCTTCTGAGCCAGTATGTGAATGTACCCACTAGAGATGTTGCAAAACCTTCTGAGGTGTCAGTAGGGGGGCACCTTGGGGCCAGTGACTATAATTCTATTAGTTTTAAAATAATGATGGAAAAGGATAGACCAGATCTAACGTTTGAAGTTCTAAATTGGAGGAAGGCTAATTTTGACGTTATTAGGCAAGAATTTTCAAAAGCTGACAAATGTTCACAGGTAAAGGGACAGCTGGAAAATGTGAAGCCTTCAGAAATGAGATAACGAGAATCCAGAGACAGCGTAGGGTGAAAGGAAAGGCTGGTAGGTATCGGAATGCTGGATGACTAAAGAAATTGAGGGTTCGGTTAAGAAAGAGAAGGAAGCATATGTCAGGTATAGACAGGAGAAATCAAGTGAATCCTTAGAAGAGTATAAAGGCAGTAGGAGTATACTTAAGATGGAAATCAGCAGGGCAAAAAGGGGACATGAGATAGCTTTGGCAAATAGAGTTAAGGAAAATCCAAATGGTTTTTACAAATACATTAGGTCAAAAGGGTAACTAGGGAGTGAATAAGACCCCTCAAAGTTCAGCAAGGAGGCCTTTGTGTGAAGCTGCAGGAGATGGAGGCGATACTAAACGAATATTTTGCATCAGTGTTTACAGTGGAGAAGGACATGCAAGGTATAGAATATTATGAAGGAGGAAGTGCTGGATGTCTTGAAAAACATAAAAGTGAATACATCCCCAGGACCTGAACAGGTGTACCCTAGAACTCTGTGGGAAGCTAAGGAAGTAATTGCCGGGCCCCATGCTAAGATATTTGTATCATCGATAGTCATAGGTGAGGTGCCTGAAGACTGGAGGTTGGTGAACGTGGTGCCACTGTTTAAGAAAGGTGGTAAGGACAAGCCAGGGAACTATAGACCAGTAAGCCTAATGTCTGTGGTGGGCAAGTTGTTGGAGGGAATCCTGAGGGACAGGATTTCACGTATTTGGAAAGTCAGGGACTGTTTAGGGATAGTCAACATGGCTTTGTATGTAGGAAATTATGCCTTACGAACTCGATTGAGTTTTTTGAAGGAATAACAAATAGGATTGATGAGGACAGAGCAGTTGATATGATCCATATGGACTTCAGTAAGGCGTTCTTCAAGGTTCCCCATGGGAGACTGGTGAGCAAGGTTAGATCTCAAGGAAAACAGAGGGAAATAGCCATTGGATACAGAACTGGCTTGAAGATAGAAGACAGAGGGTGGTGGTGGGAGATTGTTTATCAGACTAGAAGCTCATGTCTCAAGTCTCAGGGGGATAGTCCTCACCAAAGTCCATGGACGTACCCATCATTTGGAGTCCCAGCACAGTAAACCAATGGCAGCCTCAATACCATGTCAGGCAACTATTCTCAGTCAGGGATCAGTGGCTCTGCACTCCAGGGAATTGGTCACAGTAAGTCTTACGGCTCCAGAGCGGATAGTCCAAAGGGTAGGAGCTAACATGATTGGGAGTAATACAGACATCAGCCGGAGTCTGGGCCCTACTCATGCTGTGCTGTACTGTTAGCTCATTCAAATAGGTAAGTCTTGGTCAGTCTATTGTGTCCGCCCACAGAAACTAAAGGAAAAGGGGATGGCTGGGGGATAAAATGCTGAGGGAAAGGAGACTCAAACCTATTCATCAGGATTGGGGGCTACAGTCTGGAGGAGTGGGGGGGGCGGGGTGAAAAGCTTTGAAAATTGAAGAGGAAGCAACATCATTTGTAGGGGATGCTATAGTAAAGATGTATAGGAAGGGGATGATGCAAAAGCGGCTTTCATCTATGGTCAGAAGCAATTTGGCTTCAGAGAGGGAGAGAAAATAACTTATCATCACACCCAGACTGGGAAGTGTCTGGAGCTATGAGGGTGGGGCTGCAGGACGCACTGTGTGATACCCTTCAAAGGGAAGCCTTACACGCAAACTCAAGCACAGTACATGGCAAAGAGCTGAGGAGTCACTAAGTCCTGGCTCTCCTAAAATGCCAGGACTCCTTGCATGCTGTACACCTGCCTGACTCACACATCGCTACCCACCTCATTCACATTAAAGGTTTGGACTCCAAGGCCAGGGGAAGAATTAGGATAGTTTTGGATGAGGCGCAATGGTGTCAGCCTGAATATGTCTTGTTCATCTTGTTTTCACATGATGCAACAGGCTCCCAACACAGACATCGATCCATGGATTATCCAGTAGGGACACAATGTTAAACATCATGCTGGCATAATTACACTCAGGGCTATACAAAGACTCAAACACACAGACATTGTGCCAAAGCAATACTTTTATACAAATACACAACTTTTTTGAGACATTGAATCCAAGGAAAGCAACGAAGCAGATTTTTTCACAATGGTGAATTTATCTCAAGGAAGTGGAATAAAACAGGAGGAAGAGTGGATTAAGCTTATACAGAAAACTGATCTGGAGGACTGTGTTCTTTTTGGGGCCTGACCTTAGGAACGATATGTTGAATTGCAGGTTGTACAGTGCAGATTTAGCAGAGCTCAAAAGGTTAAATTATGAAGCTGATTTGTATTGAAATCAGTTTACGCAAAAACACAAAAGACTACAACATTTTTGTGTTCTCAATCTAATAAAGGGAGTAACTGTTAGGTGATGTCTTATACTGTACAGTTGGCAAGTATATTAGAAACACATTGCTATGCTGTCTCTCCTTTAAAGGTATATTCCATAAATCAGAACAAAGCATTCTGCTCTTATAGACTCTATAGCGAAAATGGCATACAGTTGTATTGGAATATACTTGGGGCAAATGGTCTTTAAAATTTTATGCTATTTTGTGTGTGCAAAGCCATAAAATTACCATAAATTCTATGTCCCTTAGATATATTTCTAACTTTATTTAATAGTCAGTACTCAAATTACAATTCTCAAGAGAAGAATTTGCATGACAATCATACATAATATAGAAATTCAAATAGGATCCAACAGTCACTTTGCCAGATGAAGCCTTCATTTATGCCTACCTTATCTTCCAGTTTGTCAATGGTACATTGACAAAAGTCACCTGACCTCAAGTGAGAGGCAACTTGGTGAATTCAACACTTCAACATTCTGGCTTTAAGCCAGATTCTCAACTCTGTTATTTATTACGTGAAAGGAAATTGCTAAACACAGCTATTTATGAATGGCTTTAAACCGTAATCACCTTCCCCATCCTCTGCCTTTCAGACTCTTCGCTCAGCCAAGCAATAATTTACAAGACTACAATAACAGGAGAAATGAAAAGGAAGTAGCTGGAAGAGAAGTAAAAGTGTTGGAGATGGAAGTGTTTTGATTGAAAGAGATTTTCTGCAAGGCAGGAATTAAAATGGATGGAAAAGTAATGAGCTTCCTGTGCTCCAAGTTAATGCATTGGTATTGAGAATGTACTACTGTCTTCTGTTCCAGCTGGACTATCAATTTCCCATTAAGCTGAGAACTTGCAGAGAGAATTAAAGACTGCCAATAGGAATGGATAAATTACTATTTGTGCTTTTCATGCAGGATCTTTCACTCTCGGACTGGAAACTTGGGGATGCACAGAAACTCCATCTAAAAGCCTCGATGGTAGGCCCATCCATAATTAGTCATCAGTCTTCAGTTACATTCCACCGACTAGTTACTCACCTGAAATTGCTGTAAAGCAGGACCTAGCCTGCTTTCAGAAGCAAAGATCACCTGCTTAACCCGAGTCGTAAGGGGGATGGGCAGAGATGTCATGAATGGTAAGAGTGGGAGCTCATGTAGCAATGGCACAAATTTTCTTTGTGGTGCCTATCATTGTTTAAGATTTCCATTTATTTCCTAACAGGTTCATCGAGTCATGTGCCCATGTTGGACACCTCACATACATATGAACATGAAAATAGGAACAGAAGTAGGACATTCGGCCCCATGAGTCTACAACGCCATTCATTAAGGTCATGGCTGATCTGTTTGCCGTTTGAATTTGACACTCCCATCTTCCACAGAACAGTTCCCCTGCCTAACAAGAATCCTTTTATTTTCAATTCAGTCATGGGTGTCTTTGGTTGGGCCAGCATTTATTGCCCATCCCTAGTTGACATTAAGAAGGTGGTAGTGAGCTTCCTCTTGAACTGTTGCTGTCCATGTTCACAATGCCACTGGGGAGACAAATCCAGGATTTTGAACCAAAGGTATTGCCTAAAAATATTGAATGACCTCTTTTCCACCACCTTCTGAGACAGAGGGTTAAGGTTAGGTTTACACAATCCTCTGAGAGAGAAATTCCCCTCATGTCCAACCTAAAAGGGTAACCTCTAATTTTCAAACATTTTTAAATTCACTTTCAAAGGGAAACAGTCTTTCTACGTCCACTTTGTCAAGAACATTCAGGATGTCAAACAAGTCATCCCTCCTCAATTCTAGTGTAAATAAACCTAGCCTGGGCAAAATATCCTGATAAGATTATTCCAGGTATCAGTCTAATGGACCTTCTCTGAACTGCCTCCAATGTATTTGCATCCTTTCATAAAAAAATACAAAATTGCACAGTTTTTGAGACATTGTCACCCAATTCCCTATATATCCTAAGTGTAACATTTTTACATTTATGTTTAATTTCTCTTTTAATAAAGGAAAGAATCCCATTTACCTTTTTGACTGCTTGCTGTTTCTGCAAACTAATGTTTTGTGATTCATGTACTAGAAATTCTGGCTACCTCTGCTTCTTGGCGTTCCATAGACCTTTAAGTGATGTTCTGCTAGTTTATTTGCTTTGCCAAAGGGAACAACTTCACATTTCCGACAACATCCTCCAAATGCCAGAATTTTGCCCACTCACTCAACCTATCTTTATCTATCTCAAGCTCCTTCACTCTCTTTCACGACATATTCTCCTAGATATCTTTGTGTCAACTGTGAATTTAGCCACCGTGTCTTTGCTCCCTCTAAGTCATTGGTGTGAATTGTAAGAAGTTGAGATCCCAGCACAGACCCCTGCAGGACATCACTTGTCTTATCATTCTAATCATCTAAAGAACGTTTCTGCATTTTATCTATATTCTGTCAACCAGCCATTCTATTAACAATGCTAATATGTTAACCCCACCAATATGCTATTTTGTGGCACCTTTTTCAAATTCCTTCTGGAAATCCAAATATAATACCTCTCCAGGTTCACCTTTATCCACAGTACACATCCATCTTTCAGAGAACTCTAGTAAATTGGTTAAACACAATTTCCCTTTCACAAAACCATTGTGATTCATTCCAATTATTTTTTCTGTGCTCTGCTTTAATCTCTTTAATTATCAATTCTATCATGACAGACATCAAGCAAAACTAACCGGTAGTTTCCTGTTTTCAGCCTCATTCCATTGTTGTATCCAGGGATAATGTGTTCCATTTTCTAGTCGGATGAGCCCTTTCCTGGCACAGTGGAACTTTGAAAAATTAACACCAGCACATCCACTACCTCATGTCAGCCACCGGTTTACTTAATACGAGTGTGCTAGTGATTTTAATTTGGCCAAGTTGGGACTTTTCTCAGTGGAGTACAGGAAATTGAGGGTTGGCCTTATAGATATTTATAAAATCGTGAGAGGCATAGATAAATTGAATAAGAAACGTCTTTTCCCTATATTGGGGGAGTTCAAAACTAGAAGGCATAGGTTTAAGTGAGAGGAGAAAGATTTAAAAGGGACCTGAGGGCAACCTTTTAACACACAGGTTGGTTTGTATGCACAATGAACTGCCAAGAAGCGGTAGATGCAGGTACAGTTACAATATTTGAAAGACATTTGGACAGGTACATGATTAGGAAAGGTTTAGAGGGATATGGGACGAGTTTAGTTTGGGAAACTTGGCATGGACAAGTTGGACTGAAAAGTCTGGTTCCAGGCTGTATGACTCTGACTCTATATTCCTCTCTCCTTTCCACCTCCTGAATTACAGCTAGTACTGGAATGTATTTTGTATTCTCTACAAACATGACAGAAGCAAAATATTTGTTAATTTCATCCTCTACTTAGTTATTATCTACTTAGTTATTATTCACTCTCCACAAACTCTCTAGGGTATCAACATTTGCTTTACTTGCTCTTTCCTCCAACCTGCAGAAACCTTTGGTATCTATTTTTATATTTTTAGGTAGTTTCCTCTCACACTCTTTTCTGGAATTATCCTTTTAGTCATTCTCTATAGTTCTTTGTGTTTTGACTACTGTACTCATCTCTGCATAGTTATGTGCTTAATCATAAAATCCCTACAGCATGGAAGCAGGCCATTCAGCCCATCGAATCCACACCAACCCTGTAAAGAACATGCTACCCAGACTCACCCCCCCCCCTCCCCCCACTTTATCCCTGTACCATTGCATTTCCCAAGGCTTATCCACCTAAGCTGCACATCCCTGGACAATGTGGGCAATATAGCTTGGTCAATCCACCTATCTGCACATCTTTGTGACTGTGGATGGGAACTGGCGCACCTGTCAGAAATCCATGCAGACAAGGGGAGAATGTGCAAACTCCACACAGACAGTCACCCATGGGTGGAATCGAACCTCGGTCCCTTCTACTGTGAGGCAGCAGTGTTAACCACTGAGCCACCCCTATGTTTGATGCTTCCCTAACTAATTTCTTTAGTTAGCCACAGATGGTAGATTTTCCCTTTAGAAATTTTCTTTAGAGTTAGAATATACTTAATCTAAGTATTCTGAAATTCTTCTTAAATGCCTGCCATTGCATCTCTATTCACAGAGTCACTCAATTGTTATGGTGCAGGAGGCCATTCAGCCTTTTGTGTATGCTTTGCTGTCTGAGCACTTTGGCTGCCCCCTGTTTTTTCATATAACCTCACACACAGTTTGTATTTAACTAATCATCTAATGCACTCTTGAATGTCTCAATTAAACTTGTCTCCATCATACTTCCAGCAAATGATGAATCTATTCCCTAAAATAGTTTGTCAGTCCACTTCATCATTTGTGGTCACATAATTGCTTTTATTCAGGTTTAAAATACTAATCTTAGACTCAATCTTTTCCCTTTCAAGCTGGATGTAAAATTTAATCATATTGAAATTGTTGCTACTGAAACTTGCCTTTACTCTGAGGTCATTAAATAACCAAGTCACATTACCCGATACCAAGTCTAATATATTAATCTGCTGTCTGGTTGGCTCCAGAAAATACCAGAAACTATCTCAAAAACATTCTATGGATTCCTCATCCAGGTTGCCACTGCCCATCTGATTTTACAAGTAAATCTATATTTCAATTACCAGTGATTATTGCTACCTCTTCGTTACTAGTACCCAATGTTCTTTCTTGTACACTTCATATCACATTGTGATTATTCTTAAGGGGCCTGTAAACTACTTCCACAACTGACTTCTTCCTGCTAATTTTCCTTAGGTCTACCCAAACCATTTCCACATCCTGATCTCCTAAACCAAGGTCATCTCTAACTATTGCACAAATGCTATCTTTGATGAACAATGTTACCCCTTCACCTTCACCTAGCTTCCTGTTCTTCTTGAATGTCAGATACACCTCAATATCCATGATGCAATCCTCGTCATTCTTCAGGCACATCTGTGCTATGGCTATTAAATAATGTGCTTCCTATTTTGTAAATGTTGTACAGATTCAAATACAAAGCCTTTAGTTTAGTCATTTTTGTTTGATATGTAACAAAGAAACACAAAACCATGAAAAACAGAAGCAGGAATAAGCCATTAAGCTCCTTGAGCCTGTTGCACATTTCAATACAATTATTGCTGATCATCTAACTTGGTACCCCATTCCCACTTTCTCCCCATATTTTTTGATACCTATAGACCGAAGAACTACGTTTGCATCTATCTTGGAAATCTTCAATGTTTTGGACTGTATAGTTTCTTGTAACAGAGATATCTACATGTTCTCCACTCTGAGTGAAGAAATTCCTCATCATCTCTGTCCTAAAAAGCCTACTCCTTATCTTTAGGCTCTGACTCCTTGTTCTGGATTAATTGGTTATCAAGAACATCCTTTCTGCATCTACCCTTTTGAATCCTGTTTGAGTTTTATAGGTTTTGATGAGGTTCCCCCTCATTCTTCTAAACTCTACTGAATATAGTCATAACCGATCTGATCTCTCCCTGTACGTCAGTCCTACTTTCCCAGGAAGTAGTCTGGTAAGCCTCCCCCACACTTCCTGAATAGTGAGAACATCCTTCCTCAGATAAGGAGACCAAACTGCACACAATACTCCAGGTATAGTCTTGCCCAATGCCCTGTGCTAGGAGCAAGATATCCCTGCTGCTATACTCTAATCCTCTCACTATGAGGGCCACCATACTATCTGATTTCTTCACTGCCTGCTGTACCAGAATATTTACTTTCAGCAACTGGTGTGCAAGAAGATCTCGTTGCACCATTGCATCTCTTTCCTAATCTAACCCCATTCAGGTAATAATCTGCAGCATGTTTTTTGTCACCAAAATAGATCTCACAGCTAGCCGAATCATTTGGCATCTGCCATGCTTTTGCTCACTTACTTCTCCAAATCTCACTGAAGCATCTCTGCATCCTCCTTACAGAATACCCTCCCACCCAGCTTTGTGCCATTTGCAAACTTGGAGATATGATACATTATTTCCTCACCTAAATCATTAATGAATATTGTGAATAGCTGAGATGTAAGGACTAACTGCAATATCCTGCGACTCACTGCCTGCAACTCAGAAAAGTAATCTGTTCATTCCTACTCTTTGTTTCCTGTCTGCCAACCAGTTCTCTATACATTTCAGTGCACTGTCCCCAATCCCATAACACTTTCCAGTTTTCCCATATTGCAGCTTCCTCCCTTACCTTGTTTCTTTTCTTTGATGAATCACATCAAAGGCTTTCATCAGGCTTTCATCAGGCAACGCACTGTGGCGATGGGGGATTGGTAATAGGTCAAGGCAATGATACCTGGAGGCACTCAGCCAAGATTTTGCACACAGACTTTAGAGTCTGACCATGAAGTTAAGGGCATGATCCATTCTGATCTGGATGGTTTACTTCCTTCTACGATCAGATATGTCAAGGTCATACTTTTCGGTGACTTTATTTGGACATCAACACTAAACCTAAAGTGGTATTTTTGGCAAAAGTAGTGAGGCAATAGCAGTCTACTCTCAAACTCGTGAGCTCAACATCGTCTCCAAATGTCTATTGTCTCCAAATTATGTGTGATGGTTGTTGGGCACCTGTACTGAGACAGGGGTGTCTTTCAGCAGCTGAATCTGACATTGAACAGATCTCTTCAGGATACCCTCTGCACATAGAGAAATTAGAGGATGTTAGAAAACATGGCCCAAAAACAGGCTGCCCCAACTCACTCTCTCTGAACTGGAAAACCACACTATATTGGTGCTTACAGTTACTGATGGCTTTCCTATGTGGAAAAAAACTCAAAGGGGAATCTCAGCACACTTCAAAAAGTTAGAAATGATTAGGTTCCCTGTAGTATGGAAACAGGCCATTTGGCCCAACAAGTCCATATCAACTCTCTGAAGAGTAACCTTCCCAGACCCATTCCCCAATATTTATCCCTAATTAATGTAACAAATATTATGGGCAATTTAGCATGTGCAATTCACCTAACCTGCACATCTTTAGATTGGGGGAGGAAACCAGACCACCCAGAGGAAGCCCACACAGACACGGGGAGAATGTGCAAACTCCACACAGGCAGTTGCCTTGAGGTGGGAATTGAACCTGCGTCCCTGGCGCTGTGAGGTAGAAACGCTAACCACTGAACCACTATGCCCCTCAAATGTGTGTCAAAATCAAAATTGTATCCAGTCTAAAATCACAATATATTTGGACATTAGCTGCTTTGTTAATGCAACAGGTAGTCTTTGTGTGTGCAACTTCTGCCTGAATACACATTCAAGATGCACATGTTTCAATGGATTAGGGATTGGATTATGTGAAGGAGTTTAGAATGCCTAGGTCTTGATTCATCTTAATCCTGTTCTGATCAAGGGTCTAATTTGATGGGTTTATCTCAAAGCTGAATAGGTGATATTAATATTCTGGCTTTAAAAATATCATAAATGTGATATAACAGACGACTAAGTGAATTGAGTCAGTGATATCATCACAGAGGTTAGTTGCTTTATTTTAACCCTTCTTTTGTCCCATTTAGTATATTTTCTTATCGTAAGTCTTATATTCACATCCCCATAGCCCACCTAATAAATTGTAGCAGTGTTGATGAGTAACATTCTCTCCATTTCTATACTTTTGCTTCCTCAGTAACCCTTAAACTGCTCTTAGTGTTCACAAAATCATTTAAATCCTTCAACTGTATTCTCAGCTCACTGACAGTTTCACTTGCAGCATCTTACATCGAAGTAATTTAGCTTTGTAACAACGTGATCTGATTTTCTCAAAACATCATAGTTGAACAACATTTGTGCATTCTATACATTTCTTTTGTCAAAAGACATGTTGGTGGAGAAGATTGATCATGAGATCACTCCAAGCGGCTACTTGTCACAATTTAACAACTTGTGTGCTTTTCCCTGCTATTATGATAAGGTGCACGTACTCAGAACTGGCAAACAGCATTGCACATCTGGCTGACAGATTTGAGTTTGATTTGCTAGCTGGTATTTAAATCAGTGATGACCGTGGTGATGAGCCAAAAACTGTCATGGCTTGTCTACCTCAGTGGAATAACTATCAATTTTGTCCTGGCCTACTTTTTGTGTGTGTTTTTCTTTGGCTGAGGCTGGCTCAAGTGTTTACTGTATAGCCTGCACCACGATGCTTATATCAAATGTCTTTCGCATACTTTGCAAAAATATTGTTGCATGGTTACCATAGCAAACACACTCCAACAGCTGGATTGATTTATCTTTACTTCCAGTTTGCTGAGGAATGCTTGTTGCTCCTGCTGCTGCTGCAGGAAAATATTATTATAGCCACATTTCTGTTTTCTGTTGTGTGAGAGAATGTAGTGCATAGCATGTGATAAAATGTCACATTTAATTTGGGATTGTCCTTGTGAATAATCGAATAAGGAATAAAAATAGATTGGTCAAGATTTTATACCCTGAGCCCATCAGCCATGAATCTCACTAGAAATTTAAACAGTTTAAGCATAAAAACTGAAAGCGCTGAAGAAACACAGCAAATCTGACAGCAGCTGTGGAGAGAGAAACAGAGTTAATGTTTCGTGTCCAACATGATTCTTCATAACTAGAAGAGAAAGCTGGAAACCTGAATAGAAGGTACGGAATGGGCCTCAAACTGATCAATTTTGAGATGATATTCACCAGAAAGATATTCAGGACCTGTGTGAAGACCTATATAATTTATTCTGGATCTGCTCAATATTTAATAGCCTGATGCCTTGTGAAATGTTGCCGGGTTACCAATCCACTCTGTTGGGATGAGTGGATTTTGCTTAACATTTACCATCAGGAACTCTAGATTTTCTCTCTTCTCATTGCATTGCGCTTTCAACTTCATGTGTCATCTTGGGATGAGTATCATTCCATCATATAGCCTCATTTTACCTTAAAAGGCTTTATGTTTGGCTCATCTTGGGCCACTTTACACACATCTGTGAAGCTAGTGATGTTGCATGTAGTCCTGCTGTCTATCTGAAATCTTATATTCCCTTGAAGCTCTCCTTTTGCTGTCTTCATGTTAACAGCTGCACAATAATTATTACTTTGTTTGGACAGTGTCAACCCATTCTATCATGGAGAGTGATTTGTCAAAATCATTGCATGACATCTGTCCCGCAGCCAGCTTAATAAGTTGGCTTTGTTTCTTTCCAGCAAAGAGTTACATGCCAAGTGATTCTACTTCAGCAGTTCCTCCATACTGGACATGGTTCCTTTTCTTTCATTTGGTTTCCCTTGCAATCTCTAAATCCTGTTTCTGGCCTCAATCTTTCTGCTGCTCCTTCTGGAAATATTTCTTAAATTTTTAATAATATTATTGTTATGCCTGGATTGTCTGTCAGCATAATGCAAAGCCTCATCCATTCTATCATTCATACTGCTTAGTCAATGTTTGACAGTCTCTTTTTAAGGCTAGGTTTCAAAATGGGACCCCTTATTGCATACAACCAGATGAACAAATGAATTAGGATAAAGCATAGACCATTCAGCCCCTCAAAACTTCTCCATTGTTCAATAAGATCATGGTTGACCTGATTATAACCTCAAATCTACATTCCTGTCTAGCCTTGATAACATTTCTTCTTGTTTAAATATTTATCTACCTCTGTCTTTTAAAAAAAAATCAAGGATTCTGGTTCTATAATCTTTTCAGGAAGCGAGTTTCACTGAGAGAAACAAAAATCAGCTCACTTCTGTTCTAAATGGGTGGCCTCTGTTTTTAAACAATGACCCTAATTCTAGATTCTCCCAGAAGAGGAAACAATCTCTCCACATCTACTCTGAGGAAACCCTTCAGAATATTTGATGTTGCCATCAAATCTACTCTTCTAGGCCTAATCTGACAAATCATTTATCATAAGACAACCTCCCATTCAGGTGTTAGTCTAGTAAACATTTTCTGAATTGCCTCCAATCCATTTACATGCTTCCTTAAACAAGGCTGCCAATAATGTGCATAGTACTTCAAGTCTGTTCTCACCATGCCCTGTATAAGTAAAACATAGCCTACTTACTTTTGTATTCAATTCCCCTCATGATAAATAATTACACTGTATAGTTTTCCTAATTATTTGTGGTACGTGCATGCTAACATTTTGTGATTCATGCATGAGGACATCCAGATCCCTCAGCACTTCAGAGCTCTGTAATTTCTCACCATTCATAGAATATGCAATTTGTTTTATTTTTTCTACAAAAATATTTACTTTCATATTTACCCATACTAAACTCAATTTTTCACATGAAGGCCAATGACTGAACCTATCTGAATTTTTTATTCACATCCTTATGTAGTCTTCACAACTTTTCTACCATCTTTGTGCCATCATCAAATCTGGCAACTATAACTTCCATCGCTTCTTCGTTGTAATTTATGAAAAAGATTTGAAAAATCCCAGCACCAATCCCTGTGGCACACCATTTGTGACATCCTACCAACCTAAAAAGGACCAATTTACACCTACTCTCTCCTTCCTGTTAGCCAACCAATTTTTTATATAAGCAATATTCTGTCCTCCTCACCATGGGTTTTTATTTTCTGCAATAATCTTTGAAGTGATATCTTATCAAATGCCTTCTGGACATCTGAGTACAGTACATCCACCAATTCTCCTTTATCCACTTTACCTCATCAAAGAGCTCCAATAGATTGGTCAAATAAGATTTACTTTTCATACAAGCATATCTGATTAACTTGAACTTATCCAAGTGCCGTGATATAACTTCTTTAATAGTACTTTCTAATATTTTCCCTATACCAGATGTTGAACTAACTGGCCTGTTGTTGCCTGCTTGTTATCTCTCTCCATTTTTGAACAAAGGAGTTACATTAGCAATCTTCCCATCTAATAGAGCTCTCTTTATATCAAGGGAGCGTTGCAAAATTAAAGCAATACATTAGCTTTCTCAATAGCTGATTCTTTAAAGACTCATGAGCCAAACACTTGTCACCTGCAGATCCAACAATTTATTCATTATCACTTCTTTGGTAATTTTGACTTTCCTGAGTCCCTCCCTCTCTTTCATTCCTGATTTATCGCTGGTTTCATGATGAGATATGTAAAATATCTGTTCAATTCTCCTGCCATTTCTTGATTCATTTTTTTTTCAAGGGAAGAAACTTGCCATCAGGATACATGAACACCAACTAGCCACCAAAAGATACAACCCACCATCACTAGTTTCTATATATACAGACAAGGAAGGACACCACTTTAGCTGGGACAACAAACACATCCTCGGACAGGCGCAACAAAAATATGCATGAGAACTCTTACAAGCCTGGCATTCTAACCAGAACTCCATCAGTAAACACATCGACTTAAATCCTATCTACCTTCCCTTGAAAAGAAAACAGAAATGATATCACCCACCTTAAGAAACCAAAGCCTATGAATAGAGAGGTTGGACATATCTCCAGTGTTGCACCAGAGACTCTCAATGATGTTGTTACCTAGTATGGTGATGAAACGTCTGAAAACAAACCAAGCTCAGAAAGCTAACTTACATACTTTTATTATCTGTTATAATACATAGCGTATAGGCTAACTTTCTCTAGTACCCTTTAAATTACACTTTTATTAACTTTTGGCCATCCTTCTAGTCTTCTGACCTGCCACCTGTCTTTGCATAAGTATATGCTTTTTTCTATAAGTTGATACTATCTTTAACATTTGTAGTTAATCACGAATGGCCAGTTAATCCCTTGAAACTTTTCTTCCATGTCGGAATCTATTTCTTCTATATATCGTGAAATATCTCTTTAAATGCCTGCGGTATATTTGATTGACCTGTCCATTAAACCCATTTGCCATGTCACTTTAGCCAGCTGTGTTTTCAAGCCTTCATGATTCCCTTATTTAAATGCTTTTAAAATATCACATATACACTTCTCTCTCCTTCAAACTGAGTGTGAAATTCAATCATATCATTGCTGCTTCTTCAGGATGTATCCATTATGTGATCTTTCATTAATCCAATCTCATTATACAATAGTAGGTCGGTATAACCTGGTCACTGACCAGCTTCAGAACATGCTGTTCAAAGAATCTATGCCAAAAATCTGGTGAGCTTTGTGTTCACCTTTACTCAATATTTTGATTAAAATCTCCCATGATTGTTGCTGTGCCTTGCTGACAAACTCTTACTATTTCTTTCTTTATGCTACACTTTACTGTTAGAGATTCTGTACACTACTCCCGCAAATGACTTCTTCCGTTTATCATTTCTCATTTCTACCCGAACTGTTTTGACATGAAATACACCCAGGGAAGTTGTTTGGGTGGAACTGAGAAATAAGAAAGGGATGATCACCTTTTGGGATTGTATTACAGACCCCCTAATAACCAGCGGGAAATTGAGAAACACATTTGTAAGGAGATCTCAGTTAACTGTAAGAATAATAGGGTGGTTATGGTGGGGGATTTTAACTTTCCAAACATAGACTGGGACTGCCATAGTGTTAAATGGAGAGGAATTTGTTAACTGTGTCAGTATGTGGATGTACCTACTAGAGAAGGTGCAAAACTTGACCTACTCTTGGGAAATAAGGCAGGGCAGGTGACTGAGCTGTCAGAGGGGGAGCACTTTGGGGCCAGTGGCCATAATTCTATTAGTTTTAAAATAGTGATGGAAAAGGATAGACCAGATCTAAAAGTTGAGATTCTAAATTGGAGAAAGGCCAATTTTGACTTTATTAGGCAAGAAATTTCAAAAGCTGACTGGGGGCAAATATTCGCAGGTAAAGGAATGGCTGGCAAATGGGAAGCCTACAGAAATGAGATAACGAGAGTCCAGAGAAAGTACATTCCTGTTAGGGTGAAAGGAAAAGCTGGTAAGTATAGGGAATGCTGGATGACTAAAGAAATTGAGGATTTGGTTAAGAAAAAGAAGGAAGCATATGTCAGGTATAGACAGGATGGATTGAGTTAATCCTTAGAAGAGTATAAATGCAGTAGGAGGATACTTAAGAGAGAAATCAGGAGGGCAAAAAGAGGAGATAGATAAGATAGCTTTGGCAAATAGAGGTAAGGAGAATCCAAAAGGTTTTTACAAATACATTAAAGACAAAAGGGTAACTAGGGAGAGAATAGGGGCCCTCAAAAGTCAGAAAGGCGGACTTTGTGTGGAGCCGCAGAAAATGGGGGAGATACTAAATGAGTATTTTGCATCAGTATTTACTGTGGAAAAGGACATAGAAGATATAGACTGTAGGGAAATAGATGGTGACATCTTGCAAAATGTCCATATTACAGAGGAGGAGGTGCTGGATGTCTTGCAACACATAAAAGTGGATAAATCCCCAGGACCTGACAGGTGTACCCTAGAACTCTGTGGGAAGTGAGAGAAGTGATTGCTGGGTCCCATGCTAAGATATTTGTATCATCGATAGTCGTATCATCGATAGTCACAGGTGAGGTGCCAGAAGACTGGAGGTTGGCTAATGCGGTGCCACTGTTTAAGAAAGGTAGTAATGACAAGCCAGGGAACTATAGACCAGTGAGCCTGACATCTGTGGTGGGCAAGTTGTTTGAGGGAATCCTGTGGGACAGGATATACTTGCATTTGGAAAGGGAAGGACTGATTAGGGACAGTCAACATGGCTTTGTGCGTGAGAGATCATGTCTCACAAACTTGTTTGAGTTTTTTGAAGAAGTAACAAAAAGGATTGATGAGGGCAGAATAGTAGATGTGATCTATATGGACTTCAGTAAGGCAGTTGACAAGGTTCCACATGGGAGACTGGTTAGCAAGGTTAGATCTCATGGAATACAGGGAGAGCTAGCCATTTGGATACAGAACTGGCTCAAAGGTAGAAGACAGAGGGTGGTGGTGGAGGGTTGTTTTTCAGACTGGAGGCCTGTGACCAGTGGAGTTCCACAAGGATCGGTGCTGGGTCCACTACTTTTCATCATTTACATAAATGATTTGGATGTGAGTATAAGAGGTATAGTTAGTAAGTTTGCTGATGACACCAAAATTGGAGGTGTAGTGGACAACGAGGAAGGTTACCTCAGAATACAACAGGATCTTGATCAGATAGGCCAATGGGCTGAGAAGTGGCAGATGGAGTTTAATTTTGATTAATATGAGGTGCTGCATTTTGGGAAAGCAAATCTTAGCAAGACATATACATTTAATGTTCAGGTCCTAGGGAGTGTTGTTGAACAAAGAGACCTTGGAGTGCAGGTACATAGCTCCTTGAAAGTGGATTTGCAGGTAGATAGGATAGTAGAGAAAGTGTTTGGTATGCTTTTCTTTATTGGTCAGAGTACTGAGTACAGGTGTTGGGCGGTCATGTTGCGGACATTGGTTAGGCCACTGTTGGAATATTGCATGCAATTCTGGTTTCCTTCCTATTGGGAAGATGTTGTGAAACTTGAAAGGTTTCAGAAAAAAATTTACAAGGATGTTGCCAAGGTTGGAGGATTTGAAGTATAAAGAGAAGTTGAATAGGCTGGGGCTGTTTGCCCTGGAGCGTCGTAGGCTGAGGGGTGACCTTATTGAGGTTCATAAAATCATGAGGGGCATGGATAAGATAAATAGGCAAAGTCTTTTCCCTGGGGTCAGGGAGTCCAGAACTAGAGGGCATAGGTTTAGGGTGAGAGGGGAAAGATATAAAAGAGACCTAAGGAGCAACTCTTTCACGCAGAGTGTGGTACATGTATGGAATGAGCTGCCAATGGAAGTGGTGGAGGCTGGTACAATTGCAACATTTAAAAGGCATCTGGATGGGTATATGAATAGGAAGGGTTTGGAGGGTTATGGGCCAGGTGCTGGCAGATGGGACTAGATTGGGTTGGGATATCTGGTTGGCATGAACGATTTGGACCGAAGAGTCTGTTTCCATGCTGTACATCTCTATGACTCTATGTTGGTTTGCCGAACTTACTTCATTCCTTTCTACTGTGCTCATTTTATTGTTAGCTAACAGAGCCATCTCTTCACCTTTTCCTCATTTCCTGTCATTTCTAAATGCCCTGTTCCCTTGAAGATTCAGGTCCCAATCCATATCATCCTACCGACATATCTCTGTAAATACCATAAAGTGTACTTAGTTATTTCTGCTGTGCTCTCGGTTTATCTGATTTGTTTCAAATTCTACATGCATTCAGACAAAACATTTAAGTTTATCCTTTTTATCTTTATGACTTCAATGTGCTCGTTGACTCTTAGATTCAGATCCTGTTCTTGTCATGCTCATTCCTGAAGAAGGTCTTATGCCTGAAACGTCGATTCTCCTGCTCCTCGGATGCTGCCCTGGCCTGCTGTGTTTTACCAGCATCACATTTTTCAACACCGTTCTTGTCATGGTTTGTTTACCATTTCATGTATTTATATATCTTTCTTCGTACTCTATTCCCTTTGGAATAAAGATTAACATTTCATTTGCCTTCCCTATTTTCTGCTGAACTTGGATGTTAGATTTTTGTGAATAATGGATGAAGACTCCCAAAGCCTTCTATTCCATAGCTTTCTGAGTCTTTCTCCATTTAAATAATATTCAGCTTCTCTATTCTTCCTGAGATTAGGCATTTTGGCATATTTCCAAATTTGGTACTTTGCCCACACTATTTAGTTTCAATTGTTTCCTACTTCCCTCTGATACATTTGGACCAACACTGACCCCAGCATGGTTCAGGTGGAGACTGGGCTTTCGATACAGATCTCACTTTCCCCAGTATGGGTGTCAGTGCTCCATGAACCAAAACACTCTTCTCATACACCATTGACCAACACATTAACTTCTCTAACCTTATTTGCCTTACGCCAATTTGCAAATGTCTTAAACTAGTGACAATAGCCTCTGAGGTTCTGCTTTTTAATTTGGCAACTAGCTTCTATACTGACTATGCAGAACCTCTTTCCTTGTCCTGCTGTGTTGTTAACAACTGCATGGACAATGAAGACCAAATCCATTCCTTCCCATTGCTAGCTCCTTTCTAGTCCTGAGCAGATATCTCAACTCTGGCACTGGGCAAGCAATACATCTGTCTGAATTCACGCTCTTTGCTGCAGAGAGCAGTGTCAATCCCTATCACTATATTGTCCCCTCCTACCACTCAATTCCTTCTCACGCTCTCCCTTTTGAATGACTCCTGTACATGATGCCATAGTCATGCAGCCCTCACTCTAATTCTGACAAACTAAAAGAACATCAAACCTGTTGGACAATTACAAAAGCTGAGCTCTTGTGCACTCACCCCAGCCTTATCTCAGTTGCAGTTGTACTCTTCTTTCCTGAACAATGAGTAAATTAGAAAATCCAACCCTCAGAGCTGTGACTGGCTTCTAGTACCTTCTATGATACATTGTGGTGCATGTTGCTCAGCTTCCATTTCATTGACTCTGGGCTAAAGTTGCTCAAATTTCAAACTCTTACTTCAAATGTTTGCTGTGGACCTGACAAGCATCCAGGAGCCCTCATGTACTGCAACTATGACACTTCAATTGTCCTGCTATACTAATGTATTTTCATTAATTATTTAATGATAGTTTTCTTTTTTATGGTTCTTTTATGTATTTTACTAACTTTCCAGCAAAACTATGTATTATATTAAAATTTGAGAATAGAAAAGACCATAGCCACTTTGCAAAGATTCACCAAACAGCTTGCTCCATTCACTGTAGTAGAATAAGGAACAATTCTGATCCATTCCAATTAACGTCCATTCTTCTTAAGACAACCTATCTCTGATAAGATCATCTTTCAGTTGTCCAAACTCAAGAGACTCAGCTAGACATTTCAGTGCACTCTCAAATTGAACAAAATTGTCCCTCTCTTCTGGATCTCTGATATTGAGCACATTCCCTTCATAAATGACATTAGTAGAAGGTTCAAATGGTGACTGAAGGCTATCAATAACTCTCCAATCTAGCGTTTCTGCTGCTCAGTGAGATCGAGACTGCAATGTAATTCGTTGCACTCTTTTCCCCAGCACTAATATCAGAATTAGAGTCATAGAGATGTACAGCATGGAAACAGATCCTTCAGTCCAACCCGTCCATGCTGACCAGATATCCCAACCCAATCTCGTCCCACCTGCCAGCACCTAGCCCATATCTCGACAAACCCCTCCTATTCATATACCCAACCAAATGCCACTTAAATGTTGTGGCAGCCTCCACCACTTCCTTTCGCAGCTCATTCCATACACGTACCACCCTCTATGTGAAAAAGTTGCCCCTTAGGTCTCTATTATATCTTTCCCCTCTCACCCTAAACCTATGCCCTCTAGTTATGGACTCCACGACCCAGGGAAAAGACTTTGCCTATTCACCCTATCCATGCCCCTCATAATTTTGTAAACATCTATAAGGTCACCTCTCAGCCTCCGACGCTCCAGGGAAAACAGCCCCAGCCTGTTCAGCCTCTCCCAAAAGCTCAAATCCTCCAACCCTGGCAAGATCCTTGTAAATCTTTTCTGAACCCTTTCAGGTTTCACAACATCTTTCCGATAGGAAGGAGACCAGAATTGCACACAATATTCCAACAGTAGCCTGACCAATGTCCTGTACAGCCGCAACATGACCTCCCAACTCCTGTACTCAATACTCTGACCAATAAAGGAAAGCATACCAAATGCCATCTTCAATATCCTATCTACCTGCGACTCCACTTTCAAGGAGCTATGAACCTGCACTTCAAGGTCTCTTTGTTCAGCGACACTCCCTAGGACCTTACCATTAAAAGTCCTACTAAGATTTGCTTTCCCAAAATGCAGCACATTGCATTTATCTGAATTAAACTCCATCTGCCACTCTCAGCCCATTGGCCCATCTGGTCAAGATCCTGTTGTAATCTGAAGCAACCCTCCTCGCTGTCCACTACACCTCCAATTCTGATGTCATTTGCAAACTTACTAACTGTACCTCTTATGCTCGCATCCAAATCATTTACGTAAATGACAATAAGTAGAGGACCCAGCACCGATCCTTGTAGCACTCCACTGGTCACAGGCCTCCAGTCTGAAAAACAACCCTCCACCACCACCACCACCACCACCCTCTGTCTTCTACCTTTGAGCCAGTTCTGTATCCAAGTGGCTAGTTCTCCCTGTATTCCATGAGATCTAACCTTGCTAACCAGTCTCCCATGTGGAACCTTGTCGAATGCCTTACTGAAGTCCGTATAGATCACATCTACCACTCTGCCCTCATCAATCCTCTTTGTTACTTCTTCAAAAAACTCAATCAAGTTTGTGAGACATGATCTCCCATGCACAAAGCCATGTTGACTATCCCTAATCAGTCCTTCCCTTTCCAAATGCAAGTATATCCTGTCCCTCAGGATTCCATCAAACAACTTGCCCACCACAGATGTCAAGCTCGCTGGTCTATAGTTCCCTGGCTTGTCCTTACCACCCTTCTTAAACAGTGGCACCACATTAGCCAACCTCCAGTCTTCCGGCACCTCACCTGTGACTATCAATGATACAAATATCTCCACAAGAGTCCCAGCAATCACTTCCCTAGCTTCCCACAGAGTTCTAGGGTACACCTGATCAGGTCCTAGGTATTTATCCACCTTTACCCGTTTCAAGACATCCAGCACTTCTTCCTTTGTAATATGGACATTTTGCAAGATTTCACCATCTATTTCCCTGCAGTCTATATCTTCCATATCCTTTTCCACAGTAAATACTGTGCAAAATACACATTTAGTATCTCCCCCATTTTCTGCAGCTCCACACAGCCTTGCTGATCTTTGAGGGGCCCTATTCTCTCCCTAGTTACCCTTTTGCCCTTAATTATTTTTTAAAACTCTTTGGATTCTCCTTAATTCTATTTTCCAAAGATATCTCATGTCCCCTTTTTGCCCTCATGATTTCCCTCTTAAGTATACTCCTACTTCCTTTGTACTCTTCCAAGGATTCACTCGATCTATCCTGCCTATACCTTACATATGCTTCCTTCTTTTTCTTAACCAAACCCTCAATTTTTTTTAGTCATCTAGCGTTCCCTATACTTACCAGCCTTTCCTTTCACCCTGACAGGAATATACTTTCTCTGGATTCTCGTTATCTCATTTCTGAAGGGGTCCCTTTACCTGCAAACAGCTGCCCCCAATCAGCTTTCGAAAGTTCTTGCCTAATACCATCAAAATTGGCCTTTCTCCAATTTAGAACTTCAACTTTTAGATCTGGTCTATCCTTTTCCATCACTATTTTAAATCTAATAGAATTAGTTGGTCACTGGCCCCAAAGAGCTCCCCCACTGACACCTCAGTCACCTGCCCTGCCTTATTTCCCAAGAATAGGTCAAGTATTGCACCTTCTCTAGTAGGTACATCCACAAACTGAATCAGAAAATTGTCTTGTACACACTTAACAAATTCCTCTCCACCTAAACCCTTAACAGTAAGGCATTCCCAGTCTATGTTTGGAAAGTTAAAATCCCCTATCACAACCACCCTATTATTCTTACAGATGGTTGAGATCTCCTTACAAGTTTGTTTCTCAATTTCCCTCTGACTATTAGGGGGTCTATAATACAATGCTAATAAGGTTATCATCCCTTTCTTATTTCTCAATTCCACCCAAATAACTTCCCTGGATGTATTTCCAGGAATATCCTCCCTCAGCACAGCTGTAATGCTATCCCTTATCAAAAATACCACTCCCCCTCCTCTCTTGCCTCCCTTTCTATCCTTCCTGTAGCATTTGTATCCTGGAATATTAAGTTGCCAGTCCTGCCCATTCCTGAGCCATGTTTCTGTAATTGCTATGATATCCCAGTCCCATGTTCCTAACCATGCCCTGAGTTCATCTGCCTTCCTTGTTAGGCCCCTTGCATTGAAATAAATGCAGTTTAATTTATTAGTCCTACCTTGTTCCTGCCTGCCCTGACTGTTTGACTGGCTTCTGTTCTCAATTGTACCAGTCTCGGATTGATCTCTTTCCTCACTACCTCCCAGGGTCCCACCCTCCCACCTTACTAGTTTAAATCCTCCCGAGTAGTTCTAGCAAATTTCCCTGCCAGTATATAAGGCCCCTTCCAATTTAGATGCAATCCATCCTTCTTGTATAGGTCACTTCTACCCCAAAACAGATTCCAATGATCCAAAAATGTGAATCCTTCTCCCATACAGCAGTTCCTCAGCCATGCATTCATCTGCTCTATCCTCTTATTCCTGCCATGACTAGCTTGTATCACCAGGAGTAATCCAGATATTACTACGCTCAAGGACCTCCTTTTTAAATTTCTGCCTAACTCTCTATAATCTCCCTTCACAATTTCAACCTTTTCCCTTACTATGTTGTTGGTTCCAATGTGGACAATGACCTCTTGCTGGACCATCTCCCCCATGAGAACATTCTGCACCCTCTCTGAGACATCCTTAATCCTGGCACCAGGGAAGCAACACACCATTTTGCTTTTTCGCTGCTGGCCACAGAAATGTCTGTCTGTACCTCGGACTAGAGAATCCCCTAACACAATTGATCTCTTGGTATCCGACGTACCCCTCATTGCATTAAAGCCAGTCTCAATACCAGACACTTGGCTGTTCGTGCTACGTTCCCCTGAGAATCCATGGCCCCCTACATTTTCCAAAACAGCATACCTGTTTGAAATGGATATACCAACAAAAGACTTCTGCACTAGTTGCCTCCCTCTCTTACCTTTCCTAGAGTTAACCCATCTATATGACTGCATTTGAGACTTTCCCCCCTTCCTATAACTGCCATCCGTCACATACTGTTGCTGTTGCAAATTCCTCATTGCTTCTAACTGTCTCTCCAACCAATCCATTCAATCTGATAAGATTCACAGCCAACGGCATTATGGCAGATATAATCCACAGTAACTCTTAAACTCCCTTTAAACTCCCACATCTGACAAGAAGTACATATCACTCTATTAAAGGCCATTTTTTTTCCTTTACAATCTACAGACCCAGAAATTAACACCATTGTATTCCTCTACAAACACTGCCCCAGCTTAAATTTATAGTTATGGCTTATATTTTAAGTTTAATCAAGAGATATATCTCCAAAAACATATAATCAAGAAAGAACCCATTCTACTCACTACTGCAGACTTTCTGTAGGCCAGACTTAAAGCAACGATTAACTTATCTGATTCTGTGCTGTGAACTTCGTCCAACAGTTCCTCCAAGATCAGTTATGAATTTCACTGCTTGTTAATTTTCCCAGATGCACTCAGATATCCAATTTGTTCAGGTTCTCTGTTTAACTCTGTGTCTATCTTAAAATTTAGCAATCGAGACTGGAGGAGTTCCAATTCTGCCTCATATCACCTTTCATCCCCATAAGAGCAAGGATTAGAAAATTCAAATCCACCCTGATTCATCCAGCAGTACAAAGTTGCAGACTGTGGTTCAGTTGATTCCTTGTTATTTCTTACAGTAGCTTATTACTGCCCTGTAAATCCATATACATCAAGCTGTACACCTCTGGCATCAAAGATCACGTGCAGCTATAATGGTTTTACTTATGAACTGCATCAGAAGTAACATGTCGATGATATGTCACAGTGTGCAGAATACAATTGCATTTCTCCAAGCACCTGTGAAAAGATAAGCAAAAATTTAAAATTTAGGCAGCCAGTAGGCTCCAGGGGATGCCTTTTGTAACAATGCCTCTTTGGCCTTGCAGGGTCTGCTCATTTCCTGAACTTCGGTCAGATCTGATAATGCCACCAGGAGGCAGCAAGGAGACCTATAGCAGCACTGTAAAATGGCTTGTAAATGGACTGCCTATCAGACAAATCGGCCTCTGCTCCACCTCATGGCCCATCCTCTTCGTAAACATGAAAGTGGAGTCGCAGGTAGATGGGATAGTGAAGAAGGCATATGGTGTGTTTTCCTTTATTTGGATGTGTATATGAATTGGAAGGTTGTAGAGGGATTTGGGCTGAGTGCTGGCAGGTGGAACTAGATTAGGTTGGGATATCTGGTCGGCATGGACAGGTTGGACCAAAAGGTCTGCTTCCATGCTGTACATCTCTATGGCTCTATGACTCTGTGTCCTGCTGTGAGATAGCAATGGGGATTCATCTCATTGACTTTCCCATTGTTTTGTCTCACCTCATCCACCTTACTGTCTCCTTCGTTTCAAACCTCTATTGCAATCACCCAGGGTTTGATAAAATCATACCCTTTTTGTCTAAAGTAAGATTATTTTATTATGCCACCTTAAAGCTCCACAAACGGGCACAAATTGAAGAAATTGATAATGGCGATAAAAATTCAATTTATGCATGTGGCCATCCCAATGCATGGGGATGGGTTCGAAGGAGATGATTCTCAAAAGACCATGGAAATGGGCATTTGAAATTCCTCAATCTTTTGTGCTGACTAGTGATGCATTTGATAAGCATAGAACAAAATAGAAACTCCAGGCCTTCATATTCTCAGCAACTATTTGCAGATGCAGTTCAATATTATTTCTGTTTATTTTTTGCTGAGAATCATGTTAGTTCTTATAGATCCAATAGTTTTGTGGAAAGAACAGTGTGGCAGAGGTATTTGGCCAGATATATTCATTTGAATGTGATGTTTACAGAAACCATCAGGATAAAGGATCATGTGGTCAGGTGACCCATGACCTTCAGGATTGTTACAGAAATATTGACATTTTTTTCATGAGTGTGTATAAAACCACGAAATGTGAAAGCCAAGTTTAAACCCAGCTGGGCTCTGCAATTTGCAAAGCACAGAGCTGGAACTGATAGTGTTCATGTCGCCAGACCTTGGACAATCAACTTCCTGTCAAAACCAGACAGGCTTGGAACAGCCTGGTCAGGTGTTAACAGCCACATTGTTTCAGAACAAACTGTTGTTTACACCTCCAGTGACCCTGCTTAGTTAGAAAAATATTACACAGACTGAGTGGCACCCAGCTCAGTAGGAGGCCGGAGGCGTAGTGTGGCAAGGACAGCACGTGACAGTTGAAGATTCAAAACCATGTTCGGTGATCTCCAAGTATGGAAAGTAGTCACTAAATTGGATCTTCCTGCTCCTGCCCAATGTTAGTATTAGACACAGGCCACAGAATCTTTGAGAAGGAAACAAAGAGAGGGATGAAAGGGCAACTGGAGCCCCAGCTCCTTCTGCTCCTGTATCTTCTTCTTGTACCTGCATTTTTGACTGGCAACCAAGCTGCACAACATCTTCAGCTCCTCTTACCTCATGGTAAGCATCATCAGACTGACCAGACCCAGAAGACCATCTTGGTGAGATGGACCGAAGACTAGAGCAAACCAGATACAAGAGGGGAAGCCAAATCAATGACTGCAGATTCTGAAACATCAGACAGCCCTCAAATAGTGAGGAACAGTCTTTCTCAGCCTGACTGAATGAGTATCACCAGTCTTTTCATTCAAAAAGCTCAAACATAGTGATGGGGTATAACAAATCGTCAGAAGCCTGTGTCAGATGTGGATAACTAGTGTAGATTTGAGGCTGTTTACTTAGAGATTTAAGACCGTTTACTGAAGAGTCTTGTAAAGAGATTGATAGAGTTTGATAGAATTTAATTAAAATACAATAGCGAGTGCGAAAAATATAGTTTTTTCTTGATAAAATTTTCAGTAAAGTTGTGTTGGACCTTTCCCTGACTCTTGTCTCCTTTGGCTATCTCACCAAAGGGTTAAAAAAGGTTACTGCAAACTGGTCAAGGTTAGTCAGGGTACAGTTACTCACCTTCCACTTTACAATAATCACTCAAGTAGGGTAAATTGTAACTGTGCTGTAATTAAACAAAGCGTACTGATAAATGGTTCAAACTAACAGCGTTGCATATTTCACACAAAGTCATTATTAACTGGCAAGCTTTATGTAATATTGTGGAAAAAGAAATTGTGGGACAGCATGGTAAGGCTTTCCTTCACATTTCACTATGGAGAGGGAACTTTGTCCTCAGATCTCTGCTATATCCTGCAATATTAAAATTAGCCAAAATGTGGATAGTGCACACTTGGTAAGTGCATGGAATTCAAAGCAATTCAATTCTTCATCCACTTGGCAATTACACTGTTTTCTCTTTGCATTTGGCCTAAGTTATATTGGAGCCAGATGTTGCGAGACAAATGGCCACTAAGACTGATAGATTGTTGCAGCACAGAGGGAGGCGATTTGACCTGTTTTGCCACCTTTTCCAAAGAGTAGTCCAAGTCAGGCCCACATCTCAGTTTTTCCCACTGAAACTCTAAATGAGGTCTTTCCAAATACATCTCCAATTGCCTTTCATAAATTCAAGTAATACCATCAACCTTTCAGTTGAAAAGATTTCTCAGCAATTTCCTTTCATCGATTATTTTCAATCTATAAGATTAGGTTAATTGTGTCATTAGGCGAAAGTGAGGACTGCAAATTCTGGAGATGAGAAACAAGATTAGAGTGGTGCTAGAAAAACACAGCAGGTCAGGCAGCATCGAAGCAGCATGAAAATCGGCATTTCAGGCAAAAGCCCTTCATCAGGAATGAGGCAGTACAATAGATGGTGGTGGGGATGAAGGTGATAGGTCAAGAGGAGGGTGGAGCGGATAGGTGGAAGGAAGATTGGCAGGCAGGAAAGGTCATGAGGATGATGCTGAACTGGCAGGTTGAAACTGGGGTAATGTGGGGGGGGGGGGAGGGGAAGTAGGGAAACTGGTGAAGTCCACATTGATGCCCTGAGGTTGAAGTGTTAGATTACTTACAGCGTGGAAACAGGCCCTTCGGCCCAACAAGTCCACACCAACCCGCCGAAGCGTAACCCACTCAGGCCCATTCCCCTACAGTTACCCCTGCACCTAACACTATGGGCAATTTACCGTGGCCAATTCACCTAACCTGCACATTTTTGGACTGTGGGAGGAAACCGGAGCACCCGGAGGAAACCCACGCAGACACGGGGAGAATGTGCAAACTCTACACAGTCAGTCGCCTGAGGCGGGAATTGAACCCGGGTCTCTAGCTCTGGCGCTATGAGGCAGCAGTGCTAACCACTGTGCCACTGTGTTCCGAGGCGCAAGATGAGGCAAGGGAGAGAGTGGCAGTGGAGGAGGCCCAGGACCTGCATATCCTCAGCAGAGTGGGAGGGGGAGTTGAAATGTTCGGCCACGGGGCGGTGTGGTTGATTGGTGTGGGTGTCCCGGAGATGTTCCCTAAAGGGGTCTGCAAGAAGGTGTCCAGTCTCCCCAGTGTAAAGGAGACCGCATCGGGAGCAACGGACACAATAAATGATATTGGTGGATATGCAGGTGAAACTTTGAATGTGGAAGGGTCCTTTGGGGCCTTGGATGGCGGTGAGGGGGGGATGTGTTGGCGCAGGTTTTGCAATTCCTGTGGTGGCAGGGAAAGGTTCCAAGAGGGGAGGGTGGGTTGTTCGGGGGCATGGATCTGACCAGGTAGTCACGGAGGGAATGGTCTTTGCGGAAAGCAGATAAGGGTGGGAAAGGAAATATATCCCTGGTGGTGGGGTCTGTTTGTAGGTGGCAGAAATGTCGGCAGATAATGTGGTTTATGTGGAGGTTGGTGGGGTGGAAGGTGAGGACTGGGGGTTCAGTCCTTGTTGCGCTTGGAGGGGTGGAGTTTGAGGACAGAGGCGCAGGACATGGATAAAATGCGTTGAATGGCATATTCAAACATGTGGGAAGGGAAATTGCGGCCTTTAAAGAAGGAACCATCTAGTGTGTTCTGAAGTAGAACTGGTCCTCCCGGGATATGGCAGAGGCGGAGGAATTGGGAACACTGGATAGCCTGAAATGTTGATCTGGATTACAGTGGTGCTGGAAAAGCACAGCAGTTCAGGCAGCATCCAAGGAGCAGGAAAATCGACGTTTCGGGCGTCAGGAATACAGGCAGAGTGCCTGAGGGGTGGAGAGATAAATGAAATGTTGATCTTCCTGCTCCTTGGATGCTGTCTGACCTGCTGTGCTTTTCTAGCACCACACTGATCTTAATTGTGTCATGATTTGGATATGCCAGTGTTGGAGTGGGGTGTACAAAGTTAAAAATCACACAACACCAGGTTATAGTCCAACAGGTTTAATTGGAAGCACACTAGCTTTCGGAGCAATGCTCCTTCATCAGGTGATTGTGACAATTGGAGTATAACCTGGTGTTGTGTGATTTTTAACTTAATTGTGTCAGTAGCCAGGGAAATAATTGATCCCTGCTTGGCCTAACAAAACCTTTCCAATTTTTGTCCACCTCCATTTGGCATTCATTTAACCATCTCTGCTCAAAGGTGAACAACTCCAGCTTCTCCAATCTCTCTACAAAACTGACATTCTTTATTCCTGGATTCATCCTAGTGAATCACTTCTCTCTAATATTCAAGGCCTTGACATCCTAAGGTACATATTTTCGAATCAACTTGCTCAGAGATGAAAAATTTAGATAATGGGAACAGGAGTAAGCCACTCAACTCTTCAAGCTTGCTTCGCCATTCAATATGTTCACGGTTGAACATCCAGCTCAGTAACTTGTTTCCATTCTCAACATCGAATTCAACAACTTCAGATGATTATCCCATCTCGACTCCTCTGTTTTCATTCTGCTCTGTAATTTTATTTCATTTATTTTATTTATCATTTTTTATATATTACATATTTTTTCACTGTTCTGTACATCTTATTTCTTGATTGTCTCTCCTTCTCTCGCTCCCCACTCTCTCATCACCCTTTTCCTCTTCTCTTCCTCCTTTGCTACCCTTCTTCCCTGTTTTCCATTTTGCCTCTGCTTCACCCCCCATCCCCCACATATTTTGTCACACAGCACTGGCTTCAACCTTGATCATTCACAGATCCTAATCTCCCTATAATCTCTCTATGCACTGTCATTATCACCTCTTTATTGCTACCTTTGCTTCTGGAGCCATGACTCACCTTCTCTCAGCCTAGTATAAATACCTCCCTATTTCTCCCTTTTTTTAGCTTTGACAAAGGGTCAGTTAGACTTGAAATGTCAGCTCTTTTCTCTCCTTACAGATGCTGCCAGACCTGCTGAGATTTTCCAGCATTTTGTCTTTTGGTTTTCATTCTCTTCCTTTGTTCACTTAGGCCCCAATAACTGTATATGTCTCCTTCTTGGAAACATTCAATGTTTTGGCCTCAACTGCTTGCTGTGGCAGAGAATTGGGTGGCACGGTGACTCAGTGATTAGCACTGCTGCCTCACAGTGCCAGAGAGCCAGGTTCGATTCCCATTTCGGGCGACTGTTTATGTGGAGTTTGCACATTCTCCCTGTGTCTGCATGGGCTTCCACCCATAATCCAAAGATGTGCAGGTCAGGTGAATGGCCATGCAAAATTGCCCATAATGCTAGGTGCATTAGTCAGGGGGAAATGTAGGAAAATGGGTTTAGTGGGTTGCTCTTTGGAGGGTCAGTGTGGACATGTTCAGCTAAATGGCCTGTTTCCATACTGTAGGGAATCCAGTCTAGAATTCCACAGGTGCGCCTCTGGGAAAAGAAATTCTCCTCATCACAGTTCTAAATGGCCTATTCCATATTCTTAGACTGTAACCAGTGGTTCTGGACTCCCCAGTCATTAGGAATATCTTTCCTGCATTTATCCTGTGTAGCCCAGTTAGAATTTCATAGATTTCCATAAGCTGTCCCCTTCATTATTCTAAACTCAAATGAATACAGTTCTAATTGATCCAGTCTCTCTTCATACGTCAGTGTTTTTTTTACCAGAAATCAGACAGGTAAAACTTTATTGCACTCCCTCCATAGTTAGAACATCCTTTCTTAGATAAGAAGACTAAAACTGCACGCAATACTCCAGGTATGGCCACTCTGCACAGTTGAAGCAAGACTTCGCTCGCTGCTCCTGTACTCAAAACCTGTCACTATGAATGACAACATCCTATTTGTTGTTTTCACGTACTGCTTCTTCTCAACCAGGCACAGTGGGGAAAGACCACTGTCTAAGGTCTTTCAACCAAAGTTAAATGGGGCCCCTTCGGTTATCGCCCTCAAACCACCAACCCCTGGTGCCTCAAATATATGTAAATATAATCTTGTACAAGTAAGAAATGCCTTTTGGTTTGTTTGTTGCATAGAGTCAAACTCCAATGTTTCTTCATATGCTACTGTGCAGAACTGAACTGCTTTAGGGAGTATGTATGCATATAAATATATTTTTATGGATAAAGTATATTTGTGAAATAATAGCAAAGAAAAATTCATGGGAATAAAAATGCCTGTTGAACAAGTCTCCATGTGAAGCTTAGTTCACTCTTTGCAAAGCGAGCCCTTTCAAAATCCAGATTCTAAAATATAATCAAGACAAGTTACCAGACCTCAAGACATATTGTAAAAATAAGCACTCTCGTTTCCTATCAGTGCTATTGCCAGGGATCTACTTAAGCAAACAAACAGAAAAAGACACAGAGCTGTGCGCAACTGTGTATCATCTGTGCCACTTAACCTTGTCAAATCATTGAAAGACAGGAAGCACTTTCAAGCGCACTGGCAGTAGTACAAACTGATAAACAAAACAGACGAGGGGGATAAGGGTTGCACACGCAGAAAGCTCTCAGAACAGCACATATGTGCACTGTCACCAGAATGACACAAACCTCCATTTAACCTCCTTTCAAATAAAATTTTTATCCACTCGTCATCCTGCTCCACCATTGAATGAAATACAGAGCCTGACATTGATCAAGAACAGCATCGTGTTCAACATAATTTCTATTTCAAACATCAATGCATAATGTTCTGGGGGATGACTTAAGGTTGCTATCTGTGTCCCATTCTGAGATTATTAATGGTTTGACAGATTAACTAAGTGCTAATAAGAATTTCAGCTACATTGTCTTGTTTTCATAGAATCACAGAGATTACAACTCAAAAAAAGGCCCTTCAGCACATCATGTCCACACCAGTCAAAACAAACCGCCTAACTATTCTAATCCCATTTTCCAGTACTTGGCCCATAGCCTCGTATGTCTTGGCAACACAAGTGGGTATCTACATGCTCCTTAAATATTATGAGAGTTTTTGCCTCTACCACCCTTACAGGCATTGAGTTCCAGATTCCCACCACCCTCTGGGTGAAATAGTTTTCTCTCCCCTGTGAAAATCTGAAGCCCAGTTCTTTCCCATGGATGTTCAACCTGTCACAGACAGAATTTCTGTGTTACTTTTAAGCCCGTGATTATTATGTTTTGTGAAGAAAGTGCTGAATCAGTTCTTACCCACAGAGCATCAAATTTCCCAATTTGTGCTGTTTTTTCGCACTTTGAGATTTTCAGACAGTCGATATCTTTGTTTCTGAATAACCCATTTAATTTATTTCAAGTTAATAATACTCTTCTATACTAATTTATGAAGGGAATTTCAAGAAGAGCAGAAGGATTCACATCATTCCAGAATATTCTTTCAGTTCTGTCTTCAAACAGAGGTTTCAGTCCAAAAGAGAAGCCAGTGACACTTGGGAGGCCATTTTTTCAGCCTTTTTGTATCCTTTTGATTTAAACATACAAAATTGACAATGTTCATAATGTACTGGGACATGACAAGCACATTACATTAGCTAGAGATGAGCATTTTTTTCCAATTGTCTATATCACTTCAGACGATAAATCAGGTTGTCATGGTATGATGGGTGTGCAAGTTGCAACTAACTGAGAAATGACACCGGGACTCTCCCTTGTAACTATCTTCACTGTCCCACTTGCCTGAATTTCAGGAAACTGATTTGCTCAGCAATCCATCCCCCCAATCCCTGTGGTACAGCTGCTTATAATACCACCCAAGATGCTACTATGGCCACAGTTCAAATACGATATCAAATTCTAGTCATTGCAATACAAGAATGATGTAATTCCATTATAGCAGGTATAGAGGAGATTTATAAAGATAATGCAAGGTTGGGGAATTGTAGAGATGAGGAAAGATATGTTTGGCTTGTTCTCTTTGGAGTAGGGGAGGTTGAGGAGAGATTTCCTTGAGATGGATTAATTTATAAAGGCCTCAAAAGAGTGGATAGGGAGCAGTGCCCAGGAGAGAGGTTGCAAACAGCTCTAATCACTGGTGGCATTGCCTTTATGTGGACATCATGCTCATTTGCTAAGTAACCCAATAATCAAGATGATTAATGTGCGAAACAGTCAGTCTGGCAGATAGACAACCCCAACAGTAATTACAACTGGAATAGAATGAGTTAGGTTCTCCCAGTTGCTCCTAATTTGCCGACCTCACATTGGGATCCTCAAGATGCATATAAGGACTGTTTCGGTTGAAGATATCTTCCCTTTAGACCTGGCTGAAGGCTGCTGGAGACAATTTAAAGCAAAGTAAATTGCTCGATTCCTCGCCTCCATGCCGAGAAAGCCTTTCCAACCCCATGTCCCCTTTCCCCTCAAAGTGTATATGCCCTGCATACTCCTGACCAGTTAGTCTAGTGCATTCACCCTGGCAATATCACTACCTATTGCAGTCCAATTGACAACCGATCAGCTTTCTCATTTCACAGAGTATAAAGTTAGTCATATTTACATTCATATTTTGCAAATAACTGAGGGCAAGATAAAAAGCCTTGACAAAATGGTACATTATGAAAGTTGGCAAAAAATTATTGGAAAGTTTTGCAATTTTTAAACTTGTAAGTAAAACTACCAATCATGTATCAATAGTTTATGTCACTGTTAGTTCAAGATATTCTCATTTGTACTTAGAGTGCCTTTAAGCTCCAGGTCTTTTGGATGTTGTTGCCTCAATATTGTACAGGTCTAAATTGAACGAAGCAGAGCAGTTTGAAAATATGAAATATCAGGTTGTGTGTAATTTTCTGACAAACCCTTTGTTGTAAAGTATCTCAAATTGAACTCTTTGTTTTTGATCTACTTATAAATACTGGCATTGAATGAAAAAAACTGAGAAGCTTTTTGGACCAATATAAAACAGTTCAACTCAACTGCAGCAATGCTTCTCACTTCTACAAACCCAAAAACACACGAGGGTAGGATAAGGGGCTCAGAAACAGGCAAAGCATTAAAGCCAATGATATATGTCCCTGACCTTGATAAGAAGGACCTATTCTCCTGATCAGGCAGGTCAATAATCACGGGGCATGGTTTTATACTAATTGGTCGTAGACTTAGAATGTAGTAAGGGTCTGGAACTTAATCCCTAACAGAATGAAAAAGGCATCATATTTTTCATTAAAAATTATTTGAAACATAATTGAAGCACCGTAGCCTCTAGATCTGTGGACCAAAAATGAGACAAAACAGCCAAACATTTCCTTTTCAGACAGCATAGAATGAGAAGGCTGAATAGCCTTCTGTGATGTAGGCTTTCTATGTTTCTTATAGTTATGAACAGCAAAGATCTCATGACAGCTCCTTAGTATAGAACACGTTAATGATGTAATGGGGCGGGGGGGGGGGGGGGGCGAGTCAGGATTCCCCACTTTTGATAGTGAAAAAGTGGTCAGAAATGGGCATGATAACCCCACAATTCAATTGTTTGCAAGCAGCCCATAATGACGAAAAGCAGTTTGGGTAAGGTAGTAGAGTGCTGTTTAATGTGTCAGGCAGAAAGAGGAAATTGTATATGTGGGGGCAAAGGAGGAACCTATGTTCTCTTTGACTGAATATAAACATTGTTACTTCAGTGTAATGAATAACTAACCAAGCTTGGAGTGTGAAGAGTTTCCTTATACACAACGGTTAATGGAATCTTATATCAATTTATGAATATGTTTATGATCTTTGTATATAGCTCAGAGAGGAAATGGATCCTTTTTAATTTTCTTAATGATTAGTATTTAAAGACAGTTAAGGTTGATGGCATTCAATGTCACTGATGAAGTGAACCGGCAAAGCAAATTTGTGACTTTCTTACTGTGGGATTTTTGATGAGGTAAAAATCAATATTAGAAATGAAATACTAATTTTTACTTGCTAAGGAGGGCAACTCCTACTTGAATTGCTTTTTACAACTTAGAGTGATTTAAATACAGAAATCTGAAAAGAGATTCCAGTTAAATTGTTCAAACAAACTTGGAGGAAGGATTTCATAAAGATAATTTTAGAATTTTCTAATACCCTGTTTCCTCTGCTGGTGTTAGACATATAATTTGTAAACATTACACTTTCTACTTTGTGCAAGAGTAAATTTTGCTGTTTGCATTAAACTTTGATAGTAGACAAACTCTTATTTTTTAAAAAAACAATGTTTTCTTAAATTTGGCAAATGTAACATTAGTAGTGAATGTAAACCACACAATACATGCAGTGATATCTTCAACTACAATATACACAGGGCAATAATAAAACTGTTTTGTAATGGACCATTGTTTTTAGGAATGACCTAGAATCATTACAGTGTTGAAGCAGGTCATTCAGCCCATCAAGTGCAAACTGACTCTCCAAAAACACCTTCCCCGTATTCCTGTCACCCTGCATTTCCCAAGGCTAATCCATCTAGCCTGCACATCGCTGGAAACTATGGGCAGTTTATCATGGTCAATCTACCTAATCTGCACATCTTTGGACTGTGGGAAGAAACTGGAGTACCCAGGGGAAACCCTTGCAGACACTGGAAGAACGTGCAAAATCCACTCAGTCATCTGGGGATGGAATTGACGTTGGGTCTCTGGTGCTGTGAAGCAGCTGTGTTAGCCACTGAGCCACCAATGTTTCAATCCTAAATTAAACTTCTTTATAAGATTCAACATGAAGTTTCAGATAGAGTCATAGAGATGGAAACAAGCCCTTCGGTCCAACTCGTCCATGCCAACCAGATATCCTAACCTAATCTAGTTGCATTTGCCAGCACTTGGCCCATATCCCTCTAACCCCATCCAGATGCCTTTTTAAATGTTGTAATTGTACCAGCCTCCACCATTTTACCCTTTGCGTGAAAAAGTTGCTCTTTAGGTCCCTTTTAAATCTTTCCCCTCTCATCCTAAACCTATGCGCTCTAGTTCTGGACTCCCCACCCCTGGGAAAAGATGTCATCTATTTAACCTATCCATGCCCCTCACGATTTTATAAACCTCTATAAGGTCACCCCTCAGTCTCCAACACTCCAGGGAAAACAGCCCCAACCTATTCAGCCTCTCCCTATAGCTCAAACTCTCCAACCCTGGCAACATTCTTGTAAATCTTTTCTGAACCCTTTCAAGTTTCACAACACCCTTCCTATAGGACAGAGACCATATTGCACACAATATTCCAAAAGTGGCCTAACAAACTTGGAGGAAGGATTTCATAAAGATAATTTTAGAATTTTCTAATACCTTGTTTCCTCTGCTGGTATTAGACATATAATTTGTAAACATTACACTTTCTACTTTGTGCAAGAGTAAATTTTGCTGTTTGCATTAAACTTTGATAGTAGACAAACTCTTTTTCTTAAAAAAAAAACAATGTTTTCTTAAATCTGGCAAATGTAACATTGGTAGTGAATGTAAACCACACAATACATGCAGTGATATCTTCAACTACAATATACACAGGGTAATAATAAAACTGTACAGCCGCGACATGACTTCCCAACTCCCATAGGAGAAAGTGAGGATTGCAGATACTGGAGAGTCAGAGTCGAAAAGTGTAGAGCTGGAAAAAGCACAGTAGGTCAGGCAGCATCTGAGGAGCCCAAGACCTGTACTCAATGTTCTGATCAATAAAGGAAAGCGTACTAAATGCCTACTTCACTATCTATCTAGCTGAGAAACCAGTTCCATGGAACTGTACTTCAAGGGTCTCTGTTCAGCAACACTTCCTAGGACCTTACCATTAAGTGTATCAGTCCTGCCCTGATTTGCCTTTCCAAAGTACAGCATCTCACATTTATCTAAATTAAACTCCATCTGCCACTCCTCAGCCCATTTGACCCTCTGGTCTGCTGCAAGACTCTGTACTAACAGCAGCTTCTCACAATGTGAGGACTGCAATTATCTGTTTACTTTGATGTGGAAATAAAAAAGCAATAAGTTGGGAAATGTAGAGTAAGGAGTTCTCTCACAATTAGTCTTAGGAAACACCCAGAAAGAAGAAGCTTAACAATCTACTTTCAAGGAAAGCTTCCTCACTCACCAAGGGCCATATTTTCCAGGGTTTCGTAATTCATAGAAATGAAAACTAGATTTCAAAAGAAAAAAAAGAAACACTAGTGGACAATGGCAGCAGATTTCTCAGAGGTGCGGTGAGATTCATTCTGATTGGAGAACAAGCTTTAAAAAACTGAAGAAACATGAATAAAGGCTTTTTTTGTGCCTTCTTGAATTATGAACACTCATACAGACAGGAGGGGCTTTGCACAAAACCTGAATCATAACTACCAGTTCAACAATTATTACTTGCATTTCTATAGTAACTTTAACATAATAAAACAACTCACAGCACTCCACAGGAAGAATTCGTTAATTTGTGTGTATTCTTGCCTGAAGGCGGGTCCGAAACTCATCCTCTGCTGACTTTTCATCCTGAGTTGTTTTCTTGGCACTTCTTTCACTCTTGCCATGGGTAGTTTGCCTTTGCCTTCCATTATCAGGGACACGGCAAAGAGGCAGGTCCCAAGTCTACTTCATGCTATGGCATTAATCAGAAATACACGCTAGCCTTCCAGTCAAATGAACTAAAATAGGGGAGTGGGGTGGAGGGGTGTTAACATCAGACTTAACATCAGTAAATTGACAAACTCAGGGTTTTGAAGTTTCATCTTTCCCAGAGGCCTCCTTTAACAAGTATTTAATTTGGGGTCTAAATAGCGTGATTCTTGTTGATACCCTTAGCCCCATCCTTATAAGAAGGATATGTCGGTAAGGACATGTAATAATAGTTTATGTTGTTAGGCCCAGACTTCAGACACAGTTTCCCAGTTTGTTATGGTTCCAAAAAGGATGCTGGAAATCAGTAAAACTCTTGCATGAAGGGGAATGAACTGGCTCTCCTTCTTTATTCATCCAACCCCCAAAACGAAGAGTCGAACAGTTGAACATTGCAGCTGTTGCAGTGAAGGGTATTAATGGTGTTGACTTTAGAGTTGATCAGTCGATTTCCCAATCCTTTGTTTTGCAGATTGGTTGAAATTCAAAGTTCTCATTCCATTCGACAGTGAACACATTTGAGCATTCAGAATGAGAGAGGTGTTTTGTTGTCCTATTTCCTTTGGTGTGATTTGTGAGCGAGCTGGCTTCTTGCACTCAAAGTGAGAGAGGACTTTTTACCTGTAACATGGGATGGACTAGGGGACATTACTGTAGCATTCACAGGATGCAAACATTTAAACCCAGACTGATACACACAAGTATCTTAGTCCCTTGGCAATATGATAATCTCAATCCTATTAGCACATATATGAGCACTAGTGTACTTCAGTAGTGTTGAAAATGACTTTTAAACCCTTGTTTCTGAGTACTCATCAAAAAAAATCACAAAATATGTTTGCTATTTGGGACATAATCCACAAGGAGTAGGTTGTTGTTTAGCAGAGGATCATCAACCCCTCATCTTTGTAGTCACAAAAAAAAATCAGTCTGTCTTGATTAGCCTATTTCTCTATTTAAACGTTCCCTTTCCATCTTAAGGTGTGAATTTCCATGGTGTTTTCTCTCTATACATTCGCAATTACTTTTAGCTATAAATGCACACTTTTATATTACAAAGTGCATTTGGTATTATCCTATACTTTAGTGTTTTTAACCCTGGTCTCAGCAACATCATTTTTATTCTGTCGTTATCCAATAAAAGTTTAACTAGGAGGTACGGTGACAAGAAAAATCATTGTACCTCACATTAGTGAGCAGTAGGATGAGTATATCCAGTCCAGGAAATTTAGAATCCCATTTTGAGCAGAGTGCACTGATTGAATCACAGATACAGATGGAACAATGAATTTCTGGCTAAAAAGGGATTGTTTCCAACCACAATTGATCTCTGGCACTTATCCAAAGAAAGGATCTTTTTGAAATATTGTGAATGATTGGAGGACATGTCCACTAGGTTATAGGAGAGCTAGCATGGAGAATTCTATTTTTATGTAATATACTGATCCATGGATAGGTATTTTGGACTCTGCCTTGGGATGATGGTCAGAATGATATGGAGTCCAGGAGCAGGAGTATGTATAATAACTGTTCTGATGGCAACAGATTTACGCTGTCGCTAGGTCAAAATCCTTTCAAACAGCAAATTGGATGCACCTACACCACACGGTTTGCATCAGTTTAAGAAGGCAGCATAGTATCATCTTTCCAAGTGATGCGCAAAAAATAACATGTATGAAATAACTTCATATATTGGGCATGGAGCCCACTTGTAGGAATGGCCACTGTTACTGAGCACAAGAAGGCATCTGTAGCAAAATGCTGAATTTGTAATCATCAAAGTGATATTCTGTGGCAAAAGGAGAAATATTCTATTTATTTGCAAGTTATTGTCAAATCTAATTATAATTCTAATTTTGACTTGTTTAGTTCTGATAATTATGATTTCTTTTTTGCTACTTTGTCTTGTCAATGTCTCAGTTGGCGAGCTGTTTACTGTAAATAAATAACATGATATTTTTAACCTAAAGCAAAGTCATGGTGTTCCTTTACTTTTAAATATTACGCAAATCATCTTATGAGGGATTAAATCCACAAAGAAAACATGATCCCTCATAGGGTTTGCAGTTTGTTTCCCAGCTGCTTCACCAAAAGTTTATCTCGATTTCAAGGTTGGAATTTACCAAAGTGAGTCACCTAAGGCAGAGAGCCAAAATAATCTAAGTTAAGAAGGTTAGAAGACTGAAAAATATAAACATTTCAAATTTGTTCTAACCTTGCTATTCAACCACAGAATCACAGCTTTAACACACTCTACATGACAATAGCAAGTGTACATTCTAAGATACTTCACTGGTTGTAAAGCAGTTTGAGACTTTCTATAATTATGGAAAATATTGTATCAATTTGACTTCTTTTGTATCCTTTATAAAATAGGCTTGATACATATGTTTGGTCAGTTTGCAATTCTTTTCCATTATTACTTTAGTCAGCATTTTTAAGAGTTCACTCTGGGCTAATTTTTCTAGTAAATTTTCTCCTTCTGATCTTACTTTTCAGTCTAATTATACTGTGTCTAATTGTTCCCACTGTTTTTAAGTTGACTACTTTTTCCACTTGGTTAGCCAGAGCTAGTCTAAGCAATGCATCCTTCTCTGTGGAGGAGCAACATATTGACTGAAAAACAAATTTGAACACAGAGCAAAGGAAAACTTCCCTTTCTTACCACAAACATTTTCTTTATCCGTATCTATTTATGGAAAATTAAACATCTTTCACAATTATGACCTGGAATTTCCTGAACCTTGCACCAAAACTTGTGTAGATTTTCCCAAGAAAATAACCTATGCCCTTAAAATAAAACAGGTAGAGGTGGAAATCAATGTAAACAATTGATGACCCAAGTAAGCACTGAATTAATATTCCTTCTTTAATCTTCCCCTTTTATCCTCCAAGTTGAAAGTTTGAAACATATTATATGTGAATGCAAGCTTTTGGACACTTACAAAATATTTCCATCCCCATAAATATTTATTTGACTTTGTGGAAAATAGCTCATTAGTCTGAACTAAGAGGAATGAAAATAAAATAAAATAACGTGAATCATCAGAATTAGAAGGTTGAGATTTTCTGTGAGAAATTCACAATCATTTGAACACGTAAGAACAGAAATCGGCCATTCAGCCCCACAATTCTCCTTCATTCAATAAGATCATGGCTGATTTGTTCCTGCTTTGAATTCCGCATTTCCATCTACTTCTGGAAAATGTTTAATACCTTTGCATAACCAGAGTTTATCGAGGTCAATGGTGAACAACGTTCAATGACCATTATCCATCACCTTCTGCGGCAAAGATTTCAAAAGTCATACAACCCTCTGAGAGAAAAGGAGCTTTTCAGCTGTCCTAAGTAAGTGATCCTAACAGTGTCCCCTACGTTTGGACTCACCCACACAAGGAAACCACCTTTGCATATCCACTTTTTCAAGACCACTCAGGATCTTATCCATTTCAAACGAGTCAGACCTCACTTTTCTAAATGTCTGTGAAACAAGCCCAATTTGTTCAAACATTCCTCATAAAGCAACTTGCTCTCTCCAGCTATCAGGAGAAAGTGAGGACTGCAGATGCTGGAGATCAGAGCTGATAATGTGTTGCTGGAAAAGCGCAGCAGGTCAGGCAGCATCCGAGGAACAGGAGAATCGACGTTTCGGGCATCAGCCCTTCTTCAGGAAATCTTCATGGCTGATGCCCGAAACGTCGATTCTCCTGTTCCTTGGATGCTGCCTGACCTGCTGCGCTTTTCCAGCAACACATTTTCAGCTCTCCAGCTATCAATCTAGTAAACCTTTTCTGAAACACCTCCAACTCATTTACATCTTCTTTTAAGTAAGACCAAAGTCACGCAGTATTCAAGATGTGTTCTCATCAATATCTTGCATTACTGAAGGATAACATCCATACTTACCTTCCACTGCATCCAATCCCACTAAAAAAAGATAGTATTCCGCTAGCCATATTCATTGCTTGCTGCACCTGAACAGTAACTTTTGTAACTCATGCACCAGAACAGCCAGATCTGTCTGTGCCTCAGAGTAATCACAGAATCTCTACAGTGTGGAATCAGGCCATTTAGCCCAATGAGTCCACATTGACCTTCTGAACAGTATCCCACCCAGATTCCTCTTCCCTACCCTACCCCGTAACCCTGTATTATCTATAACCAATCCACCTAACCTGCATATCTTTGGATTCTGGGAGGAAACCAGAGCGCCCAGAGGAAACCCAGACAGACATGAGGAGAATGTGCAAACTCCACACAGGCCATCACCCGAGTGTGGAATTGAATCCAGGTCCCTGGCACTGTGAGGCAGCAGTGCTAACCACTTAGCCACCGTGCCCGCAAGCATTCTCTGTATAATTATTTCTATAATATAGTGGTTTCTATTTCTTCCTGCCACAGTGAGCAATTTCACATTTTCCCACATTATATGCCATTTGCCATATTCCTATCCGCTGACTCAACCTATCTACATCCATCTTCAACCTCCTTATGTTCTCTGTGCAACATATTTTCATTCCAATTCTGGTTTCATCAGCAAATTTGGCTGAAGCGTCTTCACTACCTTATCTAAGCTGTTAATATAGTTTGTTAAAAGCTGTGGCCCTAACACAGACCGTTGTGGGTCTCCACTTGTGACATCCTGCTAATCAAATAAAGACCCATTTATGCATTCTCTCTGTTTTCTGCCAGCCAGCTAATATTGCATCCATGATAATGTTACACCCTTTACCATGAGCTTTTATTTTCCACAATAACTTTTGGAATGGCACCTTTCTAAATGCCTTCTGGAAATCCAAGTACACTGCTTCTACAGACTCCCCTTTATCAGAATGCATGAACTACAACAAATTGCTAAACATCATATCACTTTCACAAAGCCATACTGACTCCTAAATTACCTTCAGTTTCTCGAAGTTCTCAGTTATCAGCTCCTTAACAATCTATTCTAACACCAACCCCACAACAGCTATCAAGCTAGCTGGCTCGTGGTTTCCCTTGAATAGTAGGTGTTTCTAGAGTTATAGTCACAGAGAAAGACCCTTCGGCCCACTCAGTGTGCACTGGTCAACACCAAGCACCTAATTATTCTCCCTCCCTTGAGTTAAAGAGTTATATTTGTTACTTTTCACTCTTATGAAAGTTTTCCAAACCTCGGTAACTTTGGAAAATTATCATCAATGCATCTACTACCTCATTAGTCTCCACTGATAAGCTCCTGGGACAAAGGCTATTAGGATTTGAGAACTTGTTAGCCCACTGCTCCAACAGTTTACTCAGTGCCATTTTCATAGCAATTGTAATTTCAACAAGTGAAGGTTCTTGTGGTGCAGTGGTAATGTTCCTACCACTCAGACAGGAGGCCTGAGTTCATGTCCCTCATGTTACAGAGGTGTGTAATAACACATCTGAACAGGTTCATGAGAAAATATTTAATTTCAGCAAGCTCCACTCTCACTTCCAGTTCCTGATTTATTTTACTTTGCATTCTTATTCCCTAGACTGAAGCAATATGTTTAGTCACTCCATCCTCTATTTGTATACTATCTAAGATTAATTCCCAATTCTTCCTTTCTAGAGGACCAACATGCACTTTTCTTATTCTTTTCGTTTTTAAGTATAGTAGATTGTAGCCTGTGATTATGTTTTTTGGAGTAGAAGAGACTGAGGGGACATGATTAACCTGTATTGCATTATGAGACGATAGACAGGAAGGAACCTTTCCACTTGGTGGGTGGATCAATGACCAGCAGCATAGATTTAAGGTAAAAAGCAAGAGATTTAGAGGGCACGTGGGGAAAATAATTTTCATTTCGGAGGGTGGTAAGAATGTGGAACTCACTGTTCTAAGGAGATTATAAGGCAGAAAGGCATATAATATTAAGTATGTATTTAGATTTGCACTTGTGATGCCAAGGTATATAAGGTTATGGGAATTGGGATGAGAATAATTAGGTGCTTGGTTTTGACCAGTGCACACTAAGTGGGCCGAAGGGTCTTTCTCTGTGACTATAACTCTAGAAACACCTACTATTCATTTTTATATTTTTAGCTTAATTTATCTCAAACTCTAATTTCTTCCTTCTGATTAACCTTTTGGTCATTCTCTATCGTTCCATCTGACCTGCAAGTCATCTTTGGGCAATTATATTAATTTTTCCTCAGCTTGCTTAACCTCCTTAGTTAAATATGGGTGGTAGTTTTTTTCCTTAGGAATTTTCTGTATAGCAATAATATACCGATTCTGAAATGTTCCCTAAGTGTCGGTTTCTGTATTGATCTGTCCCCTAGCTGAGTATCTCAGTTCACGTCAACTAGCTCAGCTTTCATGCCACATAGTTCCCCTTATTTAAGTTTAAAATGCTAGTCTAAGACTCACTCTTCTCCTTTTCAAACTTCATGTAAAATTCAATCACATTGTGGTCACTACTAATTTAGAGGCTCTCCAGTCAACTCAGATTTAGAGCAATTTTCGGAAACCTATAGGAGCTGCAATTTTACAGGACTGAGTAAACAAACATTTCTGCTGTGATACTAAATCAGATGATTAGGAGCTGTATTTTCTAAACAAGGTTGAGAAACTGGCACTCAGATTAATTCCGTGCCCCAAACCCATACTGTTTTCACTGTAATGTTGCTAATTGAGTAGGAGGCAAGCTTGGTGCTTAATTAGAGGTGCCAAAAACATCCAGGAATCAGGAACTGCTGCCTGATACCAGCACCATGATGGTGCCTGCTGCTGCTTGGTCAAGGAGAGCAAACAGTTCATCAGATGACTCTGAGGATAATTTAGTTAGCTTAAGGGCCACCTGGGCCAGTGAAAGGTAAATGCCACAAATTATGCCACAAATTACACAAGGGCTTAACAACTTTCAGCAATAACACAAGGAATTTAATTTATCCTCCAAAAGTCCCAACAAATGTGTTCTGGACTGTTTACATTTGCTGATATGCGTACCTAAGGTTGCATTCCTGTCTGAACTGGCCCTTTAAATGCTCCTCACGGGGACTAATAAGTCACTAATTGGTGGTGAATGAGTCTTCCATTCCCATTAAAGTTTCCTCACTAGCACTCTGACAATTTGAAACTCTCCTGGAGATATAGGGATCCTAGAAACACTGCCTGCATCAGGTTCCAAATATATCTGCAGTTGAAAATCTGGTCCTGGGAAAATCCTAGAGATCTGGTTCTAGCTTGTGTATCGGTGGGAACTGTGTCTTTTAGGCAAAGGAAGAAAAACAAATCAGTCATGGTCTCACTTGTTCCAATAACTTTCTGTTACTAGAGTGCATGAACAAGGACACCAGATGGGTCTGGCATTGAGGTCAGCTGTGATGCTTTTCATGGTTAAACAGCTCCTCAACACTGCATTCAAGCAACAGGAATGACTGTCTGGGCAAATTACCATCAGACAGCCGATGAGTGTAGAACTATGTGACAGCATGAATCATTGTCTTCAGGGCGAGAGCAGAGACAGCGGAAGAAGCAAAAATTCCAGAAATATCCTTCACTGACTAGTGCAATATGTTTTGCATGACTGAGTTTTCCCACATAAAGCAGAGCTTGTTTAATCACCAATGATAAAATAAAACTGTAAATGATAACTAAACAATAAGAATAGGGCAGTGCATCATGGCACTGGTAGCCTGAATAATGATCTGCTGAAAACATTAAACCTCAACAGGTTAACTGTTCAAGTTTGGAAATCAGCACTGGTAAAAAGATCTTATGTTAGCTAAAGCTGTGGACAGGAATCAGCTTTTAAACAGTTACTTCCACATTTGCCTTACAAGCCAAATAAGCTTAAGCTGTTACCATGGTAGTCTGGAAGGATAATGAAATTTAATCTTCATAAGTTCAACTAAGGTACTCCCTTATAAAAATGCATAATTTCAATAGAAATCTGAAAGACCAAGAGAGGAGGGCAAAGTGACAAAGGAAAGCATAAGGCCACAGATGGAATGATGACAGACATTTGGGCAGAATCATGACCTTCAGGCTGCTTTTAGTGTCTATCTGATGCAAATGTTTCTCATGCCTGGTTCAGCTGTCCAAACACTAGGTGAGCTCCTTTAGTGTGTTCTTGTGCAATAGAAATCTTGTCAATTTCTTATCCATGCATCATGTTTGGATCATAAGCCCCAAACTAAAAACTCACCACAGACATTTCTGACATTTTCTTCATAGCAGGATGTGACTGTTTGATAAACAGGATGTTCACATTCTGAAACAGCAGAGTGGGGTAAATGTGTCAGGAAAGGAGGAAATATCTATTTGATCCGATTTCTTTTCATCGTAGAGCTATTTAATGCTGCTGTTACTGTGCAATGGCATATGGAGTCTGTGGAAAGTGTCAAAGGCTTGGAGTTTCTAAACATAAACATAAGCAATAGGGTGCTTCGCCATTGGTGGCATTTCCTCACCATCCTCACCTGCCTCTCACAGCTATCTTGATTTTACCAACAAGTAGGGGAGATGTCAGACAGTCTGCCCATCCATGGTCCAGTTGAGGTCTTTACTGGGCAATTAATCCACATTGAATGGTTTCATCCCACCACATGTTAGAGTTACTGGGTAAAAGGAGAGGCTAGTGCCCTATACAGCCAGCCAGTTGAGAACTGTGAGCTGCTGGTCAGTGGACAGAGGGTTAGGTGGTGCTAACGGGAGGCTGGGGAGGTGAAATGGGGGTGGGGGGGGTGCATCTTTGCTCTCCTTTGTCAATTGAAGGTTGCTGTCCAGAGCTTTCCCTGTCCGCCTACATGTCAACAGCTTCCACCCTACCATCAGTGCCTGCCAACCTGATCCTGGGGGAGTTCCAGACTTACTTGGGTAGCAGGGGCTCTCTAATTGTCCTTCCACTGTACTTTCTGCTATATCTGGGGTGGCACAGTGGTTAGCACTGCTGCCTTACAGTGCCAGGGTCCCGGGTTCAATTCCAGCCTTGGGCAATTGTCTGTGTGGAGTTTGCACGTTCTCCCCGTGTCTGCGTGGGTTTCCTCCGGGTGCTCCGGTATCCTCCTACAGGAACGATGTGCAGGCCAGGTGAATTGGCCATGCTAAATTGCCCATAGTGTTAGATGCATTAGTCAGAGGGAAATGGGTCTGGATGGATTACTCTTCGGAGGGTCGGTGTGGACCGGTTGGACTGAAGAACCTGTTTCCACACTGTAGGGAATCTAATCTAATCGTATCGACAGTAGCCATTTCTCCCAATGGTGCTGCCCATGATTCTGGAGTTGGGGCTTTGTCCTGAGGAGAGTTGGAAAATCATAATGAAGTACTCATTGACTGAAGAATTAAACCAGGTTGAGCCGGTCGAATGGAAATAGGCTCACCCCTGAAATTTTAACCAAGATATGGAGAATCCACCTCAATGTAAACTTCAGGCCACAGAAAGTATAGCAAAGATACGGACTGTTCAGCCCCATGGATCTATGCCAGTATTTATATACTACATGAACCTTCTCCCATCTTTATATACTACACGAACCTTCTCCCGTCTTACTTCATCTACAAGTATTGGTAGAGTCTTCTCTGGCTTTTGCCCTCATGCCCTCCAGCTTCCCGTTCAGTGGATTGTTGCTATTCATTTCATCTCACTGTGGTAGCAAGGTTTAATTCTAGTGACTCTCTAGATTAAAAAAAGTTTTCCATTTCTTTTGTGAGGCCAAAGGAATACACAGCTGCATTGACCAGTGGCACTGCCACTTAACTTGTTGGGATAAAATTATCTGATGCTCTGAGTTCGCCTGAAACTGAGGCTGCCGTAATACAGCTGGAGTAAGTGCAATAATCCAAATGGAAAATCAAAGCGTGTCTCTGCGTGCGTGCTTGGCACTCATGCACACACTGTACAGCGCTCTTCCAAGTAGAGGTTTACATTCATTGTTAGTGTAAACCGATATAGAAAACAGGGGACGTAATGGCCAAGTGGTGTTTTCATTAGACTATTAATCCAGAGACCCAGGTAATGTACCAGGACTCTGGTTTAAATCCTGACATTGGACTTGGGATCGAGAGTCTAATGACGATTGTGAAACCATGATTGTTAGGGTAAGAGCCCCTCTGGTCCTTCAGCAAATGAAATCTGCTGTCCTTACCTTCTAGTGATTTCTCCTTTCTCTTTTCAAATGTCCTGCTACAGGCCAGAACTGAATGTGAAAACAATGACAGCTTCGGGGTGCATTTATAACAACTACCCGATATCAACCTCACACATAGGCATCTGCTGCCTTTGGTTAGGTAGTTTAACCAATTGTTATTACCAATTATTAATCAATTGTATAGAGCAAAAAACTACCCTGTCAATATATTTGAGGGTCTGATTTGAATGGTCTCCAAATTCCCTGTGTTGGGTAACCTATTTGAGGCACAATTACCCCAATTGTGCACAAAACCAACACCAAATGGTGGTGTAACAAATTTTAAAGAGTTGATACAGCTCTCTGGTGACTGGAAGTTAATTGGTTTCATTATTTTGAGCTACTTGAGGATTTACAATGAGAAGCTTTCAATAGGACAAGAGGTACAATAGGATTTCTTTCTTGTTTGTTTAGCCCCTCTTCCCTACTTTGCAATGTTTGTCTCCTTTACACTTTAATATCAACAGTTTCTCACAACATAGCAGGGGATATAGGAAGTTTTCTATTTGGAAGAGTGCGATCAATGCCTCTTCCAGATTCTTATTTAAGTACTACTTAGGTGAGACACACTTATATTTCTGGATTCAGATCATGACGATAGGTCCAATGTTTCCCTAGCGCACACACACCTGGCAAGGCTGGAAGACCACTCTGCAACTGGATCCTCAGTTTCCTGGCCCACAGGCGACAGTCAGTGAAGATATTTCATCCTCTCTAACACTCAATACTGAAGCCCCTTGGGGGTGCATACCCAGCCCCCTACTATACTCACTGTATACACATGACAGTGTTGCCAAATACCAGATTAATGCCCTTTACAAGTTTGCTGGTTACACCACCATAGTTGGTCGAATCTCAGATGGCGACAAAACAGATTACAGACGGGAGGTGGAAAACCTGGAAAAATAGTGTGCTGAGAACAACCTAGCTCTCAATGCCAGCAAAACCAAGGAACTCATTATTGACTTTCGGCAGGATGTTCCTCATGTCCCCCTACATATTAACAGCACAGAGGTGGAACAAGTGGAGAGTGTCAAGCTCCTGGGAGTGGTCATCCACAATTAGCTTTCTTGGACCTTTCATGTGGATGCACTGGTTACAAAGGCCCAACAACGTCTCTTCTTCCTTGGATAGCTGAGGAAATTTGGCATGATGGTGAATATCCTTGCCAAATTTTATAGGTGTGCCATTGAGAGCATTCTGTCTGGTATGGCAACTGTACCATTCAAGATCGGAGACTATTACAGAGAGTGGTGAACTCGGCCCAGACAATCACAAAGGCCAACCTCCCATCTATAGAATCCATCTACCAGGCCCACTGTCAAGGAAAGGCCGCCAGCATCCTCAAAGATCCATCCCACCCTGGCAATGCTTTTCTACAACCTCTACCATTGTGAAGAAGGTACAGAAGCCTGAACACACGCATTGGCTGGTTTCTCAACAGTTTCTACCCTATTGCTGGTAGAATACTGAATGGACTCACAAACTCTTAACATTCGTCTGTACCTGTGTTTTTGTTTTTGCTGCTGTTCACCTATTATTTACTATCTATGCTACTTAACAATGCGATCTGCCTGTATTGCTTGCAGGACAAAGCTTTTCACTGTGCCTCAGTAAACGTGACAATAAATTCAATTCAATTCAATCTAAGAAGCCTGAATACAGCAGTCATTAAGAGGTGAGTCCAACTCCAAAGATGTGAGCATAAAGTCGAGGCTAGCACTCCAGTGTTGTACTGAGGAAGTACATCGTGTTAGGAGAAGCACCTTTGAGTTGGGATATTATACAATGTTCCTTGTGTTCACCTCAAATGGCCAAGCAGATCCCATGACATACTTTCAAAGATGTACAGGGGGACTCTCTGGTCATCCTTGCCAATATTTTCCCCTCTACTGATTGGTCATTATTACTTTGCTAATAGATGCGAGTCTATCCATATCCACCAGAAGAAGCCCATTGTGGAGGTAGTGTTGTCTTTTGTTAGGTATGTTCCTGGCTAAGCTGAATATTGTTAGCTTCAACTTTGTTTGGGAACTTGCTTTACTTTCATTGACATATCATAACCACTCATTAAAGCCCAGGCCATTAGAATCATGCCCACAGATGTAATTTTGATATCCAAAAATAAGAAACATATCTATTCACAAATCTAAATCGATGGGGAGTGAACTATGCTTACACAAGCCTCCAAACACCTTTCATTACTTAACTCCTTCATAAACAAGCTTTTTACTGCTCAAATGCTGACAGAGTCATGGTGAAGCCACACAGTGTTGAACAGCTCATGTTGAGTCTCAGTCAAAGGCAGTATCAGACTTGTTGCTAAACATATTTAGTGTTGGGGTGAAGCCTAACCAGGCCAACAAACCTGCCTAAACAAGGCAGCCACAGTGGCCAAGTGAATCAAACAGGGGCAGCTAAGTGGCTTTGAAATCAACTCAGAATTCCATTTTTTTGTGCTTGTCCCCTTGTCTATTGGGAGCCTTTGATGAAAAACTGTCAGATGAGTACATTCTCCGATTTGTGAAAGGAACTCGGTGAACTGAGGGAACATGTAGGTGCTTTTAGATTTAAGTATGAACCGCAGCAGATATCCAAGAGACGGTAGCACTGTGATTCCAATAATGCTACATTGGTGGATGCAATGAAGTGACGGACACTGATTACACACAAGACATCTAATAGAGATGCCTGGCACCCAAACTCCTGCGTTGCAGTCTTGTGCAGTGACAACCTTATTTACAATGCTAACACATGCTCATTGAGGTATGAAGCATTGAGTCATAGTGGTACAGACCCTAGCAGAGCACAGCAGATCACTTATTCTCTTGCAGCTATGGAGCTGGGTTCTTTTGAGCTGCTGATGGGCAGTGATTTCTACAGCCATCTCTGTCTAGATTGCCTTTGTCAGTTGGGATGGTATCTTTTTGTCATTCCTAGGAAAAAGAATATCCTTTCCCTTTTGGACAAATTCAACCTCGAGGTGGGTGTTTCTCCGACATGGTGGTCCTTTCTGCCTGTTCTCTGACATCGCCAAGGGTGGGGAGGAAGAATGAGCAGGGGCTGAATGGGTAACAGAGAGTGAAGTGCCGTCCAGATTCTTTTAAAGATAACACCTGAAGGTTGGTGCCTGGAAGGTTACTGTAGGCTTCAGAATTTCTTATTGATAAAATTTGGTTTTATACACAATGCACTGAGCAGAATTTAAATGTGCAGGAAATTCTGAAGCAGATGACCTTCCCACTTTTCGGACTTGCTATGATGCTTAGCATCAGAAAAGAAATTTCTGCCTGTGGTGTTTCCTCCTCCTCCATAAATGGCTACAGTCTTGTTCAAAATATTTACAGTTTGCTAAGGGAACACTCACATCCTGCTATGACGCAGACATCAAACATGTCAGTAGTAATTTTTCACAGTGAATTATTTGAGCTTGATGTTTCTAGACAGTGTTCAAATAATGAAGCATGGATGATAAAGCACTGAGTGCTATTTAATACAATAAAAGGAATGATTAAATAGTGCAGCTCAGTACAGACTCAACCAAGTTTCAAAACATGGGGAAGAGATATACAGTCATGGTTCCTAGCATTGTTGCTATCGACCCTGTCTCTAGCTACATGACCGAAATGTTGAACTATCATGTTAATTGGGAGGGATGCGACGTGAAGAATGGTAGGTGGGTCAGTGCGTGTGTACTTGAGTAAGTGAGTGAGAGAAAGAGAGAAGTTATAATGCTTAAATGAAATGTCAAAGAAGAGGCCACATTAGAGGTCACATAAGCTTGGACATAGCTGACTTCCTGGTCAAGAATAACAGCTGCCATTCTGAGTCACTTCAATATTCAAAAATCTTAGATCAGCTACAGAAAGAGGTGGTCAGGGCATTGCCAAACCTCAGTCTCTCTAAATCTTGCCGTTGTGCTCTGTAGTCTAAAAGCAGACTGAATAATCATTCCCTGAACCATGTGGCAAATCTGTAGGTGGATTCCCCTCCTCAGCAGAGGAGCTTAGTGGACAGATGCCGAGTCACAAAATTACTTCTTGGTGTTTCATCCATTTGTTTTGATTGTTGAAAAATGATAAATAGTATTTTTCATGTTATGGTAAGAGCTCTTACCTTTGCTCTTTCAGTATTGAAAAGGAAAGACTCTATTGTCTTTCAGGGTCTCGTATAATATTCAGTAGTTTTTTCATGACTATGGAAACCACCAAAGTTATTTCCATGCACATCCATGAACATTATTGTACCCTTGAGCTTAAATCTGCTCTTTGAGTCAATGTTTCATTTTTCTCAGGTTCTCTTCCTCAATTTTCCACATTTCTTTATTATTTTCCTGAAGGTATTAGCGATAAAGGCATTGCTTCCTTATGTAAGGATCTATAGAAATCAGGGTCTTTATATCCCTTATTCACCTGACAGCAGGTGCCAGCAGACTAACAGGTCACAGGAAGAGTTATTATAGCTGAGTCCAAAACTGTCTAAAGGTTACTTAACATAAAACAAAAGCTGCTCCAGCTTTGTCAATGGCAAATAGTCATTTGCATAATTCACAGAAATAGCTATATTGTCTTCTTCTTCGATTGACCCTTGGGATCAAGGATGACTTTCTTCCACTCTGGAGTTGTGGATCTTGAGGTGACTACAATGTCCAATCCCTGCCAGATTATTACATGTGGGACAGGGGTGTTCATTGAGGTGTGAGGGTAAGAAGCTTGGGTTTTCACAAGCTCCTTCTGTTGACTTCATGTTCATAAGTAGGAGACCCTCTAAATGGCTGATACATTCTCAGATGCTTCTTAAATTCAGGTGGTCATGGGCAAGAGATTCTCACAGGTCACTGGAGAAGTTGCATTTTGTTCCTGAAGCTTTTAAAGACATCCTTGAAGCATTTCCACTGCCCTCTTGCTAATCATTTGCTATAACAAAACTCAAAATTAGAAAGCTTGTTTTGGACGCCTCGTGTCAGATTGTGGACAAAATGGCCCACTCTACTCAGTTAGTTGCCTTTTTTTTATGAATATTTTTATTAGAAATCTTTTAAAATCTTTTACAAAACATCTAAAGACAAAAAAAGAGTAAAATCAAAATACAGGAAGACAGAGGCAGTGCAACAATGTCATATCACGACACTTTTAATAATAAACGACCTACTATTCTATCAGAACAGACGTATCAACTTAAACTACAAATTAAATAAAAATTAAATTAACCTGAATTCAAATTAACTTAAATTAAGTTATGTCTCACTACTTTATTCTATTTCACTCATCACACCTCCACTGAGGCTCCCATCCCTGGGAACACCGGTCATTGTACCTTTATTCTTTTCCCCCAGTCTCCCCCTTCCAGGCCCCCATGACTGTCCGGACCGATTCCCACGGCTATACTACGGCCCTAATTAATATTGCTAATAAGTCTGTGTCAATATAATTTGAAAAAGGGCTGCCACATCATGTAAATCTGCTCTGTTTTGTGTTGCACCATATTTGTGAGGTTGTCTTGGGGAGATGCTCCATCACCAGCCAACGCCACCCCACGAGACCTGGTGGTTTTTCCAATGTCCAATTCATTAAAATGTTCTTCCTCACACAGTGGGGTAAGAATGTTATACAGTCTCTTCCCGTGTTTCCCCAGAGAGGGCAAATTTGGCAACCTCAGCAGAAGAAATACCGAATCCATTTTAACTTCAATCTCCCAGATGTCCTTCAACTCCCTTACTATAGCACTCCAGTATCTCAGATCTTACAACATGACCAATAGCAGTGTGTAAGAGTGCCTATGTTACATTCAGGACATTCTGGTGACGCTCCTCTCTTGAACTTAGCTAGCCTCTCTGGCACCATGTAAGTCCTGTGTAAAACCTTCAATTGCATGCTCTGTTACATACTGAAATTTTCCTTACAATTTCCCATATAGCTTCCCATACCACCAATGAGATATCCCCTCCTAGCTCTCGATTCCACGTCCTACAGAGTCTTTCCACATCCCCTGAGGCATGTCCTTTTTGTAAATGATACAAAGTCCTAACTGAAAGACCATCCGTACACCGGAGAACTCTTTTCTCCACATCTGACTTGTAAAACTGATCCAGGAGCGTGGTCTTCCTCTGTATGTAATCCTTTATCTGAAAGTACTGGAAAAGGTCCCCATTAGACAATCCAGATTTCTGACTTAGCTGGCTAAATGACATCAAGACCTCCCCCTTAAATAAATCTTCCAGACAGGAGATTCCCTTATTCTCCCATAAAGTAAGGTGAAGTCCATTGCCCCAGGTTTAAATACTTGGGCTCCCATCAACAGGGTAAATGGCAAGGTCTTAAGCCAATTGCCCTCGTCTTGCCTCATTACCTTCCAGGCCTTCACCGTATTTAAAATGATTGGACTCTTACACTGCTCGGTCACAGATTTCACCTTATCCATGAATAATAGATTAACCAGGGGACATCTCAACTGCGAGGCTTCAACATCAAGCCAAATCGACTCCGAATTTCCCCGTACCCAGTCACCCACGTGTGCTAACAGGTATTTATTTGATATTTCTTCAAGTCTGAACGATCCACCCCTCCCTCACCCTGCGAAAGCTGCAATTTAGTAAATTTAATTAGGGGGCGCCTGCAACACTAAATGAAGGACCCAAGCCAACCATTGAGCATCCATAACACTCGCCTGGGTGGCAACAATGGGAGCATTTTCATGTGGTACAACAGGTGAGGAAGAACATTCATTTTGATCAGGGCTATTCGGCCTAACCATGATAACACTAATCCTTCCCATCACTGCAAATTAGATTTTTTTAGATTAGATTGCTTATAGTGTGTAAACAGGCCCTTCGGCCCAACAAGTCCACACCGACCTTCCGAAGAGCTCCTGTTTTATCCTCTCCAGTAGTTGTACATAGTTAGCTTTATACAGCTGGTGGAAGGTAGGGGTAATAAAAATTCCCAAATATAAAAAAAACCTTTTGATGACCATCTAAATGGGAACTGCATTCCATCCTTCAGATCCACACTTCCACTAATCCCCCCACTCCTCCACTAATCCAATTTTGTAAAATTGATCCTGTTACCTGAAAAACTGACAAATAAATTAATTGTTTGAATCAATTGAGGAACGGACTCCTCCGGATTGGCCAAGAACAAAAGGATGTCATCAGCATATAGGGTGATCTTATGCTCCCCCATTCCCACCCCGGGTGCCACTATTTCAGGATCCGTCCTGATTGCCCCAGCTAGTGGCTCAATTGCCGAGGTAAATAACAGCAAGGAAGGAGGACATCCCTGTCGACTACCTCTCCCAATATTAATGTTATCTAACTTAGTGCTGTTTATGATGACTGCTACCTTTGGATCAATATACAACACTGCCACCCATCCAGACCAAAGCGCACTGGGACCCCAAACAGGTATCACCATTCTATCCATTCAAACAGCTTTTCTGTGTTTAGGGAGACCATCAAACCTGGGATCAATCTTTGCTGGCATACCTGCACTATGTTCAGTACCCTCTTGATATTGTTGAAAGAGCTACGGCCCTTAACAATACCCATCTGTTCTTTTTATAATATGTGGCAACACTTTTTCCAACCTCAGGGCCAGGCATCTTGGATAGAGTTTTAAAGTCTACATTCAACAGTGAAATTGCTCTGTATGGAACTCATTCTTTGGGGTCTTTCCCCCCTTTAAAATGAGGAAGATACTAGCCTCCCTAAGAAAGGGTGGCAGACAATCCTGTATATATGAATAGCTATACATCCCCAAACATGGCTTCACCAACACATTTATGAATTCATAGAATTCACTTGGAAATCCATCTGGCTCTGGTGCTTTGCCATCCTGAAGATGCTTTATTGCTTCCTGCACTTCCTGTACCGTCATAGGTGCATTCAACAGGGAAACCTGTTCCGCGTTTATACTGGGGAGGTCCAGGTTCTCAAAAAAAAGGACGGCATTCTCGCTGCACCGTGTTTACCTCCCTCCGACCGATATAACTCAGTGAAGTATTTCCTAAATCTAACATTGATCTTCTTCACCTCACGGGTAACTGTGCCAGCCCTCTCTCTAACAGGCATAATAGATTGGGAAGCATTTTTCTTTCTAGCCAGATATCTACCTGGCTTATCTCCAATTTCAAACAATCTTGGGTTAACAAAGAAGACTTTTTCTTTTTTTTTGCCTCCTATGAGCGCAATCAGTCGAGAGCTGCCCGGAGGACCATGACCCCTGCAGCTTGACCAGAGAGGGCCTATTATAATATGCTTCCTCAGCTATCTGCAGCCAGGTCTTGAGCATCCATTGTTGCTCCTCTGTCTGCCTCCTTCTAGTTGTTAAATATGAAATAATCAGGCTTCGTAAATATGCCTTAGTGGCCTCCCATAGTATTGCCGGATTACTAGCTGTTCTCGAGTTGATATCCCAGAAGGCCCTGAACACTATTGTGATGTATTCAACAAATTTGCTACCCCTTAAAAGGAATAGGTCCATGCACCAGTGCTGTGCATCTATTCTGCCACCCTTGATTTTAACATCTAAACACACTGGCTAATGATCTGAGACAGTTATATTCCCAATTTTGCGCACCAATGTTCAGTCCAAACAATCTGATGGCGTACAAAACATGTCAATTCGCGTATGGCACGTGTGTGGATTGGAATAGAAAGTAAAGTCTCTTCCATTACGGTGGAGATGTCTCATCACATCCACTAATCCCAACTCCTCACACGTCCACCAACTGTCAACATTTTCACTGGGGGTACCTGCTGGGCCCCTTTGCCTCCTGTCTTCCCCGGGATCTATTAGGCGATTAAATTCCCCTCCTATGATCGTGCAGCACACCTCATTAATTTAGCGACTACATCAATTAGAAATTTAAGAGGGTGTGCCAGGGGACAATACACATTCAGGACGCCATACTCTTCTCCATCTATTAGAGCTTTAAGAGTGATGAACTGTCCATGTTTGTCCTTAATTTGCTCAGTTACCTGGAAAGGGAGATTCCTCCTTATCTGTATAGCCACCCCTCTATTCCTAGAGCTAGAGGAGGAGAAGAATATCCTGTCATAGTCCCACTGCTGCAGTTTCAGATGTTTCTCATCAGTTAGATGCATCTGGCAGGGCAATGCCCATCCTTTCCTTCCTAAGGCTTGACAGCACCTTCTTTCTTTTAGTAGGGGAATGGCTCCCTTTTACATTCCAGATGCACCACCTGAAAAAATCACTACCCATGGTCGTCCAGGGCAGCCTCTGGTTACCCAAGAGGAGGAACTTTATGTGAGGTGAGGCGAGCAACAAAGACATTAACTCTATAAAGTGTAAAAGCTACTTCTATAAACTACTACAACTAAAAAACTAATCACTAAATTTAACTTAAGCAAACACTCAAATAACCCCCAATTCACTAGAGATCTCCTCCCTTGCCTATAGGGTGCACTCCTCCTAGTCCTTGCTACCATCCCAACCCCCTCTAGCTGAGGCCATGCCCTAGCCCCAGGCAATTCACAAATGAAGAAAACATGTTACTTACATTCTGAGAGTTAACAATAGATGCCCACCATCTCCCCCCAACGCACGCACCCCTTAACCACAGGTATGGCCACCCCCAATCCAAAAACAAAAAGACAGCAGTAAGAAAAAAGCCCCAGATAATACCCAACCAACCGATATACGAAATAATTCCAGTTTTACAGCAAGGCAGTACGTATAAAGCTGATAACCACAAAAAAAGGGAGAAAGGAAAAGAGAAGGGGCAATAAAAAAATTCTTTAAAACCCATACAATTGTCCATAGTGATAACCTCTCCCCCTCCACCCCAATCTGAGTCCTTTGTTTCAGAGAATTCACAAAGTCCTTCGCGTTTTCTGCAGAATCAAAGTTATATACAGTCCCTTCATGAGCAAAACAGAACACGGCCGGGTACCTCAAGGAATATTGAATGTTCAGATCTCTTAATTTTCTCTTAACTTCATCAAATGCCTTTTTCTTTTTAATTAGGGCTCCTGAGAAGTCCTGAGAAAACATTATCCTTGAGCCTTTGTACATTAAAGCCTGTGAATCTCTTCCTAGTCTTGTTGTTTCAATCACTAATTGTTTTTCTTTATAATGCAGGAGTCACACTAGGACCGCACAGGGGCACGGGTCCAACCCGGACCTGCATGTTGCTATCCTGTAAGCCCGCTCCACACTCAACCGACCCGACTCCAACTCCAGCCCCAGGAACTTTCAGGAGCCACTTCTCCAGGAAGCCGATGAGGTCTTCACCTTCCTTGCATTCCGGAAGACACACAAGCCCATAAGCTTTTTCTTCTATTGCTATTTTCCAGGTCGTCCACTTGCTCTTGAAGGACCCAAACCTGGTCTTCCAGTGTTCGGATCCTTCCTCCCAAGACCCCGGCCACGGTCACCAATGCCGCGGTCCTCTCCTCCACAGCTTCTACCCTTCGGTCCAGTGTTTGAATCTCCTGCTCGTGATTTTCCGGATGGCAGATAGTGGTTCCTTCGCTACTTCAATCTTTTCTTGGAGTTTGTCAAACTCCAAGAGTAACTGCTGCTGCCCAGTTAAATCCAAAGGGGCTACCCCGGGAGTTTGAGCAATAGCTGCAGGCACCCCCGATGCAGTAGGGGAGTGCCCTGCCTGCTGCACTCCCTTGGGCACCTTTCCTTTATTTGCTTTCATCCTGGTCTTAAACCACAATTTTAGCAGCTCCAAGTATTCAGTAAGTTTATATTAGCAATTTTTTTTCTCCTAAGGGTGGTTGATGAAGGGTTAAAGGTCCACCTTGCCAGGGGATGTGGCACAGAACCCAGCACAGCAGACCACTCAGACCACCACCATCTTGGATCTCCAGTTAGTTGCCTTTAATCAGGACATCAATGCTGGAACTGTTGGTCTGAGAGACGACACTGATGTTGGAGTTCTTATCCTGCCATTGGATTTTTAGCGATTAGGGAGGAATCACAGCTTATATTTCTCTAGGGTTTTGAGATGTTTATATTACCTTGCCCATGAACTTGGTGCTGGGATTGATGTCATTGTCATCAAACACCCTTCTCCTCAGATGACCAAAAGCTGTGCTGGCAATTTCATTGTCAATATCTGCTCTGCTCAAGTGGAGCACTTCAAGGTATGAAACTTGAACCATGCTGTTGAGTGTCTTGCTATCGATCTTGATAGTTGAGGGACAATGCTCAATTGTGGGAGGAGGATCTCAGTGTTCCAGATACTTAACCTAAAGCCCATTTTCGCAAACACCTCCATGAATGCACCGACAATGGTTTGGAGCTTGGCCTCTGAGTCTGTGCACGAACAAATGTCATCTACATACTGCAGCTCAATGCCAGACAAGGGAAACCACTTTAAAAGAAAACTTGGACAAAGCTTGTAAAAGTTATCCTCCAGCGTTTCTCAAAATAAACAAAAAATCAACTTTCAACTCTGTCTGGTACTTGGGCAAAATTATTTTGGTTGAATTGAGTCCTAATATGTCCTACTCATGCTCAAACACAAGTATGCTCAATCAAAGCTTAGACTTTTACAGGAATTTTCAAGTTAAAGACTAAATAAAATCATATATCGATAATTTAACGGGTAATTTGGTCATGTTTTAAAACTTGTTTAAAAAAACTTTGTTCAAAACCTTTTTTTTTAAATGATTTGGAGATGCCGGTGTTGGACTGGGGTGTGCAAAGTTAAAAATCACACATCACCAGGGTGTAGTCCAACAGGTTTAATTGGGAACACACTAGCTTTCGGACCGTCGCTCCTTCATCAGGTGGTAGTCACCTGATGAAGGAGCAACGCTCCGAAAGCTAGTGCTCCCAATTAAACCTGTTGGACTATACCCTTGTGTTGTGTGATTTTTAACTTTTCTTTTGAAAGTTATCGATAAGAATAGTTCCAATCATAAAAAAGCCAAAAGAACTGCATATGCTGGAAATGAGAAACAACAACAGAAATTGCTGAAAAAAACTCAGCAGGTTTAGCAGTATCTGTGGAGAGAAATCAGAGTTAACATTTTGGGTCCAGTGACCCTTCCTCAGAACTGATGGTAGCTTGGTAACCCAACAACCTTCTGGACTCAATATCGGGTTCAACAACATTAGGGTTTGAGCACCTTCCCCTCGCTTTCCCCAACACCAGCTCTTGTTACCACATGGTCTGCTATTACACACGACTCATTGTTAGCCACTGAAAGCCTCCATTAGCAGCAATTCATTCTCCTAGGCTGACCATTATCCACTCCATTGTCTGTCCAACTGTTTTTCTTTCTCTTTGGGCTCTATGTCCACTTATCGTTTACTCCCTAGCCCCTCTCCCCACCCTATCTTCTGCATAAAAAAAACATCTTATTCCTAGCTGCCATCAGTTCTGAAGAAGGGTCATTGGACCCAAAACATTAACTTTTATTTCTCTCCATAGATGTTGCCAGACCTGTTGAATTTAATCCAGTAATTTCTGTTTTTGTTTATAATTCAGATCATGGTGGAAGAACTTTGGAAGCATTTTGGTGACCAGTGCACAAAGGGTAGGTGTGACCACCTGTGCCTTCTATGGTATTGACTTTATAAGCAAAAAGCAGAGGTCCATCTTTTATATGGTTATTTCAGTTTCAGAACTGGTAGGTCCAGTACCTGGTATGGTAAAAGACCCTTCTGCTGCATTCCAGGTTGTGTTCAAATATATGTGCTGCTGAAAACATTAGGCTTGAAAAGTTAACTCTGTTTCTCTCTCCTTCAATCTCTGTGTTTGAAAAAAATTCTTGATCTATATTGGCACCCCTTTGTTTTCCATGTGTTCACAAGACTAAATCGAAGTTTAGTGGATGATGACCGACTTCCAGGAAATGCAGATCTTATTCATCTGGAGTCTAATGAACATAGCACCCACATGCTTTCTCATTAATTCAAGAAATTTCCATCTCTACTCAAGAGTCAGATACTAGACAACACTAATCATTGGTCATAACATGGGTCATAATGATGTATACCATCACTATATCAGTAGGAGTGCAACTTTTTGCCTGTTGCATGTGCCAGCAGTGTTTTTAGGCCAACTGTGTTATAATGCATGTCAATTCCAGTCTCTTTACATTACATCATAGTGTTTCTGGTATAGATCATCCATAGCAAATGGTTGTGTTATCTCCCATTAGAAATTCTTAAGAGGCAGTTGAACATCTTATAATGTCAAGAGAAAAATGTCTGGAGAAATAGGTGGTCACGCTTGGAGCAGAATGACGCGCTCTGACGCGGGGCACAAGTCCATTATGGTAAAGCAGCAGTTAAAGTAAATATTGTCAAATCTAGGAGCAGTGAGGGAGATAACTGCTGGTCAGAATAGGCATGGTGAATGTGATCATACTATATTTATTTTTACAATGTTGCTAAGTACTGTGCTTTGTATCACTAGACTAGTAGAAGTTTAATGTGGAGAATGTGCAGTACTTTAGCAACTGTCAATATAGTTTACAAATGCATAGACATCGCCATATTTAACAGTGTATCTTGCACTATAGTATGTTATTTCATTTACTCTGTGACTCATAAAATGTGACAGGAAAGCATAAAATGATAAAATGTAGGAGCAGAAGCAGGCCATTCAGCCCATCGAGTCTGCTCCACCATTCAATAAGATCATAACTGAGCTGATCATTCTGAAATTTACTTTCTTGCCTTTTCCCCATAACCCTTGATTCCCATACCGATTAAAAATCTATCTCACCCATGATTAAACCGACTGCCTCTGACAGAAGAAATTCCTCCTCACCTCTATCCTGTGACTCCTTGTTCTGAGATTATGCCCACTGGTCCTAGATTCTCCGAAAAAGGGAAACAATCTCTCCACACCATCCCTGTCAATACCCTGAAGAATCGTAAAAACCACACAACACCAGGTTATAGGCCAACAGGTTGAAGGTGTCACCTTCAACATATTGTCTAGCTATCACCATTGTTAACAGCTAACCCGAGAATGCAACTTTTTAAAAAAAAGGTTTTGTGATTTACACATGAAAGAAGTGAAACTATCACGGTATTCTAACAGATGAAAGGCTTAACAGACAATCAATTTTTCAATGTATAATTTTTGCTATAAATTCTGTGTTAGGATTGAGCCCTCCACTACCACCTGATGAAGGAGCGTCGCTCCGAAAGCTAGTGTGCTTTCAATTAAATCTGTTGGACTATAACCTGGTGTTGTGCGATTTTTAATTTTGTACACCCCAGTCCAAAACCGGCATCTCCAAATTCTGAAGAATCTTGTATGTTTCAATCGGTCACCTTTCATTCTTTTAAAATCCAATGAGTACAGGCGCAACCTACTCAACCTCTCCTCATTAGACCGTCCCTCCATACCTGGGCTCAGTCCAGAGAACCTTGTGGACTGCTTCCAATGCCAGTATATTTTTCCTTTGATAAGGAGCCCAAAACTGCTCTTTATTCCAGCTATGGCCTGAATGGTGCCTTGTGTAGGTTAAGCAAAACCTCCCTACTGTTGTACCCAATCCCTTTGAAATAAAGCCCCAGATTATATTAGCCTCCCCTCATACTGCTTAAACGTCGATGTTAACATTTGTGAATCATACAGAAGGATTCCCAAATCCCTCTGTTCTGTAGCTTGCTGAAGTCTTTGCCTTTTTAAATAATACTTAACTCCTCTATTTTTCCTGACAAAGTGCACATAACTACACATTATCCTGCAGTATATTCCACCTGCCAAGTTATTGCCCGCACACTTACCCTGCCTGTATCCCTCTACAGATTCTTTGTGTCATCTTCACCAGTGTGAAACCCGACAGATAAAGGGAACTTCTTTAGCCCAATTTGTTTTCCTAGCAATGTTCTCTTATGATATTTATTGTATTTATTTCCTCTCCCCTTTTTGCCCCTTGATTATTTGGTAACTTTGTTATTTGTGTCTTTTACTGTGAAGACTGGCAAAGTATTTATTTAACTCCGTTGCTATTTCCTGGTTCCTTCTTCAGCCTCATTCTCTCTGAGGCCTATGTTCATGTTGGCCTGTGTCTTCCTTCTTTTTTTAGAAGCTTTTGCTGGATATCTTTACATTACTTCCAAGCTTAATGTCAAAGTTTATCTTCTCCATTTGCTTTGGTGGTCGTGTTAGTTTTTAATACTTATCCAATCCTCAGGCTTACCACTAATCTTTGAGATATTGTATGTTATTCTTCTTTCAATTTGATGTTAGGTTCAATTTTCCTGGTTAACCATGGTTGGCTTTTCTTCTTATAATCCATTTTCCTCACTAAGCCATCTTTGGGCTGGGCCATGAATCATTTTCTTACAAAGTCCAAGAACACAGCCTACATATGGTATCTGTTTGTTGACATTCACAAATTGATATGGAGTGTTTGATGCATGGCTCTTCCTTGTTTAGGATACAGGCCATTTTCTTGTCTCTGTTAATGGACATTTATAGGGTTCAGTTGAAAAATATGGTTCTGGAAAAGCACAGCAGGCCAGGCAGCATCCGAGGAGCAGGAAAATCAATGTTTTGGGCTTAAACTCTTCATCAGGAAAGTAATATTCCTGAGCTTTTCCAGCACCACACTTTTCAACTCCAGCATCTGCAGTCCTCACTTTCTCCATTTATAGGGTGTAGACCACATCAGGTTTCAAATATCGCTGTATCTCCGGGTCAGCAATTACAAATATCTTCCTTCAATCCTCATTATCCTCCAAAATAAATAGAAGCAAAGGATAACTAGCAGAATGGTATTCAACATTTTTAAAACACTATTGACAAAGGAGAGGGAGAGTGAGTGGAATAGATGGTGAGTGTCTGGAACAAAACTAATGACTGATGCACTTTCAAGGACAACAATTGTACAAACTGACAAAGAAGATTTAAAGCTCATCAAAGAAGTGGAAAAATACTCTATTGCAGTTGCCACTACATTACCAGAAACTGAGGGGAAACTGAAAGAAAATTGTGCAGCACGTAAAATGAGCAATGTGTGCAAAAATGTTGCTGAACACTGATTACAATATGATTTCAAAACACTGTCAAGCAAATGTAGTACAGAAAAGGTATCACAAACAAGAATAATACTTCGGAGTTGGGGAAAGCATATTGGTTATGACAAAAGAATGGTTTTACAGGACTCAATGAGCCAAGAGATTCTCTAAAGATTGAAAACCGAAATACCAGTCCCAATGATAAATTGCAGTCTCAAGCCAAACATAGTCTCTCACTACCACAAGAAATTGAAGGAAATGGAGAAAGAGAGTAAAAACAATGTCAGTTTTAAACTAGGTCAGGAAGGCTAGTTAAGAGACAGAAGATCTATGGCAACAGTTTTTCAAGTAATGGATCAATTGAAACCATGTATGATCAGAAAGTATGATGGAATGTTTATTTAAGGTATTGATCTTCAAGAATAACAAAGTGGTGGAGAACATCAGCAGGTCTGGCAGCATCGGTGGAGAGAAAACAGACTTAACATTCAAGGCCAGTGACTCTTCTTCAGAAGTCGTTCACTGGATTCAAAATGATAAATCTGCTTTCTCTCCACAGATGCTGCCATATCTGCTGAGTTTCTCCAGCTGAGTTTCTACCCCAATTCCTGTTTTCGTTTCAGATCTTCAGCATCTGCAGTTCTTTGCTTTTAGACATTATTCTTACTTGAGCCAAGGTGTAAGACTGTGTATGATAAGCACAGCAAGCTGGATAGAGATACCGCTACAATATTGAATATTATACAGAATGGTACAGAAGTTCCAAGAATGGTGGAGAACTAAGATTCTCAATTGGAGACCAAGCAAACCAGATTGGGTGACCAGTCAGAGTTCTGGACCACCGTGGCCTGTGAGATCAAAAATGAGAGGGTGGGGGAGGATAGGTTATGGCAATGATCTTATTCCCTTTTTAACCAGGGGTATCATGTTTGCAATTTTCCAGTCCTTTGGGACCCTTCCTGATTCTAATGATTCCTGAAAGATCACCACTAATGCCTCCACTATCTCTTCAGCTATCTCCCTTAGAACTCTAGAGTGTAGGCTATCTGGTCCAGGTAATTTATCCACCTTCAGGCCATTCAGTTTTTCTTGCACCTTCTCCTTGGTGATGGCCACCAAACTCAGCTCTGCCCCCTCACTCTCTTGAATTTTTGGGATATTACTTGTGTCTTGCACTGTGAAGACCGATGAGAAGTAATTATTCAATTCCTCAGCCATTTCCTTGTTCACCACTACTATCTCTCCAGTGTCATTTTCCAGCAGTCCAATGTCCACTTTTGTCTCTCTTTTGATATATCTGAAGAAACTCTTACAGTTTTCCATTATTTTACTGGCTAGCTCATATTTAGTCCTCTCCCACATTATTTCTTTTATTCGTTGCCCTCTGTTGGTGTATGTAAGCTTCCTAATCCTCTGGTTTCCCACTGCCTTTCACCACATTGTATGCTTTCTCTTTTGCTTTTATACTATCCCTGACTTCCCTAGTCAGCCATGGTTGCCTCATCCTCCCTGTGCCATGCTTCTTTTTCCTTGGGATGAATCTCTGCTGTGTCTCCTGAATTACTCCCAGAAACTCCTGCCAGTGCTGTTCCACTGTCTTTCCTGCTAGGCTTCCAGTCAATTCTACCCAGCTCATCCGTCATACCTCTGTATTTGCCTTTATCCAGTTGTAATACCCATTACCTCTGATTTTAGCTTCTTCCTCTCAAATTGTAGAGTAAATTCAATCATATTATGATTACTGTCTCCTAAATGATCCTTCACCTTAAGCTCCCTTATCAAGTCTGCCTCATTGCACAACACTAAATCCAGTATTGCTTGTTCCCTAATGGGCTCCAGCACAAGCTGTTCCAAAAAGCTATTTCATAGACATTCCACAAATTCTTGCAAACCACTAACAACCTGATTTTCCCAGTCCACCTGCATATTGAAATGCCCCATGATCACTGTAACTTTGCCTTTCCTACACATCTTTTCTATCTCCTAGTGTACTTTGCACCCCAGTTCCTGATTCCTGTTTGAAGGCCTATACATAATCCAACAATGGTTTTTCACCTTTGCGGTTCCTTAATTCTACCCACACTAACTCTACACCATCTGACTCTAATTCATTTCTTTCTATTGATTTAATTTTGTTTCTTACTAATAAAATAACCCATCCCCTCTGGCCCCGCCTATCTTTTCGATAGGATGTATATCCATGAATATTCACTCCCAATCTTGATCCCCTTGCAGCCAAGTCTCCGTGATTCCCACCCATCATACCTGCCAGTTTCGATCTGCGTCACAAGCTCATTTGCCTTATGCCTTATACTGTGTGCATTCAGATATAACACCTTTGGTCTGTATTAACCATCCCTCTTCTCATTGCCATTCGTTTGTCCAGTGTGCTTGAAGTTTGATTGCTATCCCTTTCCAAACACTGTCCTATTTGTGTCTGTGCTGGAGATTTTAATAACCCCTCCTAAGTTCTGCACTTTTACCACCTCCTGTAATTCAGGTTTTCTCATTTTCCCTATATCTGAACCCTCCACCCCGCACCTTATTTAGTTTAAAGCCTCACCTACAGCCCCTGTTATGTGATTCGCTCAGACTCTGGTCCCAGCATGGTTCAGATGAACACTATCCCATTAGAACAGGTTCCTTCTTCCCCAGTACTGGTATCAATGTCCCATGAATTCAAACCCATTTCTCCCATGCCAATCTTTGAGTCACGCATTTACCTGCTTAATCTTATGGACCCTGTGCCAATTAACTTGTGGCTCAGGTGATAATCCAGAGATTATTACCTTTTTGGTTCTGCTTTTTAGTTTAGCTCCTAACTGTTCATACTCCCTTAACAGAACCTCTATGTCATTGGTACCTACGTGGACCACGATCATTGGATCTTTACCCTCCCATTCCAAGTTCCTCATCTACTCAGATGAAATATCCCAAACTCGAGCACCACAACCTTCGGGACTCTTGATCCAGGTCACAGAGAACAGTGTCTCTGCCTCTAACTATACTATCCCCAATTACAACAACATTTCTCTTCTCTCCCCTGACTTGAATAGCTCCCTGCAGCCTGGTGCTGCAGTCAGTCTGCCCATCCTCCCTGCAGTCCCCATTCCCGTCCACATAGTAAGCAAAACTGTTGGACAAGAACAGGGTCTGAGGCTCATGCTACTCTACCCCCTGGATCCCTCTACCTACCTCACTTGCAGCAATACCCTCCTGTCCCTGACCACTGGCCAAATTCAAGTTATTTAATCTAAGGGGTGTGACTGTCTCCTGCAACACAGCATCCACATAACTCTCCCCCTCCTGGATGTGTCACAATGTTTGAATCTCAGACAATAGCTCATTGATTCTGAGCTGGAGTTTTTCCAGCAGCCAGTATTTACTACAGACCTGGTCACTGGGATCCACAATGGGATCCACCATCTACCGTCCTTATTTTATTTAATTAATTTTGATTTTTTAAATTTTTTACTGTTTTTGTATCTCTGTTTATGCAACTTGCAACCAATAAATTAACATGATTCAATTTAGCTGATTCAAGTTTAGCCAACCCCTTATTAGCCGATCAAATCACAGCCCTCCTGAGACGTCACATTTAGTTTCCCCCTCATTATGTTCCTCCTCACTTCTGACAGTTGCAAGGTCACAATAAATGTGCATTTTTTTTTTGTTGGTGGTTGGTTTGGCCCATTGGACAGCTCTCTGAGGCCCAGTTGCAGCATCCAAAAAACTTGTACACAGATGTTCACTTTTGATGGAGAAAGAATGCCTTTTCTTCAATTCCCCTAACTTCCTTAACTCTCAGCAACAAAGTCTTTCCCGTTGTCCCTGTGCACAACCATTTTCGTACCAGCCACACTTCACAATTTCCAAACTTTCACACCAGAGTCATGTGAAGTTTGAGGCATTAAAACGAGTTCACACCAGGAATATTACTTAGAAAGCAGTGACTTAGAACCTATATTGTTTTGCATAACCTTTGATTGGATCTGCATACGAAATGAATACTTCTGAGGTAGATTGCCTGTATTGTTAGTTTATAAAATTCTGCTCAAGATGACTGATATGATTTCAGCAACAATGAGTTTTGATTAAGTTAGATGCCCTTCAGTATGGAAACAGGACCTTCGGCCCAACAAGTCCACACTGACCCTCTGAAGAGTAACCCACTCAGGCCCATTTTCCCTAACCAATATTTACCCCTGATTAATGCACCTATCATTATGGGCAATTAAACCTGGCCAATTCATCTGGCTTGCACACCTTTGGATTGTGGGGGGGGAATGTAGAACACTCAGAGGAAACCTCTGAGGAAACCCATGCAGACACAGGGAGAATGTGCAAACTGCACATAGACAGTCGCCTGAGGTGGGAATCGAACCCGGATATCCTGGAGCTGTGAAGCAGCAGTGCTAACCACTGAGCCGCCATGCCGCCCATAGTTAGGATCAATTGTTCAGTTCAGTGGAGGATTAATGTGCTGTGTTTCTTTATAAAGAGTTGTGTTGATAGCTGTTGATCAACTGTCATTGTGAGTTTGTTACAGTTTGTTCATATTTTACGTTTGATATGCCTTCCCTGAATCTTGAGCATATCATTCAAATTAGCTAACATTTTGAAGTCAACTAACTGGCTCAAACTCAAAGCGTAAAATCAACCTTAAGGGAGACACGCCTCTTGAAGAAGTGGAATCAAGAGGTCTGAAAGAACCACACCGTTGAGTTTTAATTCAGTAAACACCGTAAAGAGCATTAACATCTAGCTCATATTGTCTGTTACATATGGGCAGCAAACTCCTTGGCAGCAACCTTGGTGTTGTGCGTTTGCTGGCTTTTATACACGTGATTCCAATTGAAAGCAAAATCAAACAAGTTGTACAATAGGTACATGTTCTGCAACTGCCAATATTTTTCTTATGCCCAGAAAAGAAAATTACGACTGAAGTTATGTTCAGGTACTTAGACAGCATGGAACATTATGAATGTTGTTCTCGAAACCTCCAAGGTGCTGTAGCAGATGCACAAGGTATTCGCTGTCAACGTTAAAATCTTTTAAATTTGACAATCAGAAATAGCTAGATTGACCTATTCAGCTGGGAGGACATGGGACTAGTGAATGAGGTACTGCCTCTTGGAAGTTTTTGGTACAGGTGAAAATCCAGAATTATGCTAACTCAGCCAAAATTCTCTTGATAACTTCACTTCCAAGGGAACCTTAAGGATGAAGTAACCTGCATTATTTAACAAAGATTATTGAAGCAATATCCAGTGAGAATATTTCACCTACAATCGGAAAAAATTGAAATTGTAAAGTCAGGTAGAAGCTTCAAGTCATGAAACAAACAGTAGACTGGATGCTTTCCAAGAGAAATATTTCAGATAATAGTGGAGAAGCAAAATAGCAATTGCTGCATAGCTTGAAATGTTAACTGAGATGCAATCTGCAAAACGTTTAAGGCTATTGTCAATTCAAGAGATAATTTTGTATGGGAAATAGCAATAGCAGTTTGTTGATTAACAAAATCCTGAAAAATGATAAAGACACAAATATAGAATAAGTACCAATATTATAGAGGAATGTTGTGGGAAGTTAGGGAGGAAATTGTAGGGCTTCTTGCAGGAATATTTGTATCATCTATAACTCGAGTGAAGTACCAGATGACTGGAGAGTGGTTAATATTGTGCATTTAAGAAGCCTGGGAACTGTAGACTTGAGTCTGACTCAGAGGTGGGTAAGTTGTTATTGGTGATTCTGAAAGATAGGATTTATATGCACTTGGAGAGACAAGGGATGATTAGAGATAGTCAGCATGGTTTTATATGAGGGGAAATCATGACTCACAAACTTGATTGAGTTTTTTGAGGAAGTAACCAAAATCATTGATGAGGACAGAGTGGTAGACAGTGTTTATTTGGACTTTAGTAAAGCCATTGATAAGGTTCCGCATGGTAGACTAATTAGTAAAGTTAGATCACATGGGATTCAGGGTGAGTCGTCAACTGGATACAAAATTAGCTTAACAGCTCAAGACAGTGTGTTAGTGGAGGGTTGTTTTTCGGGCTAGAGATCTGTGACCTGGGATCTGCATTCGGTCCACTTTTGTTTGTCATTTATGTAAATGATTTAGGTGAGAATATAAAAGGCATGGTTAGTAAGTTGGTGGTATACTGGACAGTGAAGAAGGTTATCTAAGTTTACAAAGAGATCTTGATCAATTGGGTCAATGGGCTGAGGAGTGGCAGATGGAATTTAATTTGGATAAATGTAATGTATTGCATTTTGATAAAACAAATGAGGGCAGGACTTATAAAATTGAAGTAAAGCCGTGTCACTTTGTAAATAAAGACACTTAGGGTTCAGGTACATAATTCTTTAAAGTTTGCATAACGTGTAGGTGATTAAGAAGGCATTTAGCACACGTGCCTTCATTGCTCAGACCTTTGAGTATAGGAGTTTGACCATTATGTTGAATATGTACAAGGCATTGGTGACACCTCTTCTGGAGTACTGTGTCCAGTTCTGGTCACCCTTTGTGGGAAGATTATTATTAAGCTGGGGAGGGTTTAGAAAAGATTTACCAAGATGTTGGTGGAAATGGAGGGTTTGAGTAAGAGAGGCTGGATAGGCTAGGACGTTTTTCACTGGAGCACAGGAGGTTGAGCAGTGACCTTACAGAAGTTAGTAAAATCATGAGGGGGTATCGATAAGGTGAATGGCATGTGACATTTCCCTATGCTGGGGGGGGTGGGGGGGGCACGGGGGTGTGCACGGCAGCGGTGGCATATTTTTAAGGTGAAAGAAGAAAGATTTTAAAAAGAGATGGGGGCAACCTTTTTACATAGAGGGTAGTTCATGTGTAGAATGAACTTCTGACACCATTAAGAGAGTTTGTCACTATCATTCTAATACTTCTCCAGAGTTAATATTGAGCTTTTATATTAAAATTTAATTAGCACTAATTGCATTAAATAATTTTGATTTGAAGGTCACAGGATGATTTAATTGTGATGATACACCCAACAAAAGAATGCAGTGGAATTGATTCAGAAAAGCACTTTCCCCCCGATGGCAATTTGCAGCAACCAAACATATGAATGTTATATACATGTTTCTTACGTTGTCCTTTTAAAAGAACAATTATAGTTTACAGATTCACAAATAATCACATTTCTCTTCAAATGTCAAAAAACTCCTTACTTCAGAATATGATTGAAAACATATATTTGCTTTGACTGCCAAGTCACAGGCTTTGACTGTTTTCAGGAAACAAACTTGTCATTTAATACCAAACATCATTTTGTTTGGGAAATGCACCCAATATTATAATATTCTCTCTCTCTCTCTCTCTCTCACACACACACCATTTTTACTGAGAGCCATGACATAAATGACATATGTAAATAAAAATTGAAAGTCCTGCTTTGTAAATCACATCTATTGTTGTGCAAAGATAGGAACGTGGGTTGGTGATTTTGTTTTAATGTTTCAAAAACATATACAAATAGTAATTATTGCTCCATGAAATTGAAGTAATCAGCTCCAGCACTGAAAATACCTTGAAATATGGAGCAGCCACGATTGTCTCGCATCTACCATTTGATGAGTTGCATGGATAGGGTAAATAGCCAAGGCCTTTTTCTCAGGGCAGGGGAATCCAAAACTAGAGGCCATAGGTTTAAGGTGAGAGGAGGAAGATTTAAAAGGGATTAAAGGGGCAATGTTTTCACGTAGTTGGTGGTGCATGTATGGAATGAGCCGCCAGAGAAAATGGTGGAAGCTGGTATAATTACAACACGTAAAAGGTGTCTGGATGGGTACATGAATAGGAAATGTTTGGAAAAGTATGGGCCAAATGCTGGCAAATGGGACTAGATTAGTTTAGGATATCTAGTCGGCATGGACGAGGTGGACCAAAGGGTCTGTTTCCATGCTGTACATCTCCATGACTCTATGTTAGTGGTGCCTGCTACCCATACAGTTCAGCAATTCTCCCCCATTCTTGTCTACCTTTGGTGACTTTGTTGTTCAAAATATCTAGTTGCAAAGACTAGATCTGATTGATTGCAAATCAGGACTTTTTATTCATTTGGATAGCCATGTCCCACTTTTGGAGGAGTAAGGTACTCATTTTTTCATGGTCCTAGGACAAGTGAGGAGGTCAGGTGCCTTTTAGGGAGTGTTAAGGAGGTATGAATGTATATGAAAAGTGCATTCATTCATTAACCATCAAGCTCATCGGAACTGTCAACAGATCTGTCAAAAATATCTGTCAAATGTAGCTAGGAAGAGAAACTAAGATCAAAAAGTGTCATCAAGACATTGAAAGACCTATAAATCTTTGAAAATAGTACCTGGAGTATTAAAAGAACTTGTCTTCCATTTCACTCTGTCTGTTGATACTAGCCTGAGGGATACCATTATTGGATTTGTGCTTATTTCACAACCATTTATCATCATAGTAGAGTACCTGCCATTTCCTGGTTAGATGACAGCTACAATTTGCTGGAATCTTTGAAGTGGGACTATGAATTTCAATGCTTTTTACATGGAATTATGCACTTGAATGAAATATTTGTTGTAGTAAAGTATTATGTAGTTGAAGGAATGAAAAATATTATTTTTTTTATGAATGAGAGTTTTTCAATATGGTGAGGTTTGGTATAGACACTCAAAACTTTACATTATTTCATCTCAGTGTAGATACTGAGGTCTGCCAGAGATACTGAATGGGTTAGAATTGTAAGTTTATCAGCAAAGATCTGCAGGAAGGAAGCCATTATTTGGCATGAGTTAAGACGAAGTTGGTGCAGAAGCTTTGAGGGATCATGGAGTGGGTAGGGAGAAACAGACTATCATGCATTGTTCGAAGGGTTTTGGGAATGAGCACAAGGACATAGGTTGACACAGTGGGCATAAGGGGTCATTGGGATGAGTTCAGGACATGAGGTAGAATGGGCTGACATGGACGGGACGATTTGGGGGCAGGGTGCAGGTGGGAGTGCCAGAAGCCCTAAATCAACATGCTAACGCATTTGGCAATCTCTAAACTCATTCCAGTGTTGTCCAGCTTCCAGGGATCCCCAGCGACGTGGAACAAAATCCCAGGACACTTTCACCTGGAACAGATTTGTGGAGCTGGGAAATGTCCTGACTACAAATTCAGTCCTTTGTAATGCTGGATACTTTTCTCATCATTATTTTCAAACATTGCATGACTGTTCCTTTAAGCTGCTAAAAGCAGGGCATCAAGCAGCAAACCCACAATGTTTCTACAGCACGGGATAACTATCGTCAGCATTGCTCCCCTCTGAGTTTTGCTTCTCAGATTAGCTGCAAGCATTGACGTTGTACATGCACAGAGAGATGACATTTCTCACTGCAATTATTTGGAGTTCCACATCAAAAGAAAACAAGCAAGGAGTTATGCAAATAGGTCATTAATTGAAAGCTTCTATTGCAGGATACTGGAAAGAAACTGAGAGACTAGAGCAAAGGGATGGTGGGTGTACCTTCTGGGTGGTCACTGATATCAGTCTGAATTGGGAAAAAAAAAATTATCTTCAGGACATCATTGAGTCATGTGGCAAATGTTGGCCCCATTAAGTTCCATGTCATATCATTACTTACTCCAGGAACAGTTAACCCTTAGCTGACCATGTTTTTCTTTCATGAATTTTGTTGATCAATTGCCTAACTTTTATTCATCTTCAAAAGTTTTTTTAAAAAGGCGGAATCTTCCTTTCCCAGAAGAAATGGCAAGCAGGGGAATCTAATTGTGCAAGAACATAATCTTGATATTGGGATAAATGTTTACAAGTAAGTTCTGTAACCTCAAAAGGGAGGCTGGTTGCAGGTATGGGGCATCCTTACAGTGGAACAGTTTCAAACCAATATGAATGATGGAGTTACTCCCTGTGGCCCAAAGCTAACACAGAGCAGGAGGCTGACTGGCTGGCTCTCCACAGGAGGATGAAGCAAAGACAACTCAGGAGGGAACATATGGTCTTGTCGGGTGGATTTGAAAAGTGAGGTGCAGGTTGGCTTGAGAATGGAAGGGATCAGAACCAGAAGGGACTTTGGAATGTTGATCATTTTGGTTGGTGAGTGGGAAAACTAGTAGACATAAGGATGAAATTAATCGAAGCTAAGGAAACAGAGGCGATGGGGATCACAAGGTGGTATGAGTGAAGGACGTGGAGAGATGTTAATGGGTGACCGCACCGCACCTTATGTAAAAGTGAAGTGAATCATGTTCCCCCAAGGAAGCCTGGCAGACCATAATGCAATGGTAACATCCAAAGTGAGAGCAGGCTTTTTGTTTGGATGGGTGGAATTAATACTGAGCGTATTTGGCCGACTGAAGGGGCAATGTATTAATCATGAATGCAGTGGCTGGAGAACCATGCTCAGTGGAGTTTCTCTCTCAGTGAACCAGCATTACCCCAGACCTCACAGCATCCTAATGAAATCCTGTAACTTCACTGACCCCCAGAACATTGAGGGCAGATGGGAATCTCAGGATGCCTGAGGTATGGATGCAGGCATGGAGGAAGGAAGAGAGGCTCAATCCATAACAATGGTGGAGTACATCAGTCTCTTGGACTGGAACCTTTATCTTCCCAGCAGTAACCTATCCTCAAACTGACTACGCAAATTATCCAATCTGACACACTCTCCCAACCCAAAGACCCCCTCGACGCAACCACACTTCTGGTCCAACCAAACTACCCTTCTTAAAATCGACCCCACCTGACCTGCCTATCCCTCCGAGACCCCAAATCCCTAATCTGATGCAACTACCCCAATGTATCCACCTAGAATGTTAACTTATCACCTATCTGCCACCCTACCTGCTCATCCACATAGATGTCATCCTAACCATTTACTTACCTGTCAAATTCCTACTCCATTTTGAACCTGCCATCCCACCCATCCCCATAGCTGCTACCCTACTCGCTTAGTCAGTCACCTGCCTCTCTACACTCTTACCCACAAGTCCCACCACCCCTTACCCATAGTCACTCTACACATCCAACCCTGCCACATGTCCTTTACCCATTTACCTTATCTTTTCTCTGTAAACTTTCAAAGTTGCCTTGAGTACAGCTTCCACAAAGATTTTCTGTGCGGTTTCCTGTGTTTGGTGGGTTCTGCAGGATCTGTCATTGGAAGATGGACCCAAATATCGCAGTTCAGTAATTGTGCAATCTTTTTATTATATCTGGGTCAAAAATAGGGATTCTGACCAGATTGGAAGATTTGGGCGAACATAGTGTGCGGAACATTGCAGTAGAATTTACATTAAAACTCACTACTTCCATTCTTTAAGTCAGACAACAGTAACAATTGGAGACCACATATGCACAGTTAAGTGCAGAGAATTGGAAGTTGTTGTTTAAGATGGTTTATTCCTCTAAAAAGTACACGAAAGTAACTTCTTCCAGAGTGTTCTCATTGAAATACATTGAAGTACACTGAAAAGCTTAAATTTCTTGAACTTACCTCAGCAATGTGCACTGAACACAGCAATAAAAATGAAAATTTGTCCGTTCCTGTGAAGAACTCTGTTAACGTTGTGATAAAGTTTCAATTATTACAAAGCAGCCTCTCTGGCAGAGAAAACATATGTAGATAAATGCAGAATCTCATTTGTTGAACTGTTGTTGGAAGTTGAAGAAATGAAGCAATTTGCATAAAACTTTGAAGTTTTTTCATCTTTAATTTCTTTTCTACTTATGATGTATTGTTGGATTTAAATAACTAACATTTCAAGTGGTCATTAATGATCCTTCAACCTGAATGATTCAGGAGATACACTGCTCGGAGGGATCCAAGATGGCAGTGAACTAGGAGGATCTCATTGCAGAGCTCCGCACCATAGCGCAAGTGGGACGAAGTCCTAACCCGCCCTACCCAGACCACTGCAATATCCTGGGACACTGGAAAGGTCATGGAAACTGTCAAAGAGCAACTTACCTTGGTTTTCATCATCCAGGGATGCCGGAGAACAGAGGAGGTATGTCTAAGGCCAGGCCCACAGCCCAGCCTGCAGGATCATCAGACTTGATTTCTTACCAGGTCCTGGTGAAGGAGTTCACAAAATCTCGCGGAATGTTGGGCAAGCAGATAGAGGAGAAGATGGCCCCAATTTCTAACATACCGACCAGCAGCTGGGAGACCTGGATAAAAGATGGATGAAGTAGAACAGAGTCGCAGTGGTGGAAGCTGTTACTGATTCCTCCAAGGATAGGATCCAGGCCCTGGAGACACAGGTCCGTAATTTGCTTGACCAGGTTGATGACCTCGAGGACAGGGGGCAGGAGAAAAAAATATTCAGACTGTTGGTCGGCCGAAGGGTAAGGAAGGTGAGCGGCCGGTGGACTTTAATGAAGACCTTAACTTGGAGGCTGGAATGAGAAGATTGAGAGGGCTCACCGGGGTCATGGTGCGGAGGTCAGGTCTGGACCAACATCCTCATCCTATTGGTGCAGTTTCATCATTATAGAGATAAGGAGAGAATTGAGGGAGCTTCCAGAATCCGAGGGAAGGATCCCAATGCCCTAGATCAAGTTCTTCCAGGACTCCTCAGCGGCAGTAATCCAGAAATGAAAATCCTATGGTGCTTTGGATCACCTTAAATGGACCTGTACATACCTTTGACATGTCAGAGAAGGCAAGAGATGATGTGGACAAATTAACTTAATCTGAACAATTTATAATGTACAAATAATAGTGTTGTTTGGGTATGTCTCTACTTTTTTTTAAAAAAGAGAGGAAGTCTGGTCAGGGCTTTCTTTTCGTTTTTAAAAAAATTGGTAATAATCTGGTCTAAACTATGCTGGGAGACCATTGGGATGTGTACTTTCTATTTCGAAGTTAAGTTATACCAAAGGATGGGGTACATATCTTTTTTTCCCAAAATTTCTGTGTTCACATTATTATTGCATGGTGTATTTTCTTTCTTTTCTGCTTGTGCTTACGGCTCTAGCTAGGAGGAAGGAAAATAGTTAGGTTGGCTGGATGCCTACTTACAGGCAGTTTATGCCCAGTTCAGTTAAATGCCCTGGGTGCTGTATTGGCAGCGGGATGGGAAATTAGACTTTGGCGTGTGTAGATGCCCCCTTTGGACAGGGGGTGAGATCCCCTGTTCAGCACCATTGGCGCTTTATATGTTGGTTTGCTTTTTGGGTTTTGTTGTATACAATCTGTAGGTTTGCTGACTGTAGTGGTTTAGTTTATGTAGTTTTTATGTTCAATGGATCTTGCAACACTAAGGCTCATCGAATGTCTCCTGTCTGGAATCGAAATGTTACTGCAGAAGGTTACAGCTAATGAATTGATTAAATGGTGTGCATGGAACATCAAGGGAAGTCACTCACTAATTAAGGGGAAAAAGGTCCTCGAGTCTGAGAAAGGAAAGTGTGGATATTGCTTTATTACGGAGATGCACTTGGATGATAGCATTTAAAACCACAACAGAATGGCTTTGATCGGATTTAACCTTCATCTTTTAACACCAGAGATACAGGAGTGGCTATATTGGTTAGGAGGAATCTCCCATTTAAGTTACTAGATTGTGTTAAAGACACACACAGGAGATTTATAACCCTCAAAGTCCTGATAAACGGGGAAGAATATGGTATTTTAAATGGTTATTGCCCTCCAGCCCATTCACTCTAATTTCTCAGAGATGCATTCTCTAAATTGATCAGTCACAGGTCCCAGCATATTATTATAGGGGCAGATTTTAACTGTCTCATGGATCCCATGGTAGAGAGTTGCCCAATAGCCTCCCGATGCCCTCTGTACAAAGTAAACAATTAGTGGATCTGTGTGTGGAGTTTGGGTTGGTGGATATCTGGAGGCGTCTCCACCTACAGGCAGGGACTTTACGTTTTTTTCCCCAATCCACACAGATGTCATACCAGAATTGATTTTTTTCTGACCTCTGTGGCGACCATGAACTTGGTGGCATCTTGTATGATTGGTAATATTCCCATCGCCGATTGCACTCATGTGTACCTATTGGTTAAGATTAAGGATGCTATACTGGGCCCAAGGCATCAGCGATTGGATCATAGAACATAGAACATAGAAGAATACAGCGCAGTACAGGCCCTTCAGCCCTCGATGTTGCGCCGATCAAAGCCCACCTAACCTACACTAACCCACTATCCTCCATATACCTATCCAATGCCTGCTTAAATACCCATAAAGAGGGAGAGTCCACTACTGCTACTGGCAGGGCATTCCATGAACTTACGACTCGCTGAGTGAAGAACCTACCCCTAACATCAGTCCTATATCTACCCCCCCTTAATTTAAAGCTATGCCCCCTTGTAATAGCTGACTCCATACGTGGAAAAAGGTTCTCACTGTCAACCCTATCTAACCCCCTAATCATCTTGTACACCTCTATCAAATCACCCCTAAACCTTCTTTTCTCCAATGAAAACAACCCCAAGTGCCTCAGCCTTTCCTCATAGGATTTTCCTACCATACCAGGCAACATCCTGGTAAACTTCCTCTGCACCCGTTCCAGTGCCTCCACATCCTTCCTATAGTATGGCGACCAAAACTGCACACAATATTCCAGATGCGGCCGCACCAGAGTCTTATACAACTGCAGCATGACCTCAGGACTCCGGAACTCAATTCCTCTACCAATAAAAGCCAGTACGCCATATGCCTTCTTCACTGCACTATTTACCTGGGTGGCAACTTTCAGAGATCTGTGTACATGGACACCAAGATCCCTCTGCTCTTCCACACTACCAAGTAGTCTACCATTAGCACAGTAATCCATCTTTTTATTACTCTTACCAAAGTGAATCACTTCACACTTAGCTACATTGAACTCCATTTGCCACCTTTCTGCCCAGCTCTGCAGCTTCTCTATATCCCGCTGTAACCTGCCATATCCTTCCTCACTGTCTACAACTCCTCCGACTTTCGTATCATCCGCAAACTTGCTCACCCAACCTTCTAACCCTTCCTCCAGGTCATTTATAAAAATGACAAACAGCAATGGTCCCAAAACAGATCCTTGCGGAACACCGCTAGTGACGGCACTCCAAGATGAACCTTTGCCATCAACTACTACCCTCTGTCTTCTTCCAGAGAGCCAATTCCTAATCCAAACCTCCAACTCACCCTCAATGCCATATCTCTGTATTTTCTGCAGTAGCCTACCATGGGGGACCTTATCAAACGCCTTACTAAAATCCATATATACCACATCTACCGCTTTCCCCTCATCTACCTCCTTAGTCACCTTCTCAAAGAATTCAATAAGGTTTGTGAGGCACGACCTGCCCTTCACAAAACCATGCTGACTATCCTTGATCACATCATTCTTATCCAGATGTGCATAAATCCTATCCCTTACAATTCTCTCTAAGACTTTGCCCACAACAGAAGTGAGACTCACTGGCCTATAGTTACTAGGATTATCCCTACTCCCCTTCTTGAACAAGGGAACCACGTTTGCTAGCCTCCAGTCCTCTGGCACTACTCCTGTCGACAAAGAGGACACAAAAATCAAGGCCAATGGCTCTGCAATCTCCTCCCTTGCTTCCCAGAGAATCCTGGGATAAATGCCATCAGGCCCAGGGGACTTATCTATTTTCACCCTTGCCAGAATTTCCAACACCTCTTCTCTACATATCTCAAAGCCATCCATTCTACTTATTCGTGCCTCAGTATTCATATCGACAACAATGTCCTGTTCCTGAGTGAATACTGACGAAAAGTATTCATTCAGCGCCTCCCCAATCTCTTCAGCCTCCACACGCAACTTCCCATTACTATCCTTGATTGGACCTATTCCTTCCCTAGTCATTCTTTTATTCCTAACATACCTATAGAAAGCCTTAGGGTTTTCCCTAATCCTACCAACTAAGCACCTTTCATGTCCCCTCCTTGCTGCTCTTAGCTCTCTCTTCAGGTCCTTCCGGGCTACCTTATAACTCTCAATTGCCCCTATTGAACCTTCACGCCTCATCTTTACAAAGGCCGCCCTCTTCCATTTAACAAGGGATTCCAACTCCTTATTAAACCACGGCTCCCTCACACGACCCTTTCCTCCTTGCCTGATAGGTACGTACTTATCAACGACACTCAATAGTTGCTCCTTGAACAAGTTCCACATATCAATTACGCTCTTGCCTTGGAATCTACTTTTCCAATCCACACATCCTAAGTCATGCCTCAACGCATCATAATTTCCCTGCCCCCAGCTATAACTCTTGCCCTGTAGTACACACTTATCCCTCTCCATCACTAGAGTAAAAATCACCGAATTGTGGTCACTGTCCCCAAAGTGCTCACCTACCCCTAGTTCTAATACCTGGCCTGGTTCGTTACCCAGAACCAAATCCAGTATGGCCTCACCTCTTGTTGGCTTATCTACATATTGTGTCAGGAAACTCTCCTGCACACATTGCACAAACACTGACCCATCTAACGAACTTGAGCTATAGCTTTCCCAATCAATATCAGGAAAGTTAAAGTCTCCCATAACAATCACCCTATTACTGTCACTCTTCTCCTGAATCATCTTCGCAATCCTTTCTTCAACGATTCTAGGACTATTAGGAGGCCTGTAAAAGACTCCTAACTGGGTGACCTCACCTCTCCTATTCCTAACCTCAACCCAAACTACCTCAGATGGCAAATCTTCGTCCATCTTCCTTTCCACCGCTGTAATACTATCTTTGACAAGCAAAGCCACACCCCCCCCTCTTTTGCCCCCACCTCTGACCCTACTAAAACATTTAAACCCTGGAACCTGCAACAGCCAATCCTGTCCCTGATCTAGCCACGTCTCCGTAATAGCCACAACATCGAAGTCCCAGGTACCAACCCACGCTGCGAGTTCACCTACCTTATTTCGTATACTTCTGGCATTAAAGTATACACACTTCAAGCCACTCTTCTGTTTACAGGCACCCTCCTTTAAGATTGATGCCATATTCCTAACCTCCCTACACTCCAGGTCCTGCACCCTACAGCTACAGTCTGGGTTCCCATGCCCCTGCAGAGTTAGTTTAAACCCCCCCCAAGAGCACTAGCAAACCTCCCCCCAAGGATACTGGTGCCCCTCAGGTTCAGGTGCAGACCATCCTGTTTATAGAGGTCCCACCTTCCCCAGAAAGAACCCCAGTTATCCAAGTACCGAAATCCCTCCCTCCTGCACCATCCCTGTAGCCACGCATTTAACTCTTCTCTCTCCCTATTCCTCGACTCTCTATCACGTGGCACGGGTAACAAACCAGAGACAACAACTCTGTTCGTTCTAACTCTGAGCTTCCAACCTAGCTCCCTAAAAGCCTGTCTAACATCCTCAGCACTCCTCCTACCTATGTCATTGGTGCCAATATGGACCACGACTTCAGGCTGCTCCCCCTCCCCCTTAAGGACCCGGAAAACACGATCAGAGACATCACGTACCCTTGCACCTGGGAGGCAACATACCAAACGTGAGTCTCTCTCGTTCCCACAAAACCGCCTATCTGTGCCCCGAACTATCGAGTCCCCAATTATTATTGCTCTGCTCTTCTCCACCCTTCCCTTCTGAGTAGCGGGGACAGGCTCCGTGCCAGAGGCCTGAGCCCCGTTACTTACCCCTGGTAAGTCGTCCCCCCCACAAGTATCCAAAACGGTATACTTGTTCTTGAGGGGAACGACCACAGGGGGTCCCTGCACTGGCTGCTTCCTCCCAGTCCCCCTCACTGTCACCCATCTATCTGCCATCTTTGGAGTTACTACTTCCCTATAGCTCCGATCTATGACCCCCTCTGCCTCCCGAATGATCCGAAGTTCATCCAACTCCAGCTCCAGTTCCCTAACACGGTCTTGGAGGAGCTGGAGATGGGTGCACTTCCTGCAATAATAAGCTTGTGGAGTATTTCTCTAGGGAATTTTGAATATTCCTAGACATTAATTCAGGCTTAGTTAGTAGTCCGTCCATCCTTTGGGAAAATGCCAAAGCCTATGCCAGGTGTTAATTATCTCCTACTCTACCAGTAGGAAGTGGCAGAAGGGTGAGCAGCAACGTCTCTTTGATTGGAGACGGTTGGAGACAGGTGAGAAGGCTTACTTTGACAAACCCTCATTGGCCAAGCTACAGAGGATTACGGCGCTGCGGTCTTCTTTAAATCTGTGTTCATGCAGACAGCAAAGAAGGTGCTCACTTTCGTAAAACAAAGGTTATATGAGGATGGTGAGAAGCCAGGCAAGTGCTTAGCATATCTCGCCAGGTAAAGGAGCTCCCCTCAAGCCATTGCATTGATTAGGGAAGGGTCTGGGAACCTAACATATGATTACAAAATGATTAATGCAGAAATTCCAGAGATTTTACTTTGAATTATACCAATCTGAGCAGGGGGTGGGCCAAGATGGAGTCCTTTTTCAAAGATCTGGAGCTCCCACGTGTGACACCTGAACAAGAGTCTTTTCTCGATGCCCCCTTATCAGAGCAAAAGGTGCAGGAGGCTGTGAAGCAGCTTCAGAGTGGAAAGGTGCCTGGTCCTGATGGACTTCCCAGCAAATTCTACAAGGAATTTATAAACATATTGTCAGGCCCGATGCTCAACATGTTCAATGACTTGTACAGTCATGATCCTCTGCTGCCAAGAGAGGCAAAATCAGAGGCTGTGCCTATGGGTGGGCTTACAAAGGTGTTACGTCTTGAGGGCGAATCTTGATTCCCATTTAAGTGGTCACAGGGGGTGGGGTTTAATGTGTTTAGGCATATTCATCACTCCAGTTCTTGATCATTAGCTTTTGTTTAAAGCTAATTTTGTTCAATTATTCAAAAACCAAACAAGACCTTCAAAGTTGTTACAGGCACTTTTACCCATTGTCTCTGGTCCTGTGGTATGCTTCAAACATACTAGAGCACTGTGGCAAGTGCAATGGAGGGGATTTTGAGTGTAAGGGTGAAGATTCACCCGATAGTTTTTCTTCTTGGCCTGCCCATGTGTTCCCTGTAGATGCATATAAGAAAAATCTTTTTAACATCCTCACTTTCTGCGCAAGAAAGAATATCTTGTTAGGTTGGATATCTGAAAATCCCCAGGTTTGTCGGATTGGCGGAAGATTGTTATAGAGCATATCCCCTTGGATTTTCTTTTACAAATATGGTACACCACAAAACTGAGAATTTCTGTAAGACTTGGTGGCCCTTTTTGGCATACCTGGACACAGATTTGTCTGCCACACTAATAAGGGCTTTTATATAGCCACAACGATTGTGCTGTATGAATCCAGAGAAGGCAAACTGCATGTGTATGAATTGGTGAAAATTAATGCTCTCGATATTAGAGTTAGTGTTTTGTTTTGCTGAGCTGTATTATTACTATTTAATAGTTTATTGTTAGTTATTATTTATTTAGTTAAGTAGTTAACTGGGGTAATATATATAGTTTTATACATATTTATATATTTGTACATGAGGGCAGTTTGGGTTTCTTTACTTTTTTTGGTGTACTTTGTATTGTTTTGAATTGTATTGTTTTGTGTTTGTAATATTAATAAAAATATATTTAAAAAGGAGATATACTGCTGCTTGTTCAGTTTACACAGGTCCCAGCTGCCCTGTAGATAGTGCTGCAGTTTTTAGATTTTGGCTGAGGGAATTTTGACTGTGAAGGCCTATGGAAGGTCTGCATTTGTACACCACTGACTGCAAAAATAGGCCACTACACATAACTAACCTTATTATGCTAGTTTTGAAGAATACTTCAGTGTTAATCATTCCGGGTTAGCAAAAGTTAATCTCATTTAAATAAATGCTTCATTTTCCATTTTGTTATTCACTAAAAAAATCCTGTGGTGACTTTAGAAAATCAAACATAATTAATTCCACATCTATGCTACGAATGAATAGACTTGAAATAAGTACTTCCATGAGTGAGTTGCATGGTATTATCAATTACCCAGTATGTGCAAAAAATTATTTATAACTAAGTAACTCAAATTTACATGAAATAATATTCAGAAAGCTTGTGATCAGTTAATTAAAAGATTCACATTTACAGGACACCACACCACATCTTGCAACAAATGTTTCACACAATTTGATCACAGCAAATGTTATTTCTATAAATATTTTTGTATAAAGCAAGTTCCCACTAACAGCAATTAGGTGACTGAATGGGTATTAATCTATTTTGGTGGAAGCATTAGAATAGTACAGTAGAGGTGTGGAAAGGCCACTTGACCCATTACATTGACTCATTTGATGAGCAATTCAAAGTGGTTCCACTCGCATATTTCTCCTCCATCTCCCTGTAATATTTTCTCCAAGTATTTATCCAATTTCCTTTCCAAAGGTGAAAAAGTATAATAACCAGTTCTGCTTTTTGTGTCTCAACAGTCAGGGAAAGGAATGAGAACAGGCCCTGCTGGTCCTTCATGGAGGTAGACCCTCCAAAGTACTAGATTATAAAGGTATGTTGAGTAAGCAGTTAGGACCTGAAAGGGTTAACTAACATCAAGAGAATGTTCTGTCCATCAGGATATAAAGCACTATTCTTAGGAGGAACTAACTAGTGCCCTTCAGAATGCTGTACCTCTTCTCTACCTACCAACCACTTCTCTCTTAAAATAGACCCGATGATCTCACAGGGAACCATCATATATCTTAGATGTAATATAGTTAGTTAATAAGTAATATCTAATAAACCTTTCACTTTTTAATTAAGTCAGAATCTATTTTCTGCCTAGGGCATTGTGTGAATATCCTTCCTTGCATGATATCCAACTAATACCAGCTAGAAGCAGTAAATCTACCCAAAATATGTTGGTCATACAAATTATAACATGATAAGCGGTGCTGAGATCCCACTATCACTTATGAGATCAAGCAAAGGCCACACTGGCTGAAAACTGAACTTGTTAGTATAAAATTAGATGAATGATCAACCCAGCTCTGTTTAATCTGGAGGATGGGATCTCCAGCAACATAGGAATTTCTCTGCACTGCATTGGGGTCTTCCAGTGTACTTGCACTCCACATATGAACCTTGAATAAGGACTTTATAACTCGAGGTAGTAGTAGAATACTGAGAAAGAAAGTGGCACATATGTTTGGGTGGATTTTCCAATTTGTTCTGCCATTCCAGAGCAGCAACAGATTAATGCATGGACCACTGTGCACTGCAGTTGTAGGCTCTACTCATTGGGGATACCACAGACCAAGCCTAATATATGGTGTTACATTGTTAATGTGATGTGTAAGTATACTAAGGGCCTATTTCTTCATACTTTCTTTTTATGTATTCACATGGAGTGGGTTACACAGTTAGTTAGAGAGGCATTAGAATTTCTTAAACCAGCTTTCTTCTGGAGCTTTGTGTATCAAGAATGGAAATTAGGAATTCAGGCACAAAAGGTTACAATGATATATGGAAATTAATGCAATTCAGGCAGTATCCGAGGAGCAGTAAAATCGACATTTCGGGCAAAAGCCCTTCATCAGGAATGCAGGCAGAGAGCCTGAAGGGTGGAGAGATAAGCTGGAGGAGGGTGGGGCTGGGGAGAAAGTAGCATAGAGTACAATCAGTGAGTGGGGGAGGGGATGAAGATGATAGGTCGGGGAGGGGAGGGTGGAGTGGATAGGTGGAAAAGAAGATAGGCAGGTAGGACAAGTTATGGGGACAGTGCTGAGCTGGAAGTTTGGAACTGGGGTGAGGTGGGGGAAGGGGAAATGAGGAAACTGTTGAAGTCCACATTGATGCCCTGGGGTTGAAGTGTTCTGAGGCGGAAGATGAGGCGTTCTTCCTCCAGGCGTCTGGTGGTGAGTGAGCAGTGGTGAAGGAGGCCCAGGACCTCCATGTCCTCGGCAGAGTGGGAGGGGGAGTTGAAATGTTGGACCAAAGGGCAGTGTGGTTGATTGGTGCGGGTGCCCCGGAGATGTTCCCTAAAGCGCTCTGCTAGGAGGCGTCCAGTCTCCCCAATGTAGGGGAGACCGCACTGGGAGCAACGGATACAATAAATGATATTGGTGGATGTGCAGGTAAAACTTTGATGGATGTGGAAGGCTCCTTTAGGGCCTTGGATGGAGGTGAGGGAGGAGGTGTGGGCGCAGGTTTTGCAATTCCTGCAGTGCCAGGATGGGAGGGTGAGTGAAGGGGGGCGTGGACCTGACCAGTTAGTTACGGAGGGAACGGTCTTTGCGGAAGGCGGAAAGGGGTGGGAAGGGAAATATATCCCTGGTGGTGGGGTCTGTTTGGAGGTGGTGGAAATGTCAGTGGATGATTTGGTTTATGCGAAGTTTGGTAGGGTGGAAGGTGAACACCAGGGGCATTCTGTCCTTGTTACGGTTGGAGGGGTAGGGTCTGAGGGCGAAGGTGCGGGATGTGGACGAGATGCATGACATCACTTCCGCCCATCACATCATCACTGATGTCACACACTCAGTGACGTCCACCCCCCCTACTGCCATGTTTGCCACCACTTCCACCCCCACCAAAGCCACTCACCTGCATTCTTCTGGCACGCCCCCCCGCCCCCCACAGATCCCACTGTCACCATCCCCCCAGAACCGAGGGGAACACCACCCCTGCACATGACTCCACCCCCATTCCCCCCCCCCCACCATCACACCCACTCCAGTTACCGGCTCCACCCACACACCCAGCTCCACACCCACACCAGATCCCAGCTCCCAGCCCTGCCGAGTTTTCACCATTCCCCCGACCTCCCCCTCACTGACGACGAATGATCAATCCTCAGCAAAGGACTCACCTTCATCCCCCTCCATCCACGCATCAATGAATTTAATATATGCCGTGACGTCGAACACTTCATCCGCTGCCTCTGCCTCCGAGCTTACTTTCAAAATCAGGACTCCCGCCCACCTTCTGAGGACCTCTTCGCCCACCTCCAACACACTACATCCACCTGGACACCCCGCGCTGGCCTATTACCCGCCCTCGACCTCTTCGTTTCCAACTGCTGCTGGGACATTAACCGCCTCAACCTGTCTACCCCCCTCCCCCACTCCAACCTCTCACCCTCACAACGCGCAGCCCTCCAATCCCTCTGCTCCAATCCCGACCTCACCATCAAGCCACCAGATAAAGGGGGTGCAGTGGTAGTCTGGCGCACTGACCTCTACACCGCTGAAGCCAAACGCCAACTCAAGGACACCTCTTCCTACTGCTCCCTCGACCATGACCCCCACCCCCCCCCATCACCAAACCATCATCTCCCAGACCATACAGAACCTCATCACCTCAGGAGATCTCCCACCAATAGCTTCCAACCTCATAGTCCAGGAACCCCGCACCGCCTGGTTCTACCTCCTACCCAAGATCCACAAGCCTGACCACCCTGGCTGACCTATTGTCTCAGCATGCTCCTGCCCCGCTGAACTCATTTCTACCTACCTCGACACTAGTCCAGGAACTCCCTACATACGTTTGAGACACCACTCACACCCTCCACCTCCTCCAAGACTTCCGTTTCCCCGGCCCCAATGCCTCATCTTCACCATGGATATCCAATCCCTCTACACCTCCATCTGCCATGACAAGGGCCTCCAAGCCTTCCGTTTCTTCCTCTCCCAACGTCCCCAACAGTACCCTTCCACCGACACTCTCATTCGTCTGACAGAACTGGTCCTCACCCTTAACAATTTCTCCTTCGAATCCTCCCATTTTCTCCAGACCAAATGGGTAGCCATGGGCACCTGTATGGGCCCCAGCTATGCCTATCTCTTTGTTGGCTACATAGAACAGTCCATCTTCCTTAGTTACACCGGTACCACTCCCACCTCTTCCTCCGCTGCATTGATGACTGCATTGGCGCCACCTAGTGCTCCCGCAAGGAGGTTGAGCAATTCATCAACTGCACCAACACATTCCACCCTGACCTTAAATTTACCTGGACCATCTCTGACACCTTCCTCCCCTTCCTGGACCTCTCCATCTCCATTAATGACGACCGAATGACACTGACATTTTTTACAAACCCACCGACTCACACAGCTACTTGGATTACACTTCTTCCCATCTTACCTCCTGCGAAAATGCCATCCCGTATTCCCAATTCCTCCGCCTCCGCCGTATCTGCTCCCAGGAGGACCAGTTCCACCACAGAACACACCAGATGGCCTCCTTCTTGAGAGACCGCAATTTCCCTTCTCACGTGAAGATGCCCTCCAACGCATCTCATCGACATCCCGCACCTCCGCCCTCAGACCCCACCCCTCCAACTGTAACAAGGACAGCACGCCACTGGTGCTCACCTTCCACCCTACCAACCTTCGCACAAACCAAATCATCCACCGACATTTCTGCCACCTCCAAACAGACCCCACCACCAGGGATATATTTCCCTCCCCACCCCTTTCCGCCCTCCTCTCACTTATCTCTCCACCCTTCAGGCTCTCTGCCTGTATTCCTGATGAAGGGCTTTTGCCCGAAACATCGATTTTACTGCTCCTTGGATGCTGCCTGAACTGCTGTGTTTTTCCAGCATGACTCTAATCTGGACTCTGGTTTCCAGCATCTGCAGTCATTGTTTTTACCTATATGGAAATTAATATCTATTCCATTGCCTGAATTCTCAATATGCTTTTCCAGTGTGCAAAGCTCTATGCCAAGAGTGCACATTTTTAAAAGCAACTCTGTTATTTGTTTTCCAGAAGTGAATGGCTGCCATCTTGAAAATCCCTTAACTGAAGTTTAAATACTACTTTCAATAACATTCTTAGTCCTAAACACAACTTGTTTCAATTTACAAAGTTTAATAATTATCACCTAACATGGATGTAAATAATTCCACATTTTTTGTGCAGACATGTGGCATAAATATTTTCCTATTTGTCTCCTCAAATTCGTGTGCAGAAGTATGTTGACATGCAACTGAACCACAGCTGTGCTTTTGTCAATATTAAGAGCTGCTTTGTGTAAGTTAAACTCTTCTTTGTGTAAGTTAAAGTCCTCTTCATGCACTATGATGAAGAGTAGAGAGTGCCTGTTTATCACAACAATGTCCAGTAAACAATAGTCTAAAGTCCTTTAAGTTAGGAAACAAGAGACCGCCTTTTTTTAATAATGTGTTCTAATGTAAAGAATGAAATATGGTACAGTTCTGGAACAATATTCTTTCAGACAGTCGATAGTTCTGGCTAGGAGCTGTCAGGAATGACAGATTGAAATCTTGAAAGCATCTAACACTGCAGGTACATTTTGCAGAATGTTTTCTCAGATCTTACACATCATACAATCACCTGGTGGACAGATGCATTTTTTAGGAATGGAATATAACATAATAAGGATTTAAAGAAGTGCTGTGTTATTTAAGGTGGCAAAATGCTTGAAAATGGCAATCAATTCTTTCAAACTGTTTTCTGCCATCCTTTTATACTAGTGACATAAGAAAATCCTAACCGTTATGACTTTTATTTGCCATCAAATTTCTATCAACTTTATATCAAACAGCACAAGATCATCCAGTGACACACACATGATGAATGAATAACCAAATCCTAGTGTGCAGCGTGTAGAGCCATTATGCTCTCAGTCAGACTAAGATCCCTGAAGATCAAGAAGTTCTGGGAACTCGAGACAATAAATCACTCTGACACTGCAAGTTTTTCCATGCTTAAGGAAGAGGAAAATGTTGGCTAGGTGTCCCCAAACCATGGCAGCAGCTGGTCCAATCTAGGCTAACAGGAAATAGCATGGAAGGAACTCAGCGCTTGACACATCTGGAAAAGATTGCTTGTCTTTGAAAATAATGCCCAATTCCCTTGTTCCCAGTGATGAAATTTCAGACTTCCACAGCATAGCCAACAAAACTGCTTATAATTAGATAAGAAACTGCATTAACCCTATCCTTGTCCTTATGTACTCAAACCATTTATTTGAACTGGAATTAGATTTGACCAATTAGAAGTCTAATATTACACTTCATTATATAAGTAGCATAATATGAGCAGAGACCAGAAAAATATCTGCAGTGAAATTTTGTTATTATAACTGTACTACTTCACTTTACCTTATGTTAAATCCCCAGTCACACCAATCTGCCTTTGCAACTGCGTCCATCTCATGCATATTTATCTCATTCCTTAGATTTCTCCCATATGATCCCCATCTCAACCCAACCACTATCTCCCATATACGTCACTCCATCCTGCTCTCCTTCCAGCCTTCCTCCTCGATCCTATGTCATCCAATGCCATATGCCCCTATCTAGACCTACTATGCCAAAACCAGCCACTCTTCAAGCAGAGTGCATCAAAATACACTTCTCTGCATTGAACGTCATAGACCACCTACTAACCCCACTCCACGAACCTATCAATGTTCTTTCGGAATTCCACATTGTTCTTCTCTCAGTCTCCAATTTGTCTAAAGTTCATGTTATTTGTAAACTTTGAAACTGCCTCCTCCACACCAAACTTCAACTCATTAATATGTCTCAGGATAAGAAAAACTTCCAACCTTTCTTGAGCAAGACTGCAATCATGGCAATTTCTCAGTCTTCTGGCATGTCCCAGAATCTTGGGAAGATGGAAAATTATTACTCGTGGCCATTCATTTCCTTCAAAATCCTTGTACACACCTCAACAGTCCAACTGCTTTGTCACATGTGTATAGCTCCTTGAAAGTGGCATCGCAGGTAAACAGAATGGTAAAAAGAGGCCTTTTGGCACACTTGTATTCATTGGTCAGAGAATTGATATATAGGAATTAGGGCATCATGTTGCGGCTGTACCAAACATTGGTGAGGCCAATTTTGGAAAACTGCACACAATTCTGCTTGCACCAATAGGAAAGATGTTGTTCCAGGTGTAGTGGACAGCGAAGAAGGTTACCTCAGATTACAACAGGGTCTTGACCAGATGGGCCAATGGGCTGAGAAGTGGCAGATAGAGTTTAATTCTGATAAATGTGAGGTGCTGCATTTAAGGAAAGCAAATCTTAGCAGGACGTATACACTTAATGGTAAGGTCCTAGGGAGTGTTGCTGAACAAAGAGACCTTGGAGTGCAGGTTCATAGCTCCTTGAAAGTGGAGTCGCAGGTAGAAAGGATAGTGAAGAAGGCGTTTGGTATGTTTTCTTTTATTGGTCAGGGTATTGAGTACAAGACATTGGTTAGGACACTGTTGGAATATTGTGTGCAATTCTGGTCTCCTTCCTATCGGAGAGATGTTGTGAAACTTAAAAGGGTCCAGAAAAGATTTACAAGGATGTTACCAGGGCTGGAGGATTTGAGCTATAGGGAGAGGCTGAACAGGCTGGGGCTGTTTTCCCTGGAGCGTCGGAGGCTGAGGGGTGACCTTATAGAGGTTTCCAAAATTATCAGGGGCATGGATAGGGTAAATAGGCAAAGTCTTTTCCTTCGGATCAGGGAGTCCAGAACTAGAGGGCATAGGTTTAGGGTGACAGCAGAAAGATATAAAAGAGACCTAAGAGGCAACTTTTTCCACATAGAGGATGGTACAGGTATGGAATGAGCTGCCAGAGGAAGTGGTGGAGGCTGGTACAATTGCAACATTTAAGAGGCATTTGGATGGGTATATGGGAATGGTTTGGAGGGATATGGGCCGGGTGCTGGCAGGTGGGTTGGGTTATCTGGTTGGACTGAAGGGTCTGTTTCCATGCTGTACATCTCTATGACTCTATAAATAAGAAAGGTATAGAAAACATTTACAAGGATATTGTTGAGAGTGGAGGGTTTGAGCTATAAGAGGAGGCTGGATAGGCTAGGACTTTTTTCCTTGGAGCATCGGAGACTTAAGGGTGAACTCTTCAAGCTGTAGAATTTCATCCTCAGTCACAGTCAGCTGGCTGGCATCTCTCTCTCGTTGGTAAAAACAGATGCTACCTATTCAGTTAATATGTGCTTCCATGTGTAAATCCAATTCTTGTCTCTGATTGTCCTCCTTTAACCACTCTCCTACTATTTATATGCCGAGAGAAAACTTTATGATACCCCTTTATGTTGGCTGTCGTAAGACTATACAACGGATAGTGAGGACAGCTGAGAAGATTATCGGGGTCCCTCTTCCCTCCATTACAGACATTTGCACCACACACTGCATCCAAAAGACTAAAAGCATTGTGGAAGAGTCCACACCCCCCTCACTCAAACTCTTCTCCCTCCTGCCGTCTGGCAGAGGATACTGGAGCATTCGGTTTCTCATGGCCAGACTGTGCAAATTTCTTCCTCTAAGCCATCAGGCTCTTTAACACAGTATAGTCTGACTCTTTCCCATCTGAAAATCTTTCGTATTGCTGCTAGAAAAATGTGTATTATTCATCATTCTTTTGTTGCACGGTAACTTGCATGTTTTGTACTTCTTAGGCACTTATGCCGTGCACGATTGTGTAGTTTCTGCTGTCAATGTAGTATCCTCGGTCCTGGAGGAACACGGTCTTGTTTTTACTGTATTAGCTGTATTAACTACTCTCTCTCTCTCTCTCTGTCTGTCAGTCTTTCGCGTCATTCCTCCTTCCTATTTGCTTTTTCATGTTCCTTCTGAAATCTTTTTGGTACTCAATTTTATTTTCTATCTGGTATCTGGAATGAGCAGATTTTTACTTCTTTCTCTAATTTTTATCTCCTTTGTCATCCAGGGAGCTCTGGATTTACTTGTTCTACCTTTCCCATTATCCAGGGAGCTCTAGATTTGCTTTCTCAACTGAGGCAATATTCCACGACTGCATATAAACCATTTCTTTTTGAAGATGGACCACTGTGCAGCTAACAACTTTTCCCACCAATCTCTCATTCCCGTCAATCTTGCTCAGCTTCATCCTTGTTCCATTGAAGTCAGTTCTCCACCAATTTATTTTCTTACTCTGGATTGATGCCTGACATTTGCCACCAATATCCTAAACCTTACGAAACAATATTCGCTGTCTCCTAAATTCCTCCAGCCTTTTCAATCTTTTCTCATAGCTTCAATTTTATACAGTACAAAAAATAATTCTGGTGAAATAAACTCAATTCAAATGTCAGAGTAGTGCACAGTACTCTAGCTGTGGTACAGCTTACGTTTCTTACAGATCTAGCACAACTACTCTGTCCTATGCCTTAGTGAATAATTGCATATATTCAAAAACAACTTTGGAATTAAAAGTTAAAAATTTCCATTGTCTTTCAGGCTCTGACCATCATAATGACAATGACAATTAAATCATGCACAGATGAGTTAGAATAGTAAAGTTGGAAATATGAACAGCTATGAGAGAACGAATGCAAAGACAAGCAAGCTCAAATAGCCACAGCAGAATCAAATGGGGTAATTTTCCTTCACTCACGAAATAGGATGAAGAATTGGTCTTCAATACTTGACATGCTAACTGTACTCACAGCAAGCCTCATACATTCACCATTATAATGGTAGGACTTTGAGTCTAGTTCATGAATTCCTAAATTCTAAATATTTTGTCTTTGTGGTTCTAACACTGTGGCCTCCAGTCCCTCCATGATTACTGCTGTCCTCTAATAACGAACATTTTCTACACCTATTCACATTGTCGCACCATTTTCAGCTGTAAACTCTGAAAATAGTCCCTTTTCATTAAGGCACACTTTAAAATCTACATCTTTAACCAAGCTTTTGGTCATCGATTCTAATAGCTTTTATGTGGCTCAGTGTCAGATTTTGTTCAACAATACTCCTGTAAAACTCCTTGGATCTTTTATCATGTTAAAGGCAGCACACAATCATACTTTGCTGACACAAGCCTTGCATTCAGATAACTTAGGATGGATGTATATATCATCCCTGGTACATTAAATCACAAGCAGCAATGATGAAATAATGCCTTGTAGATGACCACATGCAATTTGTGACACTTCAAGTGTATCTGTAGTAACAGTTGGGATCTGTTTCAATACACAACAGGAAGATTTGGTGGAAGATGAACTTTGTGGTGAAATCACTTAGTCATTAGTGTTATCATAATGGGAATTTCTATCACCTGCTGCTGTGGCGTTACTTATTTCATGATAGCAGTGATTGCAATTAGTAAATTACTAAACGATGCTTTAGCAAAAACAAAATTTTCATACCATAGCATTTTTCCAGAGTTAGTGTTACAATGTTTATAATATTAATTTAGGGAATGTAGTTATTGTAGCAATTGCATGAGGTCACCCAGGTAGACCACATAGAATAGAAGTTCCCTGTTTGGGGCTGTTAATCTGGTCCAATCAGGAGCCCTGGCTGACAGATGTAAACTCTTAACAGGAATGTTTATTCCTGATGAAGGGCTTTTGCCTGAAACGTCGATTTCGAAGCTACTTGGATGCTGCCTGAACTGCTGTGCTCTTCCAGCACCACTAATCCAGAAGAGTTTATATCTGTTCACTCAGAGCTGGCTCGGAGGAAGGCAGACCAGTGTCAAGTAATATGCATATGTAAAAGGGTGACTTGGTGAAGAGATATCAACCTCGATGGAATTATTTCAGTTATCACTGACTAGGCAGCACTTATTGCCTGTACTTAGTTGTCTCATGATAGTTGTAGTGAGCCATCTTCAGTACCATTGCAGTGTTTGTGATTCTTGGCCTTATTTGGTAAGGAGATCCATGATTTTAATTAGTGACAATTAAGAAATGGACCCAAAATGTTAGCTTTAAATTCTCTCCACAGGTGCTGCCAGACACAGATTTTTCAGCAATTTCTGTTTTTGTTTCAGATTTCTAGCATCCAGTTTTTTTTAAAAAAAAGACCTTTTTAATTGGCTTTCCTATTTGGAAATTGTAATGTTCATTTTTATTGTTACTCATTTAAATTGCGAGTTTATTGCTTTAATGGTTTTTAGAAATTTGCATTTATTGTTGCTGAAATGTTGTTACTGCTAACCTCCCCCCACTCCCCCTATCCCCCTAATGAGAGAAATATTGAAAGCTTTCGAGGCCATGCAAAACATTTGGACAAACCTATTCTTGGCAGTAGTGTTCATGAAGTTGAGGGGGTGTCATGGGAAAAAAATCATGATGAGTTAATGCAATGCATCTTGCAGATGGGACACAACACAGCCAGAGTACATTAACAATAGTCATCCAACTAAATGGGGATTACTTTATCACATTCTGGGCTCATGACTTGTTAAAGAGACTCAAGAGGTTGGTCACCCACTGCAGAATACCTAACCTCTGGTGGCTAAAGCATTTGAGTGGCTTGTAGAATTTAGTTCATAGTCAATGCAAATCATATGACTGCCAAGACGTTGATGGTAAGGGATTTGTAGGATGACCATGCCATTGAATGTCAAGGGAATTTAATTATACTGTCTCTTGTTGAAGAAGGTTAAAAATCTCACAACATCAGGTTATAGTCCAACACATTTATTTGGAAGGACTGGCTTTCAGAGCGTTGCTCCTTTATCAGGTAACTTGTTGGACTATAACTTGGTGTTGTGAGATTTTTAACTTTGTCTTCCCCAGTCCACCAGCACCTCCACATCATTGTTGGAGATGGTTATAGGTTGGTACTTGTTATTTGCCATTCCTCAACCCAGACTTAAATGCTGTCCAGGTCTCACAGATATGAGCTACCTGGGACTTGGAGGATTGAATGGAATGGAATATCATGCAGCTATTCCCATTTCTGATTTTACAATGCTGAAAGTTTAGGGGTATCTGAAAATGGTTGGTCTGCAGAACTCATGTAGCTATAAGGAGCTGAAGTGACTGGCATCCAAAAGCCATTATCTGCTTTTTATACCATGTATAATTCCAATCAATGGATGTTCTCTCTCAATTCTTAATGATACCAGCTTTAGTAGGCTTCTAATGCCATGTTGATACAGATACTGCAATAATTCACGCTTTTCGTCATGCTTGGACAAAGCTGAAGTGCATTCTAAGTCAGCCTGGCAGTATCAAAATGGATACTTTCCATCAGTAATAGCAACAGTAGGCAGGTTTGTAGGAGACACAGAGCAAACTAATACAAAGGTTGGAAGGCACTCCCAACCCCGCTGTCAAATCCATTGGCTTTGATCTTCCAACATTAACACCCAACTTATCTATCCTACTGCTCAGCTCCCACTTTACTGAGTCCCAGTCATACAGCAGTCAGTGTCATGTACTAACCATTATCAATATTGGAGTGGTGACCATTGATGACAGCTCTTCTGTAATGCAACGTTCCCTATGTTCTTTTGTCTCCCACTCTTACACATAGATTCCCCCATCTTCACATTTATTCCTACTGCATCCAAACATGCTGCCTCCAATCTCCAAGATTAACTTCCCCAAAATTCACACCTCACTACTGGCCTAATAATCCCTCATCTTTTGGTAGACAAACCCTCTGGACTGACCACGGCCCACACCCCTAACCTGGAGAAAGCTGAGGCTAATGAGTGAGCAGACCCTAAAGTGATATTTGTGCAGTTCCCTGATTGACTAGTTGAACCTGCAGGACTATGGATCCCTGACCCTGAACCCGAACCCCTAAAGTGACTGATCGTGTCCAAGCCTCTGGAATGATATTAGACAATGCTGTTGACTTACAATGCCTGTAACCACCTCCCCCCGCCAATCCCGACTGAAAGGGGTCTCCCTTGACTGACTGAACATTACTTCCCTTCAGCATTCCTTTCCAGCATAGAAATGCTGTGAGCCTCCAGGGCGGTGCAGTGTCCGAGTGCCAACACAGAAAGCGAGAAGCCCTGAGCTGGATCAAGGTCCAATCCATGAAATGGGTGCTTATGCCTCCATGCCAACTCTTTTGTGCTCCAAAGTGCAGCATTAAGGAGAACTGTATCGAAACCGAGTTGGAGATGTGCTGTGATGTGGTGAGGCCAGCCTGTGTCCAATGATTACCTCCATAGATAGAACCGATGGACAGTTGCTACCATACAGAATAACCTGAGACATTGATGACTGCTGTCCAAGATAAAGGGCCAGACGAGATGAGCAAGCAGTGACCAAGTACTTGCTCTTTTATGTCAGGAATTTTTCACCATCTAGTTTCTATCTGGTCAGTGGGAGAATAGGAAACTGCATATCATTAATATGTGATTAGATCAAGGCACACAAGTTCATGCAAGAATAACTTTCACCACTCACTAGTGAAATTCTCATTTCACTGTTCATATCTTAGTTGCAAATCTGATTTTGTTTTACTCGTGTGGAAATTTGTGTTTTCCAAATTTTCGGCAAACTGACTCACCATTATCAATGTCATTCAGGGGTTGGGAAGATTCTGCCCATAATGTGTTTCTTGAATAGTGAGAGGCTGGGAAGTATTGAACATCAAAAGGATTTGTGTGTTCTCATTCAGGAGTCACTGAAAGCTAAATTCAGGTGTAACCTTTAAGACGGCAAATGATCAGTCATCCTTTTAGTATTTTTGAGTATAGGAGTAAAGATGTTTTAATACTTTCAACCTTTCCATCTAAAACCATTGAGAGGCCATACTTTGAGCACTGTCTGCAGTTTTGGTCTGCTTCGCTGTGGAAAGGTACACTTGCCATAGAAAGAGTGCAATACTGGTTCACCAAATTAATTCCTGGGATGGAGCATTCATTCAATGAGGAAAGCTTAAATTAAAATAACCTATTCTCTGGAGTCCAGAAAAATGAGAGAATATTGCATTCAGACACAGAAGGCCAGTTACAAGTGAGATGAGGAGGAATTCCTTCACTCAGAGGATGGTCATTCTTTAGAACTCATTGTTCCAGAGAGCTGTTGTGCCTCGGTTGTTGAGTATGTTCAAGATTGAAATCAATAGACCTCTACACATTAAAATATCAAGGGATGAGTGGATAGTGCAGGAAAGTGTCATTGAAGTAGAACACAATAATCTAACTGCATGGTCTACTCCACATCTATTTCTTATGTCTTTACGTTTTCCACATTTTGGATGTAGAAACCTAAATATGCTTCAAGATTAATTAATTCTCTTTCACATAATGTTTTCCAGATGATAAATACAAAGTACTATACCTTTACAAAAGTCTTTAAATATATTTTTATTTAAATTCAGAAACCAAGTGGCACCTCATTTTCCTACACCAAGTTGGTGAAAACAAAAAAAATCGAATTATTAAATCAGCATTTATTCTTCATCCTCAAACTTTTACAAGTACAGGATACTGTTTTATACATCTTTGCAAACATCACGGACCTCAAATGGGACTTTGATTTTCTTCATTACTTATACTTTGTTTCTGTTAAACTAGCTTACAAATAATTTTTGAAAGAAAAAAAAAATCGGCACAGAATCAAATGAACAATCCTTTTTAACTCCATCATTTGATTTGTTAGATTACTTTAAAAAGAACAAAGAAATAATTGGTGTAAAAAGTAATTTACAACCACAATGTTAAAATTAAATTCCAGTTATATTTCACGAGCAACTTGAAGCAATAGTAAAGCCAATAAAGAAATTGTTATTACCAGTTTAATGTCATGCAATAGTCACTGTAGAACTGGACACTGAGAATAAGCAATCAAAACAATTTCAAAAGCAGAAAACCATACAAATAAGGGAACAACTACTCGCTCTGCAATTTTTAAAAGGCATATCAAGATATCTAATACAGCTCTAATTCTAATTCCAGTAAATTACATTTTTATTCTTCAGATATTTCCAATTTAATGAGACAAAAAAGGCTGCTTTTAAAGCTCAATTATTTTAAATAGTTTAAGAAACATATCAGTTTGCTTTAAATCAAATCTATCAACTGGTTAGGTGGGATTGTGAAACATTTTGGATATTCAGTCACAAATATATTTCAATGTCAATGTTTGATCGATGATTCCGGGTTCAAAAGAACAGCTCCATTATATTTCTTCTGTAGTAATTTGTAGATTAGAACCTTTTTGCATTGTAAAGATCACTGGTCTTAAAATTTGAAGGGAAGGTTCCAGCATCTAGCAACTCAGGAACTCAGCCCATTTTATGAAGTGTCTTGAGATTCATTATTCTGCTTACATTTTGTTGTCACACCTTAAATTATTTATTCTTCAGTAGTTTTACATCCAAATAACTTGGCAGCTTGAAGCACAACATCTGGACAATTCACATTAGGAAGGAATGTTCGAGTTCCTCATTAGCCACATACTGGAAGAAATATATAAAGTTATAAAATTAATCATTTTAGAATTATTTCCTTTTTCCCAATTTTCCTCCTAATCTTCAACACTATTGTTTTGAAGGCAAAAAAATTATAACAGGGAACAATTCAGTCTATATAATCAACCTTTTGATGCTTACTGAAAGGATTATTAATTCTATGTAAGCCTGGACTATGAATACTGCACACTGATCATACCATAGCCCCAATCTATCATCCAAGCATATCGATTTAGAAAAACAGGGTTAATGGTTTAAGTTTGTTTCTCTCTCCACAGGTACTGACAGACCTAAGTTTTTACAGCATTTTCTGTTTTTAGATCATCGGTATTTATAAAGCATTTTTAATGTAATAATATATCCCAAGGTGTGTCATCCAGACATCATAAAACAAGAAACTTCAACTTACATAAGGAGATCTTTGACAACACATGGAAGTCTGCCCTAATATCTCCATTCATGTCTCAGTTTACTTTGTTTTTACAATGCCATCAATGAAACACCTTGGGGCTTATAAACATAGAATCTCTTATTACTTTAAAGGCTCTGTATAAATATAAGAGGTTGTTATTACATGAACAGCTTGAAACATTTTCAGTCATTTAAAGATTAGCGATCCCAAATTTATTTTCTAAAATATTTTTACATTTGTCTCTAGGTGTTACTGAACTTAAATAGGTGCTTTTGGGTTGTTGTATGCACATAGCAAAAATTAATTTTCAAAGAGAGTGTTAAACTATTCAAAAATTAAAATATACAGATTAAATTTTAAAATAACCGACATCATTAAAGCAGACCAATAATCAGACTTCTAATTAAAAATAATTGCTTATAAATATCAAGTATTTTCTATAGGCCCATGGCCTTGATATTGATTGGGAATAAGGCAGGACTTCTGAGAGGAAGGCAGGACATGTGGAACTTCTGCCAATCTTAATGACAGGCCTCATTCAAGCAATCGTTTGCAGTGGTGGGAGGTTAGTGGAGGATGAAGGCTGCAGACTGCAATCGAATCTATGCAGCCAAGAAAATCAATGCTGCCATCAGGAGGGAAGGTGATGATAGAACATGATCAGAATAAAACTTTGGGTCTGTGCAAATGGAGGATTGGTGTTGTAAGTGGGCCAATTTACTGGGGCTGCGATTGAGTCTTAGGGAATTGAAGACTTCATTGTGATGTCACTTCTCCAAAGCATGCAAAAAAAACTTCAGAACTTTGTTAAAAATCATACAACAACAGGTTATATTCCAACAGATTTATCTGAAAGTACTAGCTTTCAGAGCACTGCTCCTTCATCAGGTAGCTCTCTTAGTCTGGTCAATACTTCCTCAGACCTCAAATCTTACATAATAATCCAGGTGAAGTCTAACAAGTGTCTTTTCCATTCTTCAATGAGTTTTATGAACAGCAAAGAAAACTTTCAACTTGGATCGGATCGAAAATGGTTGGGGAAAAGGTGGGATGACTGTATTGATTGCCTTTTAATGTTAATGTGAGGTATGACTTGGCTAATATCTCATTGAATGAGGTGTTCAATCTGGTCACCACAATATGTTCCCAATGGAAAAGAGAAGTTCAAGAGGTAATGTGTCAGCTTCATTTATGATTCTGAAAGAAGAGACAACATTGGCTACGACAATATATTAAACCTTGTTCAGAACAGCAGAACCAGAGAGTTTATCCTACATGCCAAGAGAATAACTCGAAAACTAATCTGCAAGAGCAATATTTCAGAAAAAGAGTAGTCAATCCATGATTAATACTCAGTGTGAAGACAGTAGGCGCAGCTAGTATTCATTTATTCACTAAGTTATTTAGATAGTGAGTAATGAAGTCAGTAACATCATAGGGATACAAGAAAGCAATTCTGGTAACAGAACAGACATAAGAAATTTACTCAGCTGCATATGTTTATGTGAGTCATTACTTCGTTGATAGTAGGGAAACTGCTAACATCTATTACGTAGGATAATAAATTAAAAAATGGACACTTGGATAATAATGATCTGATAACACAGAGATAGCATGAATTTAAAAATGGAGAAATGTGGTTGACAAACTTGGAGTCTTCAAAGATAGTACTAACAAAACTGCTAAAACTGGACGTAATACACAGATTTTCAGAAGCCCCCAACAACAGACAGAAAACAGAGCTGGAATTCACAGGTGACTCTTGCATTAGCAGGTTATGCCTAATGGAGTACTACAAGAATCAGTACTTTGGCCCCAGCTGTTTACAATTTATATCAATAATTTGGAGATGGATTCCAAATGTAATCTTTACAAATTTATAATGAGACAAAGCTAATGTGTGTTCAATGGAAGATGTAAAGTAGCTTCAAGAGGATTCCGACAAGGTTAGTGGTTGGGCAAGAACATGGCAGGTGAAATATAATGTGGAAAACTGTGAAGTTAACCACTTTGGTAGCACAAACAGATATGCAGAGATTATAAAAGCATAAACGTATAAAGAGACCTACGTATCCTTATGGCTAAGTCACTGAAGGCTAACATGCAGATGCAGCAAGCTATTAGGAAAACTTATGAAATGTTAGCCTTTATTGCAAAAATATTTGAGTACAGAAGCAGTGAAGTCTTTCTTCAATTGTATAGGAGCTTGGTTAGACTACGTCTGGTGTAACGTGTGCTGTTTTGATCTCCTTATCTCAGGAAAAATATTATGGGAATAGACAGTGCGCAACAAGAGCTCATCAGAGTTGTTCCTGGGATGATGAGACTGTCCTGCAAAGACAAGAGTGGGAAAACTGGGACTGTATTCTCTGGAGCTTCGAAGAATGAGAGGTAATCTCAAATAAACTGATAAAATACTTAAAGGGATTGACAGAGTCGATACAGATAAGATGTTTCTCCTGGTTGGGGAATCTAGAACCAGTGGGTACAATCGAAAAATAAAGGAAGTATCACTTAGGTCCAAGATCAGATTTTTTTTAAACACTGAAGATTGTAAACCTTTGGAATTATCTTTCACAGAGGACTGTGGAAGCTCAACCTTTGAGTATGTTTAAGGTAGAGACTGTAAATTTCTGATTGTCAATGATATATTGAGTTTTGGGAGTGATGTAGATAAAGGCACAAAAGTGCTTAATCAACTATTAGCATGTTGAAAGGCAGGCTAAGCTCAATCTGCTAAGTGGCATGCTCATGTTCTTATGTTTCTGAGTCATGGCCAGACAGGACAGAAGAACAAATTTCAATTTTGCTTACACTGAGTTGATGGCAATCTTGTTTCACATAGGTGTGAATATTAGACTGTGACAGACTGCAGTTAAAGCCCAGGATCGATATCCAAGTGGAGAGGCAAATGGAGAAAACGTGGGACATGTAATGTCCTTGATACACCAGGCTTGAGTATAATCAGGAGGCAGGCAATGGAATTCAGAGGAAATGCATTTCAACCACACAGAGCAGACTGATCTGAAGAACACTTAAGAAATGGGTAAATGATATAGAAATAAGGCAATGGTCAACTGTTATTGGTGTACCCATTGAAATAATCATTACCTCTAGTACAAGAAGAAAAGTCTGGTCCGGTGTGTTGCAGCCATGTTCTCAGACATATTTCTGATTTTCAGGTAGTTGATAAAGCCTCTGAAAAACAGCAGTAGTCCTAAAAGGAAAAACAAAAATAAAATTTAATGCACTATTTTAGAACAGTGAAAAAGACAAAATTAAATGAACAGAAACACACCCTTTATATTGAATAGGAGGATATCACATTCTTCAGTATGAAAAATGTTATATTGAGAGATAAGTTTTACAAATTTACTTCAAATCAATTTTTAACACTATAACATAATGCATTTATAAAATAAAACTCAATGATTTTGATTCAGTAGTCAAAGAGTCAAGTACACATTGTCATGTAGTCAGTCAAACACAGAAATCAGAACGAAAACAACACCATGAAAATATGGTTCTATTACCATAGTTGGCCCCTCCTAAAAGCATCACTTCTTACCTCTCTCTCACCAACTCAATAAACTAAATCAGCTCCTTCTGTTATATTTGAATGTATTTGGATTTTATGTATATAACACTCCGACTACTAGAATGTAAATTAACAGTAGCGATGAAATTGAATAATCATCTCATTTAAATTTTCACAAGTTTAAAACAGATGTGGCTGAATAAAAACAGAATTCCCATTTCCACTAGTAATCTTTACTTGTCAGCTAAACCCTTCCATTATTATCAAAATGACTGAACTTTCTCACTGGCACCAGTACAGTGAAACCTTCTTACTGAATTCTCTCACTATCACCTATGCAGCTAATAGCAAGGCAAATTTTAAATGAACTAATTTCAAACCTTTCACCAAGATAAAACAAATCAGTAGAAGAATTAGAACAAAACAAGAAACAACATTTTTAGTACATCCTGAAACAAAATGGTTTTTAGAAATGAAGTTAAAACTTGGAAAAACAGATGTAGTTCTATAATTGAAGAAAATTAATTGAAAACCTACAACATTTAGGCAAGCCACTAAACTGAAAGTCCTAATTTACTTTTAATCCTGAAATTATTCAAAGTTCATATTAGTATTAATAAAATGCTTCAGATTTGAGTAGTTTCATGGATGCTATATATTTTGTATAAAACAATTCAGAATTTCTTTAAATTTAAAATAATGAAATTTAGTGCATTCCAGCAACTAAGATTATAGCCTGCCATACAGTTTTAATTTGTTCTTGTCAGTGTATCTCACTGGCTCAAACTAACTGATACTGATTTATTGCTAAAATAATAAAGCACTTCTGTAAGGTTTCCTACAGTATCTAGTAGTTCTTGGGATCCTATGAATTATGATTAGATTTACTATATACATATTCTATTGGTTGCACTATGAAGTTTATATTAAAGTTTTGCTGTGCACATTTATTCAATTTTGTTTTCAGAGATTAACACTCATCCACTATGTAAATCAATACTAAAAGATTATCACAACATTAATTCTATCTACATTAATTAAAATTCTTCTCTCAAATTTTCTTTCCTCCTTTTCTGGCCATGTTGAAGTATAACATCACAAACATAAATCACCCGATGGTATACCTTCCCTTCAGTGTGGCAATTTCTCGGCTATCTTCTTGCTTAGGGCAATACAGGGTTTCTATATCACAGCTGAAATTACCATAGACCAACATCACAGACAAAGACTCAAAGTTTCAAATACATTGAAATAAAACCCTATTTCAATGGTTATACTGAAAACCAAACTAATTTATGCTACAAACATTGTTTAATCTGAAACAATATGTCAGTAGTCTCTAAAAATCAGCAAACTATTTGCACCATGCTTTGTGTAGGAGAAGGAAGACTAGTATGAGGGGAAGGGAACAGAGGTTTGTCAATTATTTCTTCTCATTTTCTCAATTGTAATATCCTTCTTTTTAAGCAAATCCTCTCATTGTTATTTTCTTCAGTAAAATATTTTAAAAATCAACCTGTTTGCATGTATTATGACTCACTTACAAGAAGTACTGCCATTTATCTGCTACTATCTGAGTTTACTTTGCCCAATCAACCACACCGCCCCGTGGCCCAACATTTCAACTCCCCCTCCTACTCTGCCGAGGACATGGAGGTCCTGGATCTCCTTCACCACTGCTCCCTCACCACCTGACGCCTGGAGGAAGAACGCCTCATCTTACGCCTCGGAACACTTCAACCCCAGGGCATCAATGTCGACTTCAACAGTTTCCTCATTTCCTTCCCCCACCTCAGCCTAGTTCCAAACTTCCAGCTCAGCACTGTCCCGTGACTTGTCCTACCTGCCTATTTTCTTTTCCACCTATCCACTCCACCCTCCTCCTTGACCTATCACCTTCATCCCCTCCCCCACTCACCTATTGTACTCTATGCTACTTTCTCCCCACCCCCATCCTCCTCTCATTTATCTCTCCACCCTGCAGGCACTCTGCCTTTATTCCTGATGAAGGGCTTTTGCCCGAAACGTCGATTTTACTGCTCCTCGGATGCTGCCTGAACTGCTGTGCTCTTCCAGCACCACTAATCCAGAATCTGGTTTCCAGCGTCTGCAGTCATTGTTTTTACCATTCTTAAGTGGGCCTATCCCTACTTCTCTTCCCCAAGTTGCTTTTTTGCCCCTCTGCCCTCTGGTATCCAAGCCATTTTTATATTTTTTTTCTATTGACACAATTTTTTCATTTGTTCTCTATACATCCACAATGCCACATAATTACCTGCTAATTGATTCCAGGTGTTTTAGTGGAATCCCTGTTCTTTACTGGCCTCTTTGATTTTAAATTTTTTTATCCAGTTATCTTTATTAGCTCCACCTTAGTTTCTTCATAATTTGCTCTTTCCCAACAATAACCCCAGTTTAAGAATCTTATGTCATTCTTTATCCAAATCATGTCTGATCTTTTTCTTTATCCATTACAAGATCCAGTGATTCTTCCCTTAAATAAAAAGGGCTGGAGAAACTCAGCTGGTTTGGTATCTTCTGTGGAAATTCTAAAGAAGAGTCATTAAATTCAAAATGTTAATTGCTTTTTGCTTCACAGATGCTGCCAGAACTATTGAGTTTTTCCAGAACTTTGCTTTTATTTCCAATCTCCAGCACTTGCACTATTCTCCTGTAATTTACATATACTGCTACGAGATGGAGTTGTGTGAGCATTGTAAAAACCTGAGCGCCTTTTCCCCTTTGCTATTCATTTCTGTCAGTTTACATGGGAGTTAGTTGAAATTGCCCATGGTTATTATTCTGTACCTATTCATGAATCTGTGCACATAGATTTCGGAATCTATCAGAGCAATTAGTCCCCTTTAATCTTTGAATTCAATCATTTTGGATCCAGTATCTATCTTAATGCCAGTTACACTTTGTTTTCCAACACTACACAATCTTTTATTAATACAAGTACATTATTTTCCTCATCTTCCCTCTGCTGTCTTCTGAAATATGCAGGAATATTTAGTTGGCAAACAGGTTCTTTACACATACTTCATACTTCCCTACTTTAAAAGGATTCTCAGTCCAAATTATTGCCCCCAGTTCCTTCATCTGTTTTGAATGCTCATAAGATCCAGCTCATGCTGAGGAGAAGCACTGACCTTAGCTGACCAGAGTTGCAGGTATTAATATGCTGAATAAACCCTCAATCTTCTATATTTACTTTATGGACCATTACCTAAATTGCCCAGACTTTACCATGAACAAAATTGAAGTTTTGACTTAAGTAAGGGTCTGTTTCCTTGCTAAACAGATCTGTGACTCAACAATTAAGGACAAACTTCAATTTGAAAAAAATGATTAGTCTCATGCTTTCAATTGTAGAGTTACAGAGCTGTTCAGTAAGGAAACAGACCCTTCATTCCAACACATCTATGCTGACCAGACATCCTTAGTAAATCTAGTCCCATTTGCCAGCATTTGGCTCATATCCATCAAAGAGAAAGTAAGGACTGCACATGCTGGAGATCACAGTAGAGAGCGTGGTGCTGGAAAAGCACAACAGTTCAGGCAGCATCCGAGGAGCAGGAGATTCGATGTTTCGGGCAAGAGCTGTTCATCGGGAATTCTTGCCCGAAACATCAATTCTCCTGCTCCTCGGATGCTGCTTGACCTACTGTGCTTTTCTAGCACTACACTCTAGACTCATACCCATCTAAACCCTTCCTAATCATATACCCATCCAGATGCCTTTTAAATGCTGTAATTATTACAACATCCACCACCTCCTCAGGCAGGTCATTCCACACATGCACCACCTCCTGTCTGAAAATGTTGCACCTTAGGTCCGTTTTAAATCTTTTCCCCTCTCACCTTAAACCCATGCCTTCTAGTTTTGGACTACTGAACCCTGGGGAAAAGACCTTGTCTATTCTCCCTTCCTATGCCCCTCATGATTTTATAAAACTCTGTCGGATTACCTCTCAGCCTCCAACACTCCAGGGAAAATAGCCCGAGCCTAATCACCTTCTCCCTATATCTCAAAACCTCCAAACCTGGCAACATGCTTATAAATCTCTTCTGAAATCTTTCAAGTTTAAGAACATCTTTCCTACAGCAGGGAGACCAGAACTGCGCACAGTACTCCAAAACTGGCCAAACCAATGTCCCGTTCAGCCGCAACATGACCTTCCAACTCCTATACTCAGTGCACTGATCAATAAAGGCAAGTGTACCAAATGCATTCTTCACTATCCTATCCATCTGCAACTCCACTTTCAACGAACTATGAACCTCCACTCAAGGTCTCTGTTCAGCAACACTCCCAAGGACCATACTAATAAGTGTAATGGCAAAAAAACAGTTTTAAAATAAAATTGTACAGAATATAAGCTACACAACATCAATAATGATTTATAATGGTCATTACACAGGTAGTCAATATTGACTATTTTGTTAAATTTTGTGCAGGAGCTGTTCGCAACATTCATTTCCTCACTTTACTGGTATTGACTTTTCATCAAGTTTGTAAACTTACTTCAGTAATGTTGTGATTGGTAAGATAAAAAAATTGTACCATGATTCATTGCATGTTTCCACAAAAGTTAGCTTGTAGAAAGTGCACTTTCTTGACAGTGAGTGTGCAATTAAATTGTAAATACATTTATAAAAGAAAAATAATTGGTTTTGTCATATATAGTGACATAGAAAACTTTCCAATGGCTTTGAAAATTTTCCCTTGAATCTAGAAATTTGTACTGTATTGGGAATAATGCCACAATGGTAAAGTATGTGATTTTGCTTCTGCATTTAATGGGCTTGATTTTTCCTTCTTCTATCAAATCCTAATTTATTTTAGTTTATCTCCCTTCCCAATACACACATGCTTAAGAAAACTGAATGCAAAGTGTAAGTCAAATTCAACACATCACCTGATCTTACTTAGTTCAAGCAGTTCCAGCTTTTGGCTTCCACCAATCTGATCAAAAATGGCTTTATAATAGGCTCCATCAGCAGTAACTCATGAGTGGCATTAAATTCCTGATTCCAAAATTTTGCTCTTCTCCTCTAGTTAGGACTTGCACCATTATGAATACCACAGACAGAAATGTAGGAAGGTAAACAGTGCTGTTGGGAGTGGAAACTACATGACAAATCCAATGCATTGACTTTTGACAATGTCTGTAACCCGCCTCGAAAGTTTGTTTTGATATTCCATAAACCCATTGCCAGATCAAATATCATTTTAGTAGACAATATTTCGTGAACAGTATTCATACAGTACATTGCATATATGCTGGATCTTGGAATAATGTACAATTAATACTGTTTCCTGGCTTTTCTTCTATACCTCTTTCTGTATGTAGCTTCCTCTGCAATCAAGAAGGTTATTTATTATGATTTATGTCACAACATGATTGTGGATCAAGGCAAGGAGGCAGTCCACAAGGGGATTGTACTGACACTGCTGGCATTATTCTGCATCACAATTTAGTCATGTAACTGATGAAGCCAACCAATCCCCAACTTTTCTACAACTAAATCATTTTTTCTTTTCAAATACACATCAATTTTCCTTTTCAAAATTACCACTGCAATTGCTTCCATCACACACACTCAGTGCATTTCAGATTGCAGTTCACTGCATAAAGCATTCTCATCTCTGCTTTTTTCTTGTCAAGTACTTTATATCTTGTGGCCTCTGGTTACTGAATCTCTGCCAGTGGAAACAGTTCCTCATTATTTATTCAGTCAAAACCTCAAATAGCTTCAAACTTCTCTAATAAATCTTCCCTTAACCTTCTCTCTGTTGTAAGAAGAACACTTCTTGCCTCTATAAACTATCCACAAAATTGTCCCAGGCATTGTTCTGATAACTCTTCCCTGCATTCTCTTTAATAACATATTAAGACGTTTGGTGCGTGGCTTCAGATGAAACCAAGCAGTGACTTAAAGGTTTAGTATTAACATCTTTGCTTTATAGTACTCTTTGTCAAGCAAAGGGTGCTTTTTGTTTAGAAAATGCCTCAAATCATCCTGTTACCTTCAAAAGTTTGTGCACATAAAATTCCTGATTTCTGTATTCTTAAACCTCCTTTTTAAATTATACTGTTCAGTTTATATTCACTTTCCACATTTTTATCTTCAGAAATCATCATATTGCACATGTACAGACAAATTGAGGACATTAATAAGAACCAGAGACAGCAAAATGGGTGACACCAATATATACAGTCCTCTGATCAGAAAAGCAACAATAGTTCACCACGAATCTGCTTATTTTTTAAAGCCAGTAGGAATCTAAGCTACCGGTGACCTTTTAATTTCATGAGCATTAAATTTGCTGAAAGTCTATAATGTATACTTTATTAAAACCTTGTGATAGTCCACATATACAACCAACCATAAAGGTAAAATCACCATAATCTTACCAGACCTCAGGGCTGCTACCTTACTAGAGAGACACAATTGGTGGTGGCTTAACCTCAGGGTCACCATGCCTCAGGCGAGGGGAGAGGTTGAGAAGGAAAGCCCTTCACAGTAACCTTAGCCAATGCAGGAATTGGACACACACAGTTAGTATCACTCTGCATTGTAAACTAGCTGTCCAGCTGACTGGCTCCCACAAACAACCATGCAATCCTCATTTAACCCTCTGTTATTTGATTAAGGGAACTTATATCAAAGTTGTCAAATTATTTACTTTTGAACAATTCTTATTAGACTTTTGAACAATTCTTAATAGCCCACATTTATCCAAGTGACAATGAATTTTATCCTGTATTTTGCGTTCTGAAAATTTCCCTACCACCATCAAGGCTGATTTATCAGTCTCTCCTTTTTGAGCATGCATCCTAATGCAATACTCCCACATCCAAAGGAGAATGAAAGCTCCTAGGTAAAGCCTATCCTTCACCCTATCCTATCCTAACCAGGTGTCCAAATGATGCAGCTCAAAAGGACTTTCCTGCTTGTTTGTGAACATTCGAACACTGAGCAATAGTTGGTCAATTTGGCCCCTTGAATCTGCTCCACTATTCATTCATGGCGAAGATCATGGCTGATCTGTTTGAGTTTTGAATTCCGCCTTCCCACTTATCTCCAAAAACCTTAGATTCTTGATTGTAATTAATCAGAGATAAGGAGTTCAAACATCACACAAATTTGGAGAGAAATCGCTTCTCGTTATCTCTGTCCCAGAAGAGCAATTTTTAAACAGTGTTCCGTGGTTCTGGACACGCTCAACAGGAAAGATCCTTTCTGCATCCACCTTGTCAAGACAGTTCAGGATCTTATACATCTTAATAAGGTCAGTCCTCACTCTTCTAAACTCTAGTGGAAACACTCCTAATTTACCAAAACTTTATTTGTTCAACAAACCATTCAGTCCAGGTATCAATCTGGTAATGTCTTCAATGCATTACCTCTTTCTTCTTTGCAGTTCAACACTTAAAAGAAAGACTTGATTAACTTTTCTCCCAGCTAAAGGAGCATGCTTGCACCCTTCACCTTGTCCTCCAGAGACCATTTGAGGGCCTCGAGTGGCCTGATGGTGGGCAGTCCACCTGATGCAACCTCATCAGTGGCAAAACTGTAACAGAAGCAGTAGCATGCAAATATATGATCCGCAGGATTTAATATGCTCTCCCTCTGTAATCAGGGTTAGATGATTCATTAGTTACATGACAAAGTATCTTGCTGACTGTTCTAAAAAGGTATCGATATACCTGTTTTAAGACTCCATGGGTCTCTAAGTGAAAAGTTAAGCAATTTCAGGCGAGCAGACAACTGCTTTTCATAGCCCATTATCAACTTTTTTGCGCTTCTAAGTGATTTTTCTGCCTCATTTGTATTAATATTCTTAATGTACCTGAGGTGAAACAATTCAACAATTGACTTAGGAATTTAAAAGACAAAACGTATACATTTATATGGCATCTTCCATGGTCTCAGTCCTTACTAAAATACTGTACAGCCAATAAATTGCAGAAGTACCAAAATGGTGCTATCAGCAGGGAATTTAAAGATCCCAGTTCATGAACGTACTTGTTGAAAACCTGATTATTACGTAAATAAAGGTGTTCAGAGACAACTAATTAAACAGAAAGAACAAATTTGCTTTGAAATCATACAATCCCTCAGATTATCCAAAGTACTGCACGAAATAAATGGGCAAAGTAGTTTTACTTCAAATGAAAATCATCTCTACATGTCAATATAATGCATTGTCACAATTATTTCTTAAAAATCTTACTCATTAATGTAAGTGCTATGTATTTCCAGCATGTTTTAATTTTTGCTCTCATACATCATCACCAAGCCAATTTATAAGTGGATACTCCAGATATCAATTTGTCACAAATGTTTGTCAAATAGGACTGGTGACTAAGTGGCAGTACATTTGCTAGGCTCAAACACAGAGATTGAGCTATACAGTAATGGAGAATGTTGCCACAGGGTGAAGTTGAAGAAAAACAAATCTGTACTAACACATGCTCTGACCCTTTTGTACAATGGGAAGAGAATGCCAATTGGATTAGTGTCATCAAAGTTCACGAGCAGTGGTATTGTCCACCATATCACTTATTCAAAGCACTGATTTTGCTGGCTCATTGATTGCAATTACATGCTCAAGTAATCTCAATTGCGTGTTGTAGATTTGTTACACATACACATGCATTCTGTTGCAACTAACTCCTTCATTTTACTGTTTCCTATTAACAACAAGGTAGCAGGAATCGGAGGGAAATAAAGAAACCTGAAAGCATTTGCTTTTATGAAATTATTTTATTTCATTCAGATTTCTGGCACTGACAAGTTTTCTTTCATTTATTTCTCATAATAACTCTAACAAAAGACAACAAAGAGTGTAACAGCTGCATTATAAACACTCAAGTTTCTTTTAATTTTCCATTTCCTCAGTGCTTTGCATCCAACATAATGTTCAGGCCTCCAATGGAGGCTTACCCACTGAATTAGCAGAGTATTTTTTTAAACTAAAAAGTTATTTGTACTTTCTACAATCAACAGAAGATTAAATGTACAAAAAATGTTTTTTTTAAATATATCTCAACAATTTGGGAAGCCATATAATATTTTCTTAACATAGAAACAATGTTGTTGCTTTGCAAAATTATTATTTTCTCTCTTCTATAATCCAAATTTAACATTAATATAAATCACCCAAAAAATTACTTTCATTCAGAAAAAACAATTGGAATAGCAATATAAAATTTAGATAAACACTATACTGGGAAAAGCTCAAAGGAATGTATCTTGTTTTGCCTGGGATTTGAAATTTTCTGTTAAATCATATTGAACCCCTTAGGACAGAAAATAAAAGCAAACCATGTTTGTAAAATAGGAACCACAATCTAAGTATGCTAGAGAATAGTAGTTCCTTTACTGTTTGGAGACTAACAGGATAAGCATTCAGCAGGTTACATGTAACAACTGTACAATTCTTCCTCAAAAGCACAAATGCACTGAAGGTATATTCTGCCTCAGTTCTGTCGCCAATCAATAAAGCACAAAATAATTTTCAAACATAATACAAATATAAATAGTATTAATCGGAATCTATTGTCACACTAAACCATTGTTTGAGTTATAACTTGTGTTCCCTTATTCAAAAAATAGAAACTCTTGTTCTATTTTCATCAATTCCCAAACAATCTTAGAGCCAAGTTAAAAAAATCTGTCTACACCAGGTAATAGTCCAACAGGTTTCATTTGGAAGCACTAGCTTTCACAGCGCTGCTCCTTCATCAGGTAGTTCTGGAGTATAAGATTGTAAGACACAGAATTTATAGCAAAAGTTTACAGTGTGATGTAACCAAAATTATAGACTGAAAAAGACCTGAAAATTATATATTGAAAAAGAAAAATAATTTCAAATACATCACACTGTAAACCTTTGCTATAAATTCTGTGTCTTACAATCTTATACTCCACAACCACCTGATGAAGGAGCAGCACTATAACTTGCTGTTGTGCGATTTTTAACTTTGTACACCCCAGTCCAACATTGGCATCTCCAAATCAATCTTAGAGCAATACTTGATCAATTTCCAACTTTGTAAATAGCATTAAAACTAGTGTACTTTTGTAATGTACTGCTTAAGTAAGATCTATGTGGCCACAAAATGGGAAACTGCATCAACTGGCATCTATTAGCAGACATGCAGTTAGCATGTTTAAAAAATACCACTTCTCCTCCCAACCTTACTAAAAAGAACTATAGCCTTCTGACATGGAGGGTTTTTTTTCTAGACTTTTAAACAAGGTCAGATAATCATCAGTGAACACAAAGAAGTTTGAACTATCAGTAGTAGCTGGAATTAGAAACTTAATGATTTTAGATGGAAAACTACCATTCCAGAATTCAGGCTCATGATACAGACACTTTTAATATGTATTCAAACACTGTTTTAATATATTATTTGCATCAAACCATTCTAAAGGACATCGACAAAAATACTGTGTTTACATGCATAACAAAGCTCAATCAATTCTTTTTTGTACATGACAGGGAGATACTAAACAAAACTTCGATCATTACTCAAGCATAAATACTTCCAGCATAACGCACAATAGTAGACTTTGTCCTCAATAAAAAAAACAGTCCAACTCTTGTAAAATTTCACATCTAAATAAGCAATAAAAACCATGTAACATATTTTCAACTTATTCATTTCTGCCAAACGAAATATTACTTGAAAAGAAAGGAAGCTAATTATAAAATTATATCACATGGAAAGTGCATATGTTCTTTCAAAAAAGAAATTTCCTCAGTTATAAGTAAATTGATTTTTTAAAAAGGTAGCTTACCGAGAACAAGGAATATCCACCAGAGCCAATACTGACCATTGAAATAACCATTGAAATAATCAGAAAACTGAAAGAGAAAAATAAAGAAAATACACTTTAAGCTCTTATTTTCAAATGACAAGTGCCTATTCAAGCATGGGTCAAAGATACTTCTTGTTCAGCCTTTACTAAAATGGTGTTGAGCAAGATGTAAGATACAATGTATGCCTGCGAATCAATTATCATTTTGCTCTCCGATCAGTATCCATATTCTCCAACAATCCAAAATTTTGACTCAAATGTTAATTTCAGGTTTTAATTATGCATTTGTTTACATCTTCTGCTAAGGATAGAGTCATGGAGATATACAGCACGGAAACAGATCCTTCGGTCCAACCTGTCCATGGCAACCAGATATCCCATTCCAATTTAGTCTCACCTGCCAGCACCCGGCCCATATCCTTCCAAACCCTTCCTGTTCATGTACCCATCCAGATGCCTTTTAAATGTTGCAATTGTACTAGACTCCACCACTTCCTCTGGCAGTACATTCCACACACATACCACTTTCTGTGTGAAAACGTTGCCCCTTAGGTCTCTTTTATACCTTTCCCCTTTCATCCCAAACCTCTAGTTCTGGACTCCCCCCATCCCAGGGAAAAGACTTTGTCTATTTACCCTGTCCATGCCCCTCATGATTTATATAATCCACTATAAGGTCACCCCTCAGCCTCCTACACTCCAGGGAAAACAGCCCCAGCCTGTTCAGCCTCTCTCTATAGCTCAAATTCTCCAACCCTGGCAATATCCTTGAAAATCTTTTCTGAACCCTTTCAAGTTTTACAACATCCTTCCGATAGGAAGGAGACCAGAAGTGCACGCAATACTCCAACAGTGGCCTAACAAATCTCCTGTATAGCCTCAATATGACCTCCCAACTCCTGTGCTTAATACTCTAACCAGTAAAGGAAAGCATACCAAATGACTTCTTCACTATCCTATCTACCTGCAACTCCACTTTCAAGGAGCTATGAACCTGCACTCCAAGGTCTCTTTGTTCAGCAACACTCTCCAGGGACCTTACCATTAAGTGTATAAGGCAAAAGTGAGGACTGCAGATACTGGAAATCAGAGTCTAGATTAGAGTGATGCTGGAAAAGCACAGCCGGTCAGGCAGCATCCGAGGAGCAGGAAAATCCACATTTCGGGCAAAAGCAAGTTCTGATGAAGGGCTTTTGCCCGAAACATTAAGTGTATAAGTCCTGCTACGATTTGCTTTCCCAAAATGCAGCATCTCACATTTATCTGAATTAAACTTCAGTCCATTGGCCCATGTGATCAAGATCCTGTTGTAATCTGAGGTAACCTTCTTTGCTATTCAATACACCTCCAATTTTGATGTCATCTGCAAACTTACTAACTTCCCCTCTTATGCTCATATCCAAATTATTTTTATAAATGACGAAAAATAGTGGACCCAGCACCAATCCTTGTGGAACTCCACTGGTCATAGGCCTCCAGTCTGAAAAACAGCTCTCCAATACCACACTCTGTCTTCTATCTTTGAGCCAGTTCTGTATCCAAATGGCTAGCTCTCCCTGTATTCCGAGAGCTAACTTTGCTAACCAGTCTCCCATGAGGAACCTTGTTGAATGCCTTACTGAAGTCTATATAGATCATATCTACCAGTCTGCCCTCATCAATCCTTTTTGTTACTTCTTCCAAAAACTCAATCAAGTCTGTGAGACACGATTTCCCAATCAGTCCTTGCCTTTCCAAATACATGTACATCCTATCCCTCAGGATTCCCTCTAACAACTTGCCCACCACCGTCAGGCTCACTGGTCTATAGTTCCCTGGCTTGTCCTTACCATTCTTCTTAAACAGTGGCAACAAGTTTGCCAACTTCCAGTCTTCCGGCACCTCACCTGTGACTATTGATGATACAAATATCTTAGTAAGAGACGCAACAATCACTTCCCTAGCTTCCCACAGATTTCTTGAGTACACCTGATCACGTCCTGAGGATTTATCCACTCTTATGTGTTTCAAGACATGCAGCACTTCCTCCTCTGTAACATGGACATTTTTCAATATGTCACCATCTTTTTCCCCACATTCTATATCTTCCATGTCCTTTTCCACAGTAAATACCGATGCAAAATACTAGTTTAGTATCTGCCCCATCTCCTGTGGCTCCACACAAAGGCCGCCTTGGTCTTTTAGGGGGCCTATTCTCTCCCTAGTTACCCTTTTGTCCTTAATGTATTTGTAAAAACCCTTTGGATTCTCCTTAATTCTATTTGCCAAAGCTATCTCATGTCCCCTTTTCGGCCTCCTGATTCCCCTCTTAAGTATACACTTCCCTCTTCAGTATACTGTTCGAATTATTTTACCTCTAACTTTCCTATGCAATCACTGTATTTAAATCCAACCACAGGAGTGGCTCCTTATAGTAAGACTACATTTTATAATGTATCAGAAGCTGCTACTGGAGTACTATAACATTAAAATATCATTAAATTGAATGAAAAAAATGAATACAGAAGCAAGGCAACTGTCGCCGCTGGTAGGACCCAACAGATAAACTGAATGTGATCCACAAGCTCTATTCCAACATTTTACTGAAAACATTGGAAAGTTTCTGTTCTGCCATATATTTTAATACAAGCAAGTATCTTGACATTTCATTGATCTAATGAAACAATTGAGTAAGTTTTTTTTAAAAAGTAATACTTGATATATACTTTAAGTTGTTTCCCCAGAAGCAATTGATAACACAATAGTGCAATATATCTTTTTACTTAATCTACACTTTGATATGGTAGATGGTCTCTTGATCTAAACATCAGAGAACCATGTCATTACACCTCAAATGTCACGACCTGAATGAATGTCCACTAACTTTTTAATTGACAAGAAATAATAGGCATGATGGGCAGTCGAAAGGGGAATTTGATTGAAACGGTGGAATTTTCCTTCATAACAAAAACATTTGAAAGATCACCGCATACTATTCTAATTTGTGGGAGAAACACACAGGACTTAAAAGCAGATAGTAGGTGAATATGTCCTTGATGGGATCCCCCAAAATACTTCAGAAAATTGCAGGTATCAGTCAGAGAAAATCACCCATTAACAGAATGAAATGAAAATATGGGAGCTGCTCCTCCAATAGCAGACTGTTCCTTATATAGTTGCTGCTGCTGAAAGGTTTATGAGTGATTGAAGGAGTGGTGGTGGTGGTCAGGGAATTGCTGGGGAACCTTTTGCCAGCGGCCGGACCTTTTTCCCTTTGACTTTTTGTTGAATCTGCCTGTTCATTGCGTCAATTTCAATGTTTACAAAATTAATGCTTTCTGTGCTACACTCTTGAATTTAACAGAAGATTGCTCATTATTGAGATATCGGTGAACTTTCAAGTTCTGCTTCTGAGATGTTATAAATATCCAATATGTCAAAACAAGTACAGTATTATTACTCGGTGATATTATCATCCACGAGTCAGTAAGAATGATAAAGAAATTCCCTAAAATCAAAACATAGCATTGAGAAAATCTGAACAGGAGCCGAAAGAAAATTATTTTTTCACCCCTGATTATGAAGATATCAATAAGAAAATAAATGATGAATACCATTCACATTATTCCTTCACAATGTAATCCAACGTTGGTTTGACACCAGCAAAATGGAACTGATGGCAAGTCAAGGCAGATGGTTGCAAAATAGTCACCATATAAGAGAGGTGAAATTGTTCACGGATGTACATATCTAAAACAGTGCTAATATCTTTGATACAGTTAGGAAACTTACTAGGAAACACCAACTTGAATTAACAAGAAATAAGGGTAATGTATGAATAATCAGGGACGTACAAAAAAATCTAGAGAAAATAGAGTCATAGGGATACACCGCATGGAAACAAACTGTTCAGTCCAACTCATCCATGCTGACCAGATATCAGAAATAAATCCAGTCCCATTTGCCAGCACTTGGTCCATATCCCTCTAAACCCTTCCTATTCATATATTCATCAGATGCCTTTTAAATGTTGTAATTGTACCAGCCTCCATCACTTCCTCTGGCAACTCATTCCATACACACACTACCCTTTGCATGAAAACATTGCCCCTTCGGGGAAAGATTTAAAAGGGGACCTATCACCTTAAACCTATGCCCTCTAGTTTTGGACTCCCTTCCCCTGGGAAAAAGATCTTGACTATTCACCCTATCTACATCCCTCATGATTTTAAAAACTTATAAAGATCACTCCTCAGCCTCCAATGCTCCAGGGAAAATAGCCCCAATCAATTCAACCTCTCCTTTTGGCTCAAACCCTCCTGGCAACATCCTTGTAAATCTTTTCTTAACCCATTCAAGTTTTACAACATCCTTCCTACAGCTGACAGACCAGAATTGCATGCCGTATTCCAATAATGGCCTAACCAATGTCGTGGACAATCGCATCATGACCTCCCAACTTCTATACTCAATGCTCTGGCCAATAAAGGAAAGCATACCACACACTTTCTTCAATATCTTGTCTACTTTCTACTTTCAAGGAACTCTGAATCTGCATCCAAGGGCTCTGTTTAGCAACACTCCCCAGGACCTTAGCACTAAGTGTACAAGTCCTGCCCTGATTCGCCTTTCCAAAATGTAGCACCTCACATTTATCTAAATTAAATGCCATCTGCCACTCCTCAACCCCTTGGTCCATCTGCTCAAGATCCCATTGTACTCTAAGGTAACCTTCTTCACTGTCCACTACACCTTCAATTTTGGTGTCATTTGCACATGTTCACATTCAAATCATTTATATAATTGACAAAAAGCAGTGGACCTAGTACCGATCCTTGTAGCACAGTACTGGCCACAGGCCTCCAGTCTGAAAAGCAATCCTCCACCACCACCCTGTGTCTTCTATCTTTGAGCCAGTTCTGTATCCAAAAAGCTAGTTCTCCCTCTATTCCATGTGATCTAACCATGTTAACCAGTCTACCTTGAGGAACCATGTTGAATATCTTATAAACCATATAAATCACTCTGCCCTCATCAATCCTTTTTGTTACTTCTTCAATGAAACTCATCAGCCGAGTGAGACATGATTTCCCACACACAAAGCCAGGTTGACTATCCCCAATCAGTCTTTAACTTTCCAAACACAAGTAAATCCTGTCCCTCAGGATTCCCTCCACAAACCTGCCCACCACTGATGTAGGGTCCACCAGTTTATAGTTCTGTGTCTTTCCCTTTACTCGTTTCTTAAATAGCGGCACCACGTTAGCCAACCTCTTATCTTCCGGTACCTCACCTGTGACTATCGATGATCCAAGTATCTCAGCAAGGGGCCCTGCAATCATGTCCCTAGCTTCCCACACAGTTCTAGGGTACACCTGATCAGGTCCTGGAGATTTATTCACCTTTATACGTTTTAAGACATCCAACACCACCTCCTCTGTAATATGGACATTTTCAAGACATCACTATCCACTTACCCACATTTCAGTATCTTGCACGTTCTTCTCCACAGGAAACACTGATGCAAAATACTTGTTTAGTATCTCCCCCATCTCTTGCAGTTCCACATTTAGGCTGCCTTGCTGATCTTTAAGTAGTCCTATTCTCTCCCTAGTTACCCTTTTGATCTTAATGTATTTGTAGAATCCATTTGGTTTCTCCTTAACTCTATTTGCCAAAGCTATGTCCCCTTTTTGCGCTCCTGATTTGCCTCAAGTATACTCCTATTGCCTTTATACTCTTCGAGGGAATCACTCAATTTCTGCTGTGTATACCTTACATACGATTCCTTCTTATTCTTGACCAATACCTCAATTTCTCTAGTCATCCATCCAGCATTCCCTACACCTACCAGCCTTGCCTTTCACTCCAACTGAAAGATGCTGACCTGGAGTCTCGTTATCTCACTTTTGAAGACTTCCCATTTTCCAGCTGTCCCTTTACTTGCTAACATCCACCCCCGGTCAACTTTTGAAAGTTCTTGCCTAATTTGGTCAAAATGGGCCCTCCTCCAATTGTGAACTTCAACTTTTAGATCCGGTCTATCCTTTTCCATCACTATTTTAAAACTAACAGAATTATGGTTGCTGGCCCCAAAGTGTATCCCACTGACACCTCAGTCACCTGCCCTGCCCTATTTCCCCAAGAGTAGGTCAAGTTTTGCACCTTCTCTAAGAGGTACATCCACATAATGACTCAGAAAATTGTCTTGTACACACTTAAATTCCTCTCCATCTAAACCCTTAACACTATGGCAGTCCCAGTCTGTTTGGAAAGTTAAAATCCCTACCATTACCACCCTATTATTCTTACAGATAACTGAGATCTCCTTACATTTGTTTCTCGATTTCCCACCGACTACAGGGGAGTCGATACTACAATCCCAATAAAGCGATTATCCCTTTCTTATTTCTCACTTCTACCCAAATAAACTTCCCTGGACGTATTCCCAGGAATAACCTCCCTAAATACAGCTGGAATGTTACCCCTAATCAAAAATGGCCATCCCCCCTCCCCCTCCTTTCTTGCCCTCTTTCAATCCTTCCAATAGCATCTGTACCCTGAAACGATAAGCTGCCAGTGCTGTCCATCCCTGAGCCACGTCTCCGTAATTGCTATGATATCCCAGTCCCATGTTTAAATCTCACCACATCAGACAGTGCACTGAATATAATACTGAAAAAAAAAACCTGTAAGTAAAAGTCTGGTATCAGTAATTATGACAAAGTTGTCACATTTGTATCAAAAGAAAGATTAATCAATGAAATAACTTATGGAAGGAAATCTTTACTTAGCTAGCCAGAATTGCAGCAATGTGGTGGAGACTTAACCCTGTGAAATATGCTACAAGACATTCAGTTGTACCAAACTGCGACAGAGGTTTTATCCATACCGCAACACCGAATGAAAAAGACTAGTCGCAATAAAATGCTGCAACATAATCAAAACAACTGTAGAGATTTTTGATGGAGCAGTAAAATATTCAGTTCTGTAGCCCTGTTATTTGAGTAGATGATAACTGAAATTTAGTATAAGTCTTCAACAAATCAAGAAAACCTGATGACGTTCTTCTTTCTAAAATGTTACTGCAATGAAATTTGTAAAAGTAATTGTAAAAAAACCCTATTACTGCTTTTAAAATGCTAATTTTATTGCTAGCACTTACTTCAGTAAGATGAGTGAATAATCCACTTTATTATTGTGTACTCACATTATCATAAGTTCTAATCCTGATCATCGATGTTCTTAACTGTAAATCTCAGTGCTTCCCTGAACTTCAGGGTTCATTTTCTCCAATTACGGCAATACTTTGTAAAAAGTAAGTAAATTTATTAACTATAACTAATATTACATTCAGAAATTTCAGTTGCCATAGTCATTAATAACACCCTCACCATTTAACAGCAATAGTTTTTATACCTTCCACAACACTGCCCTCCATTGCTGGAATTCTGTAACTGCTGTCATCAGATCTTGGCCTTCTGAAAATGACAACATTTACTGCCAGAATTCGATAGTTGCTTATAGTGCAGTAACATCACTTCTGGATATTGGTGACCATGAATACATGGTCCTATTCCTTTTGCAGCCATCTACAGTGATCCACAAATAAGTTTGATTTCATCACGGTTTTCGTCAAATGAACAACCTCTCATCATTCTTTCCACAATCTGACACTATATGGAAATTATAACTATAGTTTTCTTATTTTTCACACAAACCCTGGCCTTTTTTTGTTTAATCATGGCACTGCTAGTGAGGTCAGCATTTATTGCCAATCTCAAACTGCCACTGGGAAGGTGGTGGTCACAGTGTTGAACTAACAGTCTACTAGGCACAGGTACTCCACCAGTTCTGTTCAGCAGACCATTTCAAGACACTGACCTAATGATAGCAACCGGACAGCGATAATAATTCCAAGACTAGAAATTGTAAGATTTTTAAAAATACATTTATGGAAATATGATATTACTGTCTTAGACATATTGCCCATCCCTAATTATCTGAGCAAGTGGTGGTGAGGTGCCTTTTTGACTTGTCGCAATCCCTGGAGGTGCACCCACTGTTGTTAGAGAAGAGATTCCAGGATTTTGATTTATCTTGGAAGGGATCCTGCAGCCAGTGATGTTCCTGCATGTCTGCTGCCCTTGTTCCTCCTGTTAGCATAAGTTGTGGGTGTGGAAGGTGGTGGTGATTGAGCACTGGCAAGCTGTTGCAGTTAATTTCATAAATAATATGCACTGTAGCCACTGTTTCCTAGTGATCGATGGGTGCCATCAAATAAGCTTTTTCTTTGATGTGGGTGATTATGTGGGAGCTATAATCATCCAGGCAAGTGGAAAGTAATCCACAATGCTCCTGAGCTGTGCCAGGTAGGTGGAGGCTAGACTTTGAGAGTCAGGAAATGAATTATTCACTGCAGACTTCACAACTTCTCACTCATGAAGCCAATGTATATGGTTGGTGCAGTCAATTTCTACTCAGGAGGAACCCTAGGGATGTTGATTGTCAGGTATTCAGCAATGGTGTCACAGAATGTCAAAGAAAGAAAATTAGGTTCTCTTTTGTTGAAGAATTGTCCAGAACTTGAATGGCACGAGTATTACTTGCCACTCATCAGCCTATATCTATGTACTGTTCCAGTTCACTGCACTGAGACAGGGACCGCTTCAGTATCTGAGGTGACCAAATGATATCAAACACTGTGCAATCAGCAAACATACTAACTTTATAATGGACTGAAGGTCATTTGTTGAAGTAGCTGAAGGTGCCAAAAATAAAATTGAAGCTTTTATTGAAGTACTCATGAGGACAAATCATAAACGCCAAATTAAAGTGAAAAACATTTATACTATATGAGGACATATTGATAATTGGTTGGCAATGGTCTCTGACTGGTGGATTGCTATGAATGATTCAATGATGACTGACCATATTTTGATTAAATTCTAAACAAGGTAGTTTGACTATGCTTTGAAAAATGAAGTAGAGAATGATTGCCACCTACTCTGTTGAGCTGAAACAGGTGCTGTGTGTGCACATCTTCTTTCTGCCTACAAAGAATAGGGCTTTGTGTATTCAGCGCTACATTACTTGCTGCATCAGCACCTTCCTTTCATATCTGTATAAATGTTACTTGTCTGTTAATATTGTCACTACAATTTGTAGTGAATTGTCCTGATGAACATAAGATAAACCACCCGATGCCTGGAGGAAGAACGCCTCATCTTCCGCCTCAGAACACTTCAACCCCAGGGCATCAGTGTGGACTTCAATAGTTTCCTCATTTCCCCTTCCCCCACCTCACCCCAGTTCCAAACTTCCAGCTCAGCACTGTCCCCATGACTTGTCCTACCTGCCTATCTTCTTTTCCACCTATCCACTACACCCTCCTCCCTGACCTATCACCTTCCTCCCCTTCCCCACTCAGCTATTATACTCTATGCTACTTTCTCCCCACCCCCACCCTCCTCATTTATCTCTCCACCCTTCAGGCACTCTGCCTGTATTCCTGATGAAGGGCTTTTGCCCGAAACGTCGATTTTACTGCTCCTTGGATGCTGCCTGAACTGTGCTTTTCCAGCACCACTAATCCAGAATCTCGTTTCCAGCATCTACAGTCATTGTTTTTACCTAGTAAGATAAAACATGTATTATTTCAGCAACAGACCATTACTAAATATATTAGATGATATTTGCACCTAGAACTCCACTGTAACGAACCTGTGCATTAATGTTTTGAGTTCAGATGATTGGCCTCCAGAAATCACAAGCATCTTCTTTTATGGTAAGTACGACCCCACCTCCCACTTGACTCCCGTTGACCTCAATTTTATTAGGGCTCCAAAGCACACTTAGTCAAATACTGTCTTCGTGCCAAGCAATCACTCTCACCTTATCCTAAAATTTAAGTTTCACTTTCATAATCTCGAGTGCTGACCAAAAGAAAAGAACTTAACCCACAGTTGGAGAGAAATACTTACATTGAACAACGTTTCAAAGCGGGTTATAAAGGGAAGAGCTGAGTGATCAGCATTAAACTAAAGAGAACACACGATAGGAAATAAAAATAAACAACTGAAATGTTCAAGAAACAGGCAGATGGACAGCAAGGTAAACTGCTTCAAATGAAATATGCAGAGGCAATTTTTGTTTTAAAAGACCAAAATTTTGTATCACCAGTATGAAATGTTTTTTTTAAAAAAACACGTGAAAAACAATCTAATTCTACTTACCCGTACAATCAGGATCCATTTTATCAGAGACAATCCAAACCCACAGATTGCACCATAACGGCCTGCTATGGTATTAGTGAGGCAGAATGACAAACAAAAGCCAATCCAATTAAACAGGAATGCCACTGGAGAAACAAAATAAATACATGTAAAATTTCAACATCTTGGTACAAGTACAAACCTTGCCCAAATAACTGAAGATTAACATTTTTTCCATGTTACATGATTTAATTTTTTTTTAAAACGGAGGAAATCTATTCTTCAAAAGTAGACACACATCTCGAACTCTTTCATTTTACAAGAATCTATGCTTGTGCTCAGAGTCATAGAGATGTACAGCATGGAAACAGACCCTTCGGTCCAACACGTCCATGCTGACCAGGTATCCCAACCCAATCTAGTCCCACCTGCCAACACCGGGCCCATATCCCTCCAAATTCTTCCTATTCATATACCCATCCAGATGCCTCTTAAATGTTGCAATTGTACCAGCCTCCACCACTTCCTCTGGCAGCTCATTCCATACACGTACCATCAACTGAGTGAAAAAAAGTTGCCCCTTCGGTTCCTTTTATATCTTTCCCCTCTCACCCTAAACCTATGCCCTCTAGTTCTGGACTCCCCTACCCCACGGAAAAAACTTTGCCTATTTACCCTATCCATGCCCCTCATAATTTTGGAAACCTCGATTAGGTCATCCCTCAGCCTCCAACGCTCCAGGGAAAACAGCCCCAGCCTGTTCAGCCTCTCCCTATAACTTAAATCCTCCAACCCTGGCAACATCCTTGTGAATCTTTCCTGAACCCTTTCAAGTTTCACAACATCTTTCCAATAGGAAGGAGACCAGAATTGCACACAATATTCCAACAGTGGCCTAACCAGTGTGCTGTACAGCTGCAACATGACCACCCAACTCCTGTACTCAGTACTCTGACCAATAAAGGAAAGCATACCAAACACCTTCTTCACTATCCTATCTACCTGTGACTCCACTTTCAAGAAGCTATGAACCTGCACTCCAAGGTCTCTTTGTTCAGCAACACTCCCTAGGACCTTACCATTAAGTGTATACGTCAAGCTAAGATTTGCTTTCCCAAAATGCAGCACCTCGCATTTATCCGAATTAAACTCCATCTGCCACTTCTCAGCCTATTGGCCCATCTGGTCAAGATCCAGTTGTAATCGGAGGTAACCATCTTCACTGTCCACTACACCTCCAATTTTGGGGTCATCAGCAAAATTACTAACTGTACCTCTTATGCTCGCATCCAAATCATTTATGTAAATGACAAAACGTAGAGGTCACAGCACCGATCCTTGTGGTACTCCATTGGTCAAAGGCCTCAGTCTGAAAAACAACCTTCCACCACCACCCTCTGTCATCTACCTTTGAGCCAGCTCTGTATCCAAATGGCTAGTTCTCTCTGCATTCCGTGAGATCTAACCTTGTTAATCAGTCTCCCATGCGGAACGTTGTAGAACGCCTTACTGAAGTCCATATAGATCACATCTACCGCTCTGCCCTCATCAAGCCTCTTTGTTACTTCCTCAAAAAAACTCAATCAAGTCTGTGAGACATGATTTCCCACGCACAAAGCCACGCTGACTGTCCCGAATCAGTCCTTGCCTTTCCAAATCCATATACATCCCGTCTCTCAGGATTCCCTCCAACAACTTGCCCACCACCAACGTCAGACTCACTGGTTTATAGTTCCCTGGCTTCTCCTTCCCACCCTTCGTAAACAGTGGCACCACGTTAGCCAACCTCCAGTCTTCCGGCACCTCACCTGTTTCTATTAATGATACAAATATCTCAGCAAGCGGCCCAGCAATCACTTCTCTAGCTTCCCACAGAGTTCTAGGGTACACCTGATCACGTCCTGGTAATTTATCCACTTTTACGTGTTTCAAGACATCCAGCACTTCCTCCTCTGTAATATGGACATTTTGGAAGATGTCACCATCTATTTCCCTACAGTCTGTATCTTCCATATCCTTTTCCACAGTAAATACTGATGCAAAATACTCATTTAGTATCTCCCCCATTTTCTGCGGCTCCACACAAAGGCCACCTTGCTGATCTTTGAGGGGCCCTATTCTCTCCCTAGTTACCCTTTTGTCCTTAATGTATTTGCAAAAACCCTTGGGATTCTCCTTAATTCTATTAGCCAAAGCTATCTCATGTCCCCTTTTTGCCCTCCTGATTTCCCTCTTAAGTATACTCCTACTGCCTTTATACTCTAAGGATTCACTCGATCTATCCTGTCTACACCTGATATATGCTTCCTTCTTTTGATGAACCAAACCCTCAATTTCTTTAGTCATCCAGCATTTCCGATACCTACCAGCCTTTCCTTTCACCCTTACAGGAACATACTTTCTCTGGATTCTCGTTATCTCATTTCTGAAGGCTTCCCATTTTCCAGCCGTCCCTTTACCTGCGAACATCTGCCCCCAATCAGCTTTCGAAAGTTCTTGCCTAATACCATCAAAATTGGCTTTTCTCCAATTTAGAGCTTCAACTATGTCAGGCATGTTTCTAGATCTCTCACATTGTCCACACTGATAAGTCACCAATCTAATTCAGCAACACTATTCCATGAAGTAAAGTGACAACTGATAATTACCATACTTGATAATTTTTTTTAAAAAATGTAGAAGGCTTCTTGTGCTGCAGTGATTAGTGTTCCTCCCTCTCATCCAGAAGGCCTAAGTTCACACCATAGCTGTTCCACAGGTGTATAATAACATCCCTGAATAGGTTAATTAGGAAATACCTATTTTTAAAATAGAACTCATGTAGTACTGCTACTTGATTGAAATCAGCAAAATACAGGCTTAAGAGGTAACCATATTGGAAATTGCAAGAATTAGCATCTATTGTCAATTAATTTACTTTTACTTTAACAAACTGCCTTTGCCATTCTGCTATGAACCTAAAAGTGCATGCCACATTAGTTTTCACAGTAAATACATTGCACCAGAGTAATTTTAAAGGATACTCATTATACTTAAACTCAAAGATTTTTTGTAGGATTTATTTCACCTGCGACCATATTGCACAGTGTAATCTTTAGAGAATAATAGAATCTCTCTCCTGCAGTATGCTGTGTTTTCTCTCAATTTACAAATCTGTTCATTTCGATTTTTGATTCCTTTTCCACTGCATTCCCAATTTTTCTACATTTCTCTTTCATTATTCTGTTTGCAATTGTTTGTTACAATTCTTAACCAAAGTTTTTCTGAATCTATTGTCTTTCATTCCATATTTAAATTTGTTTCCATTTCCTCTGGACATCTTTCACAGTTTTTTTCCCCACTGTTTTACAGTTTCTGCCTGAGCAAGAAAAGCACCAGGAATCATTGGCATCTATCTTAAAGTCCTGATGAACTTGGGACCGAACAGGTGTGACTGGTTATTTCTTCGTTAACATCCAAGAAACAGGCACCATTCCATCAATCTGGAGAGAGGGTAAAGTTATTGCCATCCTCAAGCCAGGCAAACCTGCAGTCGACACGGTTAGTGATTGACCACATTTCTGAGGTGGATCCCAACCTCTAAGAATCAAACCGGTTTCAAAATTGGTAGGAGCTGTGTTGACCAAGTTGACCAGGTACCAGTCACACTGATACTTGTTACTAACAAATGCTCAGATAGCTGCTGCACGTGTCAACTTTTCCTCAATAAATAACGCTGTGAGACAACATGGTCTTTTGCTGAAAGCTACCAGTGACAGGCTACAATGTGTGTCCTTTCTTCAATGCTTAGTATTTGAAGACATAAAAAGGGTCATCAATGATTGATTTCCCCAACGTATTGTTTTAAATACAGTCTTTCATACATCCAAACGAATGACATGCCTCGCACCACTTATAGGAGGGATACCTTTGCAGACAATTTGGATCTCACTGTCAAGGTGTGGATCTCAGCAGCATTTTGTCCAATAACTTAAAAGTGAGAAAGCAATATTTCAACTACTAATAGCTCTGCCCAAACAGAAATGAGACAACAGCCATTACTTTCCATTGACAGCAATATCCAGGTCTTTTTGCAAAAAAACAATCAGGAATGAGCCATACTTTGAGTAACTTGGACTCACCAAACATTGCAGCCTCGCAAACTGCTAAATTTGAAAAGGGTGGCAGAAAGACCAAAACGAGAGTACACAATACAGAGGGATCTTGCAGGCACCAGCTGCACAGAACTCCATAGAATGGTTGGACAATGTCCTCAGCACATTACTTCAGATAATTAGTGGTACAATAAAACTAACACTGTCTGATAGCCCCTAGTCTTTGTCTAATGGTTGGCCTCTTGATGTGCTCCTGAAGAGAAAAATGGTGAAAACATTTCACGGCAATCCATGAAGACCTTTAAGACCTGAGGTTTGGACTGATAAGTGAAAAATAATATTTTCAGCAAAGAGGTGCCAGGCAATGACTATGTCCGAAAAGAAAGATTTAATCATCTCTCCTTAACTTTCAAAGATCTTAATGTAAAACTCCACCAATATCAATACCAATGCTCACTTTGCCCACTGTTTTCCTTTCTAAAATACCTGCAGAAACTCATACTATTTTGTTATATTTCGAGCTGGTTTTCTCTCCTACTCTAATTTCACCTTCCTGAGTAATCTTTTAGTCATTCTTTGCTGCTCCTTGTATTCTGCCAAATTTTGACCTGGCCTTCGTTACTGAGGAAAGACATAACTTTTCTTACAATCTGAACTATCTTCAACTTTATTAGATAACCAGAGATGGATCATTGTTCCCTTTAAGTCTTTCTTTGTTATTGGAATGTAGTTTTTACAATTATGAACATACAAATATGTAAGTATTTCAACAAGTGAATAAGGAGCAGAAGCAGGCCATTTGGCCCTTTGAGCCTTGCCTGCCACTCAGTAGGATCATGGCTGATTGTGACTCCCAACTCCAAATTCCCGTGGGTTTCTGGTATGTTTGCATCCTCTGCTTAACAAGAATCTAAAAATATTCAAGTACTCTGCTTCCACCATCTTTTCAGAAGAGTTCTAAAGACCTACAACCCTCTGAAGTATTTAAAATATTTATCAACCTCTACAAAGACTGAGATTCCACAGCCGTCTGGGGATGAGATTTTCAAAGCCATACATTTGAGTAAAATAATTCTCATCTAGTTCTTAATTGGTATCCCCCTTATTTTCAATTTGTGCCCTCTGGTTCTACACTACCAAACCAAGGGAAACATTGTATGTGCATCTAACTTGTCTATACTTTTAAATTTGTGTAGGTTTCAATGAGACTGCCTGTCATTCTTCAAAACTCCAGAGGGGGAGACATAGTGGCTCAGTGGTTAGCACTGCTGCCTCTCAGCACCAGAGACCCGGGTTTGATTTCAGCCTCGGGCGATTGTATGTGTGGAGTTTGCACATTCTCCCAGTGTCTACGTAGGTTTCCTCCAAGTGCTCCAGTTTCCTCCCAGAATCCAAAGATGTGCAGATCAGGTGAACTGGCTATGCTAAATTGCCATAATGTTCAGGGATGTGTAGGTTAGGTGCATTAGTCTGGGTAAATGTGGAATAATAGGGCAGGGGAATGGGGGGTGGGTTACTGTTTGGAGGGTCAGTGTGGACTTGTTGGGCCAAATGGCCTGTTTCCACACTGTAGGGAATCTACAATATTTGATCTAGTACAGGCCCACTTTGCCCAAACATTCTTCATAGGACAGTCCTGCCACCCCAGGAACAAGTCTGGTAAACAATTGTTGTACTATGGCAATAATATACTTCCTAAGATAAGGAGACCAAAATGGCAAACATTACTACTAGCATATTTTAACCATGTTTCTATACAATTGAAGCAAGTCTTCATTATTCCTGTACTCCGATGATCGTGAAATAAATGTCAACATTCAATTAACATTTCTAAAAGCTGATTGCGCTTGCCTGTTATCCTTATTAACAAAGATACCAAAGTCCCTTTGCACATTTCCACTTTCCAATCTCTCAGGATTTATTACTCTGCTTGTCTGTATTTTGAAGCAAGTAACTCACCTCACATTTTTTCATATTCTATTCCATTTGCCATACATCTGTCCAAATCCTCCTGAAAACACTATCTTCTTCACAACACACATTACTGCTTTGCCTTGTACTATCTGCAAATTTGGAAAATTACATTTGTTCCCCCTCCTCAAACAGAGTCATAGAGATGTACAGCATGGAAACAGACCTTTCGGTTCAACCCGTCCATGCCGACCAGATATCCCAACCCAATCTAGTCCCACCTGGCCCATATCCCTCCAAACCCTTCCTATTCATATACCCATCCAGATGCCTCTTAAATGTTGCAATTGTACCAGCCTCCACCACATCCTCTGGCAGCTCATTCCATACACATACCACCCTCTGCGTGAAAAAGTTGCCCCTTAGGTCTCTTTTACATCTTTCCCCTCTCACCCTAAACCTATGCCCTCTAGTTCTGGACTCCCCCACCCCAGGGAAAAGAGTTTGTCTGATAACATGATGTAAACATTAGGGCCCCAAAAACCTTAAATTATTTTCCCAGCTTACTTTAGCCAGCCCTGCTTTCTTGTCCACATTATTACCCCACTGAAGGTTAAAACACTAGCTTCAAATTCACCTTTCCTACCCCTATAAACCTCCAAAAATGAATGTGAATTTTCATCATTTAAGATCACTGCTATCCAGGGATACCATTTTTAATGTGGTCATGAATCATTGCCGGGTCCAGTATAGTTTACATTTTTATTTGTTCGAGAATGTGCTATTGAAAAAAAAACTGTCATGAAAACATACTGACTTATCATCCAGGATACCTTTAGAAATCTGACTAATCCAATATATATTAGGTTAAAATCACCCATGATTATTGCTGTACCTTTCTCATGAGGCCCCATTATGTCTAACTATCCTATAGTGTGGTTAGAGATTTTTTTAAAGCACTCCCACCAGCAATTTGTTACCTTCACTATTTCTCATCTTCCTCTCTCTCTATTACACTAATGTCATCCTCAATCAACAGACCTATCCCGCTAGCTTTTCTTCCGCAACCCTTAAATATTCAGAACCCAGATTTTGTTATCTTGAAGCTATATCTTTGCAATGGCAATCAGATCTTATGCAGTTAATACTGATTGACAGTGCAAATAATCTGTTTCATTATGAATGCCATGTACATTCAGATACAGGGTCTTTAGTTCTGTCTTTTAACTTTTGGAACCTCTGATTTTATCTGTTGATGCACTCTAAGGTTCATACACTTTGTCCCTTACAGCTACATCTGACCATTGAATTCTCCTTTTCCACAAAATTTTCTCTTCAGCCTGGAACAGACATCACAAACCTTGGCATGAGTAGACCACACAGTTATCCAGCCCTGCATTCTTCAGTTGCAAAGAACTGTGACCATTTCCTTGACTATGCTATTCCCTTTTACCATAGCTTTCTGATGAACACTTTCTTCTCCAATGACTTCCAGTACTGCGGTGCCATGATCAATTCATGCATCACTCTGCAAAAACTGCTTTCATCCATCAAGGCTGCAAGAACCTTGAAGCTGTTAGACAATTAACAAGACAGCGGCTCCTCCAATTCTACATTTGCGGTCATGTTACATGCCTTACTCCAGTCACACACTCCTGTCCCTAACCATAGAGTAGATTCATCTGATCATACCATGAGACAGTCATACTATTGCAAACAATGTGTCCAGCTAACTTTCCCTTCCCTGATATGTCAGTGTAAATAACTTGGTCTCCAGCTCAAACTTGGAACTCTCAGAACTGCAGATGTGCACGCCCTGGATCACACCGGTATCTAGGAACCCTCATATCCTGCAGTTACAACAAATCACCTGTCCTGCCATCTTTATTAAGAGATAATTAATTTTGTTTTTATTTAACTAGTTAACCTCACTATTCCCACAGAGCTTTATTACAAGCAGTAAACTTTACTAATAATAATAAGCCCTTAAAATGACTGATAAATTCTGAGATGAAAGGCTTTTGCCCGAAACGTCGATTTCGAAGCTACTTGGATGCTGCCTGAACTACTGTGCCCTTCCAGCACCACTAATCCAGAATCTGGTTTCCAGCATCTGCAGTCATTGTTTTTACCTGATAAATTCTGAGTTTCAAAAGATAAGTGAGCAAAATAATAACTAAACAGTTAAGTGTTTTCTTGTGATGTTACTTTTTAATTAATTTGAACCTTGGAACACAAACCTTGGAATAGGGCTTCCAAGAACTCCAAGTAGGGTTGCAAGCTGGAGTTCTGGGGTTGTGTGTTCTGAGGCAGCAATGGCCACCCATGGAACTCTGGCCAAGTATCCCACTGGCCCTTGTTTACATAGTCCTCCTCCATCCACACCCTGTAGTTCACACTGAGGAGTCATAACAATTTTCAAACCTTGAATTGTAGACATAGTTGGAAAAGGTTTGGGAAATACTGCCTTACAACATAATGAAACTTTAAACATTCACTCCTCCCACCAAGAACTGACAGTGGCAGCGGTGTGTATCACATACAACATGCACTGCAGCATCTCACCAAGGATCCTTCAATAGCAGCTTCTAAACCCACAATCTCTACCATCCAGGAGAACAGGCAATAGATGGCAACGCCATCACCAGGAAGTTCCCCTCAAGTCACATACCATTCTGATTTGGAACTATATCTCGAATCACTGTCACTGGTGAAAAATCCTAGAATTCACTTCCTACCAGCATCAGGAGCATACTAAACCAAACTTACCACAGTGGCTCAACAGGGAGCTCACTGACAACTTCTCATGGGCAAATTAGGGTTGGACAATAAATGCTGACCCAGCCAGGGATATGCACATCCTAAGAAAGAATAAAATAAACATACTGAAAGTAAAACTCAAATCATACACGTTTTTTTAAGCTCTGAGAATACTTTGTATGATAGAGATTTTAACAGAAAATGACAAATAGTGCAATTCTGGGTTAACATAAAAAGTGCCAAAGATCTGTTGCATGATCAGGTATTAGTACCTCCAAGCTATAACCCCCATCAAAAAGTGGACACAAAAAAAAATCAACTCTCTCTACTAAAGGACATTACACCTCCTTCACAAATGCAACTCAGGAGGACAGCCGAGCATGTGACTATGGTCATCCAGATCAAACTGCTCATCACATTGTGCATGAATATTTTCGACAAATGTGCTGCAGGATTCAAGGCAACCCACTGAACAATATACATAGTGCCATGGACTGAGGCTTGTAAATCTGCAAAATAATAAACACTATAAAGGGAGCATTAAGGCCAAGGCAAGCAACAAGATGGTAAACCAACTTATCAGATCAATAATGGGTAATGATCTCACGAGGCACTGAGGGTGTCAAGCAGGCCTTATCCCATAATAATCTGTGCGCTTCTGGCCACACAAAAAAAAATTCAAGGGCGACGCATTGTGTACTTGGCTGTATATAGTAAACTTTGAAGTGAACATTCGCAGTGGATGCTGATGCTGTTAAAGATGTAAGTGGGTAGCAGCATAATAGACTGGAATTTTAAAAGAATCGAAACTGGACCTGTTCTACTGACAGCAGAGCAAACTCTATAGACGGCAAGTATATTAATGATGGTCTACTATGAACATGTTTCTCAGTTAAATGGTCCATATTACCTTTATGCTTGCCATTTGACATTTTATCTGTTACTTCGTTCAAGAAATGGAAGAAATAGACCTTTATTAAAATCTGCTGCTGCTACTTCATAGCCTGTATACCTTTACGATAAGGTAGCTATTGTATTAATAAATTCTCCCAATCATTGCATATGAGCTCAACAATGATCACATCTTTCCTTCAACATAAACCTTTTGACGCCCCTTTCCTGTAACAAACTGTATAACAGATGTTCAATTCCTTGCCACAGGCTGAATTTAATTCCTATTTGGATCAGACATCGCTAGATTGGGAGCACTCTCACCTCTGAGGCACAGGTTTCTAAATTGAAGTATCACAGGTCTTGGGTACAAATATCAAAACTGACAATGCAGTACAGGGTTGAGAGTTTTTAATTGTCAGAGATGCTGTCTTTTGGATGAGATGTTAAAGCTAGGACCTTCCAAGTGGACATAAAAGATCCCATGGCATTATGCCATAAAAAAAACATAGCAGTCCTTTATCATCACAAAAAAGTATCTGACAATTATCAAGTAGCTTTAGTGCGACCTTGCTGTGTTCAAACTGGCTCTGAGTTTGCTAAATTACAACACGAATTCAAATTCATTGGCTGTAAAGCATTTTGTGAAACCTGTTGCATGAAAAGCATGCATTATTTTTGCCCCAATATCATTCAACCACAGAAATATAACTTTTAAATAACCCACAGACAATCACATAGTAATAACAATGAGAAGCATTCCTTTCTAGAAAGCTCTGTCTTCAGAAATGGTTGATTTATCATGGTGGTAATAGGAATTTGAAAAGAAATTGATAGCAACTCTCAAACATTTGAGTGAGATGCATACATATAAATGGTTCCTTCCCCACTTGGGTTTACCTCAAAAGTTTACAATGCAGCGATCAAAGAGGAGAAACCAAGAAGGAACAGTGTGAACAAATTAAAAACTAAAAAACAAGAATGGGTAGGGAAACAAATTATGAAGGTAGAAAAAGTGTGAAAGAACATGGAGCAGGCAGAGAAGCGTGTGAAAGAGAAGTGACTGTGAAGCAGTGGAGAGTATGTATTCCAGACACATTCCAGACTTTCACCAGGCAGTACAATTGTAACAGACATGTAAGAAACCCAAACAGGGACTGCAGAATGGCCCCAGCGTAGGGCAATAAGTAGGTAGGGGCAAATGATGGGTGGGGGAGCAATGACAGAGACCTAATTTTAAAATAAAACACAAGAAATTTCATACCAAAAGTGAAATTATGGAAAAGTATTTAAGTGAAGGGTGAAAAAAAAAAGGAAACAAGAAAGGAGGAGACACACAGAAAATGAAGGAGATAGTGTAGAGGTTCAAATGGCCTGAACCATACAGAAAAATGGGGCTTTACTTCGAGATAGCCTGAACAAAACAGGAGATAAAGGATATTCCTAATACGGTATATGAGGTCCATAAGACCATAAGACATAGGAGTGGAAGGAAGGCCATTCGGCCCATCGAGTCCACTCCGCCATTCAATCATGGCTGATGCGCATTTCAGCTCCACTTACCAGCGTTCTCCCCGTAGCCCTTAATTCCTCTAGACAACAAGAATCTATCAATCTCGGCCTTGAAGACATTTAGCGTCCTGGCTTCCACTGCACTCCGTGGCAATGAATTCCACAGGCCCACCACTCTCTGGCTAAAGAAATGTCTCCGCATTTCTGTTCTGAAATGACCCCCTCTAATTCTAAGGCTGTGTCCACGGGTCCTAGTCTCCTCGTCTAACGGAAACAATTTCCTAGCATCCACCTTTTCCAAGCCATGTATTATTTTGTACGTCTCTATTAAGTCTCCCCTTAATCTTCTAAACTCCAACGAATACAATCCCAGTATCCTCAGCCGTTCCTCATATGCTAGACCTGTCATTCCAGGGATCATCCGTGTGAATCTCCGCTGGACACGTTCCAGTGCCAGTATGTCCTTCCTGAGGTGTGGGGACCAAAACTGGACACAGTATTCCAAATGGGGGCCTAACCAGAGCTTTATAAAGTCTTAGTAGTACATCTCTGCTTTTATATTCCAACCCTCTTGAGATAAGAGACAACATTGCATTCGCTTTCTTAATCACGGACTCAACCTGCATGTTTACCTTTAAAGAATCCTGGACTAGCACTCCCAGATCCCTTTGTGCTTTGGCTTTATTAATTTTCTCACCATTTAGAAAGTAGTCCATGCTTTTATTCTTTTTGCCAAAGTGCAAGACCTCGCACTTGCTCACGTTAAATTCCATCAGCCATTTCCTGGACCACTCTCCCAACCTGTCTAGATCCTTCTGTAGCCTCCCCACTTCCTCAGTACTACCTGCCTGTCCACCTAACTTCGTATCGTCGGCAAACTTCGCTAGAATGCCCCCGGTTCCCTCATCCAAATCATTAATATATAATGCGAACAGCTGTGGCCCCAGCACCGAACCCTGCGGGACACCGCTCGTCACCGGCTGCCATTCTGAAAAAGAACCTTTTATCCCAACTCTCTGCCTTCTGTTAGACAGCCAATCGTCAATCCATCCCAGCAGCTCACCTCGAACACCATGGGCCCTCACCTTGCTCAGCAGCCTCCCGTCTGGCACCTTATCAAAGGCCTTTTGAAAGTCTAGATAGACCACATCCACTGGGTTTCCCTGGTCTAACCTACTTGTTACCTCTTCAAAAAATTCCAACAGGTTTGTCAGGCATGACCTCCCTTTACTAAATCCATGTTGACTTGTTCTAATCAGACTCTGCTCTTCCAAGAATTTAGAAACCTCATCCTTAATATGCTTCGAAAAATGCAGCATGATATGCATATCAGTAAGATGTTTAAAGTTAAATACTCAATACATCAATCACAGTCAAAATTTTGAGGAATCTGTCAAAATTAATACAGCGGTATTAACTAATGATTTGTACCAAAAGAAAGAATAGAGGGCATAATATTTTTATTCAATAGTAGGTTGTACAGTCAAAGTCACAGAGATGTACAGCACCAAAACAGCCCTTCAGTCCATCTCGTCCATGTGGACCAGATATCCTAACATAATCTAGTCCCATTTGCTAGCACTTGGTTCATATCTCTCTAAACCCTTACTATTCATATACCCATCTAAATGCCTTTTAAATGCTGTAATTGCATCAGCCTCCACCACTTCCTTTGGCAGCTCATTCCACACACGCACCACCCTCTGTGTGAAAAAGTTGCCCCTTAGGTTTTTTTTATTCTCCCCCCGCCCTAAACCTGTCCCATCCTGGGGGAAAAGACCTTGTCTATTTATGATTTTATAAACCTGTATAAGTACACAAGTCAGCCTCCGACACTCCAGGGAAAACAGTCTCAGACTATTCAGCCTCTCCCGAAAACTATTAGAAAACAGCTTTGTTGGAGGACTGCGATATTGAGACTGCAATGGAATCATCTGAAATGGCTAGCTATCTAAAAATATGAAACAATGTGAGGATAGGTAAAGAAAAAGAAGCAAACTGGCATCAATTGAGATTCTATTATGGGTACAATGGGTCAATGACTTACTCCTACATTGTAATTTCATGATCCGAACTTTGATCTTATGTGAAGATTCTGCAGCAACATACATTTGTGAAACAGAGGACAAGCTAGTGAATCACCACAGTAAACAGTGGTTCCTTAAATATCTTTCCTTTGTCCTTGGAAGGACTTTGATAATATCCTGATTCAGATGAAGAAATGAATGGGTACAGAAGCTTTCTTGTCTAATGAAAAGGGAGTCCATTCAGATTTCAAGCATAACACACCTATCTGAAGCTGAAACAGACAGATGTCTGGATAGAGTGTGGCCGGTTTGCAACCCAATTAATATTGGGTCCAGTCATTTTATGCAGCCTCTTTAGGTGCCAATGTGAGAGAGCTATCTAAAATGGGTAAAAATGTGTCAGCTACCAGGTGTGCAGGTGTTCTGATCGCATGAAAGAATTTCCCCTTGCTTATTAACATCACAGAACAATGCTGTCTTTTCAAATGCAAAGCTAAAAGCCTCGCTTAAGAATTCCACCCCACCCCCCAACTCCTTAAAAACAAATCTCGTTAGGCATAGTCATATTAGTCAAAAAATTGTAATGCTCAAATCAGAGACCTTTCTAAAACGTTGAAGAAATTAGTGTTCCAGCTATGCAGTTTCTTCAGCTTTATACAGGCAGGATAGGAGATTGTGTATCACTAGCCAGCAGAGCAGCTAAAGTTTAGAGTAAGAGTGTGCCTAATACAGAGGAACCTCGATTATCCCACATTCGATAACCGAATTTCGGATGATCTGAACAAGATCACAAGGTCCCAATGCGTGGCTATGTTATCTTGCATCGTTAACCAAACAAAATACTCCCTGCCTCTGTCCTTCAGATAATCAAGGTTCCTCTGTACATAACACCCAACACAATATCAAATTTAACCAAGCTCCTACAATGTTTGAAGACTATCTGAATGGAGAATAAAAAAGAACAATTGTACAAGTTGTACTTAATGGAATACTCCTCAGAAAACAGCATTTCAAGTATTTGCTGGGTTATATGCATTCCAAGGTAAAAACAATGACTGCAGATGCTGAAAACCAAATACTGGATTAGTGGTGCTGGAAGAGCACAGCAGTTCAGGCAGCATCCGAAGGGCTTTTGCCCGAAATGTTGATTTCGCTGCTCGTTGGATGCTGCCTGAACTGCTGTGCTCTTCCAACACCACTAATCCAGTATATGCATTCCAAGACCATCACAGCAATTCCACAAAATTCCACAAGATGGCATGAATAGTCCATGAATACTAAGTGCTTCAAGTTACATTACCAAAGGGTATGGAATGTAACTACAAAACTTGACAGTACAAATTTGCATGCTTAAACCCTTATATATCAGAGTCAATTTCTAAAACTGATTCTAATTAGGGAAGGATATCGGTTGTCCTATATTTGACTCTAGCTCTTATACTCGTCAAGCCTATAGATATATAGACATGTGACTGATCTTGAACCTTGTCTCCAATATTTTTTCAATACTTTCAGGGTCCAAAAATCTGTCGCTTTCAGCCTTGAATATACTCAAGTTCCATCTGGAATAGAGATCACAAACATTCTATAGTCATCAAGTGAATAGCTTTTTATTCCAGAAGTTTTTATTGAATTTGAATTTCATCACCTGCCATGATAGGATTTGAACCAATATCCCCAGCTTGGGTTTCTGGATTACTATTTCTGTGACATTACCACTACAACACTGCCTTCCAAATCCTGGGGAGTTATGCTTCTAATTCTAGACTCTCAAAATGAGGAAAACAGCCTGTTGGCACCAATCCACAAGTCCTCTCCAAATTTTACATGTTCCATATCAGTTCACTTCTCATGCTTCTGAGGCCCATTCTTCACAGTATCTCAGAACAACCTACCCATGCTAGAAATCCATCATCTGGATTAGTGGTGCTGGAAGAGCACAGCAGTTCAGGCAGCATCCAAGTAGCTTCGAAATCAAAGTTTCAGGCAAAAGCCCTTCATCAGGAATAAAGGCAGTGAGCCTGAAGCGTGGAGAGATAAGCTAGAGGAGGATGGGGGTGGGGAGAAAGTAGCATTGAGTACAATCGGTGAGTGGGGGAGGGGTTGAATGTGATAGGTCAGGGAGGAGAGGGTGGAGTGGATAGGTGGAAAAGGAGATAGGCAGGTAGGACAAATCTGGACAAGACATGGGGACAGTTACTGAGCTGTAAGTTTAGAACGAGGGTGAGGTGGGGGAAGGGGAAATGAGGAAACCGTTGAAGTCCACATTGATGCCCTGGGGTTGAAGTGTTCCGAGGCGGAAGATGAGGCGTTCTTCCTCCAGGCGCCTGGTGGTGAAGGAGGCCCAGGACCTCCATGTCCTCGGCAGAGTGGGAGGGGGAGTTGAAATGTTGGGCCACGGGGCGGTTTGGTTGATTGGTGCGGGTGTCCCGGAGATGTTCCCTAAAGCGCTCTGCTAGGAGGCGCCCAGTCTCCCCAATGTAGAGGAGACCGCATCAGGAGCAACTGATACAATAAATGATATTAGTGGATGTGCAAGTAAAACTTTGATGGATGTGGAAGGCTCCTTTAGGGCCTTGGATAGAGGTGAGAGAGGAGGTATGGGCGCAGGTTTAACAGTTCCTGCAGTGGCAGGGGAAAGTGCCAGGATTGGAGATTGGGTTGTTTGGGGGCGTGGACCTGACCAGGTAGTCACAGAGCGAATGGTCTTTGCAGAAGGCGGAAAGGGGTGTGAAGGGAAATATATTCCTGGTGGTGGGGTCTGTTTGGAGGTGGCGGAAATGTCGGTGGATGATTTGGTTTATGCGAAGGTTGGTAGGGTGGAAGGTGAGCACCAGGGGTGTTCTGTCCTTGTTACGGTTGGAGGAGTGGGGTCTGAGGGCGGAGGTGCGGGATGTAGACGAGATGCATTGGAGGGCATCTTTAACCATGTGGGAAGGGAAATTGCGGTCTCTAAAGAAGGAGGCCATCTGGTGTGTTCTGTGGTGGAACTGGTCCTCCTGGAGCAGATCCGGCGGAGGCGGAGGAATTGGGAATACGGGATGGCATTTTTGCAAGAGGTAGGGTGGGAAGAGGTGTAATCCAGGTAGCTGTGGGAGTCGGTGGGTTTGTAAAAAATGTCAGTGTCATGTCGGTCATCATTAATGGAGATGGAGAGGTCCAGGAAGGGGAGGGAGGTGTCAGAGATGGTCCAGGTAAATTTACGGTCAGGGTGGAATGTGTTGGTGAAGTTGATGAATTGCTCAACCTCCTCGCGGGAGCACGAGGTGGCGCCAATGCAGTCATCAATGTAGCGGAGGAAGAGGTGGGGAGTGGTGCCGGTGTAATTACGGAAGATCAACTGCTCTACGTAGCCAACAAAGAGACAGGCATAGCTGGGGCCCATACGTGTGCCCATGGCTACCCCTTTGATCTGGAGGAAGTGGGAGGATTCAAAGGAGAAATTGTTAAGGGTGAGCATCTGTCTTGGCTAACAAACTTTGGCAACACATTTCAGTTTAAAATGTTTACCTCATCTATAGATTCAACTGCATTGCAAAACCCAATTTTTCTCGTCTTTAGACGTACTTTCCCTCCAAATATTGTTCCTTAGACAGTCCTCTCTGTGGTCCTCCTTCTGATTTAATCCTCTTCTCTGCGACAACCTTTTAAAATGTCTCCACTTCTGCTGTCTCCAGCTGTAAAGTCCACCTCAAAATTTGAATCTGCGCTCCTGATATTTCTTTTCCTGAGTTGGTTGTGAATCGCATTACACCTAGTATAAGACACCCATACGTTTCTTTACATGAAAGGTGCTTTACAAATATAAGTTACTATCAAAAGGCCCAGTTTGCACATGACAATAAACTGGGCAGGTAACCAATTTGTAATAAAGGATTAACAAATTATGTAAGTGGAACAGACAAATGTCACATAGAATTTAGCTCAGACAAGTGTAGAGTCAGAAGATTAAACAAAACTCATCTTATTTGCGTTAGTGCATCATGGTACATTTCCATTCTACCTCAGTCCTTTATCCATACCATTGCCATCTTTGAACATTACTATGCCGATGCTTGCTTTGCTGTCTTTCCTTCATCTTTGAGCCACAGATTCTAGTTTGTAAACCACAACTGCATGCTGAGGAGTGGTTGATGTACAGACTGTTAAAATTACCAATTCAACAGGAGATTTAAACTAATGGCACATAATTATACTACTGAGGGTTAACTTGAATGTGTACTAGGCCTTGTGCAGTGCATTTGATGTACTGTGCTCAGTTTTGGGTGTGTTACAAAGGTTAATACACCTTTTTCAGAGGCAATCCGGAGAAACAATGGATCTGATTTCTAAATTTAGAAATTTTATAAAATTTGGAGATATCAGAAGAGATGACCTGCTTTGAGACTTGACTCAAGGAAAAAAAATGAAGGGGACTTCATCAAATTCTTAAAGATTCGGCCAATGCAGATTCAGGAAAGTTCACAGCAGTGGAGAACTTGGAGTCAACAAAGTTCTATGATGTACAGTATTCAAGGGCTAAGAAACACTTTGAACAAGACAAAGAAAAAATAAATTTATAATAGATTACCAAATAAATATTTCTTCAAACAAACAGAATTAACATTTTCTATTTATGATAATGCAATATTAGTTGTTCGAAAGTCACTGCAATCGACATAAGGAGAGGTTTACTGTTTAAGTTGGACAGAAAAATTGTCGTGTCCGAGATGTAACCATGTTTTATGCTCAATGGAAATATTCAAAAAGAACAAAAGATTTAGATGTAATAATTCTAAAATTAGTGCATTTATTTCACAAAGCTATTTAAAATAGAGATAATTAATTAAAAACAAAAAGCAAAAGAAGAAAAAGCCAGTCATTCAGATGTTATTGATGGGCCAAATCAAGCTCTTTACTTTAGAAAGTCAAACCGCACAATATTATAAACACAAATCCCAAAATGTACATTGAAGGAAAAGGTATTAAAAAGGAGCGATTCAATCCATTATCAGTGATAATGATAGAAAACTGATAGAAATTCTACACCGCTTAACTTTGTCACAAACCATGCCAAGCATTCAATGATACTGTTAGGTCCTTGGATAGCACCTTCCAAACCCACAATCATTTCCATCTAGAAGGACAAAGGCAGAAGATTCTTGGGAACACCACCACCTGCAAGTTCCCTTCTAAGCCACTCATCATCAAGACTTGGAAATACATTGCTGTTCTTTCTTTGTTGATGGGCCAAAATCTTGGAAACACTGCCTAATGGCAATATGGATCTGCCTACAGTAGACAGATGGTAGCGGTTCAAGATTGCAGCTCACTAGCCAGCAATGCCTACACCCCATGAGAGAATAAAAAGCTCTATGCTATAAGCAAACATGATAAGCAAAGCCTACGAACAGTGTTGTAAGTATTATTCTAAATTATAAACCAGTGTTCATTTACTTTATTGCAGAGTTCTATGAAATCCTTTCACCTACTAAATCTATTCATATGTAATGCAAAACTTAGAACGAGAAATCATTATTACAATTTATATGTGTTCTAGAGGGTTCAAGCTGCTGAATAAATGACATTATTCTAATGTTTTAATTGAATAAAATCCAAACCACAAGAAATTGATGCAGACTTACTGAAAAATGCTAACATGAAGATGCCGTCATTGCCTACTCTCAGTTGGTCAGCATCATTGAAGTCATCTCTTGGTGGAAAGTCTTCCTCCTATATTTGTAAGGCGACACAATGCTTTATGTGAAAGTATGCAATTTTGAATTATAATCAGAAAAAGTTTAAATATATGTTACTAACATTTCTGCACCACCATATCTCCACATTGTATCTTACTTATATGATATCCAGTAAAATATCACCTTAAACTTCAAATGAAGTAGTTTTAAAAGAGAAATTATTTGAAGAATGTACAATTTTTTTTGTAATAATGTTGGGAAATGGAGATTATGTTTGCAATGTTGCAAACATAGTGACAACATTTTCACCAGTTCTTATTTCTAATAAAATCATACAGACATTCTAATAAATTCTGTTTTCATTTAACAGAAAAAAGTAATTGAGGCAATTTTCCACTTGTTTACGATGTCACCAGGATATAATGACTCAAGAAAATCTTCCCCAAAGGTATTAACAAAACAACAGTTGCAATGTTTAATACTTGTTTAGAATCATAGAGATGTACAGCACAGAAACAGACCCTTCTGTTCATCTTGTCCACACTGACCAGATATCCCAAACCAATCTAGTCCCACCTGCCAGCATGTGGCCCATATCTCTCTAAACCCTTCCTATTCCTATACCCATCCAGATGCCTTTATATGTTGCAATTGTATTGGCCTCCACACTTCCTCTGGCAGCTCATTCCATACATGTACCACCTTCTGCATGAAAAAATTTGCCCCTTAGGTTTAAGGTGAGAGGGGAAAAATATAAAATAAATCTATGTCCTCTTGTTCTAGACTTCCCCACCCCAAGGAAATGACCTTGTCTATTTATTCTATCCATGCCCCTCATGATTTTATAAACCTCTTTCAAGGTCACCCCTCAGCCTACAGTGCTCCAGGGAAAATAGCCCCAGCCTGTTCAAACTCTCCCTATAGCTCAAAGCCTCCAACCCTGGCAATGTCCTGTTTCAAAGAAAATCATTTTTTTTTAAAAAGTGATTAAATGGAATTGAACAACTTAAATTGTATAACAGTGTGGAAAAATTGTGAAAGTGATATATTTGGGCAGAACAGTGCAACTTTTTAAAACACATTTCTTAAAATGAGTGTTACCATTTACTATCTAATTGTGAACAACATTTCTTTCTGTTAAGTTCTATACACAAAGCTCACAGAGCACCTTCACTTTGCATTTTGTTGATAGTGCAAATTCATTGCCTCAAATAAAATTTAAGCTAATCTGCTTAAGGTGGTAAACCCTGCGACAATAGTCACCAAATGTGGACTTCAGCAGTTAAGATAAAGTTCACATAATTATGTTTATAGCATAATGGATATAATAGGTGGGACAACTAAAACTCTGGTGGAGAAACATTTGGAAGCAAATTTGAGGGACAGAATTAATCAGTACTTGCAGATGCAAGGATTAATCAAGAACAATCACTGTGGTTTTCAGAAGGAGGTCATTTTAACCCCCAACCTGATTGGATTTTTCCAAGATGTGACTGGGCTGGGGTGGGGTGAGGTGGGGGGAAGGAGAGAGACAGAGACAGAACTAGAGGGCATAGGTTCAGGGTGAGAGGGGAAAGGTATAAAAGGAACCTCGGGGGCAACTTTTTCATGCACAGGGTGTGCATGAATGGAATGAGCTGCCAGAGGAAGTGGAGGAGGCTGGTACAATTACAGCATTTAAAAGGCATCTGGATGGGTATATGAATAGGGAGTGTTTAGAGGAATATGGGCCAAGTGCTAGCAAATGAGACGAGATTTGGTTAGGATATCTGGTTGGCATGGACAAAGTGGACCGAATGGTCTGTTTCTGTTCTGAAAGTCTCTGACTCTCTAACTAGGTGTTTAGATGAGGGCAATGCTTTTGACCTAGTCTATTTGGACTTCAGAAGGCTGTTGATAAGATCCCTCAGGGGAAATTGATAGCAAAGTAGGAGTCCATGGGATCCAAGGAAATTTGGCTAATTGTATCCAGAAAGGACTAAGTGGCAGGAGGCAGAGGAAGATGGTCGAGGAGTGTTCATGTGTCCATGTCCATTTTGCAGGGAACAGTGTTGGGGTCCTTGCTGTTTGTGGTATACATACACAGAACAATTAATTACTGAGCTTGCAGCTGAGACAAACATCGATTGATGGAAAATAATGAGGTTAGACCTAGAATACAGGTGGATATAATGGGCTGATCAGTGGTAAAAGGAATTCACTCAAGATAAAAGTGTGAGGCGAGGCACTTAGGTAGGACAAACAAAGCAAGGAAATATGAATGGTAGGACACTGGGAAACACTGAGGATCAAAGGGACCTTGATGTTAATGTCCACTGGTTCCTTAAAGGTAAAGGGACAAGTAGATAAAGGAGTTAAGAGGCATATGTGATTTATTAGCCGATGCAGAGAATTTCAGAGCAGGGAGGTATGCTAGAATGGCATAAAAAGTTGGTTATGCCACAGATAGACTATAGTATGCAGCTCTGGAATCCATTTTAAGGAGGGACGTGTTTGCACTGGAGAGGATGCTAGGCTGGAGAGTTTCAGTTATGACTATATTGGCTGGAGTAGGGTAGCTTTCCTTGAAGCAGAGGAGACTGAGTGGGGACATGATTGAGATGTTTAAAATTATGAAAGGCATAGACAAGGTAGACAGAATGGAACTTATTCCCTTGGTGGAGGGATCAATGATTAGGTGGCACAGATTTAAGGTAAGGGGCAGGAGGTTTAGAGATGATATGAGGAAAAATAATTCACTCATAGGTGGTGGGAATCTGGAACTCTCAGTCTTGAAGTGTTAAAAGCAGAAGCCCTCATAACATTTAAGAAATATTTAGATGTACACCTTTAATACCAAGACATACAAGGCTGTGGGCCAAGATCTCAAAAATGGGATTGTAACAGTTAGATGATGGAGTATGCGCTGGGCAAAAACAATGGGTCTAAGGGCCTTTTACCTCTAGTACTCTGAAATACCCTTATTTTGTCACCTCCTTCTCCTTTAAGGTAATAATCTCCAATCTTATTTCCAACTGTACCAAATCTACTCCTGTACGTACAACAAGGTAAGCTTAAATTTGAAAAATCTGAATTTAAGTTTAACCCTCTACTTGGAGATATCTCAGCCATATATTACCTGAAGAAGATCATTTACCAATGCTACTTTAAAACTTAACAAAAAAAAAATTACAGTTGCTCTGATTTGCCCCCTCCCTGCCTTTGGCACAAAATAATTTTGATTCCTATAAAGAGACTTAGAACAGAAACGGAGCAACTGCAACTATAATTGTAATATAGGGAGACATGGATTAACTTGCAGCAAGGTGCACACAACCAGCAAACATGACCAGATGCTGACCAAGAAAGAGATATTGGCCAGGACAGGTTTTGTAACAGTTTCGACTCTTCTGTTGTTAGAATACTGAATGGGCTCACAAATGCTTAACATTCACCAGTATCTGTGTTTTTGTTTTTGCTGCTGTTTAGCTATTAGTTAACTAGCATAGAAAAATAAATAAGTGATCTGCTTGTATTGCTCACAAAGCTTTTCACAGTGCCACGTGACAATAAATTCAATTCAATTCAATTCATTCACAGAGGAGAATATAATAGGAGGTTCATATAATAGTACCCTGGAATCTTTTATGCCCATTTAAAAGAACAGATTGAATCTCAATTTAACACACCAGCTGAATGACTATCTCTGACAGGCAGTACCCACTCAATAATGCACTGAATTGCAAACTCAAGATGATTTGCAAAGGAATGGGAAGTGAACACAGTCTTCTGATTTTAGAGTCAACAGTGTGTCAGTGAGTCAAAACCGATGCAAAAAACTCAATTAATTCTAACAACAACACACATGTAGAAATGCAAGCTGAATTATTTGGAAATATAATCTTCCATGTAATTAAAGTTATAATTGAAACTCTATTTATGACATATTTGATGTGACAATCAGCTACTGCACAGTTACAGTATTACTGCTGTTTCTTTCTTATCACAAGTCTTGTGCTCCTTTCTACTCTAATCCCTTCCCTCATTTTGGCCTTGAGTGTTTACACTCCTGGGTTCACCTGCAATAATTTGGAGCTAAGAAAATGATTAATTAGGCTCTTCTTAACATAGGCAGAAGACATCGACACAACAATTTTTGCTTAGTGGGTATAAGCATATAAATAACGACCATTTGCAATTCATGACGAATTGACAGATATAAAATGCTGAATTCTTTGTGATAAAACCACTTTTAGAAGTTACAGAGGATTGACAGCACACAAGCAGACCATTCAATCTAACCATACAATACCAACATTTATTCTCCACTTAAGCAATCTCCTCTCTTTCTTCAACTAACCCCAGCAACATAATTCCTTTATATTTCCATAGTATCTAGCTTCTCTCTGAATGTATCTATTGTACTCACCTCAACAATCTGCTGTGGTAGCATGCTTCGCCTACACGCTGCTCAATGGATTAAGATGCTTCGGCCAAATTCTTTAATTGAATTTTTAATGATAACCTTATAATGATGGCCTCCAGTGTTGATCTTCCTGCCAAGTGGGAACAGACTGACTGCTCAGAAAATCTTCACAATTTTAAAGGCCTCTTTTACTTCACCCTCACATTTACCTAATTATGAAACACAGCTTGTTCATTATAATTTGCTATATAAATCACCCTTGATTTCTTCTATCACTTTTGCATATCTTTACTTCACCTTCAGTGCGTCCATTGTTTACACAGGTGACTAGAATTCTAAGCAGCACTTCAGTTATGGTTTAACTAAGGTTAAACAAACGTGTAGTATAATGTCTTTGCTTTTAAATTCAAATGAAAATAAACCCAAGCGCTCTGTTTGCTTCCTTATGGCTTTGATAACCTGTCACTACTTTTAGTGATTTTCATATTAGAACTCCCAAATTCCTCAGTTCTTCTGCACCATTTAGATTCTTATTTTTAAAGCAAACTCTATTCTTCTTGCCAAAATTTATCCCATGTCAAAACTCCACTTAATATTTAAATACTTAATCTGCAAGTTGTTAACATCTTCCTGCAATTTTTCCTGGTCATCCTCAGAATAGAGTCATAGAGATGTACAGCATGGAAACGGACCCTTCGGTCCAACCCTTCCATGCCGACCAGATATCCCAACCCAATCTAGTCCCACCTACCAGCACGGGGCTTATATCCCTCCAAACCCTTCCTATTCATATACCCATCCAAATGTCTTTTAAATGTTGCAATTGTACAAGCCTCCACCACTTCTTCTGGCAGCTCATTCCATACATGTACCAATCTCTGCATGAAAAAGTTGCCCCTTAGGTCTCCTTTATATCTTTCCCCTTGCCCTAAACCTATGCCCTCTATTTCTGGACTCTCCGACCCCAGGGAAAAGACTGTCTATTTATCCTATCCATGCCCCTCAATTTTGTAAACCTCTAAGGTCACCCCTCAACCTCCGACGCTCCAGGAAAAACAGCCCCAGCCTGTTCAGCCTCTCCCTATAGCTCAAATCCTCCAACCCTGGCAACATCCTTGTAAGTCTTTTCTGAACCCTTTCAGGTTTCACAACATCTTTCCGATAGGAAGGAGACCAGAACTGCACACAATATTCCAACAGTGGCCTAACCAATGTCCTGTACAGCTGCAACATGACCACCCAACTCCTGTACTCAGGACTCTGACCAATAAAGGAAAGCATACCAAATGCCTTCTTCACTATCCTATCTAGCTGCGACTCCACTTTCAAGGAGCTATGAACCTGCACTCCAAGGTCTCTTTGTTCAGCAACACTCCCTAGGACCTTACCATTAAGTGTCTAAGTCCTGCTAAGATTTGCTTTCCCAAAATGCAGCACCTCGCATTTATCAGAATTAAACTCCATCTGCCACTTATCAGCCCATTGGCTGATCCGATCAAGATCCTGTTGTAATCTGAGATAACCTTCTTCACTGTCCACTACACCTCCAATTTTGGTGTCCTCTGAAAACTTACTAACTGTACCTCTTATGCTCGCACCCAAATCATTTATGTAAATTACAAAAAGTAGTGGACCCAGCACCGATCCTTCTAGCATTCCACTGATCACAGGCCTCCAGTCTGAAAAACAACCCTCCACCACCACCCTCTGTCTTCTACCTTTGAGCCAGTTCTGTATCCAAATGGCTAGTTCTCCCTGTATTCCGTGAGATCTAACCGTACTAATCAGTCTCCCATGCGGAACGTTGTAGAACGCCTTACTGAAGTCAATATAGATCACATCTACCGCTTTGCCCTCATCAAGCCTCTTTGTTACTTCCTCAAAAAAACTCAATCAAGTTTGTGAGACATGATTTCCCACGCACAAAACCATGTTGACTATCCCTAATCAGTCCTTGCCTTTCCAAATCCATGTACATCCTGTCCCTCAGATTCCCTCCAATAACTTGCCCACCACCGTCAGGCTCACTGGTCTATATATAGTTCCCTGGCTTGTCCTTACCACCCTTCTTAAACAGCGGCACCACGTTAGCCAACCTCCAGTCTTCCAGCACCTCACCTGTGACTATCGATGATACAAATATCTCAGCAAGAGGCCCAGCAATCACTTCTCTAGCTTCCCACAGAGTTCTAGGGTACAGCTGATCACGTCCTGGGGATTTATCTACCTATATGCGCTTCAAGACATCCAGCACTTCCTCCTCTGTAATATGGATATTTTGCAAGATGTCACAATCTATTTCCCTACATTCTATATCTTCCACATCCTTTTCCACAGTAAGTACTGATGCAAAATACTCGCTTAGTATCTCCCCCATTTTCTGCAGCTTCACACAAAGGCCGCCTTGCAGATCTTTGATGGGCCCTATTCCCTCCCTGGTTACCCTTTTGTTCTTAATGTATTTGTCAAAACTGTTTGGATTCTCCTTAATTCTATTTGCCAAAGCTATCTCATGTCCCCTATTGTCCGGATTTCCCTCTTTAGTATACTCCTACTTCCTTTATACTCTTCCAAGGGTTCACTTGACCTATCCTGCCTATACCTTACGTATGCTTCCTTCTTTTTCTTAACCAAACCCTCAATTTCTTTAGTCACCCAGCATTCCCTATACCTACCAGCCTAACAGGAATTTACTTCCTCTGGATTCTCATTATATCATTCCTGAAGGCTTCCCATTTTCCAGCCGTCCCTTTACCTGTGAACATCTGCCCCAAATCAGCTTACGAATGTTCTTGCCTAATACTGTCAAAATTGGCTTTTCTCCAATTTAGAACTTCAACTTTTAGATCCAGTCTATCCTTTTCCATCATTATTTTAAATCTAATAGAATTATGGTCGCTGGCCCATAGTGCTCTCCGACTGACACTTCAGTCACCTGCCCTGCCTTATTTCCCAAGAGTAGGTCAAGTTTTGCACACTCTCTAGTAGGTACATTCACATACTGAATTAGAAAGTTTTCTTGTACACACTTAACAAATTCCTCTCCATCGAAACCCTTAACAGTAAGGCAGTCCCAGTCTAATGTTTGGAAAGTTAAAATCCCCTACCATAACCACCCTATTATTCTTACAGATAGCTGAGATCTCCTTACATGTTTGTTTCTCAATTTCCCTCTGATTATTAGGGGGTCTATAATATGATTCCAATAAGGTGATCATCCCATTCTTATTTCTCAGTTCTACCCAAATAACCTCCCTGGATGTATTTCCAGGAATATCCTGCCTCAGCACAGTTGTAATGCTATCCCTTATCAAAAATGCCACCCCACCCCTCTTCCTCTCTTGCCTCCCTTTCTATCCTTCCTGTAGCATTTGTATCCTGGAATATTAAGTTGCCAGTCCTGCCCATTCCTGAGCCATGTTTCTGTAATTGCTCTGATATCACAGTCCCATGTTTCTAAGCATGCCCTGCGTTCATCTGCCTTCCCTGTTAGGCCCCTTGCATTGAAATAAATGCAGTTTAATTTATTAGTCCTATCTTGTCCCTGCCTGCCCTGTTTGACTCGCTTCTGTTCTCAACTGTACCAGTCTCAGATTGATGTCTTTCCTCACTATCTCCCTGTGCTCCCCCGCCCCCCCACCCCCTTACTAGTTTAAATCCTCCCGAGCAGCTCTAGCAAATGTCCCTGCCAGTATATTAGTCCCCTTCCAATTTAGGTGTAATTTGTCCTTCTTGTACATGTCACTTCTACCCCAAAAGAGTTTCCAATGATCCAAAAAAAAGGTATCCTTCTCCCATACACCAGCTCCTCAGCCTTGCATTCATCTGCTCTATCCTCCTATTCCTGCCCTCACTAGCTCGTAGCACTGGGAGTAATCCAGATATTACTACTCTCGAGGACCCCTTTTTAAATTCCTACCTAACTCTCTGTAATCACCCTTTAGAATCTCAACCTTTCCCTGCCTATGTCGTTGGTTCCAATGTGGACAATGACCTCTTGCTGGCCCCTCTTCCCCTTGAAAAGATTCTGCACCCTCTCTGAGTCTTCCTTGATCCAGGCACTTATGCCTCCAATCCACATAAACTGATCTGTCCTCATACTCACTCACTAATTACTCACCACTGCTGGGATTCCTAGCAGTGGACCAGTCATGTTCTAGGTCAAGCATTGCCAGAAAAAGCTGTCCCTCATAGTGCACATACTAGGAGGAAAACGAAAAAGAAACTCTTTCAAGGGCACATAAGTGGCACAGGTAACACTCCATTGCAAATACAAGTTCACATTTTTAAATGTATTGCTATTCTACTTCATCACCTGCCATGATCAGGTGTCACAGTAACCACAGCTCCAAGGGTTAAATCGCCTTCGTACAACTTGGTAGAGCCAGATCTAAGAAAGTGGCAAGGGCTACTCTTGGCCTAATGCCCAGCAGAGCATAACGTTTTCTCATTAATATAGGAGCAACACACTCTGGAATCCCTTCAGACAGCTGGAACTTTTATTCGACAACAGCAAAGGAAAGAAACAACAAATTGAGAACAAACAGGAACTGCTTGTCTTTTGAGCAACAAGAGATTAACAGTCAACAAATAAACACTGCACCCAGCTTACATCTACTGAAACCAGGTAAAAACAATGAATCCAGATGCTGGAAACCAGATTCTGGATTAGTGGTGCTGGAAGAGCACAGCAGTTCAGGCAGCCTGAAGCGTGGAGAGATAAGCTAGAGGAGGGTGGGGAGAAAGTAGCATAGAGTACAATAGGTGAGTGGGGGAGGGGATGAAGGTGATAGGTCAGGGAGAAGAGGGTGGAGTGGATAGGTGGAAGAGGAGATAGGCAGGTAGGACAAATCTGGACAAGACATGGGGACAGTGCTGAGCTGGAAGTTTGGAACTAGGGTGAGGTGGGGGAAGGGGAAATGAGGAAACCGTTGAAGTCCACATTGATGCCCTGGGGTTGAAGTGTCCCAAGGTGGAAGATGAGGTGTTCTTCCTCCAGGCGTCTGGTGGTGAGGGAGCGGCAGTGAAGGAGGCCCAGGACCTCCATGTCCTCGGCAGAGTGGGAGGGGGAGTTGAAATGTTGGACCACGGGGCGGTGTGGTTGATTGGTGCGGGTGTCCCGGAGATGTTCCCTAAAGCGCTCTGCTAGGAGGCGCCCAGTCTTCCCAATGTAGAGGGGGCCGCATCGGGAGCAACAAATACAATAAATGATACTAGTGGATGTGCAGGTAAAACTTTGATGGATGTGGAAGGCTCCTTTAGGGCCTTGGATAGAGGTGAGGGAGGAGGTGTGGGCGCAGGTTTTACAGTTCCTACGGTGGCAGCGGAAGGTGCCAGGATGAGAGGGTGGGTTGTAGGGGGGGCGTGGACCTGACCAGGTAGTCACGGAGGGAACGGTCTTTGTGGAAGATGGAAAGGGGTGGGGAGGGAAATCTATCCCTGGTGGTGGGGTCCATTTGGAGGTGGTGGAAATGTCGGCGGATGATTTGGTTTATGCGAAGGTTGGAAGGGTGGAAGCTGAGCACCAGGGGCGTTCTGTCCTTGTTACGGTTGGAGGGGTGGGGTCTGAGGGCGGAGGTGCGGGATGTGGATGAGAAACCAGGTGTCAATTAAGTCCTATTTAGCTTCTTACACCCAAAGTCAAGGCACTGTAATATGCAACAGGTGATGCTCCTCCTGCTCAATGCCCTCATTTTCCTTTTTGGAAGACTTGCTGTTCTACCGAGTCTCTAGAGTCTATCACATTGCCCTTTTTGCCTCCTCTACTTGGACAGAACACAGCAACTGAGTCAAGACAATGGATGACTGACCAAGGTTTACTAAGTCAAGCTGGAGGCAAAGGTCATTTTTTTTTAAGTGTATGTTGATCTTAAGCACAGGATATGTGGTTTAATTTTTAAACTCAATTTAATTCTTTATTTAACTGTACTGTGCATTTGGAAACTATATTGTTGTTCCCTCCCTGCAGCTGGGCCCTGGAACTCCCTTTCTAAAAGCACTTTGGGTATACCTATGATACACTGACTGCAGCATTTCAAGGCGGCAGTTTACTGTAACCTCTGTTGGGCTTTGGGATGGGCAATAAATGCTACCTATTCAGTGATGCCTATGCTTATTGAAAACATTTTAAACAAGGTTCCCATTATAGTCAGCTTTGGCAATTTGCTTCACTAGAAAACTAAACAATCAATACAAACTTAATGTTGATTTGATTTTAAAATAGCATTTTTTGTACACTGCGTCAGACTACTATTTTCCTCGGTGCTCATGATTATCATCTAGTTAAATGGTCAGAAAAATCCACTGTTCCAGGACAAGAAAAACAGAAATTGCTGGAGCAACTCAGTAGGTCTAACAGCATTTGTGGAGAGAAAGCAGTGACCCTTCTTCAGAACAGATTGATATGTGTGCTAAAGATGGTGTGGGGGAAGAATAAGCAATTGGTGGAAATGGAGCTCAGAGAAAGAACATGGCAGTTGCTGGGCTCCATGTCCACTTATCACTTACTTGTCACTCCCCTCCCCTCCCCACTCGCAGTATCTATACCAATCTTTTTCTAGTCACAATCAGTTCTGAAGAAAGGTCATTCAACCCAAAATGTTGGCTTTCTCTGCATAGATACTTCCAGACCTGATGAGTTTCTGCAGAAATTTATTTTTATTTTAGATTTCCAGCATCTGTAATTTTTTTTTATTTGGCCAGTTCAAAGTTTTGCCTCATCATGTAAACTCCTGTTTTGTTGGTGCTATAAATATCTCCTGGATTGTAGTTCAGCACAAATATCCACAGACTATAAAGTTGACACCTCAGCTGGGCTACTTTAAATAGCTTGATTTGAAATTTGAGAGTGTTGTTGACATAAGGGTTTGTTTTAAACTAAGTTTGAACCTTTTGGTGCCTAAAGAATAGGTTGATTTTTAAGCCATTGCACAAAACCCCACCTGAATATCCTTCTCTGGCTAACATAAATCAACCGACGGACACCTTCTTCAAGGCTTTTGAGAGTTGCAGTGCTCTTTGTAAAGTTAAGTACTTTTCAACTTAGGATTTATGGTTTTAATTTTATGGTGCAAGTTATGGCAGATTTGATGCTTTGTTTTCACAGACAAAGAAAATCTCTTCCTCAATATGTGCGTGCATGTACATGCCTTCTTGTCATAGCTGCCTTTCGATGACAGTTGCCAATTTTCAGTCTACTTGCAAACTTTAGTCAAAAGCAAAAAATAGCATAGAATTCACATTAAAAATGGCATTATTCCAATTAGTATCAGCTTGAGTACCTGTTGTGTGCAAGTCAGTCTAGCTTAAGCATGCTTAAATGTTAGTCAAAATAGGGGTGATTTCCAATTAAACACAACGGTATTTCTTTTGGAAGAACTGGGACTCTTAAACTGTCCATATTATAGGCCGTCGTCATCATCATTTCAAGCACACAGTGCATGACTGCTTTGTTGTTTAGAACCAATTATTCTCAAGTGTGACCACTAATTCCCAGTCACTTAAGTCAATTCTCCATCCCTTTTTCTTCTCCAATCTCTCTGTTTTAAGGTTCTACAACATTTCAACATAGAAGTACGTCTTTGCCATTTCCTGTTTCTTTTTGAATACTTTTATAATTAATATATTCCAGCACTGAAGACTCCGTTGGTGAAACATCAACTTTGCTCTCCTCTCTACAGATGCTGCCTGACCTCGAGTTGATTCAAATTTTCTGTACTCGAAAGAATGATCCCATCAGCCACAACTCGCTGTCAGAAAAAGCTGTATTAGTCAAGTTTAATAGTCTTGTGTCACCACCATTTTTACTAAGCTTGCTTGTCCAATGTAGATACTTCTGCCATTTGAGACAATTCAGCATTAGTTGGGTCCTCAGCAGCAGCTTTTCAATACACAACCTATAGAGCAGCAACATAGACTTTTAAAGCTATTTGCAAGAACTACACTCAAACTTTAAAATGATATTACAGTTTCAACCTATTCATGTTTTTTAGTTGTCCTTTCCTATTGTATTATGACAGGGAACTAATTTTTGCTTAATGCTTTAAGGATTCTAGATTTTGAAATTTTTTGGATCCATTTTGCACTGTATTACAATGTTCATACTTGCTGGCATAGATTCAGAGAACTTGGTGTTCCAAAATAGACTAGTTGCATTCAGTCCTGCCTTGGAGTAGGAGTGGGACTCCGTGTAATGTTTCCAAAAGGTCACCCACAACTGTTAAAGGATCACTGAAGAGCAGATCAAAGTATTATTTGGAACTGAAAGACAGATGTCGACTCCATGCAGAGAAGTACTATTTCGCTGAACTGCTGAGAAGGCAACGAGTTCTGTGCCGTTGGAGCTCAGTTAGAAGTCAAAGGAATGTTGCATATGTTAATGCAATGAAGACTTGTATTCAGAAAGCGATTCTAGGAGTCAATTGGCAGCTAAGTTTTAACGTTAGGGCTCAGAAGAAGCTGGGTGTTATGGGTAGTTCAGTGCAGTAGAGAGAGAGAGAGAGAGAGATTGAAAGTCCTCAGTGTTTGGTGCAACTGAGCAGTGTTTGGAGCTCTGGAAAAAATCAGCAGCAGTAATAGCAGTGGGTAAAAACGCTGAATGGTGTCTCCAAGTAGTGCCAGATGCAGGAAGCAATGTATTGCCAAGATTAAAGACTGTAGGTGGAGGTAGGAGGGGCTGCAGATAAAGAGGGGAGCAGTTTGGGTTGGGAGAGGAGCAGAATGGTGAGGTAGTGATATGTGAACACAGCTGGTAGGTACAACCTGGTTAATTGATGGGAGGAATGAGTATGGACATATCGGAGGGGGAGTAGGAAGGGGAATTAAAATGGACAGTGACTGGGAGGTCAGGCTAGCCCTTTATGGGCCTGGCTGAGATGTTCGGCAAAACGTTCCCTTTGTTTACCGCAGAGACCACCACATCGAGAGCACCAGATGCAGTAAACTAGGTTCGAGGAGATGCAGGTGAACCTCCATTTCACCTCGTGAGGGAGGAATTGAGAAAATGGCTCAGAGGTTTTGCAGGATTACTGGGTGTGAGGTGGTGTAGTCCAGGTAGTTGTGAGAGCTGTGGGTTTACAGTAAATGTCAGTCCGTAAACTGTTGCCAGATATGGAAATGGAGAGATCAAGAAAGGGGAGGAAGGTGTCCGAGTTAGACCAAATGAATTTCAGGGCAGGGTAGAAGTTGTTGGCCAAGTCGATGTTCAGGTCAGGCCAGGTCCAGTTCAGCCTGGGTGCAGGATGCAACACCAACGCCGTCATCAAGGTAATGGCCAAAGTTTACAGACTGTCAGCAATTAACATCAGCCTGGCCAAAGAAACACTACCCACTTCAACTTCAATGACAAGACCAACAAACAAATCAACGGAACACCCATGGGATCACCAATATCAGGCCTCTTAGCAGGAGCAGTAATGCGGAGACTGGAACGAACAGCCCTCCCTACAATCCAACCAAAACTAATCAGTCCGCTACGTGGATGACACCTTTGTCATCACAAAGCAGACCAACTGAGAGGAAACCTACAATAACATCAACAATATCCTTACTGGTATAAATTTCACAAAAGAGGAGGGGAACAACAACAGACTCCCCTTCCTAAATGTCACAATGGAACGAACAGTTAATAGAGAACTGCAGACTAGCATCTACAAGAAAGCAACACATACACAAACCAGATACTCAACAACAGGAGAAATCATCCCAACACCCACAAATGGAGCTGCAGCAGGACATTATTTAAATGGGCCACAACACACTGCAGCACCCAGGAACTACAAGCAGCAGAATAAAAATACATATACAGCGTATTCAAGAAGTCAGCCAATTCTTAAACAACAAACCCAAACAAGTAGACACAACATGCCCAGAAACTCTAGCCACACTACTATACACAAAGACATCTCAGAGATGACTACCAGATTATTACGATTCCTTGGCATCATGGTACCCAACAAACCTACCAACACACAAACAGCTACTGATGAATCTAAAGGATGCTATACCAACAACCAGCAAAACGAATGTTATTTACAAAACACCATGCAAGAACTGTAACACACACATCATACAGATAAGCAGAAAACTTGCCACTAGGATACACGAACACCAACACACCATCAAAAGACATGACGCACTATTACCAGTATCTTTACATACAGACGAAGAAGGACCCCACTTTGACTGGGACAACACATACATCCAAGGACAGGCTCAACAGAGACACGCACGAGAATTCCTCGAGGCCTGGCATTCAAACCCAAACTCCATCAATAAACATGCCGATTTGCACCCCATTTACCAATCTCTGAGAAAAAGAGCCAGAAATGATATCACCCACCTAACAGATCAAGACACATAAATAGAAAGCAGGACAGAACACCAGCACTTCACCAGAGCCTCAATGATGATGTTACCTAGCATGGTGATGAAACATCTGAAAACAAACCTGCCAGCTCAGCAAGTAAACTTAGAACTTAAACCTCAACCTGAGCTACAAATCTTCACAAAAATCGCAAAGGACCAAAGGTATGATTGCTAAATTTATTGCTGACACAAAGATTGGGAGGAAGGTAAGTTATAAAGAGGATAGAACATAGGAAGGATGGACATGTATTGAGTTCAGAGAAATTTACTAATCTAATACCTGGAATGGACAGATTGTATCCACTCTTGTATTCACTGGATAAGAAGTGACTTGATTGGAACACAACATTGTGAAGGTTCTTGATAGGGTGGAGGGGGTGAGGATGTTTGCTCTTATGGAAGACTCTAGAATCAGGTATGAATGTTTAAAAATAATGAATCACCTATTTAAGATGTATAAGGTGACTTTAATTTTCCTCACAGCAATATGGTGCTTTGGATCACTGCTTCCATCACCATTTTAAGGAAGAACATCTATGTATGTTTTTACAGCCGCAGGATTCCCGAGGAATCCTGGGACCGGGGTTTTGACCACATTTGCTCTGTGATGTGCTTTGTGAGATTTTGAGCATGATATATGTGCTTTATCCACATCTACTCAGGCTATTTGTGAATGTTATACAATCTATTACAAGTATCTTGTTATTGTACTGTTTATTGTTTGCTCAAATCCATGAAATCTTGTGACTTGATTCTCTTGGGAAGTACCTGGATCTCAGAGTTGGTCTACTTCAAAACATAAAGGCTAATGAGCCTAGCCAGATATTAAATTTGGCAGTTTGGTCTATGAGCATAATTTAGTAAACCTAAACACCCAAATCAATAATGCAAGTGATATGTCAAACCTTCACACTTTCTTTCAACAATTGCACTGTATTATTTTACAATCCTGAGAAAAACTCAAAGCAAAAATTATGAACTGCTGCTTAGAGATCAGTTTTCTTTACTAAATGAAATATTACTTTAGTAATTCATCACATACACATCAAATAAACAATATTCAAATAGCTGTGAAAAATCACAGACATTTAAAATTATAATAGGCAAAATCTTGTTGTCACAACTTAATCAACAAGCTCAGGGGATTAAGAAAGATGCCAGGAATCTGCAAACTTGCTAGATGATTTACATTGGTCTGTTTATTTGCTTCTCAAACAGCATCACACCCTTTGCTTTCCTGTTTTTTTTTGGAACTTGTGGTAATTGCACAGGAAAAGGGGGAAAGAAAAGGAGAAGGGGTGAACTTGGCACATCCATGGTTCGCATTAACTACAGATATTGAAATGAAGTTGCAGTCAAATTGAATGGACTGTTGATCATTTGAAGTTGAACTATGAAGATAAATGCTTGTTTTTAATAAGGGATGAAGTTAAATGTAGTGAATACATTTTATCAAAACTTTTTTAAAAATAATGAGTTAATTAATAGGCACTGAAGAGCTTTATTTACTCAGCATTTATCACAAGGTCTGTGCAAGGTGGATACTTATGTGATGGGTTCAACTGCAACGGGTGTTGGGTGAGGCACATGGTACTAAGTTGGCACAGGTGTATAAAAGGCAAAGGAGATGGGTAGCGGAGCAATGGGTTGCATGGGCAGTAGGAGGAGCCATGAGTGGACTAATTCGAGGAGTTGGCAAAAATGGGACATGATAACTGGACAAGCAGTAGGACAGGGGAGTGAAAGAGTTCCAGCACTGTTTTTTGATTTATTCTATTTGGCACAGAGGCAACCAAGTGCTGGCCAGCCTTTGTGAAAAACCTTTAGGGTGTAGGTTTGCTCGCTGAGCTGTACGTTTGATATCCAGACGTTTCATTATCTGGTTAGGTAACATCATCAGTGGTGACCTCCAAGTGAAGCGAAGCTGTTGTCTCCTGCTTTCTATTTATATCTTTCTCCTGAATGGGGTGCCTGGGGTTTGTGGTGATGTCGAAAGACCATTTGTGCAATGAACAACCTTTTGGATCAGCTTCAAAACGTGTACTGGGAGCACTGGGTCTAACTCTCACTATTACCAACCAACTGCCACAAACCCCACCACCTAAATGAAAAAAAATCAAAACATCTGGGAGACTTTCTCCGCATCAAAATTTGTAAAATCCTTTCTGTGCTGTTGACGTGGGATAAAAATTCTTCTCAATGAATATAGCTTTCTAAATATATGTTATTCTAATTAACTGCTAAACAACCTCTCGGATCCACAAAGGGTAGAATTAAAATGTAAAATTGGGTCGAACATTTCTAACTCTTTCTCTTACTTTGCCTCATTGTTTTTCCTTTTGTCTCTGAGGATAAAACTCTAACTTTCTTTGATTCCCTGTGCTTGATTTGATGTTTGAATTCACCTTTTCTTGTTTCTTCTTCAATCCTTAAATCTCATTGGACAAGTAGAAAGAATGCTGATGGTATCATTCATTTAGGTTCCCAGCTGACTAAGTGTCCTCACCAAGTTGTTGTAAACTCACCCTTCCAGCAAGTTCAGCAGAGAGAAAAAAAATAAGCTTAAGTGTATTGGAGAGACCTAACCAGTAAGCAAGGAGATCCCACGACTTCCTCCCCCCCGCCCCCACCGACCCCAAATCAAATTTCCATTCTTATTACTGTATCTCTGCCAGATTTACCTATAGTCACCACTTTCCTCCTCCATTGTTCCTCTGATTCTCTCTTAATCCCTAAAACTCATTGGTTAGGAAATAGACTATTGATCTAAAACATGAAAATTCAAATTGAATATAAATAATCTGACATTGGTTTCTTCTTTACTTTAATACCTGGTTGAGCGTGCCAAGCATTGCAAACATCTTGCACTATATCATTATTGTGTTTGAGACCTATTCATAGTCACGCAATAAATGTATTGCGTGTTGTGACAGGCAAACTAACTTTCATCAATGCTGTTATGGTAATTTAAACCCATTGCCAGTAGTTGCTGGAAGATTTTCACTTGCTATGAAATTACGGTTGTATCATCATTTTCTTTATAAATGACTTCTCAAAACAAAAACATTTCAGTTCACAAACATCAGTTTTTCAACATTAATGTCTATTCAGTTAATAAAGAAAAAGGAAAGTATGGAGAAGTGTTTTCTGTTTGAACAAGAAGAAAAGATAATATACATTGTACCCATCCAAAAATCTTATAAAGACATCTTTGAGTGTCTCCTGTTCTCCCCTAAAGCTATAATGGTGCTAGTTAAGCAAAGTTACTTGCTTGGAATGTCTCTGCTCGTTTTAACAAAGACATTATAAACTCAAACAGGAAGTCAATACCAATCAGATGATATTTTATTCAAAAACAGATTCTTTGTATTAAAGAGTTAATCTGCAACAGAAAACACCCTTGATAATGATGATAATTGAAGACAGCATAACAAACCGAAGATAGTGTACAGCACCCAACTAGGAAAATGTGCAAACTACATTTTTGAAAATGTACTGCAAGCACTCCACAATTATATATGCAGGATAGAACTGTACCTGAGATGTACCTTGTAGAATTTCATCAAACAGATTCCTAGGCTCCCTAAACTGTCCAGGTGTCCAAGCAGAAAAACACAAGATAACACACAGTGACACAAATAAGTAGAGACTAAATATAAAATGTCAAACAATGTACTACCATTCAAGCTTTCTGGAAATGAATGAATACCTTTTGACAGATCAATGTTTTTTGCAAGTGTGGCTATTTTCAAGAAAAACTAATGCCTTCAAAGACTTAAATAACAACTGAAAGAAATACACTCTGCTTAGTAAATCTGGTGGTTTTAAAAAATGCTTGAATAAATCAGACGACCAAACTGATTAAAAATTCTATTCGTACCCATACTGGGTACCTGTTCACAGGATATGGAGCACTTGCTTCATGGAATAAGTGGTGAACCATTTCTGAATAAGTAACATCATTACAAGAGCAAAACTCACTAATGTTTTCTGCTGCTCATGAATCCCCACTGGAAACACCTAACCTGCAATCAGATCATTTTGTCAATCCATCTTGTCAGCAAAAGAACCATGGTCTCAACTTGATATTTCACATTTAAAAAATAATTCTCACTCTCTGTCCAGGTTCTGCTGCTCCAGCTGCCATTGCAGCAGCTTTAGCTTTTTCTGCTTCATCATATGTTGGCAGGGAGGTGGCAACACTGTAAGGGGGTGGCACTGGCATAAGATCACTGGGGAGATCGGTTTCTGTTGAAAGAGAAGATAACAACAATTACTTGAAGCTTCAGTGTAGGCAGGGAAAACAAAAATATTTCAAAGTAAGGAGCTTAAAAAAAATCCAATGGATTATATTAGTTATATCAAAATGTGATTATTCCAATAGTGATAGTCACTATAAGAACAGAACATTATAAACGCATTCCTTACTCTCTTGTGAGAGTTAGAGAGGACTCTTACCATCATGTCCATGATCAAATTTATAACACTGTACCGAGAATACCATTGAAGTCTTTTATGAAGAAGAGTTGATATTCAATGCACATCAATCAATTGATTTTATCCTGTCTTGTTGAAAGAACAAGATATAACCATCTTGTTCAGGGATTACTTGTGGCTTAGAAAACAGCATTATCTTCTTACCTAAACCTACAAAGCAGCAGTACAAGGTATTTGAAGGTTCAGAAATGTATATTTTTTCACCCCCGCTCATGTTGAACTCCTAAATTTGTACCACATTCAATTTCAGAACAAATTTCCAGCCACTGTTTCAACAATGAGTCACAATCACACTTCAAAGAGTACCCAAATCTTGTGCCCTAAACAAAATTATCAATTTGGGTTAAACAACATGTACCCATGCATGAAGGAGAAGGAATCAAAAGCAGGGAAGTGACAAAAAGACAGGATATTGAAACAGAATAGATAAGGTCAAAGAAAGAAATAAAGACAGGGGGAATATTTGTGTCAGAGGGACAATCAAACAGAGTGTACAGTAGAGGTGGAAAGAGAAATGTAAAGGGAAGGAGGCAAAAGAGGCACAATGTTAAAAAAAAGGAAATGACAGTGCAGTAGAAAAGGAGGTAGCCAGTGAGAAAAAGCAGGTGACCATAGGAAAGGAGGGACAAATCAAGAGGATAAAATTAAAGGAAAAACAGAGATGATAATTTTAATTTATGTATCACCTTCAACATAGTAAAGTAATTCAATGACAGCAGGTAACCAAGTAAGGGTTCTGCTCCTGTCTCTCTTCTCGCTTGCTTTAAACTAGTTTTATCCGCGACACACACCTTTACAGTTCGCTATTCTGAAACTAAGATTGTATCTAGGTACTCCGAATCTGAGATGGTGTCATGTCTAGGTGACATTGTTACACTATAATCTGTAAATGAAGCAGCTGTACCTAGGTACCTTTGTATCCAAGATGGCACTGTAGTTTTGACTTACTAACTTTTCATGATACTCATTTGAATACAAGAGCTAATTCAATTCAATTCTATGCTTTATTAAACTGCTGACCACCCAACTTCCTTGCCCGGCTCCCATGTTAGTCAAAATACTTAAATGTCCTCTCTCCTCAGATAATGTCCTGATTTTCTTTCAAATCTGTCATCACTACTTTCCTCAAAAGTGAAACATTGATCATCCCCCTCTGACCTTGCAGTCTACTTTCCCATCTCCACCTCCACTTCCATTCCCAAGTCCTGAACTTATTTCCCAGAACTCATCCATCTAAAAATTATTTTAGGGCCATTAGCTGGATTTAACTGCTCTCACCTGCTTCTACTTTAACCAGTTAATCATCTTCAAAAGTTATCTGCAGTGCTTTCTTTTTCTGGTTCCAACATTACCTCTGATGCCCCTAAAGGTCTATCACTAGCTCTCTTGTATTTCTCATTTATATACTGCTCATTGGCAACATAAAGTGGAAAAACACCAACAATGTCTAGATGTCTACTTCACCAACTCTCTTAGCCCCTCCATAGTCAGACTACTTATCAGACATTAATGGAAGAGCAGAAATTTCCTCAAAGTAAACCATGGAGAGAAAAAGAGAAGAAATTGTTTTTGGTCCCCATTATAAGCTTCAAATCCTAGCGAACAATTTCATATCTCTCCCTCAAACTTTGAGGCTAAGCCAGACTGCAATGTTGGTATGATAGTTGATCGAGAGGTGAGTTTTAACCACATATCTGTGCAATCATGGAGTTGACCTATCAACATGACTGTAAAGTTGTTCATCTCCATTCCTGTCTCAGCTCATTAAGTGCTGAAATCCCCCATCTGTGCCTTTGTTACCTCTAGGCTTGACCATTCCAATCCACTCTTGGCCAGCCTCTGGAGTTCAAAGCTCCACAAACCTGAGATCAACCAAAACTCTGCTGCTGCTGTCCTAACTCACATCATATCCCATTCATCCATCACTCTTGTCAATGCTGACTTACACTGGTATTCAGGTTAAGCAATACCAGTGTTAAAATTCTCATTGTCACTTTAAAAGCCACCATGGCCTTGTCCTTCCCAGTCTCCATAATCTCACTTTACCCACAATTATCACATATCTGCATTACTCCAATACAGGTCTCTTGTGCACTCCTAATTATAATCATAATAAATGATAACCAGACTTTCAGCTACCAAGGTAATAAGCTTAGGAAATCCATCCGTAAACTTCTTTATATCCTTTTCCCAATTTCAGCACTCTATAAACTTCACTTTTAGGCTAAATACCCCCTTATGTGACTCAGTGTCAAATGTGTTTTAGAACTGCACATGTGACAACTTTACCATGTTAAAGGTATGATATAAATAGAAGTCGCTATTGCTGACAGATATATTAGTAGCAGTGAATGCTAAGGCAGAGATGAAGTTTGAAAATTTAAGGGAGAATTGAGGTGGTAAATGGGTACACAGATTTACTGGTAATGAAACAGGAAGAAATCATGGAAGAGGAGGTTTACATGATAAGTTCTACAGACTTTTATGCATACGATTTGAAGGCAAAGATAAAGATTTTAAATACCACTTGTAACAGAATAGTATCTTTATGGTCAATGAGGACAGAAGTAATGAGTGAACAAACAAACAATGTAGAACAGCATGCAAGCAAATGTGCTTTGGACCAGTTGGAGTTTCTGAAAAAAGGATAGTGAGAGGTCAGTAAGAGCAGCTTTCAAGTCAGGATGTGACAAATGCATGGGCAGGTGTTTTGGTGGCATGGGGAAGGAAAGCTGGCGAGAGAAAAAAACAGTGAGCACTGAAGTAGAGGCGAAGGTTAACAATATTAAAGATTTTTGCAACATGATGCTCAGCTGAAGCAATGTCTTTGTTTTAGCCTGAACAAGAATCTCAATGAGATGAGACCCAAGTTTTTTGCCAAGAGAAGGTACAGAAGAGATATGATAAAGATATACATTAATGAGGCAGCCAGACCAGGTGGACAGGCAAAAACTATTCCCAGCAAAGGAAGGATTCCCAGCAAATGAACACGCAGATTTAAGGTCATTCACAAAACAGACATTCGACAGGAAAATCTATTTCATGCAGTGAGTGGTGAGGATTTGGAATGCAATATCGGAGAACGTGGAGGCAGATTCAAACAAAATATTCAAGAGGAAATTGTTTTATTATATGAAGAGGAACGATGTGCTGGGCACAGTGGGATGGTGCCAAGGGACAACAGATGAAATGTACCTTCAGGCAGCCAACATTGACATAATGTAGTGAACGGCTTTTTTCTGTTTTGTAACCATTCCGTTAATCAAGAATCTAACTCAGCCTTGAGTTCAATGACTTTCTATTCAATGACTGTAACTAAACTGCACTCTAGGGAACAGAAATCCACAGAATAATGACCCTCAAAAAAAACCTCAACCCTTTCTCATGTGGGAGATCCCTGTTTTAAACAAAACGTGCCCTACAGTTTTAATCTCTCATCTAAGGCGAGGCATCCTGGCAGCATCCATCCTATTAAGTCATCTCAGGATCTTATATAGCTCTAAACTCTCAACAGATACAGATCCAGCCCTGACTGATATTTCCCCACATAACACACCCATGCCAAAAATCAATTGAGCGAATCTTCTCTGAACTGTTTCGACTGTTATTATATTCTCTCTCAACTAAGGAGACCAAAACGATATACCATATGACAGGTGCAGTCTCACCAACAGTACATACAAAAGACTGACAAAAAAAAAACCTGTTCAATGCATAAGCTATTTCCTTATTCCTACTAATTCCTCAGTCTCACTCTCTCTAGAATTCCCATACTCTCTTTAATTATCCTTTTCCTTTCCTAATACTTGTTGAAACTTACGGCCACTTCCCCTTTTTAGTCAGAAATCCAAAACCATGCAAGTTATTATACATCAAGAAGTGGTAGACAGGAAGAACAGGGATCCTCAGTATACCTAAGGACGCTGACAAAGTTCCTTCAAGTAATCTTTTTGAGACCCAGCATTTAGGACAGGAGGGTGCTATTGCTATTGTTAGGGGGTTCAGGAAATGTCAGCACTGAGAAGAAAGGGAAAGTCATTCTTTTAAAAGAATCGAGTCATTGCCTTTTTTTAAAACAGTCAACATTAACAAGTTAAAAAATTTGCTCCAACATCTTCAGTCCCTTTTTGTCCTAATATATACAAACGGAACACTAATATTTTTCTTACTTGTCAAGAATATTGACACAGAAAAAATAAAAAGATTTGTAAACAATTAAATTAAATTAAGTTGCCCGTGCAAAATACAATCTTAAATAGCATTAAGATTTGTTTCTCCTCATTGTACACAATAAAATAGCTTACATAAATCACAAAAAGTATTTCCCCATACAATAGGAAAATTAATTGGGTCATGGAAATAATGCTTCAAGTACACATGAACTAGGGTCAGAAGCAGCTCCATCATTCCATAAGAGTACAGCTGATCTGTTAATGTTCCAAATTCTACATGCCCACCTACCCCAAACAAGAATCTGTCTACCTCCGCCTTAATAGCATGCAGTATCCCCATCTCATGAGACACAGAAATCCATGATCGTACAATCATCTGAGAGAAAGACTTCTTATCTCTATCCTAAAGGGAGGGCCCCAATTTCTCAACATGCTGCCTCCTCCTCCAAAAGGCTATGGAAGCATCTACAAGAGAAAATATCCTTTCCATGTCCACCCTATCAAGACCATTCAGGCTCTTATATACTTCAATTAGATTACCCTTCACCTTTCTAAATTCCAGTGCAAACAAGCCCAATCTGCACAACCTTTCCTCAAAACCACCTGCTTATTCCAGGTATCAATATGGTAAATCTGCTCTGAACAGTCTAAGCATGTACATTCTTTCTTGAATCAGGATAGCAAAACTGTACACTTTTCTCCAAATGTGGTCTTACCAATGCCATGTACAACCGAGTTAAAAATCACACAACATCAGGTTATAGTCCAACAGGTTTATTTGAAAGTGCAAGCTTTCAGAGTTTATAATTTCTGTGTCTTACAATCCTGTCCCACTAGCTACCTGACGAAGGAGCAGCACTCCAAAAGTTTGTACTTTCAAATAAACTTGTTGGACTATAACCTGGTGTTGTGTGATTTTTAAACTTTGTCTACTCCAGTCCACCGGCAACTCCACATCATGCAAAACCGAAACTATGAAGTCCAAAACTCAGATTCAATTTTGAAAACTATGCTAACTGTAGAAATTTGAAAGTAAAATATTAACAAGTAGATAACAATATAATGCACCGATTTTTGGACAAAAATAGTTTTTCCTCTTAAACCCTGTCACCACTTGGCTCTCTGCACCCAACTCAACCCCTACTCTTATGCCAAACAGTATGTACATATCGCTCAATATTTCAAGTGCCTTATTCAATATTTTATAATACTGCACAGAACAATACTAACAGATAACAGTACCTAATAGGACCATCTGTTCAAAAGATTAATCATAAAAATTTACTCTGCTAAATAATTTGGTTGTTTCAAGAAAAGGAATCAATTCTAGGAAGCAGATATATAATCAAGAGCTAGCATGAAGATAATTCCGCCCTTCTCAAGTATTGAAGCTCAAGCAGCTGGAGTCATCAAGGCATAAAGACAAAGGACAACATATTGCTCCTACAGAAACCCTTGAATCAGAAACAACCTTTCTATCCAGTGGACTGTAAGATTCTCTCTTACAACTTGACAATTTGCTATCTAGAAAAATAGTCTGGCTGCATGATGTTTAGAATTTGCACGTATAAAAATTCACCAATTTCCCTTGTTACTAAGTTGCAGTAGAAAAAAAGGTAATATAATACACTTTTATCCTGAATTAAAACAATTTAATGTACAGATAGAATCAATGAAATCTCTTGATTCAATTAAATTCAACTGTTCCAATCAGATTCCCAACATATCCTCTACGCACATTACACAGTTAGTATCTCCTAATACTTCTGATGACTTCCCCTTTTTATTTCAGTTTCTAACCTTGCAGTTGTTCAAAAACAGTTGTTTTCTCTGGGCCATTTCATGTCCTACTTCAGGCTTCTATCTTACCCACTCTGACAAATGGAATGGGGAAGGATATGTCCCATAAAAATCAGGATATCGCTGCGGGACTATCTCAATGCAGTTCCTAAGACCAACCATCTTCAGCTGCTACATCAGCAAGGCTGAAAGTGGGGAAATTCACTGATGAATGCAAAGTATTCAATTTCATTTTCAACTCCTCAGAATATGAAGATGGATGTGGTGCATGTTACAAGACTTGGACAATACAGTTGAAGTAATTCGTAGGAAATAACACTGTGCCATACAAGTGCTAGACAATAAGCATCACAACAATGCCTGAATCTAACATGGAGGTGAGATGTAGTAGTAATATCACTAGAATTGTAATCCAGAATCTAATGTTCGCGGGACATGAATTTAAACATAATCATGGTAGAAGGTGAAATTTGAATTCAGTAAAAATCTGGAATAATTAGCTGGCCTAATGGCAATAACACAGCCACTGTTCACTGCTGTAAAAATCTATTTGGTTCACTAATGACTTTTAGGGAAGGAAATATAACTTCTTCACCTGTTCTGGCCTCCATGCAATTCCAAACCCACAGCTATACAATTGCCATTTAATTGTCCTCTGGTTGAAGTAGCCTATGCTGGCCAAGCCAGCATGCCCACATCCCAGGAACAAAAAAAAACAAATCAGATCTCTTGATTCGATCACGGTATTATTTCTGAATTGCCCACTCATCACATCCTGGAGGTTACAATTGACCAGGAACTTCACTGGACCGATCACAAAAGCAGGTTAGAGGTTGGAAAATCTGCAGTGAGCAACTCAAAACTAACATCCTAAGGTCCTTTCATTATCCAAAAGACAAAAGCCAGGAGTGTGGTGGAGTGCTGTCAACTTGCCAGGATACACAAGTGATACTTTAACAACACTCAAGAAGCTCACTATCATCCAAGTCAAGGCAACCTTTTTCGTGACCTGAGTACATATCACCGTTCATTCTTAGTCACAGAGTCAGAAATCTGGACAGTCAACCTAACAGCACTGTGAACTGCTTACCAGACAGACTGCAGTGATTCAGGAAGGTAAAATTAACCACAGAGGGGACATAAATGGTGCCCATGCCTGAAATGATCACATCCCCTAAATTAAAAATAAAAAGTGAAGGTCTTTCTCAAACCCTGACCTGTGGCTGATGCAGTTGCTCCCATTGTGACACTGCTGTAAGGTGGAGGGGCTATGTCAGTTTCAGTTGATGTTTGAGGAGACTCTGAGGGAACAGTTGGCTGTGATGCATCAGATGTTTGTGGAGAATCATCTTCATTATGCAGCTGTTGTAACAGAAAAACAACAATTAAAAGCAGAGTAATTACAACATTGTCAATAAATTTCAATAATAAATAATAATACAGTAAAATGTACATTATCCACTACACAGGAGCAGGACCAGGTTTCATTAGTAAATCAAAAACGTTGATCAGTGAAGAGATTATAAAAGGTCTGACACGTTGTGTTCAGTCATGACCATCACTCCCAATACATAAACAAAGCATTGCGCGATGATAGGTTGTGAATACACTGATCTAAATCAACTTTTAGGCTGCAACGATCTCTCCAATCCCTGTAGAAACCAACGAGAAACATGGATTCCTGATGCTTAATTTCACAGATCAGGTGATAAAACTTTGCATTCCAAGACTTTCACTGTAACAAACATCCTAAAATCAACATACTAGGCAACATATAGTTAAGTAAACCACAGGAAAGTATTTTGTGTTTAACTACTAATGCAATGGAAAACCCCTCCCATTGTTTTCACATTATTTTGCTATCTTGGTAGACATGCAGACTCAAGTTTTAAGACCAACTTCGCCTGGTATTAACATGACCCTTTTTCCCTTCCACACTAAGATGAATTTTCCAGTGTCTCACAAATTTCTTTATTTCTCCCTTTAAGCATATTCAAATTAACTCCTTGTTGTAAGAATTCATCTGTTGATTTTGTGGTCTCTAAACTTTCACAAGCCTAGTTTCCCCAAACATGGGCCTTGTCCTCACCAGCTCTTCACTTGGTGACGAATCAAAAAGCAATCTTTTTCTACTGCGTCGCTTCACACCACAATGCCACACTTTTCCCAACTCTGGGCAACAGTTAGATCAGTTGCCTGCTCCTCCATGTCCAGGTGCGAAAGCTTTCGATAAGTTTTGATCTGGTTTCTTTTTTCTACAGCAAACTAGGTCACATGGATTGATTACAGGGCAGAATAAAGAGGGCCATATGATCCTAGTTACAGTTTCATTGTACTTGAACGAAAGGCTCACATGCATAACTTTTAGAGAAAATCATTATTAAGGCAACTAAGTTATTACATTTGGAAAAATATTCAGGAACAGGAAGATACTAGCCCAGAATTTGTATGGTGTTTGATGACAAACTGTCACACTCATCACTGTTCCGAATTAAACAACAACTTTCGGATTTTATTCCAAGTGTATGCTGTCACAGAAATCCTGCTCCATAAGCTGTGCTGTGAATCTGCAAAGCAACTAACCAACATTGTTCTCAAACCAGTAGCCAGTGAAATAATTTAATGAAGACAATAAAAGGTCGTCTTCTTCAAATGAGGTAGAACTAAAAATTAACAACGATACAAGCAATAACTTCAAGTCAACGATCAATCTCATACTGATAAAAACTGCAATGTCATTTAGCTTTCTCCATCATAACTAGTTAACTAGACTTTGTTTTTAAAAAAAAGTTTGTTCACAGTATTTCAACCTCAACTTTGACACCAAGCATATGTCCCAATCTTTATTTTATAAAATCTTATTATAAAGTGGATTTGTTATGAATACTTTTCATTTTCTACTTGGCTGTCTGAAAATTCTTCACTATGATTCATTCCTTATATAGCTTGATAACATCACTGCAAATTGGAACTGGGATTAGAGAACAAATTTTGCTTCAGAGATCACTAGATATTTCAGTGCGGCTTTCGTTGAGGTCAGCTGTGATTGCTGCAACTTCATCACTGATAGAAACTATAGTCTAATGGATCACTTTTCTCCATTGTAAATACTAAAGGTCACCAATATGATTGGTAAAAGCCAAGATTGTTTTCAACTGGATTAATGCCCTGTGATAGGGTTAGTGTGTTTTTTTGTCCCATTAACAGCCACTTTGATAATAGCAAAACACATCTAGTTCCTTTAAATGTATCAGTAACATCATGACAGATAAGCACTTCCTGTTTTATGAAAGCATAATATAGGAATTTTTAGAAAAATTTATAGCAATGTATATCTGCCAAAGTAAGAAACCATGAACTTTCTAAATTAACTCAAGAAAACAGCAGAAGGGGGGTGGAGGAAAGAGGGAGAAAAAGAGAGCCCCACCACTCTGTGGCCGAGCACTTCAACTCCCCCACCCCGTCAAGTCAGTCCTGGGCCTCCACCACTGCAAAATTCTAGCCATCCGACGACTGGAGGAAGAACATCTCATCTTCTGTCTTGAGACCCTCTAGCCACATGGAATCTATGTCAATTTCACCATTTCACTCACCTCCCATTCCGCTCCCCCCCCCCCAACCAAATTATCCCAAATCCAATCCGCCAACTCAGCACCACCATTCTGAACTGTCCTATTTGTCCATCTTCCTTCCCAACTACCCACTTCACCCTCCACTCTGAACTATCACCTTCACTCCCCACCTCTATCCAACTATTGCATTTCCAACTACCTTGTCCCCCACCCCAGCCCCTTTGCCCTGCCCGCCCACCCAACTGACATTCCTGACGAAGAGTCCGAAAGTCAACTCTCCTGCTCCTCGGATGTGCCTGACTGGCTGTGGTTTTCCAGCACCACAGTTTTTGACTCTGATCTCCAGCATTTTCAGTCCTCACTTGATCCCAGCAGGTGGTGGAAGAGGAAAATGTTATGTTGGCCCTCATAGCAAGAGAATGGAACACAGAGCAGGAATATTTTGTTGCAAATTTACAAGGCTTTGATAAAACCACACTTGGAATGCACAGGTTTGGCCTCAGCTGAGGAAAAATGTTCTTGCTAATAAAGGGAATGCAGCAAAGGTTAACCAGACTGATTCCTGGGATAGCACGGCTGATGTACAAAGAGATTGAATCAGTTAGGATTAGATTTGCTTGGGCGTTCAGAAGAATAAGGGAAGATCTCATAGAAACCAAAAAACTCAAACAAAACAAGGCAGGATCAATGTAGAAAGGGTGCTCCTGATGATGAAAGAGTCTAGAACCAGGGATCACAGCTAAGGATACAAGCTAGACTATTTAGCATGAAGATCAGGAAATATTTCTTGACTCTGAATGTGGTAACTCTGTGGAATTAGAACATAGAACATAGAAAAATACAGCGCAGTACAGGCCCTATTCAGATGTAGATGCATGAGCAAAAGCATAGGCACCAAACCTCTGCCACAGCACAGTGCCAAGCACTGCTGCCTCACAGTGCCAGAGACCTTGGTTCAATTGCCACCTCAGGCAATGGTCTGTGTGGAGTTTGCACATTCTGCCAGTGTCAGCATGGGTTTCTTCCGGGTGCTCCAGTTTCCTCCCACAATTGGAAAATATGCAGGTTAGGTGAATTGGCCATGCTAAATTGCCCGTAGTGTTAGGTGAAGGGGCAAATGTAGGGGAATGATTCTGGGTGGGTTGCTCTTCGGAGGGTCAGTGTGGACTTGTTGGGCTGAAGAGCCTGTTCCTACATTGTAAGTAATCTAATCATCTAATATAAACATCCAGACTGGGCCAGAAGTAGACCATATTCACCTGGAAGTAAAATTTGTCTCTTGATCTTAACAATATTAAGGGTCACATTCACACGAGGTGTTAATTTGATTTTGAGTGCAAAAGAAAAACAAAGATTATTACTAATTGTTAGTTGCACTCCTTTCATCTCAGAACTGCAATGCAAGGTGGTTGCTTTTTTTAAAATCATGGATTAAATTCTGTCAAGTAAGTTGACTAATGACATAGTACTGCAACAGGAAGGGGAGACAAATATTTGTAAGGTTTACTGGAGGTGGGCGGGGGGGAAAATCACTAAAAACATCACTTCAGTTGCCTCATTTAAGATGAAGCACTTTGGTCTGCATTTTGTCACACGACTCTTTTATAAAAGTTAAAAATCACAACACCAGGTTATAGTCCAACAGGTTTAATTGGAAGCACACTTGCTTTCAGAGCGACGCTGCTTCATCAGGTGATAGCCACTATCACCTGATGAAGGAGCGTCACTCCGAAAGCTAGTGTGCTTCCAATTAAATCTGTTGGACTATAACCTGGTGTTGTGTGATTTTTAACTTTGTACATCCCTGTCCAACACTGGCATCTCCAAATCATGACTACTCTTTTATAAGCCTTACATTAAGCAGAAACTAATAGTGCGCTGGACAATTTGTTCCTTTTTTCATGGTTGGCTTCCTGCGCAATATAAAATGGCTTCATATAAAATTACACAAGCAATTCCAATTTACAAAATGTTACTGAAGTCACAGTAACTATCTGCTGTCTGTTAGGCAACAATGAGGGGATTGAAGGATGGGTAAGTAAGTTTGCAGACGACACAAAGGTTGGAGTTGTCGCTGACAGTATAGAGGGCTATTGTAGGCTGCAGCGTGACATTGACAGGATGCAGAGATGAGCTGAAAGGTGGCAGATGGAGTTCAACCTGGATAAATGCGAGGTGATGCATTTTGGAAGACCAAATTTGAAAGCTGAGTACAGGATTAAGGATAGGATTCTTGGCAGTGCGGAGGAACAGAGGGATCTTGGTGTGCAGATGCATAGATCCCTTAAAATGGCCATCCAAGTGGACCCAAGCATATGGTGTTTTGGCTTTCATTAACAGGGGGATTGAGTTGAAGAGTCGTGAGATCTTGTTGCAGCTCTATAAAACTTTGGTTAGACCGCACTTGGAATACTGCGTCCAGTTCTGGTCGCCCTATTATAGGAAAGATGTGGATGCTTTGGAGACGGTTCAGAGGAGGTTTATCAGGATGCTGCCTGGACTGGAGGGCTTCTCTTATGAAGAGAGGTTGACTGAGCTCGGACTTTTTTCACTGGAGAAAAGGAGGAGGAGAGGGGACCTAATTGAGATATACAAGATAATGAGAGGCATAGATAGTCTCTGGCTATCGACTCTATTTCCCAGGGCAGAAATGGCTAACATGAGGGGTCATAGTTTTAAGCTGGTTGGAGGAAAGTATAGAGGGGATGTCAGAAGCGGGTTCTTTACACAGAGTTAAGAGAGCATGGAATGCGTTATCAGCAGCAGTTGTGGAAGCAAGGTGACTGGGGACATTTAAGAGACTGCTGGACATATATAGGGTCACAGAAATTTGAGGGTGCATACATGAGTATCAATGGTCGGCACAACATTGTGGGCTGAAGGGCCTGTTCTGTGCTGTACTGTTCTATGTTCTAACATGCTCACACCATTACCAAAAGTAGAATTATGAGGTGCCAGCCTGGAGTAGCAAATAAACAGAATTGTGTGCATGTTAAACAGCATGCTATGGACAGAGTAAAGGTGAACTCAAAACCAATGCATCTGGCCACAAATCTGTTTTGTTCCATCCAATCATGAATGATGATATGTAATTATTTAATTAAAAAGGAAGTGGTGTCATGAACATTCCCATTCTGGATGATACCGAGGCCAGCATAACACAAATTAACAATAATACAGCATTTAAAAGTATGTTTAGTCAGAAGATATTTTCTGATCAACCTGTTCAGAGATGTTGCTACACATCTCTGAAACAAATTGAACTTGAACCCAGCCCTTCTGGTACCAAGGCAGGGACATTATCCTTGCCAGAGGACACCCAATCTTTAGCCAGAAATACCACGCAGATGATCCTTCTCAACTGCCTGCAATTACAAACCAATCTTCAACTAGTTAAATTTACTTGACACGATTTCAAGAAATGGCTCTGTGTATTAAGTACAGCAAAGAATTTATGACCTGTCAACATCCTGCCCTGAGTGCTGAAGGCCTGTTCCCCAGAAATAAAAAAGAACTGCTCCAGTGCAGCTATAATAGTACATCTGAAAGATAACATGAACATTTGCTCAGCTATGAGCAGATCAGATATCTTCTGGTCCAGAGGTTAGATTAGATTAGATTCCCCACAGTGTGGAACAGGCCCTTTTGCCCAACAAATCCACACCGACCCTCCAAAGAGCAACCCATCTAGACCCATTCCCCTCTGACTAATGCACCTAACACTAGGGACAATTTAGCATGGCCAATTCACCAGACCTGCACATCTTTGGGCTGTGAGAGGAAACTAGAGCACCCGGAGGAAACCCACACAGGCACGGGGAGAATGTGTAAACTCCACACAGACAGTCACCTGAGGCTAGGATCGAACCTGGGGCCCTGGTGCTGTGAGGCAGCAGTGCTAACCACTGAGACACCGTGCTGCCCGGTAACATGACCATGGCATCACAAGGCCTTTTTTCTTGATTCTCAGATATAGATATTTTTCAATCAACTTGTTGAGATGTGTCATGACAAATATTTGGAACAGCTGGAACTTGAGCTCAACCTGTCTGGCACAGAGGTTTGAGCACCATCACTACATTATAAAGCCCTTAGTTTTTACTCAGCTACATCCAGCAAGTTAAATATCAGACAAATTTAACATAACAAACTGCTACTCAAACTAATAACTAGCAAACCGGTGGAAGTAATTGTCAAAAATTAAAGCAAGCAGCCCTTATTCATCAAAACATAAAGAAGTTCTGAAAAAATGTCACTGAGCCAGAAAAAATTCACTTTGCTTCTCTCTCCACAGATATTGCCTGACCTGCAGAGCTTCTCCTGCAATTTCTGTTTTTGGTTCTTAATCATCGATAAATATTTTCTAAACAGCCTGTTCTGGGATGCTATTACACATCTCCGAACATGAACCTCTTGATCCAGAGGTAGGGACACTATCACTGTGCCATTAGATTTGCAATCATATCTTGCATAAAGAAGTATGATTGTAGTCCAAGCCCAAGACATCACTGCATGATCTCCTCACAGTAAAACCTTTGATGATCTCCCTCCAATTACTTTGATGTATCATAAGGTCAGTTGTTGGAGCATTCAATGAAAAGTCAAAGCGTACATCTCAATTTGTTAAATAATGAAGTGGTCCATCAAACAAGACCTATACCACACTCATATGTGAACTAATAAATGGCAAGTATTATTTATGTCAGTCAAGTCTTCAACAATGATTTTCTACAAGAGACAACCTCAGCAATTTGACATTTAACAACATTACTATAGTAAATTCTTCTACCATCAACATCCTAAGATTTGCCCTTGGGCAGAAACTCAGTAAGACGAGCTGCATAAATGCTGCGACTTTTAGAGCAGGTTAAAAACTGAATATTGCATAAGTGCCTTAACACTCTAAATCCAAAAGCATTTCCACAATCAATAATAAACAAGTCCAAAACATGAAGTAGTAAGATAGATTATTCTCCACTTGCCCATGGGATGAGTGCAGAACAAGAGCATTCCAGATGGTGGGTGATATCCAAGGAAAAAAAGCAGTCCTCTTAACTGACACTATGCACCAGCTGAAGCATTCACTTCCTCCAGCATCATAGCTACGGATTTTACCAGTCTAAAAGGTGCACTTCAGTCTCTTTCAGCATCACCTCCTAATTTCTATTATTTCAAAAAGGACAACAACAACAGGTGCATAGAAATTCAAATCACCTTGGTGTTCCATGAAGTCTCACATGAAACCCCACACTGGCCAGATATTACTGCTCTGTAATAATCTCTTCATGAAAATCCTGGAACTTTCTATTTGACAGGATTGTACGAGTACCTTCACCACAAGGGCTGCAGCAGCTCAAGGAAAAGGTTCATCACATGAACAACCTTCTCAAGGGCAACTAAGAATGGATAAAAAGTGGCAGCTTTGTTAGATATGCATATATATCAAGAATTTATTTTTGTAAATATTCTGCAGAAACAATAAACAAAAATATCAAAATTTGTTTCGAGAAAATATTCGAGCCTCATTGTTTATGTAAACAATAAAAAAAAGGAGTGCTTATTGTCAAATGAAGCAAGAAAATTGTTTCATTGTTTCCTCTCAGTTCACAACATATTACAGACCATATTAATGGATGAATGATTAGTGCTATGTAACTGAATGTGTTATTCATCGCAGTTGATTATTTTAGTTCATCCCATGTTTGTACTCAACAACAAAAAAAGCATTGCTAGAAAGACAAAGTCAATGTTTTTCATTTTTCACTCATCAGAACTAGAATGCAAGAAATCAAAATTAGAAAGGCAACAATTTATACAGCATAAAAAGATGGTGCTAATTGGCTGGCATTGAGATGCAGCAAGAACTGTTCACTGTTAATCTTAGTCAACTGATTAAACACTGACCAGACTGGTAGGCCCTGAGACATCAGGACATTGCCATGTAGATGTCAGTGAGGATTGTTACTCTCCATAAACCTTTCCTCAAGACAAAGTGCAATGTTTGGACAAGTTATTTTTGCTGACAAAGAACAAGGGCCTGAGGTATGAACATAAACAGCCTCACAGATGAACAGGTGAATCACCCTGTAATTCAACTGATAATCTTAATTTGGTTTCTGGTCTAATTCTTAGCATAGTCTGGATTTAGTAAATGTCCAATAGTAGAATCACATGCAATCTCGAACATGGCGATCTGACACTTTTAAGCAGAGGTTGGTAGGGCATGGTTGGTATGCTGCCTGCTGCAAATGATCAAAGCACTATGTAATTTGATAGAGTCCAATAGTCATTGGGGCATCTTTCCTACACCTGCCATGACATTAATATAGAATGAGTTTCAGTACCAATCATAGTGTGGTAAGGAACAAGCACTTCTTGGCTTGAAGCTAAAAATCAGGTGGTATGACAACCACCTGATGGAGCGATGCTCCAAAAGCTAGTGCTTCCAATTAAACCTGCTGGATTATAACCTGGTGTTGTGATTTTTAACTTTGTACATCCCAGTCCAATACCAGCATCTCTAAATCTTGGCTTGAAGCAACATCTTAGTAGTGCACAAAACCATTTCTGTATCTGCTGCAAAGTGGCAAGGTGAAAGACACAGGAATCAAAGTAGGCTATTCAGCCTATCGAGTCTTCTCAGCCATTTAATGAGATCTTGGCTGATCTGATAACCATCAACTCCATTATAATACCTATTTCCTTAATCCTTCAGAAAAATCTAACTCAGTCTTGACTATACTTATCAAACCATCTGTCTGAAATAATGCCCCTTTATTTAGATTATACCCTCTCGACTCACAAGGAGAAAACCATCTTTCCACAACTACCCTATAAAGCCCCCTAAAATCTTTGTCTGATATATAAGGTGATCTCTCACTAGGAACAGGCCTGACCTATTCACTGACTCCTCATAAGATAGTGTCTCCAAAACTGGGACCAACTGAGTGAACCTTACTACTCTGGACTACAACCGCCTCCATAATCGACAGGAAAACCATCGCTGACAGATTCGCGGCCTCCGTGGGGCCCACAGCCACCAGGAACAACACCGTTTCTGCCGTCGCCGCAACCACTTCTGCCCCCAGAGTTGCCATCGGCGCATCTACTTCCGCCCCCAGTGACGTCACTCATCTGTACAACGACCACCGCATGTGTCTCCATCCCCATGCCGATCTCCGCCCCCACACCCAACTCCACCCCCACTCCCAGCTCCAGCCCCACACCAGGTCCTAGCTCCCAGCCCTGCCGTATTTTCACCATCCCTCCAAACCTCCCCCTCTCTGAGGATGAAAGATCAGTCCTCAGCAGATGCCTCAACCTCATCCCCCTACACTCCCGGATTAATGAGTTCAACACGCGGCGAGACATCGAACAATTCTTCTGCTGCCTTCGGCTCTGCGCCTACTTCTCCGACCAGGATTCTCGCCCACCCTCTGACGACCCCTCCTCCCGCCTCCAACACACCCCATCCAGGGCCTCTTACTGACCCTCCATCTCTTCATAGCCAACTGCCGCCACGACATTAACCGCCTCAACCTATCCACCCCTCTTACCCACTCCAACCTCTCACCCTCGCAACGTGCAGCCCTCCACTCCCTCTGCTCCAACCCCACCCTCACTATCAAACTGGCAGACAAGGGAGGCGCAGTGGTAGTTTGGTGCACCGATCTTTACATTGCTGAGGCTAAAACACCAGCTCGCGGACACCTCCTCCTACTGTCCCCTTGACCATGACTCCACCTCCCACCACTAAACCATCATCTCACAGACCATCCATAACCTCAGGGGATCTCCCATCCACCGCCTCCACCTCTTAGTCCCACAACCCCACACTGCCCGGTTCTACCTCCTGCCCAAAATCCACAAACCTGACTGCCCCGGCCGACCCATTGTCTCAGCCTGCTCCTGCCCCACTGAACTCATCTGTGCATACCTCAACACAGTCCTGTCCCTCTTAGCCCAAAAACTCCCCACCTAAGTTCAGGACACCATCCACGCCCTCCACCTCCTCCATGATTTCTGCTTCCCTGGCCCCCAATGCCTTATCTTCACCATGGACATCCAGTCCCTATACATCTCCATCCTTCATCCCCCATCATGAAGGCCTCAAAGCCCTCCGCTTCTTCCTTTCCCGCCGACTCAGCCAGTACCCTTCCACTGACACCCTCCTTTGACTGACTGAACTGGTCCTCACTCTGAACAACTTCTCTTTCCAATCCTCCCTCTTCCTCCAAACCAAACGAGTAGCCATGGGCACCTGCATGGGCCCCAGCTATGCCTGCCTCTTCGTCAGATATGTGGAACAGTCCATCTTCCGCAGCCACACTGGCACCATCCCCACCTTTTCCTCCGCTACATCGATGCCTGTATCAGCACTGCCTTGTGCTCCCACGAGGAAGTTGAACAGTTCATCCACTTTACTAACACCTTCCACCCTGACCTCAAATTTACCTGGACCGTCTCAGACCTCTCCATTTCTATCTCGGGTGACCGACTCAACACGTACATTTACTATAAACCAACCGACTCTTACAGCTACCTAAATTATACCTGATCCCACTCTGCCCCCTGTAAACACGCCATCCCATATTCCCAATTCCTTCGCCTCCGCCGCATCTGCTCCCAGGAGGACCAATTCCAATACCGAACCACCCAGATGGCCTCCTTCTTCAAAGACCGCAATTTCCCCTCAGATGTGGTCGACGATGCTCTTCACCACATCTCCACTTCCCGCTCCTCTGCCCTTGAACCCCACCCCTCCAATCGCCACCATGACAGAACCCCACTAGTCCTCACCTACCACCCCACCAACCTCCAGATACATCATATCATCCTTTGTCATTTCTGCCACCTACAAACAGACCCCACCACCAAGGATATATTTCCCTCCCCTCCCCTATCAGAGTTCCAGAAAGACCACTCCCTCCGCAACTCCCTCGTCAGGTCCACACCTCCCACCAACCCAACCTCCACTCCCGGCACCTTCCCCTGCAACTGCAAGAAATGTAAAACTTGCGCCCACACCTCCCCCCGCCTCACTTCCCTCCAAGGCCCCAAGGGATCCTTCCATAGCAGTCACAAATTCACCTGCACCTCCACACACATTTACTGCATCCATTGCACCCGATGTGGCCTCCTATACATTGGGGAGACAGGCCGCCTACTTGCGGAACGTTTCAGAGAATATCTCTGGGACACCCGCACCAACCAACCCAACTGCCCTGTGGCTGAACACTTGAACTCCCCCTCCCACTCCGCCAAGGACATGCAGGTCCTTGGCCTCCTCCATCGCCAGACCATGGCAACACGACACCTGGAGGAAGAGCGCCTCATCTTCCCCCTAGGAACCTTCCAACCACAAGGGTTGAATGCAGATTTCTCCAGTTTCCTCATTTCCCCTCCTCCCACCTTATCTCAGTCTCAACCCTCGGACTCAGCACCGCCTTCTTGACCTGCAATCTTCTTCCCGACCTCTCCGCCCCCACCCCCTCATCTTAACCTCCTTCCATCTATCGCATTCCCAATGCCCCTCCCCCCAAGTCCCTCCCCCCTACTTTTTATCTTAGCCCTCTCGGCATACCTTCCTCATTCCTGAAGAAGGGCTTATGCCCGAAACGTCGATTCTCCTGCTCCTTGGATGCTACCTGACCTGCTGCGCTTTTCCAGCAACACATTTTTCAGCTCTGATCTCCAGCATCTGCAGTCCTCACTTTCTCCTGGACTACCATCAATGTCAGTATATCTTTGCCTGGATAAGAGGATACTCAAAACTGTTTGCATCATTCCAGCTGTGGTCTTATTAGTGCATTGCACAGTTTTAGCAAATTTTATATTCCATTCCTTTTGAAATAAAGGCCCAACAATCCCTTTGTTTCCTTATTATCTGCAGAACTTGTATGCTAGTTTATTTGTAGTTTATACATAAGAATTTCCAAAATCCCACTGTGCTGAAGCTTTGTCATCTTTCTCCATTTAAATAACATTAAGCTCCTCTATTCTTCCTGCCAAAAAGCATAACCTCATATTTTCCCACATTAAATTCCATCTGTCAAGTTTATGCCCACTTCCTTAACCTGTTTACATCCTTCTGCAGAATGTATCCTCTTCAGCACCTGCCTTCCCAACCATTTTTGCGTCATCCACAAAACATAACTATAGAATATTCATTTTCCTCATCCAAGTAATTTACATATATTTAATGAACAATAATTCCCAACATTAGTCACTGTGGCACTCCAAGAGATACACGTTGACATCCTGCAAATGTTCATCTCTCCCAAGTCTGTCTTCTATTAATTACTCAACCCTCTACCCATGCTGACATACAAGTTTCAACACCATGGGATCTTATTCAGCTTCAATGTGTCTACATTATCAAGTACCTTCTGAAAATTCAGATATATTACATCCAATTACCTTTTGATTGATTCTCTGTCCTATACGATAGCTGCTATAACTATTCCTACCAGTCTTTTCTTCCCCTTTTTACTTCTTACCTCCACTGATGTGGACTCTGCATCTTCCAATCCAAGATCATTCTTTACTATGATACATATTCCATTTCATACTAAGAATGCTAACTTTATCTTCATGCCAGTCATTTTGAAAAGTTACATATCCCTAAATATTTAGTTCCTAGCTTTGATCTTTTCACAAGATGTCCCAGTAATGAATAATCATACCCATTAACTTCTATTTGCAACGTTAATTCATTTATTTTGTTCCAAATATTACACGCAAGTAAAAAGCCAATACTTTTGCCATTTCTTTGTTTCTTTGATGCAGTTTACTGCTCTTTTTCTATGTTTGTTCACGGTCTCTTCCCGTCACACACTGGGTATTATTTTCCAAAATAGCTGCCCTGAAATTCAACCACATCTCATGCTTTGTGAGCCTACATTGCCCATTTCCCAAACCCTGCGCCTCTATTAATTAGTTTGAAGCAGCCTTTGTTATTTTGATTCTTCAGCCTAGTTCAAGTGAAGCCCGTCCCATGGAGCACCTCCAATACCAGTGCCAGTGCCCCAGCAACTTAAACCCATTTCCTCCTGCACCCCTCACCACCCCCACACTAATCTGTAGGCTGTTCATTTAACTCATTGACTTAATTTAGTTTATGCCAGTTTACCCATGGCTCAGGTTGTAATCCAGAAATAATTAACTTCAAGATTTTTTTTCAATTTAGCTTGTAAACGTTCAAAATCTACTTTTTATTCCTATCATTGTTGTTAGCAACAATATCAAATACATCAGCAGGACCCTATTCTTTCCATTCTAAGTTCTTCTCCAGTCTTAAGAAGCTGTCCTTGCCCCAGATAACAGGCAGCCAGTGTAACCTTCACAACTCCTGCTCACTGCTGCTGAGAACAGTACCCATCCCGGTAATGAGCTTGTCTCCAACCACCACGATGTTCTTATTTGCTCCCTTGGGAACCATGAACGACTTGAGTGCTTTCCTGTGCCCAAGTGACTTGGTCAGTTTGCTCATCCTGCTTCATATTTGCTGAAGAAAGGCTTATGCCCAAAATGTTGATTCTCCTGTTCCTTGGATGCTGCCTGACCTGCTGCGCTTTTCCATCAACACATTTTCAGCTCTGATCTCCAGCATCTGCAGTCCTCACTTTCTCCTCCAGTTTGCTCATCCGTCTGATATCTCCACTCAGTTTGCAAAAGCCTCACCGGGCAATTTAGGGGCCAAAGATTAGATTAGATTACTTACAGTGTGGAAACAGGCCCTTCGGCCCAACAAGTCCACATCGCCCCGCCGAAGCGCAACCCACCCATACCCCTACATCTACCCCTTACCTAACACTATGGGCAATTTAGCATGGCCAATCCACCTGATCTGCACATCTTTGGACTGTAACTTCCTAGGTTCCCGTACAAACCGCACATGCAATCACACCTTCCTGTTGCTGATCAAAAACCAATTTTTAATTATTTAATTTGAGGAATATTTAATTTGCTCTCTGAAGCAAAGCATCCAGGTAACTTTCCCCTTCCATGATGTGTCACAATAGCTGCAACTCAGACTCCAACTCCTCAAACTGGATCCAAAGTTCATCACGCTGCAAACACTTATTACAGCTAACTTCATCTGTTGCTCCAATTTTTAAAAGACACTTTCAGTGGTAGACTGGGCAGATTCAGAGCCAAATGCGTGGCCAGAGGCAGTTCAATAAGTTCCAACCAAAACAGTAACTGATTATTTGATCAGGATCAGCATCATCACACAAGATAGTATTACCCGGCATGTTCAATCTTCACTTGAAGTTTGCTTGGCAAGCAGACAGCTCAGGCCCTATGCATAAGCTTGCCAATGATCTTGTAGCATGTATGGAACGAAAGAAATCCCGACACATCTTAGCCGGTGAATGCAGGCTTGCGGTTTATTGCAGCATGTTTCTCAACTAAAACACCAAAGAAAGGAAACTCGTTTGGTTGCTCTATTTTATTGGTAAATATGAGTGCAGGGTGAGTTTATTTCACAGTATAAGGAAATTCTGTGTTACAATTGTGGGTTCAAATAGTGCAAACACATGTATCAGAAGTACGCAAAGAGGAGGAAGTTACTGGTCATTGCATCAATGAGGATAACTGGTAAAGATGTTAACAAGGGCTGGACTTTTTGGGATCACATCATTCCCCTGTTTAGGAATGGAAAGAGGCAGAAGAAAGGAAGTTATAGACTGGCTAGCCTGACCTCAGTTATTAGTAAGATGTTCAGAATCCATTATTTAGAATGAGATTTCAGAGCACTTGGATGTGCATGGTACAATATGATTGAGTCAGCACAGCTTTGTCCAGGAGAGACCATGTCTGACAAATCTGTTAGAATTCTTTGAGGAGATCATGAGCAATTCAAAGGAGTGCTAAAAGAACTGCACAAACAGCTGGTATCCAGTCACCAAGTCACCCCTTTATTTACATCTGCATAGTTCATAGGTTCTGACCAGCCAACTCAGAGCCAGTGCCTAGAATGAAGATTCTCTTCTGTTTATACCTATCCACCAGAGTTCCTTGACAGGCCCAGGTTAACAACTCCCATCAAGGATCTCATGGACGATGAGGTCCATCTGGTCCTCGTTCCAAACAGCCAATGAACGTGATCTATTTGGCGTTCAACAAGGTGTCACACAGGAGGCTCCTAAATAAGATATGTGTCCGTGGTGTAAGGGGTAAGATACTGGTATGGATAGAGGATTGACTGACAAGCAGAAGGCAGAGAATGAGAGTTAAGGGGTCTTTTTCAGGATGGCAGTGGAGTTCCACAGGGGTCAGTGTTGGGACCACAACTATTCAGATTATAACAATCTAGATGAAGGAAATTAGGGCATTATCACTGGGTGTACAGATGACGCAAAGAGAGGAGGTAGTACAGGTAGCTTGAAGAAGCAGGGAGGCCACAGAATTCCTGGAGAGGCGAGGAGAGTAGGCAAAGAAGTGGCAGATGGAATACAATGTGGGGAAAGTGTGAGGTTATGCATTTTGATAGGAAGATCAGGCATAGACTACTGTCTAAAATGGTGAAAGACTTCAAAATCTGGAGCAAAAAGGGACTTGAGAGTTTTAGTTCAGGATCTCTTCAGGTTAATGTGCACGTTCCATTAATAGTTGAAATGCAACGTTAGCATGCATTTCAAGAGGACTAGAGTACAAAAGCAAGAATGAGCGGCTGGGGTTGTACAGGCTCTGGTCGGACTGCATTTAGAATACTGTGAGCTGTTTTGGGCCCTGTGTCTAAGGAAGGATGCGCTGGCCTTGGAGGGAGGTCAAAAGAAGGTTTACAAGAACAATGCCATGAATTAAGGCCTTGTCACAGGAGGAACAGGTGAGCACTCTGTGTCTCTTCTCTTCGGTAGAAGGATGCAGGAGGAGGATCTCGTTGAAACTTGCAGAATATCAAGAGGCCTGATGGGTAGAATGGACATAGGAGAAGACGGTTCCACAGTTGAGAGAGATTAGGTCCCAAGGACACAGTCTTAGAGTGAAGGGATAACCCATTCGAGGTAAGATGAAGAGAAAATTTTTCAGCCATAGGATGGTAAATCTGTGGAGCTCACTGCCACAGAAAGCTGTAGTAGCCAAATCACTGAGTGTATTTAAGACAGAATCTTGATTAGTAAGGGAATCAAGAGTTTTGAGGAGAAAGCAGGAGAATGGGGTTGAAAAAACACATCGGCCATGGATGAACAATGAAGCAGATTTGATGGACCAAATTCTGTTGCTATATTGTATGGTCTTATGGTATGCAATAAAATTACTGTGGGCATACATGTAGAACCTGAAATCAATTGTACGATTTGCTAAGTTTTTGAATTTTATGAAAGCAGATTCAGATACTAGGTGGTACATCTAGATTGCCTCAGTGACTTCTTAAAAAACAACTTCATTCAAGGGTTATTGGTGTCGCTGGCATAGCATTTATTGCCCATCTCTAGCTGGATTTGAAACAGTTGTGGGGAGCTGCCTTCTTGAACTGCTGCAATTCATTTGCCACAATATCATTAGACATGGAGTTCCATGACTTTGACTAAGTGACACTGAAGGCATGGCAATTTCAGCACAGTGAGTGGTCTGAAAGGAAAATTACAGGTGGTGATGATGTCCCCATGTATCTGCTGTGCAAGACACTTCGGACTTGTGTATTGTTGCTGGAATATTGTCAGGCTTCAGGGGCTTTGCAGTATCCAATGCTTCCAGTCATTTTTTGGTATCACATAGAATGAGTGGAATTGGCTGAAGACTGGCATCTATGATGCTTGGGACCTTTGCAGGATGGATCAGTCACTCAGCATTTCTAGCTGAAGATTGCTGTGAATGCTTCAGCCTTGTCTACTGCATTGATGTGTTTGGCTCCACTATCATTGAGGATGTGATATTTGTGAAGCCTCCTCCTTCAGCAAGGTGTTAAATTGTTGACCACCATTCAAAACTAGATGAGCACAGTCAGATCTGATCACTTGGTTGTGCAGTTGTTTAGCCCTGTCATTTCTTGCTCATGCTGTTTAGCACAGAAAAAAAAATTGTTTATTGCTTCAATAAATCGATACCTCATTTTTTGGTATGCCCTCCTGACTCTTTGTTAAACAAGGATTGATTCCCTGGATTGTTGGTAATGGTAGAGTGTGGCAGGACATGAGATTGAAGATTATGTTGATGGACAAATCTGAGCTGCTGACGGTTCACAGCACTTGCTGAGTGCTCAGTCATTTAGTATTGTGATGATGCCATAGAATGCATAAAGGTGAGTATTTGCAACGTGAAGACAGGACTTGTCTTCACAAGGTCACTATTACTAATAATATATGGACCAATACATTTGCAGAAGGCAGATTGGTGACAGTGAGATTAAGTACATGTTTCCTTCTTGCTGGTTCCCTCATCACCTGCTACAGATTCAGTCGAACATAGATGCGCTTTTGGACTTAACCAGCTCAATCAATAGCAGTGCTGCCGAACCACTGTGACTGGCATTGAAATCTCCTACCCAGTGCAAATTCCGCAGCCTTGCCACCCTCAGAGTGCTTTCTCCCAGAGATACTAATCTCACAGTTTACCTGATGCCATGAGACTCCACGGAGTCAGAAGTCAATAATGAGGATTCACAGGTCAACTGTATACCACTGCAACCACTTCTGTGGGGTCTGCCCTGTTGCTCAAACAAAGCATACCCAGAGATGGTGATGCTGTTGTCTGAGACTGTGTTTAAAGTATGATGTTGAGAGGTTGGCTACTCAGGCTATTGCTCAACTAGGCTTTGAGACAGCTCTCTCAAATTGTGCACTAGCCCCCAGATGCTAGTAAAGTGGACTCCACAAGATTGACAGGGCTGAATATGGTGTTCTCATTTCTTGTGCTTTAGTCAATGCAAAATGATTCATTTGAATTCATTGTGCATTTTTGTGCCTAAACGATTGAAAGGTTTGCTGGCCATTTCAGACGGCAGTTCAGAGTCAGGTATATTGCTGTGGGTCTGGTTTTACAACCAGATAGAATGGCACTTTTTCTTCCCTAAAAGACTTAATGATCCAGCTCGTCATCACTAGAGTTTTAAACCAGATTTTTACCAAATTCAAATTCCATTATCTGCCATGATTGGGTTCAAACGGACGTCACCAGAACAACATCTGAGTCTCTGGATTGCTCATGCAGTGACAACAGCACTACTTTGCATCCCTCACCTACTGCAAATATGAATGGCTTTCTTGAGTAGTACATTGGTAAACAGGATAAAGATAACGAAGCTGTGCAGAGACACGTAGGTCTGGTATGGTCTTCAAAGTGTAGGAATCTGTCAGCATATGTGGAAAGCTAATTTTAATATCTCTGTTTCATAGTAAAAGAAGCAGGAGGATTTTATAAGCCCTTTTCATAATTTTATATGTTTCTCTAAGATCCCCTCTCACTAAATTCTAGTGAGTACAGTCCCAGGCGGCTCAACCTCTCCTCACAGAGTAACCCCTTCATGTCTAGAATCAACCTGGTGAACCTTCTCTGCATCACCTCCAAAGCCAGTATATCTTTCCTCAACTAAGGAGACCAGAACTGCACACAATACTCCAGGTGCAACCTCACCAACACCTTATATTCTTGGAGAAGCTTTGTCCAATTGTGTAGGGCCATCAATAAAACAGTCTGTAAAGGGATATACCCTTTGTAAATCTTGAGCAGCTCCTACATACATGAGCCATGAGACTAACTCCTATCATATTTCACCAGGTTGAAGCCCCAGAGGAACTCCAATAAATGTCTCAGCACAATGCTCTAGAGAGGCTGTAGAGTCATGTGTACAAACAAGTCTTAGAGATATGAATTTGCAACTATTACGCATAATCTACATTTTGTTGTTAGGTAGAATTACTCGAGTCCCTTTCTGTATGAATGTTAAGGTTTGGTTTGAGTTTATACAAGGTTACCAGACATTTGCAATTCACATGAAAATTTACCAAGTCATTACATGTTCCACAACAGACATGTTCCATGACTGCTCAAAGCACTTTCAGTGCATCACCAGACTTGCTGACTGCTAGTTTTTGGAAGAATGAAACGGTTACAAAGGTATTCAAATTGAGCAAATATCTCTCCTTCATGAAGGTGGAATAAAGGCACAAAGTTGAAACCATGATTGAAAATAAACTTGTTTACACAAGAACACATGCTCAGAGTGACTTATCACATGTATACTGCAATCGTTATTTGTGCTGCAAACTGCTTCTTTTAACCAAGTTTATAGGGTAGGCATGTTTCAAGTGGATATTGTTTATGACATACCACTTACTGGGACAAGATGGCAACGCAAACTGATTAAATTGATCAATGAAAGAAATCTATCCTTTTCTCACCAAACATAATTTAGACCGTGACATGTATTGGTAACCCTGCCACAAACGTGTTCTCTCTCATCTTGCATTAAAGCATGCTATGACAGGGCCTCACTTTAACTTTGTAAATGTGTTGAGAAATTAACACTGGCAAGACCTTGGGTTTTAGTACACCTTCAGAGGCATTTAAATGGATGGTTTTCTAGGTCTTAACTTTTTAAAGAGTCTAACCATGTTGCAGTCTGGCATTTGTAGAATCTTGGCCTCAGGTAAGCAAATAATTGCTTGACAGTACGGAACTTAATGCACTGCTAAAAAGAGACAAAGTCAAAGCTTGCTGTCTTGCATCCATTAGGATTAAAAACACAAGAAACCAAACTTACAAAGGCAATGATTATTTATCGAAACAAGGAAAGAGGGTGCAGATTGAAGTTTGAATGCAAAAGTCAATTGTGCAATTAAGGGTAAGAAGGATGAATTTAAGATCAGCAGTTTTACAGTTAAATAAAGGCAATTACAAGATTGTGGAGAAATGAGGCGGCTAAAATGAATCGAGAGATAAAGTTAAACATAGGACAGTAGAGACATAGTAGTAAAAATTCAAAGGTATTTAATTGTGAGATAGAGTCATAGTGACGTACAGCAAGGAAACAGATCCTTTCGCCCAACCCGTCCAAGTCAACCAAATATCCTAAATTAATCTAGTCCTATTTGCCAGCATTTGACCCATAACCCTCTAAACCTTTCTATTTATATACCCATCCAAATGCCTTTTAAATGCTGTAATTATACCAGCATTACTTCTAGCAGCTCATTCCATACACACACACCACCCTTCGAATGAAAAAGTTGCCCATTAGGTCTCTTTTATATCTTTCCCCCCCTCACCCTAAACCTATGCCCTCTAATTCTAGACTCCCCCACCCCAGGGAAAAGACCTTGCCTATTTATCCTATCCATGCCCCTCATGATTTTATTAAACTCTAAGGTCACCCCTCAGCCTCCGACGCTCCAGAGAAAACAGCCCCAGCCTGTTCAGCCTCTCCCTATATCTCAAAGCCTCCAACCCTGGCAACATCCTTGTAAATCTTTTCTGAACCTGTTGAAGTTTCACATGGTTCTGATAGGAGGGAGACCAGAATTGCACACAATTTTCCAAAGGTAGCCTAATGAATGTCCTGTACAGCTGCAACATGACATCTCAACTCGTATACTCAATGCTCTGACCAATAAAGGAAAGCAGATCACACACTTGCTTCAATATTGTGTACACTTGCCACTTTCAAGGAACTTTGAATCTGCTTTCCAAGGTCTCTTTGTTCAGCAACAATACCCAGGACCTTACCATTAAGTGTATTATCTGATTTACCTTTCCAAAAATGCAGAATCTTAAATTTATCTAAATTAAACTCCATCTGCCACTGCTCCGGCCATTGGTTCATTTGATCATAAACCTGTTGTACTCTGAAATAACCTCCTTCACTGTCCACTACACCTCCAATTTTGGTATCATCTGCAAATTAACTATATCTTATTTCTTTACATCCAAATCATTAATACAAATGACAAAAAGCTGTGGACCCAGCACCAATCCTTGTGGCATCCCACTGGTCACATGTCACCACAACCACCCTCTGTCTTCTACCTTCGAGCCAGTTCTGTATCCAAGTGGCTAGCTCCTCCTGTATTCGAAGAGATCTAATCTTACTAACCAAATCTACTATGAGGAATGCCTCACTGAAGTTCACGTAGGTGACGTCCGCCATTCTGCCCTCATCAATCCTCTATTACTTCTTCAAAAAACTCAAGTTCGTAAGATATGATTTCCCACACACAAAGCCATGCTGACCATCCCTAATCAGCCTTTGCCTATTCAAATACATTTGCGAGATGGAGTACAATTTGTGAAAATATCTATGACGAGATTTCTGAAGTATGTGATGCAGAAGGAGACAGGTTGATTTATACATGAATCAAACAAGGAAATTATCAGAAAAACAAATAGAAAAGTGTTTATTGAGAAGGAAATGGAACATAAAAAGTGAAGTTTTGCGAGAGTTGGATGAAGCATTGGTGAGAGAATGTCGACAACACTGTGTACAGTTTGAGTCTACTTCAGAGTATAATCATATTAAAAACGATTTTAAAAAGGCCCACAACTAATGACTGGAATAAAACGTTTATCTTGGGAGGAAAGGTTGGACAGCTTGAGTCTGCACCCATTGGATTATAGAAGAAAGATTCATGATCTCATTTAAACATAAGATCTTGCAGCTGGTAGGTCGTGAAAGGAAATTTCTCCTTATGGAAGAGTCTAGAACCAGGGCTCGCAATAAGGTGTCTCCCATTTAAGGCAGAGGAGGAGGAGGAAGATTTATTTTTTCTCAGAGGGTTACAAATCTTTGAAAGTCTCTTTGCCCAAGGGCAGTTGAGGTAGAGTGACTGAGTGTTTTTAATGCTGGATTGTTGATTGACAAATGTAATCAAATGTTAAATGCAGACAGAAAAGTCAAGGTGAGGCCATAATGAGCCATGATCTTATCAAATGGTGGAGCAGGGCCAACCTGCTTACTCGTGTACCTAACATGTTTGTTTGTACCAAAGCTACAAAGTAGACAAATAATTTGGACACAATACACCAAAAAGTGCAATACAAAATCGATACATAATCCACTTAAAAGCTCAGTGAAGAGAACTTAATCGACAGCTTTCTCTTGGAGATGGCCGTATCCCACCGTACATTAGATAATGTTGATTTGGATAATTCAGTCAGCAAATGACATGGCAGTTGCCTCTGACCTCAAAGGAAAATGTACATCTCTTTTTACTTTCCAACCAGAACTTCCTGTCTTGAAACAAGGCTGTTGTGGAGAAGGTATAAGTGCATGTCTACTTTGAATGTTCCTAGCTCAAGTAACTCCACTCAAGACCAACATGATTGCAGCTTAGGAGTAGAATTTTTAAGTTTGTTGTGACTTGCATTCTAATCTATTTCAAATATTTAAAGACTTCTATTTGCTTCTGAGAGTTTGTGGTGGTGGGTGGGAGTGAGAAGGCTGGACACTGTCAGGGATGGAGGAAGGGGTATACTGCCCAAAAATACGACAAGAATAGGGTAACTATCTAGTTAATTATAGAATATCAGGTCCAGGTCTCCAAAACTAAAATTAGTGTCCAAACATTCTTAGAGAAGACCAGGCTGCATAACCATTTGCACTTTAGGCCTTCAAAGATGGTCAGTCTAACTTAAATTACTCCGGTAAGCATGAAATGACAAACATTTGAGAACAAGGGAAGGTGAATCTTTCATGCTGCTGCTATGTACTTTCCATGAACAGGATACTGTCGTCAAGCCAACAAATTTTGACCTACCACACAAATTAAGTTCATGAATTTCTACTTCGGTGATACTACATGTGAGCATATCTGATGGACTGTATTAGAAAGCACAATGTTTTGGTCAGAATGTGAGCCATATGAAACCAGCCTCAACTTTTTTTTTTAAAACAGCATCCAAGGTTAATAGTTATCCTGCAATTACCTCATTGAATGAAGAATCCATAGAGTGCTAACAGTGATAAAAACAACTCATTTAAGATGAGCAGGTGGGTTTCCGGTATGGTTCACATGCTTGAAGCTACATGTATTCCTACACAGGGTCCAGTCAACAGACAAATGGTATTTTGGCCATTCATTGAGCTCTTTCAATTCACCAAAGTACTATTACCACTGTTCCCTGGAACATTGCCATGACAATGCTCCATCCAAAGTCTACCAATCAACAAATCAGCATCTTGCTTTTCATGCAATGTAAAATTATTCTTCTCTTTTTAATATGTTTTCTTACATTGGTCCTAATGGGTGCAAGATAACTATTTTCAAAAGCATGTTTTGTTTTTTAGTAATTCATTGATTTAAATGTTTTATTCACACTGTGGACAAATGCTTCATGGAGGAACTAAATATTGCACACAAGAATTAATGAAATAACAAAGGCTTATACAGATGGTCTATGAAAGGAACTGAAGCTAAAATAAAGCTTACATTTAAAATTGGAAATTTCAAAATTCACAGTTGATTTCCTGTTGTCTACTTCAAATTTCTAAGATTTCACAGCCAAGAAATGGAACTGCCAACTAAAATTAGCAATAATATGGATATCAGGAAGAGGGCAAATGTCAAGAGATTATAACAAATTGATGAGAACATACACAAAACAACAAAAACAATCCTCAGGAAGTAACAGATTTTGACCCAGTGACCATCAATGATTGGCCCTTGTCCTTCTAAGTGCTCTCTGGAAACCCTTTAAGTTACTGAGTGAAGCAGGGATTTTTTGGGATTTTGAGCAGTTTGGGAGCTGATCCAAACAGCTGAAAAATCCACAGCAGATAAAATAAGTGGTGTAAGCACTGAAAACTAGCTTTATTAAAGGCCCAATAATACTTTTCAGAACGTTTAAAACTAATAACTCCTCATCACAGTGAAAGAGAGGGCAAGTTCAACAAAATGCTGCATAATGGAAACAATGATTCATATGCATATAGATAATCAGATCTTATCAAAGGTAGCAATGCAGTTTAACACAGCTCATTCTCATTTACATATTATAGCCTGGGAATACAGCTTTATCAAAAATTAAACATATGAATGTGGTTCTTAATCGAACAACAATGTTGACAATACTTATACACCTCAACAGAGAATGCTTTTTAACAAGTAAAAACTGAGCATCAAGATAACGCAATTAATATACTTAATCTTGCAAAAACTTCAAAGAGTACAATGCTACTTCTTGGCTGACACGGATTCAAATTTGTTGCTCTTGCCCTCACCTGGAAAAGGTTCAAACTATCATTTTAATAAATGGATTTTTTTAAATTTAGACTATATCACTGTTCAGTCACAATGTACAAATTACATGTGAGAAACAGTATGGTAGTGTCTAAAACTATTGATGAGGACTCACCAAAATAGATCTGAAGTACAATAGGGCTTGTTCTAGAATATTCTGGACTTGGTGAGCAAGAGCTGCAAAAACCACTTCCTGCAAGGCTGAAGATAAACTAAGATGGTTTGTTTTGCAGAGTAAACTGTAAACGATGATATTTCCAATAATGCCAGTGTACAAAGCCTTTGAAACAGTGTCCATTCCTCATTTTAAAAGAACTTCTTCCAGTTCAATGGAACAATGTTGAGCTATGAATTTAAACATATCACAGAGAATTACTTCCAGCTATTTCCATCTTCAACATATTCTGCTACTCTAAAATATGCAACTGACGAGCCATTATTAATATACTGGACCATTTAATCTCCCAGCTACAGATGGTAAATTCACAAAATTCACAAGGAACTCCTATGTAAATTATTCCAAATATAAAGAATGCTGCAACACAATTTAGTGAACAATATGTTTAAAAAGTACATTTTACAAATATAAAAAAAAAGATGAAATTGGTGGCCATGGATAGAACTAAAAGGAGGAGAAACTGCCAACCCAGAAAACATTTTGAGTGGAAATGTTATAACATTTCAAAAGAATGATGTATTTCGACAAGCAAGTTTGAGCAGCACCAAACTCTGGTGCTCATTTAATCATTTACAATTGAATAAAAAAGTCAAAACTTCAGTAATGATAGGAAAAAAGGTTTGCCTAAACTTTTTGTCCTAAATCTTTGCCATAAAGCATAATTATGATGTTGTTTCTAAACATCCAAATTCCAAAAACTGAGAGAAATATTTTGTCTTTCCATTTTCAGTAATGCCACGAGCAAACTCATTGAACTACTGCGGTTTTAGAGTACTGGCTTCATCATTTCCAATGTAAGCATGATGAAATGCCAAGTAAGATGACTAATCAGAACAGCAAACCAAGTGATGACAGTTAAACAGAGTACAAGTGCAACTGACGCTTAACTGAACCTTAATCTCAAGGGTAGTGTCTTGCTATTTTTAAATCAAGTGTGTGAAAATAAACGAAGGGGGTCACACATTTCTGTTGTGTTAAATTAAGAATTGCTCCTTCATGTGCACTTCAAATAATTTACTTGGGAACTGGATCAATTTCGACATTCAGGTGTCTTTTCATTTGCAGTTAATTAGCCAAGACAAGTCAAAATTGCCAATTCAGCACCAAATGCACAAACGACATGAAGAAATGGGACAGGAGGTTCATTAGACCAATCATTTACTCCTGTTCTCATCAAGCTTGCTCTGCCAAGCAATTAGATCATGACCGATTTGAACCCTAACTCTATTTACTCATGGTATGGCACACCTCCCAAAATAATTTCCTTAGTTTGGAAAATGTCCAGCATCACCTAAATTTTAGGAGATAATTTCCCTTTTGTATTGCATAGTGTGAAAAAAAAAGCTTTCTGATTTAATTCCCAAATGGCCCAGCTATACATTTTTAAATTATGCTCTGTTCATCTTGATTCCATTGTTATGGTTTCTCTGCATTTAATCTGTCAAGTACATTTAACATCTTGAACAGATTCGATCCTCTGCAATCAAGGTTATGAACTTATGTACCTATCCCCAGAATTTAACTTCTACCTAGTATCATCTTGGTAAATCTGCACTGCACTTCTCCAATGATCAATATGTTCAGCTATTTTCATGTTCCATTCTTCACAAGGGATGGAAATCAAATCGAGAGTCTGACTTGGTCAGACACTCAACAACTGTCTCACCATTGTCTTCAGACTAATTCAGATAGTGGTCAACCGTCTCCTTTATCATACATGACCACTAGTATTATATCGCTTCCGTAATTAAAATTCCAAATGTCTTTGCTGCTCTGCAGTATCTAAGTTCTTGCAATTGATAAAATACTTGGTGATTTTTTAAAATCCAAAGTGAACAAACCTCACATTTGCGAAGATTGAACTCCTTCTGTCATGTTTTCCCCAGTCTCAATTTGCAAATGCCCTCTGCAACTGCCTGCTCCCATATGCACTATCCATTGTTACTCCTAACTTCGTGGCACCTCCAGATTTGGATACGCAACTTCCTATTTATCCATGGAGATCACTGTCAATTGAATAAAAGTTTGAGACTCCAGACACTTCCGGGAAGCCCCACTGGGCAGAGACAGCACACCCAAGTGCATATATGCTCAACTCCATGTTAGAGGCTGTCAAAAATCTCATGTGCTCCCAATTTTGCTCACTCATCGTAGAACCTTATTGTACACCTTCTGGAAGACAATTCATAGGTACACCTCGGTGCTTTATTAGTGATGTCCAGCATGAAATGCACTCAAGAGTATAAATGATTTGGATTTACAATTTTTAACATGGATTTAATCGAAAATACAAACTTCCAAAATGCAAGTTTGAAAGAAAGAAAATGGCATTAAACCTAGAGTTGTACATTATACAGTTTGTAGCATAACATGCACTTGCCCAAAAGTACAGAATGTAATAATATTTTGACAAGGAAAAGTCACCACAGTCCCAAAGAATCACAGGGCTGCTCTCTCAGGAGAGATAACTGACAGCACGCTTAACCAGGGGGTCATTCATTACAGGAGTTGGGAGGTCATGCTGCAGGTGTACAAGACATTGGTTAAGCCACTTTTGAAATACTGCATTCAATTTTGATCTCCCTCTGATAGGGATGTTGTTGTTAAACTTGAAAGGCTTCAGAAAAGATTTACCAGGATGTTGCCAGGGTAGAAGAGTTTGAGCTACAGGGCGAGGCTGACGCTATTTTTCCAAGGAGCATCGGAGTCTGAGGCGTGAGCTTACAGACGTCTATAAATTCATGATGGGTATGGATAGGGTAAATAGCAAGGTCTTTTCCCAGGCTAGGGGAGTCCAAAACTAGAGGGGATAGGATTAAGGTGAGAGTGGAAAGGTTTAAATGGGACCTAATGGGCAACTTTTTCATGCAGAGGGTAGTGCATGTATGGAATGAGCTGCTAGAGAAAGTGTAGGACGCTGGTACAATTACAACATTTAAAAAGGCATCTGGATGAGTATATGAATAGTAAGGGTTTGCTAGCCATATGCTAGCAAATGGGACTAGATTAATTTAGGATATCTGATTGACATGGACAAGTTGGACTGACGGGTCTGTTTCCAAGCTGGGATCCAGAGGGATCTGCTAACCTGTACACCCAAATCCCTCTGGACATCACTTCTTCGAAGAGTTCTGCCATTGACTGTACAATTTGCACCTGAATTTGATCTTCCAAAGTTGATCATCCCTCATTTGTCCAGACATGCAAAAATGCACAAATTTGGTAATATTCACAACATCAGAAGAAGGAAAACACTGGATCAATTCCTGAATATAGCCTTCAGATGAAATGGGATGGGAGAATGCAGAACAACTGAACAGAACATAAAGACATAATTCAGCCATTATTTCAGCATGTGTGCTTCCCATGGTTCTTATAAGAAATCGCAAAGTGTTGACACAAATGCCAATTGAAGAACATAATTAAAGCAAACAAATTTACAAATACAGTTAACAGTATTAATGTGGAAATAAGAAACCTGGTTGGAGAAAAGCTTTACAATGAAAGTAGGTACTTTTCTCTTAACAGGAAACAGATGTAGACAACAGATTTTTAGTCTAATATTATGCAGATGGTAAATGTCTATCAGGCACAACACGACAGATTTTCACATGTCATGGAGTCATCTTAATTTAGAAAAGATTTTGCTGCTTACAGTTAAACAAAACCTTGTGTTTGACAAGTGTGATTGTCATCTATGTTTCATTTTTTAAAAAATCATCCATTGTGTGATCACTACTGTTTAAGCAATGCACAATATTGCAAATTTTCAAAGCAAACATTTTCAAGTCTCTAACTTTTGTACAAGTTCATAAATCATCTGTCCAGCCAGATGTTATCCAGCTTCTGGCTTACTATACTCCATATAACACTGCTTACACACTCTTCCTCAACATTTCGACAAGATACAGCTATTTTTCAGCTAGAATCGGAGGTACATGGGAATCCATGTCTATACCTCAGAAATGTGACCCGGTCGCTCTAAGCAAGTACATCACTTCTAATTCACGAATACCTACCTTGAACACATCAATTGGGAAATAAATATCAGAGATATGCCCACATTTTGTAATTGGCCTTAAAACTAGTCTGAAAGTGGTACTTCAAGCTTGGGGTTGTTTATAGATGATACTTTGCTTTCAAATCCTACTTTTTGATGGTAAGATTGGCACTTATGTAAGACCTTTTAATGACCTCAATTTCACAAAGCACTTTAATACAGCAGACATAGCATCCCATTTTCACATGACAAGCTGCCACAAAAACAGCAACATGATAACCATCAACTAATCTATTTTTTTCTCATTGATCAAGGAATATATCATAGCAGGATATTGGGGTTAACACCCTTGATCTTCAAAACAGTACAATGGGATCTTATACATACACCCAAGAAAGCAGGTCAGGTCTTTATCTCAAAGGCTGGCAGGTTGATCTTCAACTGGTGTGGAAAATGAACTTGGACAGTTGTCAGTCTGCACTGCAAACCAACCAGTCAACTGATTTAACCAAATCCCATTATCTTGTACATGTCTATCAAATGTCTCGTTCAATCTCCTGAGCTCAAATGAAAACAAAGCCGGCTTCACCAACCTATCTTTTGAGTTAAAATCCTTTGTCTGGGAGAACTATTCAGACACATTTGTTCTGCACCTTTTTACGTACCTGCATAGTGTCCAGACCTGGACACAATACTCTAGCTGTGGCCCAACCAGAGATTTATACACATTCAGCATAACCTCCCTGTTTTAGTATTCAATATTACAACTTATTAAGCCCAATATCTAATGTGCTTTCAACACAGCTTACTCAACATGTCCTGCCAGTTTCACAGACATTTGCACATGAACCTCCAGAAGGAAGGGTCCATCAGCTCAGCTGGCTGGACAGGTGATTTATGATGCAGCATTGCTGACTGCCATACTAGAGGTTACCATGAAGCACTTCACTTTCTCAACCTCTCCCCCTAAAACCCTAAGACATAGGAGCACAAATTAGGCCATTCAGCTCATTGAGTCTGCTCTGACATTCGATCATGGCTGATAAGTGCTCAATTTCTCCCTCAGATAAGTTTCTTAATACCATTCTCCCACTTTGTCCCCATAACCCTTGATCGCCTTGACAATCAAGGACCTATTTATCCCAGTCTTAAATACACTGAATGACCTCGCATCCACAACCTTCTGTGGCAATGAATTCCACACATTCACCACGCTCTGGCTGAAGAAGTTTCTCCTTATGTCTGTTCTAAAAGGTCTTCCCTTTACTCTAAGGCTATGCCCTCGGGTCAGAGTCTCTCCTATCAAAGGAAACATCTCCTCAACATCCATTCTGTCCAGTACATTCAGTAATTTCTAAGTTTCAATTATATCCCCCTCATCCTTCTAAACTCCTACCGAGTATAGACCCAGAGACCTCAAATGTTCTTCACATATTCAGCTTTACATTCCTGGGACTATTCTCATGAACTTCCTCTGAGCACACTCCAGGGCCAGTACACCTTTCCAGCAATATGGGGCTCAAAATTGCACACAATATTCCCAATGTGGTCTGAGCAGAGCCTTATCGAACCTCCCAAGTACATCCCTGCTTTTATATTCAAGTCCTCTCAAAATAAATGCTATCACTGCATTGCCTTTTTGACTACTGATTCAACCTGCATGTTTACCTTGAGAGAATCCAGGACTGGAATTCCCAAGTCTCTTTGCACTTCAGAATTGTGAATCTTCTCCCCATTTAGAAAGTAGTTGAAAGAATGGTGGCATGGACGAAGTGCATAACTTCTCACATTCCCACATTGTACTCCATTTGCTACTTCTTTGCCCACTCTCCTAACGTGTCTATATCCTTGTGCAGCCTCCTTGCCCCTCAATGCTATCGGTTACCCCTCCTATCTGTGTATTGGCTGCAAACTGCTTTGAGGCACAGTGACAGTCGGATTAAATGACTACAAGTCATCTCTCTAATGAGAGCGCACCCCTGTGGTCCAGTCAGACTTTTATGTTCCTGTACACACTGGAATTATGCCATTTAATCTATATTGCTTCTCCTTATTCCTTTGTCAAAATACATCACCTCACACTTCTTTCTGCCACTTGCTTTCCCATTCTGCTAACCTTTCTATGCCCTGATGCAGTCAACTCATATTTCCCCATCACTTACATAGAAAAAATACAGCGCAGTATAGGCCCTTTGGCCCTCAATGTTGCGCCGATCCAAGCCCACCTAACCTACACTAGCCCACTATCCTCCATATGCCTATCCAATGCTCGTTTAAATGCCCATAAAGAGGGAGAGTCCACCACTGCTACTGGCAGGGCATTCCATGAACTCACGACTTGCTGAGTAAAGAATCTACCCCTAACATCTGTCCTATACCTACCACCCCTTAACTTAAAGCTATGGCCCCTCGTAATAGATGACTCCATATGTGGAAAAAGGTTCTCATGGTCAACCCTATCTAAACCCCTAATCAACTTGTACCTTTTTTTTTTATGGGGTGACTTGATAGAGGTGTACAAGATGTAAAATCATTGTAAAATCTGAAATTTTATTCTGCATTCAAACCAGAAGTCATATCATGAACTAATGGTCTTAGCAATAGTTTCTACCCTACTGTTGTTAGAATACTCAACGGACTCAAACCCTTAACATTCACCTGTACCTGTGTTTTTGTTTCTGCCACTGTTAACCTATTATTTACTATCTATACTACTTAACTATGTGATCTGCCTGTTTTGCTCGCAAGACAAGGCTTTTCACTGTGCCTCGGTAAACGTGACAATAAATTCAATTCAAATTCAAAAAATTCAAATTCAAATTCAAATTCAATTACCCTTAGAAAACAATAATACTGTCTTCCAGTCTGAGAAACAACCATATGTCACCATGTACTATTTACTGTCTTTCTGTCTTTTTCTTTCAAATCCAAGTTACCATTCATCTTTCTATTACAAGTCACAATTTTATTTACCAGCCCTTGACTTTGACAATGGCTTTCTTAAAACCCATATAAATGTCCAATGCATTTTCTTCAATTTTTTGGTGTACCTTCATCAAAAACATTAGTCAAACACAATGTGACATTTACAAATCCACAATGGCTATCCTTAACTAACTCAAATATTTCCAAGTGCCTATTGACTTTTGCTGCCAATTCCCTGATTTTTGCTTTCACTAATGATAATCAACCAGGAGGCCTGCAGTTGTTAGGGCTATCCTTACAGGTGTTTTTAAAATTCAACATGGACGTGGTTGGCCAGGGTAGTATTTGTTAGCCAGTAATTTGGTAATTGAGGGTCAACTACATTGCCGTGGGTCAGGAGGGACATGAAGGCCAGACGGGATAAAAATGGCAGATGTCCTTTCCCGAAGGACATCAGTGAATCAGATGGATTTTACCAACAATAGCAGCAGTTTCATGGTCACCATTAGACTCTGAAGCCCAGATTTTTAATGAATTCAAATTGCACATCTGCCATTGTGAGATTTGAACCTGGCTCAGCAGAACCTTATCTGGACCGCTGCTTTAATAGTCCAGTGACAATATCACTCGGTCATTGCCTCCCCTTCTAATCCCACATTAAATAAGGGTGTCACAAATGCCAAACTATAATCCTTTGGCAACTCTCCACACCTAGGTAAGATAAGAAGATTATGGCAAAGCCCTCTGCTATCTCCATCACCACTTCTTTTAGCAACTGGGGTTGCTGTCGGGAGTCCTAGGTTAATGCTGATTTTATTTTTGTTTTAATTATTGCTTCTAAAACCTTACCTAGGAGGATGGTCAACTGACGGGCCTGTAGCTATCATAACATGAGTCCACAAGCTGAATGTTGCATAAATCCTAGAAGTTTGTCAAGGCCAAGATTTTACTGACCAATGTATTAAGCAGAACAGTACAACCAAATATGTATAACCAATACTGAATTATGAAACCATATCAGTCTAAGAATTTACAGGTAGTAGCTTCGTTTTTTTTTGTCTAATCTGTATTTGTTCAGCACAGTTATTTCTATCTCAATCAAGTGGAAGAATGAATCAAATAAATATCTGTTGGACAACAGGAGAACTAAGAAACTGTAATCACAGCATCACAAGTTTCTGCTTAGCTACATAAGAGGATAAGAAGTATTCCACAGTCAAAATACTAACTGTAGAACAAATTCCAGTGGAGTAAAAACAAATCCAGACAAAGACCACAGTCAAAATTCTAACAGACCAAATGTGCTGTCCGAAAGAAGATGCTTCAGTTACAGTCAAGATATATTTCAGTACAGGAAAAGTAGGTCAACAAAAGCCATGGATGACTAAAGCAACAAAGAATAAGATTAAAATGGAAAAATGTGCAGTTCATAGGTATCAGCTTGATCATACAAGTGAGAATCAACCTGCATGTAGAAACCTCAGAAAGGAGGAGAAAAGTGACTAACAGAGGCAAGGAGATAACAAGGAGACAGCATTTGAATGGGAATCTAAAGTCTTCTATTGACTTACAAATAATAAAAGGGTGACAAGAGATGAAGTGGAGCTGGGAGGCAATGGTCAGGGCTGATTTGTACCTGCATTTATCAAAGAAGATACTGTCAAAGTAACAGTGTAAAAGAGGAGGTTGGTGAGATTACTCCTCTATCGAGAAAATTTAACTGCACTTAAAAGTTGATAAATCACTAGGAGGGACGGAATACATCCAAATATGCTGAGAAAAGTGTGGAAATTACATAAGTACAACCCATAATCTTCAAAATTCCCATGTGGTGCTGGAGAACAGAATTTCAAGTACTGCACACTTGTTCAAGTGGAAGTGTAAGGATTAATGCATCAAGTTTAGGCTAATCGGTTCAACATTGATGGAAAAAACATTTTTAACAAATTATGATCCTGGATGAAATTAACAGTCACTGAATAAAGATAGATAGCATCATGGATTTGCTTTTCCTTAACTAGCTGTTTTACTGTCACTCCAGCTGTAAAATCTGGGCCATTGGGTTGAGGGGCAAACAAATACTAGCCAACCATCCCAACAAGTCGCCATGACTTGCAAATATTAAGATCTAATATTTGGACTAAGATATAAATGTTGTGAATAGTTACTAAACCTCAATGGCATTGAAAAAAAATATATAGGGACAACTGAGGTCAGAAAAAGCACTGGCCACATTTCTCAATTCTCGAATTGATCCACAGATCTGACATGCATAATCTGTGAATTAAGTTGAAACATGCCAAGCTTCCAAAAGTGAAACACTCAATAATTAAACAAAATTCCCCATTATCTGGATTTATAGTCCAAGTTCTCATGTTTGAGCACACTTTAGATGACTTACAGTGTGGAAACAGGCCCTTCGGCCCAACTCACAGCGCCAGAGACCCGGGTGTGATTCCCGCCTCAGGCGACTGTGTGTGGAATTTGCACATTCTCCCCATGTCTGCGTGGGTTTCCTACGGGTGATCGAGTTTCCTCCCACAGTCCAAAAATGTGCAGGTTAGGTGAATTGGCCAAGTTAAATTGCCTGTAGTGTTAGATGAAGGGGTAAATGTAGGGGAATGGGTCTGGGTGGGTTGCGCTTCTGACAATTTAGGTAATAAAAGATTCAATGGTTGCATCTGGTGTTTGACAGCACTGAAGGAAAAACTGCATTTAATAAGACACTACAAGGTGAATGCATTGTGTTAGCAATGACCAAGAGATCTATTTACAAGAGTTTACAGAATCCTGGTTCTTTGACCTGTTGCAAGTTCAAGCAAGTAGAACGCTTATTTAAACCACAGCTGGAGCTTTGAATAAACAAGCAAACATGTCATACAAAGTGCTAAAAACATTTAGATTTTCAGTTTAAAAATAGTGATTTTAAAAATAGTAATAGTATTAAAATGCTAGAATATTAAGTCCAGATTTTATACTAGTTTTCAGATTTTTTAAAAGAAAGTATTAAGAACTTTGAAGTAGAAAGACATCTATAAATAGCAATACCAGACTAGTTTCACGCTGAAGCCAGTTAGGAAGATGTCTGCAAACCAAAAACAGCCTTGCTTGTCACCAACTCCACCTCAATCTAAACTGTTCTCTTGAGCAAACCTTCTGCATCATTGTTGCTTTATTCAATCATCACCTGAGTTTGATTCCTCATATTTCCGCAGTCTGCAAGGTCACTTACTTTCACTTCTCCAAGGTCTTAAACTTACTTTCATCTCGTGCCCTCCACTACGAAAACATCAACAGCTCTTTCACATTTCCAGATTCAACAGTGACCTAACTGACCTCCAACGGATACTCCTTAAAATCCTAACATGTACAATACTTTCACACTTACATCTTACTTGCACCAAGTCCTGCACATTCACAATATTCATCCTTTAATTTAATTATTCTTTCCATTCTATTCTGCCAATCTCATGAGCCCTGTATACGTTGTAATCACAATGTTCCTTTGACCTCAACCAATCTTTGTACTTTCTCATTGGCAAAAGAATGTGTCACCTCAGTCCTACTCTTGCGAATACCCTCCAAAGGCTCTGTCACTTTACTTCTCACATATCCCTTCAGAACCTTGAGTCTTTTCAACAAGGTTTCACTAATTCTGACAAAATTTCCCCAATAGTGCAGCATCCCATTTCCTTGTGCATTTGATGAGCACTTGGGAATATTAATTTCCATTAAATGCACTCTATGAAGAAACTCGACCTCATAACTGAGGTGTCTGAGTGTTTTCAAAAGCTAATGGTATTGCGCATCAGCATAAATGTACAAGGAAAGTAGAACCAAAATGAAATAGATCAGAACAGTTTTGGAAAAGCACTCAACAATCACACAAGCAAAAAGATTCCATAAAAAAGACATTTACTGCTGCTTCCTAACACAGCTTTGAATAAACTGAAAAACCTATACTATGTACTAAAACACTCAAAGTTGATACAAATGATATTGAATTCCAGTCAACCTCTGTTACATCAACTTTGAATGTCAACTGAACATCACTGATAATGACATTATTGTGGTTCATAGATCACCACATAAAATTCATTAATCCTCCAATTGCAGCAACAAACTAGCTAATAGTTAAAACTAATCCTTTAGGACAAAGTTCTAAAGTTAAAAAGAGGGTAAAATCTTATCACATTCATTTTTACAGTACTTTAAAGAAATTAAAGGTCCACAGTTAACTGAGTGAAACAAACAGATCTACATGTTTTTTTTCAGCAGTTTCTCTCCGGAAAGGAAATGCATATTAGTGACAGGTCAGCTTGTGATATTCTGTCTTCACAGCAGAAATCTGACAGGTCAACAAAACTTGATCCGTCAGTGCAGGGTATCAGTCCCAAGCACCACCTGTCATCTGCCTTTGACAAACCTCCAGCGGCCTCCGTCTGGGGGTGGATTTCAAGAGGCACATTAAACACACACACACACACACGTAGGATCGCCTACTCTACACAAATACACACTGACAGCCAAGTCACTGCTGCTCGGGGCAGTGGGATTGGGCACCGACGGGGTGAAAACCACATACAGACATGGCAAAACATCCTCCCGTTAAAACAAAACACTATGGGCACAGACGCAAACCCTTGCATTTACGGTGGTAGGCGGAGGCGGGAGTGGGCTGGGCTGACCTCGCCCCCCCACAAACAAACAAACAAAAAAAGGAGAAAAATTAGAAGGCAGCCCGATTAAAACGTGCAGGAGGAGAGAGTCCGTTCAATAAACTCTTGACGGGGGCACCGGCACCGAAGAGCAAAGGTGAAACACGGCACGGGGTAAACCGGCTCCTGGGATCCGGGGGGGGGGGGGGGGGGCTGGTTTCTGCTGCGTGGCCTCGCACACTGCGTGGAAAGTAAGGCATCCCCACCCCCCCCTCCGACGGTGTGCGTCTGCACTGTCACATTCCCTGGGCGTCCATTTGACGGTGAACTCACCACTTGGTAGCGGCTGCAGGCCTCCATCGCTGTCTCTCGCTGCCTCGGCGTCCGCCTCTCACAAACGTCCGTTAGCCGCAACTCGGTCTCGGGATCCTTTCCCTGCCGCCCGAACTCCGCGTCCTCCTTCAACCCTGCTTTCTAATCCCGCTTCCTTTTCTTCCTAATCTCTTCACTCTCTCTCTGTCTCTGTCTGTCACACACGCCACACGATTCCAGCCCTCGGCCGGACGATTCGAAAATCAACGACCCGCAGACACGGCACACACACAGAGAGAGAGAGAGAAAAAAAAATCCCCCGGCTCTGCGCCTGCGCGAACCCAGCCGGCACGGCCCTTTGTGACGTCTCGCTTCCACCCACGGAACCAGGGAGGGGGGCGTGGCCGGACTGTCCCCGCCCACTTCCTGGTCGGCCACGCCCTTTCGCCCGCAGGCCACGCCCCCCTCACCCCCGACTCGTCAGCGGAGCTCCAGCCCAGGAAGAAATGTTCCGTGACTAAGCGAAGGTGTTGGTGTTGGTGTGGTGGGTGGTTTCCTTTGGACTTCCCCGGCTGGAAACATTGCGCCCTGAGGTGGGGTTTACCCCGGAGAGCGCCAAATCCCCTCCCCCTCAACCCAACTCTTTAAAACAGCAAAGCTGTACGTTAGCCGCTGGTTTTGAGTCGAAAGAAGGGTGAAACTTTTTTTCTCTCTTCGAAGGATGATCTTGGTTCAGCTTCCTGACCTAGCTCCTTTAGAAAAATTATTTTCTGCTTCACCCGTTCATCTCTTTGGTCTTCCACTGTCCCAAATCCATGTCCATGCATCTTTCCCGTGATTTGGAGGAGCCGGTGTTGGACTGGGGTGCACAAAGTTAAAGATCACTCAACACCAGCTTATTGTCCAACGGGTTTAATTGGAAGCACTAGCAATGGGTGGCACGGTAGCACTGCTGCCTCACAGCGCCAGAGACCCTGGTTCAATTCCCGCCTCGGGCGACTGTGTGTGTGTGGAGTTTGCACATTCTCCCCGTGTCTGCGTGGGTTTCCTCCGGGTGCTCCGGTTTCCTCCCACAGTCCAAAAATGTGCAGGTCAGGTGAATTGGCCATGCTAAATTGCCCATAGTGTTAGGTGAAGGGGTAAATGTAGGGGAATGGATCTGGGTGGGTTGTGCGTCGGTGTGGACTTGTTGGGTCGAAGGGCCTGCTTCCACACTCTAAGTAATCTCATCTTTTGGAGCACTGCTCCTTCATCAGGTGGTGAAGGAGCAGCACTCCAAAAGTTAGTGCTTCAAATTAAACCTTTTGTGTGATTTCTGTCTTTCCCACAACTTCCTTAAGTTAGGCTTCTGCCTTCACCACATTGTCAAAGCGCCTTTTAACAAAGTCAGATACACTATAAGAAATGCTCATGACCTACTCAATCTGTCCAGAGCCTTTTACACGGATGACATCTCGCCCCAAGGCCTCTCTATTGTCTCCTTGATGGGATCTCAGTCACCACATTCAATTCCTACCTATCCTCATGTGGCCAGAGAAACATAGAGTCATAGAGATGTACAGCACGGAAACAGATCCTTCGGCCCAATTTGTCCATGCGGACCAGATATCCCACCTGCCAGCACCCGGCCCATTTCACTCCAAACCTTTCTCATTCACGTACCCATCCAGGTGCCTTTTAAATGTTGCAATTGTACTAGACTCCACCACTTCCTCTGGCAGCACATTCCATACATGTAAAACTGCATGAAAATGAAACGTTGCTTCTCACCCTAAATGTTTCCCCTCTCACCCTAAACCTTTGCCCTCTAGTTCTGGACTCCCCTATCCTCAGAGAAAAGACTTTGTCTATTTATCCTATCCATGCCCCTCATAATTTTATAAACTTCTATAAGGTAACCCCTCAGGCTCCAATGCTCCAGGGAAAATAGCCCCAGCCTATTCAACCTCTTGCTATAGCTCAAATCCTCCAACCCTGGCAACATCCTTGTAAATATTTTCTGAACCCTTTCAAATTTCACAACATCCTTCCAATAGGAAGACTAGATTTGCATGCAATATTCCAAAAGTGTTGGAACCAATGTCTTGTACAGCTTCAACATGACCTCTTAACAGGCTAATCAAAGACATGCCAAAGAATTCCTAGAGGCCTGGCACTCCAACCACAACGCTATAAACAAACACATAGATCTAGATACCATCTATCAACCCCTCAGAAAATGAATAGGAAATGACATCACCACAAACCCAGGAACCCCATCCAGGACAAATATATAAGTAGAAAGCAAGAGACAACACCTTCGCTTCACTTGGAGGTCGCCACTGATGATGTTACCTAGCCAGGTAATGAAACGTCTGGAAATCAAACCTACAGCTCAGCGAGCAAACCTCCACCTTAAACCTCAACCTGAGCTACAAACCTTGCATGACCTCTTAACCCCTGTACTCAATACTCTGACCTATAAAGCATACCAAACGCTTTCTTCACTATCAGATCTATCTGCAATTCCACTTTCAAAGAGCTATGAATCTGCACTCCAAGATCTCTTTGTTCAGCAACAGTCCCCAGGACCTTACCATTAAGTGTATATGTCCTGCTAACAGTTGCTTTTCCAAAATGCAGCACCTCACATTTATCTAAATTAATCTCCATCTGCCAATTCTCAGCCCATTGGCCCATTCTGCTCAAGATCCCATTGTAATCTGAGGTAACCTTCTTTGCTGTCTACTACACCTCCTATTTGGTCATCTGCAAACTAACTAACTATACCTCTTACGCTCACATTAAAATCATTTATCTAAATGATGAAATGTAGTGGACCCAGCACCGATCCTTGTGGCACTACACTGGTCACAGGCCTCCAGTCTGAAAAAACAACCCTCCACCACCACCCTCTGTCTTTTACTTTTGAGCCAGTTCTGTATCCAAATGGCTAGTTCTCCTATATTCCATGAGATCTAACCTTGCTAACCATGTCCCAAGGGGAACCTTGTTGAATGCCTTACTGAAGTCCATAAAGATCACTTCAACCTCTCTGCCCTCATCAATCCTCTTTGTTACTTCTTCAAAGAACTCAAAGCAATTTTGTGAGACATGATTTCCCATGCACAAAGTCATGTTGACTATCCCTAATCAATCCTGGTTTCACTTCCCAGTTTAGCACTGTTAGATTTGATGTCCCTCAGCAATGACTCCTCAGCTTGCTCCTTCGTCTTATTCTAAAGACTGGTAAGTGTGCGGAAAGCTGAATGACTACAGAAATTAAGGTTTTGGTTAAGAAATAGAAGAAAGCATATGTCAGGTATAGTCAGGATAGATCAAGTGAATCCTTAGAAGAGTATAAAGGCAGTGGGAGTATACTTAAGAGGAAAATCAGGAGTGCAAAAAGGGGACATGAAATAGCTTTGGAAAATAGGGTTAAGGAGAATCCAAAGGGTTTCTACAAAGGACAAAAGGGTAACTAGGGACAGAACAGGACCCCTCAAAGATCAGCAAGATGGCCTATGTGTGGAGCCATAGAAGATACTAAATGAGTATTTTGCATCAGTATCTACTGTGGAGAAGGACATGGAAGGTATATTACATGGGGAAATAATTGGTGATATCTTGAAAAATGTCCATATTACAGATGAGGAGGTGCTGTATATCTTGAAATGCATAAAAGTGGATAAATCCCCAAGGCCTGATTAGTTGTACCCGAAGGGAAGCTAGGGAAGCGATTGCTGCCTCCTTGCTGAGATATTTGTATCATCAATTGTCACAGGTGAAATGCCATAAGATGGAGATTGGCAAATATGATGCCACTATTGAAGAAAGGTGTTAAGGAAAAGCCAGGGAACCATAGACAGGTGAGCCTGAGATCAGTGATGGGAAAGCTGTTAGAAGGAATCCTGAAGGACAGGATTTACATGTATTTGTAAAGGCAAGGACTGATTAAGGGTAGTCAGCATGGCATTGTGCATGGGGAATCATGTCTCATGAACTTGAATGAGTTTATTTGAAAAGCAGTAAAGGGGATTGATGAGGGTAGAGCAGTTGACATGACCTATATGGACTTCAGTCGGATGTTTGACAAAGTTCATCATGTGAGACTGGTTAGCAAGGTTATATCTCATGGAATATAGGAAGAACTAGCCATTTCAATACAGAACTGGCTGAAAGGTATGCAATGAAGATGTGGGTATACCCCTAAGAGTTAAAAGCAGCAGAACTACTGGATCCAGCATCAAGTGTACTCAAAAATGGTAACAATGTAATACTAGGTCGAAGCACTTGATTAGTTTGTTGCTTGGAGACAAAAACAAATTTGAATTCAGCCAATCAGTTTACATTATACCCAAAGCATAACAAACTCCATTCAAGCTTGAACTGAGTATATTGACAACCTTAAAAACCAATGACACAATCTGATGCACTGGAGTAGGACTGGGGAAAATTGAACAGTGGAGAGGAGAACTGCCATGACTCGGCATGTAAACAGACTGCTTGAAAATAGTTCTCTCTTAAAAGTCCCTTTTCAATCAGTAACCTGTAACATAGAAATTCCTAACAAGGTAAAAAGAAGACAAGAACCTACCGCTGTCTCGTTTTGAGATAAGAAGTGTTGTTTTGTACATTTTAATTGGGAATTTTATTGGACTAGTATTATAGAAAGGAAGCTAAAAGATAGGTTATAGAAAGAAATTGTAAATAGTGGTTACTTAATTATTCTCTGTTATACTTTAAGAAATAAAGTTGTTAATGTTTACTTCTCATAGTTCTTGACCATTCGAATTTTTACAGATTACTGCACGGGAAAAATCTTTTCTGTTTTGCTGGTTTTAAATTAAGCAGGAGGGATTACCCCATATTGTAACAGGTAGAAGACAGAGGATGATGGTGTTGGAGGGTTGCTTTTCAGATTGGAGGTGGTGTGCCACAATGATTTGTGTTGCTCCACTACATTCATCATTTATATATATATGATTTTAATGTGAGTATAAGAGGTATAGTTAGCAAGTTTGCAGATGACACCAAAATTGGAGGTGTAGTGGACAGCGAAGGTTATCTCAGATTACAACGGGATCTTGATCAGATGGGCCAATGGGATCAGGAGTGGCAGAGGAGTTTAATTTAGATAAATACAAGGTGCTGCATTTTGGAAAAGCAAATCAGAGCAGGACTTATACAATAAATGGTAAGGTCCTGGGAGTTTTGCTGAACAAAGGGATCTTGGAGCACAGGTTCATAGTTCCTTGAAAGTAGAGTCGCAGGTAGGTAGGATAGTGAAGAAGGTGTTTGGTGTGCTTTCCTTTATTGGTCAGAACATTGAATATAGGAGTTGGGAGGTCATGTTGCAGCTGTACAGGACGTTGGTTAAGCCATTTTTGGAATATTGCATGCAATTCTGGTCTCCTTCCTACTGGAATGTTGTAAAACTTGAAAGGGTTCAGAAAAGATTTACAAGGATGTTGCCAGGGGTGGAGTGTTTGAGCTATAGGGAGAGGCTGAATAGGCTGTGGCTGTTTTCCCTGGAGCGTTGGAGGCTGAGGGATTACCTTATAGAAGTTGATAAGATTATGAGGGACATGGACAGGTGAATAGACAAGGTCTCTTCCCTGGGGTGGGGGAGTCCAGAACTAGAGGGCATAGGTTTAGGGTGAGAGAGGAAAGATATAAAAGGGACCTAAATGGCAATGTTTTTGCACAAAGGATGGTGCATGTATGGAATAAGCTGCCAGAGGAAGTGGAGGGAGCAAGTACATTTACAGCATTTAAAAGGCATCTAGATGGGTATATGAATAGAAGGGTTTAGAGGGATATGGGCCAAGTGCAGACAAGTGGGACTAGCTTAACTTGCGATGTCTGGTCGGCCTGGACAAGTTAGACTGAAGGGCCTGTTTCCATGCTGTACATCTCTATGACTATGAGTGATCCTCAACGCCAAATAACAAGTTGCACTAAATACCAATGACACAAGTTCTTTGGAAAACTTTTCGTAACCCCTCCCACTGTGTTAAGTTTGTTACAATGCCTGTCCAACATATAATGCAGGATAAAGAGAATCAGCTAGAAATTCAAGGTAGGAAGGCAGCAGGCTACAAAGGACTTTGAAAACAAGGAACAGAATTTTTAATCAAGGCATTGCTTCACTAGGAACCACAATCTTTGACTCAAATGCTACAACCTCTCACAATCCGGACTTGTCTGATTATACTCCTGCGAAGTGCCGTGGGATGTTGGCAATGTAACTAGTGCTTTACAAATGTCAGTTGTTTTCAGTAAGTAAGCCATATGTTTTGTTCATATGCACTTTCAACAATTGGCACAATGTTGCTTGGCATTTCCAAATGGAATCCATATATTACTCTCTATGACAAGCATATTTCCCAGAAGTATCACACCTTTTATGATTGTTATAGGCAAGTAACGTTTTACCTGATACATAGAAAACATTGCCTTTGGAAAAGAGTGAGGTGGCTCAGTGGTGAGCACTGTTGCCTCACAGTGTCAGGGACCTGTGTTCAATTCCAGCCTCAGTTAACTATGTGGAGTTTGCTCATTCTCCCTGTATCTGTGTGGGTTTCCTCTGGGTGTTCCTGTTTCCTTCCAAGTTCAAAGATGTGCAGGTTATGTGGAATTGCCCACATGCTAAATTGTCCATAAACATAGAAGTACTCACTTGATTAAGTTGGCAAATTGAAAAGTCAGAAAAACTGTTTACAATATGCATCAACAAGTACACACCAAGTATAATAATTAGAAGCACAAAAAGCAAACAAACTTCAATGCCAGATTTGTTCTGTCTCCCATCCATCTTGCATAAAAATTCTTCAAATCACTAAACCATGCCTCTTGTATTTTTCCGAATACGACATGTCACTCATTCACTGACCTGCTGTGGTTCCCATTTCCAGATTGTAATTTGGTTGTGTTACCCTTTTTAATCTTCTCTGCAGCCCTTTGAAAACTTGCTGTTCTTTGAACATTACCATCTTTTACCTTTCACAATTGCTTGACTCCTTTGACAGTTATGCTTTCGGACATCTTAGCCCTAAGCTGTTTAATTTAAAAGATCAGCACTTGAGTGGTGTTCTCATTAATAGCACCGACAAAACTTTCTGTCTGTTGCAGCAAGTTTGGTGAAAGGCCTCTACAATCATGTCTGAAGGAAAATAGTCTGGGAGTACAAACAAGATCAAAATATTGGGTAGTAGTTTCACTCTGCTGCACTGCTGCCAATGCCAAGAAAATCTAGCCCTGTAAAACAAATAACTATTGTAAAAAGGAGACCGTAATGCAAAGTTCACATATATTAGTGGGTATATACACATAATGCAGAGAAGATTGATGATTAGCCATTATCGACAATATTGAAATCGGTTCAAAGGGTCTGAATAGCCTACTCCTATTCGTGTTCCTCTGAATCTATCACAAAATTCATGGAGACCTGCAATCATGAAATCTTTCTCCGTTCTTAGTTACCTAATCTTATCTCTGATCAAAATCAATCAGCTCAGTCATGATGTATTACTTTGTGTTCTCCTCAGTTACATGTTTCGTCCTTGGTAAGGAATGTTCGTACAAGAAGCAAAGTTTCCATAACAATCTTTGGTAGCAGTGAGCAAAGAGGACAAAGACGGAGTCAGCCTTGTGCTGCTGTTTATGGTACAATGCTGCTTGTTACATATGGATGTTGATTTATGGTTAGCACTGCTTCATAATTACAGCCTGTTATTTGAATATCCTGCTGAAATTTCCCAGCATCACACTACTCAAATATTGTGCCAATGAAGCACCTGTGGAATTGCCATCCAGTGTAAATCACTACTTGCTGGAGAGAGAGAGGAAAATTTGCAACACTGATCATACGCAGGAACCCACTACTAATGTGCTTCTTTTTGAGTTAGGCACGTGTGCACCAAGGTGTAACTCAATTGAAGATGTGTGCACATCAGAAAAAATTATGTGAGGTCTTTTAATCTGCACATATCTCCAGCACATTTCCAATGTCAGTTGTGATCTTCAGAAGAGGAAATTGCATGGAAAAGGGGAACTCTGTTGAAACAGCAACGAAGAATAGAATTCTAATAACAAGGATAACGGTTATTGCAAAATCTTTTGACAGCAATTTAGAAGAATAAAAAAAAACTTTGCCTTTTTATGTCAATCCAAGTATTCTGCAGCTGCCCATGTGCACCATCACAATCTCACATTTACCATTGGTCCCATCATCAATAAAATTCTTACTCTTTCCCACCATGGCATGTCCTTGGGTACTACAACCCCTCTCTCTTATCAGCCTCACTGCCCTTCCCTTCCCTTTCCCACCCAAATTCCACCCTTTATACCTCCTCGTTCCCCCCCACACCCATTTCCCCCAGCCAAAACCTTTCCCCCTAACCTTTCCACCCTCCTCCCTCGTCCTTTTCCCCACTCATGTCTTCTCCTTTTCCCATCCCCACTCCATTTTACTCCCCCTCTGCTCTCTCTTCACCCCTACCCCTCTCCATTCCCCTTACTTCTTCCATTCCCCCTCTCTGCAACCCCATAACCACTCCTCACAACTTTGCCTCACCCTCTTCCTGCATGACCACCCACTTCCCCTTGCCCCCTCCCACTAATACCCCATCTCCCTGCTCCCACTCCCTCCTCCCATTTCTCCATTCCCCCTCTCAGCTCTTTCCCCATTCCTCTCTTTCACCACTTGCCCCTCCCATTTCCCCACCTCCCTTTCCCCAATCCCCCACCTCCCTTTCCCCAATCCCTCTTGCTCCATTCTCCTTTACCCATTTCCCTTCCCTTCACCACGCAAATGCCCTCCCAACTTTACCCCCCATCTCCCCTTCCCCAAGTCCATCCCTCGACTCCATCTTCCCTTCCCCCACTCATGCCATCTCCTCTTTGCTCACTCGCCTCCTGTCCCCTGACTCCCCATCTCTATTTCCCCATCCCCTTCCCCAACTCCCTACTTCCCCGACTCCCCCCATCTCCTTTGCCCCTTTACCTCTACCTTTCCCCCAATCCCCTTCCCCATTCCCCTCTCCTACTCCCCCATCTCCTCTCCCCCATTCTCCCACTGGCATATCTCCCTTTCCCCACTCTCCATTACCTTCCCTCACTCTCCACCAATCACCGTGCTCCCCACTCTCCATTCCCCATCACTCCCCACTCCCCACTCTCCCATTTCCCCCACCTCCCCTCCACATCTCCCCCACTTCTCCTCCTCTCAGCCCCGTCTTTCCTTCCCAAGCCTCTCCCCCATCTTCCCTCACCGCTCCACATCTTCCCCCACCTTCCTTCCCCAACCCCCCTCCTTCCCCCACATCCCTTCCATCTTCACCCCACACCCGTTACATCTTCGCCCCACACCTCCCCTCCCCTTTCCTCCCCTCCCTCTGCCATCCCACCTCCCCCAACACCCATCTCCCTCCCTGTGCCCTCCCCCTCCCAACTATCTCCCACCTCCCAACTATCTCCCCTCCCCCATCTCCCTTCTGCCCACTGCACACCTCCGCCTACTCCACCCATCTCCCCATCTCCACTTTCACCCTTTGTTTCTCTCCACTCTCCCACTCCTTTCTCTCCCCCCACCCCTTTCTCTCCCACATTCTCTCTCCCCACTCCCCCATTTACTCTCTTCCACCCTTTTCTCTCCCCACCCTTCTCTCCCCTTCCTTTCTCTTGTTCCCTTCCCATATCTCTCCCCCTCACCCCTTTCTCTCTCCCCTTTCACCCCCTTTCTCTCCGCACTTTCTCTCTCCCCTCCACCCATTCTCTCTTCCCCCCCTTTTCTCTCTCCACCCCTCCTTTCCATCCTCCCCACTCCTTTCTCTCCACCCTTCCTACCCCTTTCTCTCTCCTTATCTCCTTTTCTCTCTGCCCTCTCACCCCTTTCACTTCACTCTCCACCACTCTCTCTCCTCATTTTTTCTTTCGTCCCCCCTTTCTCTCTTCCCTCTTTCCCTTTCCCTTTCCCTGTCCCCTCTCCCCCTTTCTCTCTCTCTCCACCTCCAGCACTTGCTCGATCCCCTTGCCCCCTTTTCCTTCCTCTCTACCCACTTTCTCACTCCACTCTCCCCCATTTCTCTCTGCGTTCCCCCTGCTTTTCCCGCTCACCCTCTCCTTTTCCTCTCCCCTTTCCCCTTCCTTCTCCCCTTCCCTCTCCTCCCCCCACTTTTCCCTCACTGCTTTTTCCGCTCTCCGTTCCCTCTCCCCTCCTTTCCCTTGCGCCCTCCCACCTTTCCCTTACCCCCTCTCCCCTCCCCTACATTGCCCCTTTTCCGCTTCTCACACTGCCCCCTTTCCCAGTCCCCCTCTCCTCTTTTATGCCCCCTCCCCATTTCCCTCTCCCTCCTCCCCCCATCTCTGTCCCCTCCCCCCCCTTCCCCATTCCCACTTTTCCCGCTCCCACTTTCCCCTCCCCCGTCCACTGCCCTTCCCCCTCCCTTCCATTCCCTTCCCTTCCCACTTCTCCCCTCTGCTCTCCACCCCTTTCCCTCGCCCCTTCCCTCCACCCCACTTTCCCTCTCCCCTCCATTCCCTTCCCTTCCCCACCATCCCCCTCCCCTTCCTCATCCCATCCATTCCCTTCCACATCCCATCCATTCTCTTCCCCCCATCCCCTCTATCCCCTTCCCCCATCTCCATTCCCTTGCCCCTCCCTCCACTCTCTTCCCCCTCCTCCGCTGTCCCCTTAATTCCCTTTCTCCTAACACCCCCATTCCATTCACTTCACCCCCTTCCCCCTCCCCCCCGACACCCCTCCTAAACACCTCTATTCCCTTCCCTCACCCTACCCCATTCCATTTCCATCCCCATCCCTGCTCTCTTCTATTCCCTCCCCCTTCCTTCTCCCATTCCCTTCCCCCCTCATACTTCCCTCTCCTCCTCCCCTCCATTCCCTTCCCCTCTGACCCCCTCCCCTTCATTCACATCCACTCTCCTTCCCCCCTCTATTCCCTTCCCCCTCATCCCCACACATTCCCTTCCTCCTCCTAACACCTCCCCTCCATTCCCTTCCTGCTCCATTCCTCTTCCACTGCCTTCCACCTCTGTTCCCTTTCCCTCGCATGGCTCCCTCCACTCCACTCCCATCTCCCCACTCCCTCCCCTCCATTCCCTTCCCCCCATTACCTTCACACTTGCAGCAGCCCCCCTCCATTCCCTTCCCATCTCCTCCATTCTCACCAATTCACTCCCCTCCAATCCCTTCACACCTTCCCTCCTCTCCATTCTCTTCCCCCCATCCATTCCTTTCCCTCTTCCGCCAATTCCCTTCTCCCACCCCTCCATCCCTCCCCTCCTTTCCCTTGCCTCATCCTCTCTGTTCCCTTACTCCCTCCCCTCCATTCCCTTCCCCTACTATCCATTCCCTTCCCCTCCCCTCCATTCCTTTCCCCCTCGGCCGCATTCCCTTCCCCCCACCTCTTCCTCCTCCCCCGCCCTCCATTCCCTTCCCCACTCCCTTCCATTCATCTCTTTGACTCCATTTCCTATCCCCTGTCCACACCACTCCGCTCCATTACCTTCCCTGTCCCTTCCATTCCCATCCCCTCAACCCCCCCTCCATTCCCTCCCTCCCTCCTCTTCCCTTTCCACCATTCCTTTCCCGTTCCCCCTCCATTCTCTTCCCCCAACCCCTTCCCCTCCTCATCCTTCCCCATTCCCTCCATTCATTTCCACCCTCCCCTCCATTCCCTTCCCCCTTCCCTTTCCGTCCATACCTTTCCCTCCAAACTCCATTTCTTTCCCCCTCTCTTCCACCCCCTTCCCATCCCTCTCCACCCCCTCCCCCATCCCTTTACCCTCTTCCATTTTCCCTCCACCTCATCCCTTCTCCTTCCTCCCCCTTCATTGCTTTCCCCCTCCGTCTTATCCTTTCCCTCTCCTCCATCTCTCCCCCCATTCCTTTCCCTCTCATCCCTTTCCCCTCTCCCCCATCCCTATTCCCCCTTCCCCCGTTCCACCTCATCTCTTTCCCCCTCTCCTGCATCCCCCTCATCCCTTTCCCCTCCTCATCCCTTCCCCCTCCCCTCCCCCCTCATCCCTTTCCACCCACCCCCTTCATCACCTTTCCCCCTCCCCTCACACCTCCCTCTACCCTCATCCACCTCCCATCCCCCCTTTCCCATTCCCCTCACCCCACTCTTCCCTCACACACACGTTTTCCCTCTTCCCTCACCCCTAACTCCCCCTACTCTCACCTTCCTCTAGCCCCCTTCCTCACTCTGCCTCTCCCCTCAGCAACCATCGCCTCACTCTCCCTCTCTCCTCACTCCCTTATCCTTACCATTCACTGCTCTCCCCTCACTCCCCCTTAGCCTACTCTCACCTCACCCCCCCACTTCCCTCACGCCCCTTTTCCACTCACCACTTTGCCACCTCCTCTCATCCCCCTCATACACCACTCCCCTCACCCCTCTCCTGTCACTCCCCACTCCCCTTCAGTCCCCTCCACCTCACCTCCCCCGTTCCGTCAACCGCTCCGCCCTCACCTCACCCTCCACTCTTTCCACTTTCCCCCAAATGTTCCCTCTCCTCACCCCCACCCTTCCCCTTACACACCCTCTCCAACACCCCTCCTTTCCCCTTCACCTCACACACCCTCCCCCCAACCCCCTCCCTTCCACTTTCTCCACACCCCCAACCCTTTCCCCAATTCCCCTCAATTCACTCCTCCCCACCCCCTCTACCCTTTCCCCTATTCCCACTCACTCGCCCTTCCCCCTCAACACCCTACCCTCACATCCCTTCCTCTCTCACTCCCCAGGTGCCACAACCCCTCTCCCCTCCCCTCCCTCACTCCCTTCCCCTCAGCCCCCCTCACTCCCCCCTCACCTCCCTCACTCCCTTCCCTTCCCCTCTCCCCTCCCCTCCCTCACTCCACTTCCCCCCTCCTCCCTCACTCCCCTTCCCACCCTCCTCCCTCACTCCCCTTCCCCCTCTCCTCCCTCACTCCCCTTCCCCCTCCTCCCTCACTCCGCTTCCCCCTCCTCCCTCACTCCGCTCCCCCTTCTCCCTCACTTCGCTTCCCCCCTTCTCCCTCACTCTGCTTCCCCCCTCCTCCCTCACTCCGCTTCCCCCCTCCTCCCTCACTCCCCTTCCCCCTTCCTCACTCCCCTTCCCCCTCCCTCACTCCGCTTCCCCCCTCCTCCCTCACTCCGCTTCCCCCTCCTCCCTCACTCCCCTTCCCCCTTCCTCACTCCCCTTCCCCCTCCCTCACTCCTCTTCCCCCTCCCTCACTCCCCTTCCCCCTCCCCATCCCTGCTCACTCACTCACTCCCCTTTCCCCTCACTCCACCGCCCCTCCTCCCTCACTCCCCTTCCCCTTCTCCTCCTTCACTCCCCTTCCCCTCCCTCACTCCCCTTCCTCTCCCTCACTCCCCTTCCCCTCTCTCCTCCCTCACTCCCGTTCCCCCTCTCTCCTCCCTCACTCCCGTTTCCCCCTCACTCCCCCTTCACTCCCCTTCTCCCTCTATCCTCCCTCACTCCCCTTCCCCCTCTATCCTCCCTCACTCCCCTTCCCCCTCTCTCCTCCCTCACTCCACTTCCCCCTCTCTCCTCCCTGACTCCCGTCCCCCCCTCAATCCCCCTCCCCCTCTCTCCCCCCTCACTCCCCCTCCCCCTCCCTCTATCCTCCCTCACTCCCCTTCCCCCTTCACTCCCCTTCCCCCTCTCTCCTCCTTCACTCCCCTTCCCCTTCTCTCCTCCTTCACTCCCCTTCCCCCCTCACTCCCCATCCCCTCTCTCCTCCCTCACTCACCTTCCCTCCTCTACTCCCCTTCCCTCCTCTACTCCCCTTCCCCTTCCCCCCTCACTCCCCTTCCCCCTCTCTCCTCCTTCCCCTCTCTCCTCCCTCACTCCCCTTCCCTCCACTACTCCCCTTCCCTTTCTCCTCCCTCACTCCCCTTCCCCCTTCTCCTCCCTCACTCCCGTTCCCGCTCACTCCCCTTCCCCTCTCTCCTCCCTCACTCCCGTTCCCCGTCTCCTCCCTCACTCCTCTTCCTCCCTCACTCCCCTTCCCCCTCTCTCCTCCCTCACTCCCCTTCCCCCCTCCTCCCTCACTCCCCATCCCCCCACTCCTCCCTCACTCCCCTTCCCCACACTCCTCCCTCCCCCCTCACTCCACTTCGCCCCACACCACCCCCCTCACTCCTCTTCCCCCCACACCACCCCCCTCACTCCTCTTCCCCCTCCCCATCCCTGCTCACTCACTCACTCCCCTTTCCCCTCACTCCCTTTACCCTCTCCTCCCTCACCTCCCCCATCTCCTCTCTCACACCCCTCTGCTCCCTCATTCCCCTTGCCCCCTCACTCCTCTTGCCCCCTCTCCTCCTTCACTCCCATTCCCCCACTCCTCCTTCACTCCCATTCCCCCCACTCCCTCACTCCCCTTCCACCCTACTCCCTCACTCCGCTCCCCCCTCATCCCCCCCTTTCTCCTCCCCCTCCCCCTTTCCCCACCCCCTCCCCCTCTCACCTCCCCCTCCTCCCTCCCCCTTCCACCCCACTACCCCCTTCCCCCTCCCCCCTTCTCCCTCCGCCCTCCTCCCCTTTCCCCTCCCTTCCCCCTCCCTCCTCCCCATTCCCCCCTTCCCCCTCACTCCTCCCCTTTCCCGCCTCCCTCCTCCCCTTTCCCCCTCGCTTCCACCCCTCCCCCCCTTGCCGCTCCCGCTCCCCCTCCCCCTCCCCTTCCGCCCTCACTCCTCCACCCCTCCCCCTGCCCCCCCTCCCTCCCCTCCCCTCCCTACCCCCCTCTTCCCTACCCCCTCCCCTCCCCCCTCCCCTCTCCCTCCCCACTCTCCTCTCCCACCCTCCCTGCTCCCTTCCCCCTCCCTCCTCCCCCCACCCACCCTCCTCCCCATCCCTCCTCCCTCCTACCCATCCCTCCTCCCCCCCTCCTCTCCCCCTCCCTCACTCCTCTCCCCCTCCCTCCCTCCTCTCCCCCTCCTCATTCCTCTCCCCCTCCTCATTCCTCTCCCCCTCCCTCCCTCCACTCCCCCTCCCTCACCTCCCCTCCCTCACTCCTCTCCCCCTCCCTCACACCCTCCTCTCCCCCTCCCTCACTCCCTCCTGTCCCCCTCCCTCACTCCCTCCTGTCCCCCTCCCTGACTCCCTCCTCTCCCCTTCCTCTCCCTCCCCTCCTCTCTCCCTCACTCCCTCTCCCCCCTCTTCTCCTCCCCCCTCCCTCCCCCTCCCCCCTCCCTCCCCACCCCCACTCCCCCTCCCTCCCCCCCCCACCCCCACTCCCTGTCCCTCCCCCTCCCCCCACCATTCCCCCGCCCCCCCACCCTCTCCCTCCGCCCACCATTTACCCCTCCCCCCACCCTTTCCCCTCCCACCACCCTTCCCCTTCCCCCGCCCCCTCCTCCCTCCCCTCCCCCTCGCTCCTCCCCCACCCTCCCTCCTCCCCTCCTCCCTTTCCCCCTCCCTCTCCCTCTACACCCCTTCCTCTCCCCTTCCTCTCACCTTTCCCTCTCCCTCTCCCCCTCCCCCTCTCTCCCCACCCTCCCCCCCCTCCCCTTCGCTCTCCCCCTCGCTCTCGCACTCCGCCCTCCTCTCTCACCTCTCTCCCCCTCCCCCCTCCCTCTCCACCTCTCTCCCCCTCCCCCCTCCCTCTCCCCTACCCCCTTTCCTCTCCCCCTCCCTCTCTCCTCCCCCCTTCCTCCCCCTCCCTCTTCCCCTCCCCATTCCTCTCCCTCTCCCCCCTTCCTCTCTCCCTCACTCCCTTCCCCCCCTCCCCTCCTCCCCCTCCCTCCCCTCCTCCTTCTCCCCTCCCTCCCCCCTCCAGCCCCCTTCCTCCCCCCCTTCCTGCCTCCCTCCCTCTCCCCCCTTCCTGCCTCCCTCCCCTCTCCCCTCCCTTCCTGCCTCCCTCCTCTCCCCCCTTCCTCTCCCTCTCCCCCCCTTTCTCCCCCTCCCCCCCTTTCTCCCCCTACCCCCCTTTCTCGCCCTACCCCCCCTTCCTCCCCCCTCCCTCTCCCCCTCCCCCTTCCTCCCCCCTCTCTTCCTCCCCCCCCTCTTCCTCCCCCTTCCCAACCCCCTCCCCCTCTTCCTCCCCCCTTCCCCCTCCTCCCCTTCCCCCTCCCCCTTAAGCCTCCTTCCCTTCCCCCTCCCCCATTCCCCTCACCCCCCTTCCCCCTACCCCCTCCCCATCCCCCCTCCTCCTCTCTCCCGCCCCTCCCCCTCTCTCCCCACTCCTGCTCCCCCCTTCCTCTCCCCCTCCACCTCCTCCCCCCCTCCCTCTCTCCCTCCCTCCCCCCATCCCCCTCCCAACCCCCTCACCCTCCTTCCCCTCCCCCTCCTTCCCCCTCACCCTCCACCTCCTTTTCCTCCCCCTCCCTCCCCCCTTCCCCTCGCCCTCCTACCCCCTGCCCCCTCCCCGTCCCCCACACCCTCCTTCCTCTCCCCATCCCTCTTCCCTCCTACCCCCCATTCCCCTCCCCCTCCTTCCCCCCTCCCTCCCCCCTCCACCCTCCTTCCCCCCTCCCTCCCCCCTCCTTCCACCCTCCCCTCCTCCCCCTCACCCCCCTCCTTCCCCCTCCCCCTCACCCTCCTCCACCACCTCCACTTCCTTCCCCCTCGCCATCCACATCCTTCCCCCCCACCCCCCTCCCCCTCTTCCCCCCCACCCCCCTCCCCCTCTTCCCCCCATCCCCCTCCCCCCATCCCCCTCCCCCTCTTCCCCCCCACCCCCCTCTCCCTCTTCCCCCCCACCCCCTCCCCCTCTTCCCCCCCACCCCCCTCCCCCTCTTCCCCCCCACCCCCCTCCCCCTCTTCCCCCCCACCCCCTCCCCCTCTTCCCCATCCCCACCCCCCTCCCCCTCTTCCCCCCCACCCCCCTCACCCTCTCCCCTCTTCCCCCCCACCCTTCCCCCTCCCCTTTCCCCCTCCCCCTTCCCCTCCACCCTTCCCCCTCCCCCTTTTCACCTCCCCCTCCACCCTAACCCTCCCCCTCTCCCTTCCCCTCCCCTCCCCTCTCCCCCTCTCCCCTCTCCCCCTCTCCCCCTCTTTCCCCGTCACCCTCCCCCGCCCCTCTCCCTCCCTGCCCCCTCCCCTCCTTCCCGTCACTCTCCCCCCCCTCCCCCTCCCCCCTCCCTCTCCCCTCCCTCCCTCCCCCTCCCCCTCCCTATCCCTCTCCCCCTCCCTCCCTCCCCCTCCCTCTCCCTCTCCCTCCCCCTCCCTCTCCCTCCCCCTCCCTCTCCCTCTCCCCCTCCCTCCCCCTTCCCCCTCCCCCTCTCCCCTTCTCCCCCTCCCCCTCTCCCCCTCCCCCCTTCTCCCCCTCCCCCTCCCCCCTTCTCCCCCTCCCCCTCCCTCTCCCCCCCTTCCTTCCCCTCCCCGTCCTTCCCGTCCCTCTTCCCCTCCACCTCTCCCCCTCCCTCCCCCTCCCCCGCTCCTCCTCCCCCTCCCCCCTCCCCCTCCCCCCTCCCCTCCCCCACTCCTCCCTCCCCCCTCCCTCCCCCTCCCTCCCCCCCTCCCCCTCCCCCACTCCCTCCCCCTCCCCCTCCCCCCTCCCCTTCTCCCCCCCCGTCTCCCTCTCCCCCTCCCTCCTCCTTCCGCCCTCCTTCCCCCTCCCCCTCCTTCCCCCTCCCCCTCCCCCTCCTTACCCCCTCCCCACCCCCTCCTTACCCCCCTCCCCCTCCCCCCTCCCCCATTCCCCCTTCCCCCTCCCCCCATTCCCCCACCCCTTCCCCCTTCCCCCCCTTCCCCCTCCCCTTCCCCCTTCCCCCTCCCCCTTCCCCTTCCCCCCCCTTCCCCTTCCCCTCCACCCTCCCCTCCATCCTTCCCCTCCACCCTTCCCCTCCCCCTCCCACTTTTCCCCTCCCACTCCCCCTTCCCCTCCACCCTTCCCCCTCCCCTTTCCCCTCCCCCTTCCCCTCCACCCTTCCCCTCCCCCTTCCCCACCACCCCACCCCTCCACCCTTTCCCTCCCCCTTCCCGTCATCCTCCCCCTCCCTCTCCCTCCTTCCCGTCCCACTCTCCCCCTCCCCCCTCCCCCTCTCCCTCTCCCCCCTCCCCCTCCCCCCCTCCCCCTCACCCCCCTCCCCCTCCCCTCTCCCCTCCCCCTTCCCCCTCCCCCATTCCCTCCTTCCCCTCCCACCACCTTCCCCTACCCTCCCCCTCCCTGCATCCCCCACCCTCCCCCTCCCCCTATCCCCCTCCCCCTCCCTCCCGTCCCCTCCCCCCCGTCCCCCTCCCCCCCACCCCCCTCATCCACCTCCCCCCTTCCGCCCCACCCACTCATTCCCCCCTTACCCCCACCCCCCTCATCCACCTCCCCCCTTCCGCCCCACCCCCTCATTCCCCCCATCCCCCACCCCTCTCCCCCCTTCCCCCACCCCTCTCCCCCCTTCCCCCCACCCCTCTCCCCCCTTCCCCCACACCCCCTCTTCCCCCACAACCCCTCTTCCCCCACAACCCTCTCCACCTCTTCCCCCACACCCCTCCCCCCTCCCCCCTCCCACTCTCCCCCCCCCACCCCCCGCCCCCTCTTCCCCCCACCCCTCTCCCCCTCTTCCCCTCCCTTCCCCCCTTCCCCTCCTCCCCCTTCCCACCACCCCCTCTCCCCCCTTCCCCACAACCCCCTCTCCCCCCTTCCCCACCACCCCCTCTCCCCCTCTTCCCCCCCACCCCCTCCCTCCCCACCCCCTCCCTCTTCCCCCCCACCCCCCTCCCCCTCTTCCCCCCCACCTCCCCCACCCTCTCTCCACCACCCCTCCCCCCCTCCCCATACCCCCCTCACCCTACCCCCCTCCCCCTCTTCCCCCCATCCCCCTCCCCCTCGTCCCCCCCACATCCCCCCACCCCCCTCCCCCACCCTCTCTCCACCCACCCCCTCCCCCCCTCCCCTAACCCCCTCACCCTACCCCCCTACCCCCACCCTCCCTCTCCCCCCACCCCCTTCTCCCTCCCTCTCCCCCTCCCCAACCCTCCCTCTCCCCCGCCCCCTTCCCCTCCCCCCCATCCCCTTCCCTCCCCCCCATCCCCCTTCCACCCACCCCCCACCCTCCCTAACCCTC